>NC_090277.1:88138536-88841036 GCF_040414725.1 Anabrus simplex | reverse complement strand
AACAGCGTCATGTGCCCTCACTCCATATGAGCATTGCGGAGAGGTCTGGAATTTAATCCAGGCTTTTGGCACGCAATCTAGTGATAAACTGTATACCACCACCTGTCCTATCCTGCCGGCCAACATTCTGATGGTGAACATTTTTTCGGGACTCGAACCGGCTAACCTTGGTGTCGGAACGTTTAGACTTCAGCGCCTTAACGATCATGGCCACCAGGTGGGCTTAAGCTAGTACGGTATATTCATTTAATTAATGTATTTATTTTGGTCTACTCAAGAGGAGGTCGCCATGTGGTTTCCTAAAAAAAGTGTTCAAATTTTGAAGATTTGCCCTTCATTAAAAAAATGTTTTAACCCTGTTCAAGCGTTTTTGTCTATTAGCCTTACTTTATTCAAAATTGAACGTTTAAAATCTATCCTCAGACTTTTGTAGTCTTATTCTCGCAGATATTTCTGACTTGTCTCCGTGCTAACGCATTAACGTTGGGAACTGAAGTCTCAGATTTTCCACCCGGCTTTCTTTTTAAATTTGTGAACATCTATTTATTGCATGAAGTAATAAGGTCAAAGTGTTATTCTTGGCCTGTACCTGCATTTATTAATTGTGCTCGTTGTCGCAAAATGCTCTGTTTCTAATGCTTCTGTGAAAAATACCACCCATAAGTATAATAATGAGTCAGTTCAAGCGATTCATTGTCAGAACAGTGTAAACATGTGACAAATTTCGTAAATAATGTAAACAATAAAGCACATATTTATTAATATTGTAAATAGAAAAAAACAAATAAAGTATTTGATGCATTCTAACATATTTAATATTGTATCTAAAACATAAGACTTAAAAGGAACAGAAAACAAGAGAAAAAAAAAGGATCAAGGTCATATTCGAACTCTGAGACTTCAGTTCCCAACGTCAGTACGCTAGCAACTACACCATGGAGACAAGTCAGAAATATCTGCGGGAATAAGACTACAAAAGTTTGAGGATAGAATTTAAACGTTCAAGTTTGAATAAAGTAAGGCTCATACGAAAAAACGCTCGAACAGGCTTAAAATATTTTTTAATGAAGGGCAAATACTCAAAATGTGAAAACTTTTCTAGAAAACCACCTGGCGACCTCCCCTTGCCAGTCTCCGCCGACGCTACGCCACTTACCCTAGGCTTATCGTTGTGAGTGTCAGTCCAGTAGCGATGGAACTTGACGATGTTGGGATGCTCGAGCTGGGTGAGGTTCTCGAACACCTGCTGGATCTTTTCCTCCTGGGCCTTGAAGTTCTTGCGCTCCGAGAACTGGACCTCGTTCCACACCACCTCGACGCCCTCCTCCGTGTCCATCGCCAGGTAGGCGCAGTCGATCCCCGGCACATCTCGCTGCTCCACCTGGACAAAAGAAATGAACGATTAAGCACTTCTTCCTTACAGAAACGTATTTCATAATCAAGGGAGGAAATTATCTAAATGTCTAATCAGAGAAACTCATGGAAGTTAAGGAAATATTCCGAGTGGTCGAAGTCGTAGATTACCCCTAGCAGTGGCGTACGATGGACCGAAGCGAATGAAGCGCTGCTTCACTAATCTAAAACACAGCATTAAAATGAATTTCAAATGGCCTGCAATGATTGCTCAGGTTTTCTCTCATCCGCGAGTAATATCGTTGTTTCAGTTAACGCTAAAGGTTACATAGTGAAGCTATGGGAGTTTGCTCGTGCATCCTCCGACGGCAGCAAAGCATCCCTTATAGTTGGTATACCAGGTGTATGCCGGTTTCACTAAGAGATGGCCCCAGTGAATAGTACACAGCGTATGAATTTGACACATACGTCAGTTTGTTCGTCTGACATTAACCTACCCCCCCCCACACACGCACACACACACACACACACACACACACGATGAGTCCGCCAAACACTAGCGTCTGTGCTGTATCATTCAGTGATCATGTCGACGTTTGTGCCTGATAAAGAACATTTGCGGCACGCATTGCTTTTCCAAATTAATCAAAAGAAAAAGGCTGTGGAAAGTCAAACGCCATGGTATAAACTGAACAAGTGACTGCATCCAAATCAAAATCCTAAATCGATAATGCTTGTTGTCTAAAGGAATCAAAAATCTAGGTCCACACTTCCCATAATGGTACTAATCGCTAGTGAAGTGGAACCATAGTGTTCCTCGTGTAGTGGTACTAATCACATGGAATGTACTGCTCAAAGGTAACGCAGACCTATGGTGTTCCTCACCTAGTGGTACTAATCACAGACAACGTAAACCTATGGTGTTATAGTGGTTCTAATCACGGGTACTGTAAACCCACAGCGATCAACCCACGATGATACTGATCACAGATCCATGGTGTTCCTCACGCAATTGTTCGAATCGCAAGTAAAGTCGACCCATGGTGTTCTTCGCGTGATGGTACTAATCACAGGTAACGTAGACTCATGGTATTTCATAGTAGTACTGATCCAAGGCAATGTAAACCCATGGTGCTCCGCATATAGTGGTACTAATCACGGGTACTGTAAAGCCATAGTGATCCACATCACAGAACCATGGTGTTAAAATTGTACTAATTACACAAAGTCGACCCATAGTGTTCCTCGAGAGATGGTACTAATCACAGGTAATCTCATGGTTCAAGATCCATTATCCCTTGGTCGTCCCCTTTTAGTCGCCTCTTACGACAGGCAGGGGATGCCGAGGGGGTATTCTTCATCTGCGTCCCCCACCCACAGGGGTTTCAAAATTCTGTCTAAAGGGGCGGAAAAGAAAACAAACTGTCACTTTGAACGCAGGTTGCAGTGATGATAAGCCAGCAATGAACAATCAGGGACATAGTAGTAACAGGCTGTTCTTGCAATTAAATAATACATACATTACACTATAATTTAGAACTTATTTATTTAGATTTGAACTGATGTATTTTCTTCGTTACAGTGTGCAATGGTTTTGCAACTTTTACTGTAATAACATTTCTTAACTAATATCTTAAGGTATATAAAACAGAAGACAAGAAGAGATACCCGAGCAACGGCGATTTTAATGAAGATAAAGAACATCCATCGGAGCGCTTTCTTTACTTATGTTGCCTAAACCATCAACGACTAGACCCCAAGTATGTGTGGAAGAATTGTATGCAAAGCATAAAAGGTTCCACAAAAACATCCGCTACGGTATATACCTATCTGTAAAAGATAGCCCTCAAAGTTTTAGCTACAGTTAAAAGTAGAAACCATATTTTGAGATTGATGATTTAATCCTTATCAAAACAGCATCCTTTGCAGTAAATAAATTGTATGCATGGTTTAGCAGTTATCAAGGGCGCTCATACACGGGGGCAAGGTGGGGCCGCGCCCCCCCACCCTCCCCCCTAGCTCTCAGGGAAAGGCAAAAATCTAATGCAGTTAGGTGTTTTCCTTTCAAGAAAAAAAATTAAAAGTCGGACGTAGAAGAGGAAGTACCGTCTCCCACCAACAGGCAAGGTATATCGCGGGTTTAGGGGCACCCATGGCAGTTTTCATTTTTCTCTTAAGCGCAGGAATTGTTTTAAAATCCCTTGGAAAGGAGTGAGGGGTCGGGGGCAAGTTATACAGTTCCACAGCAGTGCCGCGTTCAGCTGGTTGCGGAGAACAAGGTACCAGCCAAGAATGTTGCAACCGATATTATCTATAATAAGAGTTTTGTCTGTGCATTGCTCAGAATTTGAAAAGAATGGCATTTCTGTATCGATCATGTCCACAGTAACAATGAAATGCACTTTTTTACTTTTCCGTAATGTCTGTCTGTCTGTCTGTCTGTCTGTCTGTCTGTCTGTCTGTACACGCATCATAGAAAACGGCTACAGAGAACTTAATGAAAATCGGTATGCAAAGTCGGGGAATAAGTCGCTACAATCTAGGACATAAATAATTTTATTCACGCTGAGTGAAATGGTAGTTTACGGGAAGGCCTAAAACTTAATTCTTAAATATTTACATTATTAGTGGCCCTATCTCACTGAAAATTGGTATGCGAAGTCTGAGAATGAGCCACTGCAATCTATGCTATAAATAATTTCATTGGCGCTGAATGAAATATTATTAGTGGTCGTATTGATAAATACTACATAGCCAAAGTTATATAGAATTAAATTTCCAACCATTTATATCTTATACATTTTTATCGTAATGGCTACGATAACACAGATATTCATGAATTTGTATTTTTGTTGCCAAGTCCATATCAACACCGAGCCACGAGAAAATGGGTTGACAGAATTTAATGTAAATCGGTATATATAGTCGGGGAATAAGAAACTACAGTCTAAGCTATAAACAATTTTATTCACCCTGGATGAAACTGTAGTTTAGGGGAAGGCGCCTAAAATGTAATTTTTAAATACCTATGTTATTGATCCTATCTAAAAGTACTACATAACAAAAGTTATAGAGAATACAACTCACGGTCATTTATGTTTCATTCCGTTTTAACGTACCGACTATAATATGAGTGGTATTTCAGAGTGGGAAGAAAACTAAATGTGAAGGCCTACAATATCGAAAGCGCATAATATTGATCAACAATAACATTACATTGACCATTATTTATTGTGATGTTCTTTATCTCTTATGCTGCCACTCAACTCCGATAGGATTACTTCTGCGTACCGAGTTTAACAGCCTTACTGAATATTGGCAGGAAATAGCCAGGGAGTAAGAAAACTTTCTTCTTTAACATGCCATTTCTCTGGTTCATATATTTTCTGATACTGCTGGTACGGAACACACTGGTTCATCATAGTATTCCAGCTGTTCAATCCCTTCTCTGATGCGCTGTTTTGAATGAGCAATGTGCACACTTAAGGCAGAGCCTCACTTAGTAGTAGTAGTAGTAGTAGTAGTAGTAGTAGTAGTAGTAGTAGTATTAGTAGTATGACTTGGTCTATAATTACAATTTAGGCTTATTCCAAATTATAGCGCCACAATTTACTAAATAACTCAATATTCAACCCTGAAAAGAACCATTTCTTAATAAAAGAAAAGCTTCTTCCTCTTCACTTTTATTAAATTCTACATTCATTTTATTCCAAATTAGCAGTGAAGAGGGGGTTTCTCCTCTGGCTAGGAGGAAAAATTTGCCTCCAAGTCAGATAGATTCTTCCGCTGCCAGTGTAGTGAATTGATACTTTCAGACTCATCGGGGTACTCCTAGGAAACAGATTAGTAAAAGGGCATAGTTTTTGCCCTGGGAGTCGCCACTATTCGACTCGTGCAGAAAAGGGACGAAGAGTGTTCACGGCTCACGGCAGCCTGCGGCCTGGTCATTCCAGTTTTGGAACTTTGGACAGTTAGATCGGCAGCTTAGTCCTGTTCGTTAAAAGTGAGAAAATGTGTGGTTTTTCATTTGATCGAATATTTCATATGAAAGCATTGCTTTTAATCGCCCCATTCCTACTGACGTCATTGTAGTGTATGTTCATTTCAGTTGGGAAAATCACTAAGTCTTTTTGAGGATGTAAAAAGGCAGGTGGAGAGTGCGTGTCTACCATTATAATGAAAGCTCCCGAACCTGATTGTGACTGATGGTATGCAAGCGAATCTACCATTACAGTGAAAATTCCTTAACTCTGTCTTCATATGAGAAAAAATGTTTGGTGAATTCCCCGTCGCGTTTCTAGGATAATGTTAAGAGCTATGCAATTTCATACAATCTTGCTCACACGTGTACACCACCTAACCTAGAATTCTGTATACAACGTAGAATTCCGTAGCGAAGCACGGGTACATCAGCTAGTGCTGTAATAAAATAAGCTTTCAAAGAACGGTATTAACTGGGTCACCTGACTTAGCACGAAATATACAAAACCCTCAAGAGTTAAAATTCAAGTTATGAAGCCATCCTTAGTTCAAAGACACACCCGCATAGTGTATATAAAACGTAAGCAAGATTAGTCCTATGCTATGAAAATGAAGCATTAACAATAAGGATAACTGATGCTAACAGAATGACCACTAGTGAGATTAAATACATTAGGAGAACAGTGGGATATACTCGATGGGACCATGAAATAAATGAAACAGTATTGAAGGAATTCAAAGTGGAATCAGCAGTATAATATATACGTACATGGTTAACAAAAAATTTGGAACATTATGTCCGAAGAATGGTTACAGGAGATTCCCCAGAAATATTCTCAGTAAGCCTACTACCCTAAAGTAACAAGATCCATCGGTCGCCAAACAGTGTCGAACAGACTGTTTTCCACCCTTCAAAAACAAACTACTTGCCCCGGGTTTGAACTGGATCTTGAGATATGGAGGCCAACATTCTAACAATGATCTACATAGAGCGCTTCTCTTAGTAATAATTATGAGAGATGGTGAAACAAGTTCGATCCATCAATGAATGAATGTTATTGGTTAACCGGAGGGAAGGTCCATGAAAGGCGTGAGAACGAAATATTCCCGGGCATCAGAAGAGATTTGACCAATGGAAATCAGAAAGGAGCATGGTACAGACGGAATCCCTGCTAATTCAAATGCAGCCCCATAAGCTCAGTGCATGAGAGAGTTGCAATTTTAAACATAAAGCGACGTCAACTCACTTGAGGTAATTTCGTTCTTTTTACTTCTTCAAGTAGACAAGAATTTCCGACTCATTACGTCTATTAGGTTGGTATGACATTTTGTATGCTGTGACCGCAGAGCACACAACCAACGAGACAAAGAGATGCTGTCTATAGGGAGTAGTGAAGATTTTCGTAAATACTTTTATATTTTACAATTTGTTTTACGTCGCACCGACAAAGGCATGGCGACGACGAGTGTGTAGGAAAAGGCGAGGAGTGGGAAAGAAGCGGCCATGACCTTAAGGTACATCCCCAGCATTTGCCTGGTGTGACAATGGGAAACCACGGAAAACCATCTTCAGAGCTGCCGACAGTGGGGTTCGAACCTATTATCTCCCGAATGCAAGCTCACAGCCAGGTCATTCGGTGTGTAAATTCACACACATGTTAGGCAACAGGTGTTCACAATTTAGGGGATACAGCACCTCGTCTGGAGAGAAGTGATACGTTGCTAATTTGATAAAAGGACAACTAACTTTCGTTGTAGCCAAAAGATGCTAGGAATTAAACGGAAGTGAAAGTTAATCAATTTGTCTTGAAAGAAAATAAAACAAATTGGCATACGAAGCATATTATCAACGTCGGGCCTACGGTCTACGGGTAGCGAACCTGCCTATTATCCGAAGGCCATGGGTACGATTCCCGGCCAGGATCTGAAGGCTCGTTGTTTGAGGCCCAATCACTAAGAAAACAAAAAGTTTTTTTTTTTTGATAGTTGTTTTACGTCGCACCAACACAGATAGGTCTTACGGCGACGATAGGACAGGGATGGGCTAGGAGTGGGAAGGAAGCGGCCGTGGCCTTAATTAAGGTACAGCCCCAGCATTTGCCTGGTGTGAAAATGGGGAAACCACGGAAAACCATTTTCAGGGCTGCCGACAGTGGGGTTCGAACCTACTATCTCCCGAATACTGAATACTGGCCGCACTTAAGCGACTGCAGCTATCGAGCTCGGTAAAAAAAACAAAAATTAATTATGCGTAAAAAAGTATGTAAACTATTGAAACCACCGGTGGTGGACTAACGATGGGAAAACAGAACTAATCATAAAACTGAAGATTTAAGAATCATGCTATCTAACGGTTAAGTGGGGCATCAGATAAGATGGGCGAAGATGAAAAGGTTAATTAGCCTCATTAAGTAACACTATACAATGTTTGGAGAATAAAATACCAAATAACAAGCACAAAGTAACTGACGACATGCTTAGGACATCTGCAGTAAGTCGGTTAACCTCGAGATAAAAAGTTTTACAAAAATGTCGTATGGCCTTCGGTGATGCCTGGTGCAGATATTTTAATTAACCTTATAGGCGACCTGCGGATGTGTGAGGATGGTGTCCAACCTACGATGAATTATAACGGAGACCTCCCCGCCCACACACACACACACACACACACACACACACACACACACACACTCCGAGCCAGAGGAATTAACCAGTTCCCGGCAGGGAATCGAACTCAGGACTCCTTGGGCCAGAACACTAACCATTTACCTAACTTAGCAAGTTCGATCCTGGCTCAGTCCGGTGGTACTTCAAGGTGCTCAAATACGTCAGCCTCGACTCGGTAGCTTTATGGACACGTAACAGAACTCCTGCACGATAAAATTCCGACAGCTCGGCGTCTCCGAAAACCGTAAAAGTGGTTAGTGAGAAGTAAAACCAATAGCATTATTAAATATTAATTCACAAAATCAATCTAAGCCATGTTCATAAATCACAGACACAGATGAAGGAAATCATAGAACATGACAAGAGTTGCAAATTTCATCACAAAGCGACCTGTTGGTGGTGCTAAGAAGCCCCCGTGAAACAACGTCTACGTCAAATGACTGAAGGTAATTTCGTTTTTTCAAGTAGACAAGAATTTCCGACTCATCATGCCTATTAGGTTGGTATTTATGACATGTTGTATGCAAACCAATGAGACAAAGAGGTGCCGTCCATAGGCAGTGGTGAAGATTCGCGTATTTTTATATTTACAATTTGCTTTATTACGTTGCACCGACACCGACAGGTCTTTTGGGAGAGGAAAGGAAGCGGCCAATTACATTTTATTTACTGAAATAGCTCTCAGCACCTACAATCTTCGTAGGATCTCAAGTACACTGCAGAGCAACGAGAAAGTGGCCAGTAGCAATCAGCTTGCATTTGGGAGACAGTGGGTTCAAACCCTACTGTCGGCAGCCCCGAAGATGGTTTCCCGTAGTTTTTAATGTTCACACCAGGCAAATACCGGATCTGTACCTTAATTAAGACCACGGTCGCTCATGGTAGAGCTGTGCGAGTATTCGCAGACAGTCCACGGATGCAAGAACTACTCGATTTATATTTCCGTAAGAAAAATGAAGTCTGTTTTGCATTTATATCGCATTTTACAATAAATTTTGCACTTTTATGTAGTTTCGAAATTACATTATAAACAACTACTAGCCCTTAGAAACATTCCGTGTTATATCGCTATTATGTGTAAATTCACTACCCCTATTTATAGCTGACAGCACCTAAAAGGCAAATTATCACTTGTCCGCAGTGAATTCCACAGTGGTATCTACAGTTATGGCTAGAGCGCAGATACAGAGCAGATGTCCAACGACTGTCCTGTAACTTCCACGGGAAGAGGGGAGAAAAAAAAAAATCAAATAACAGGGAGTTTGTAGATCTCACGAAGTCATGTTCATGATATAATATTTGATCAGTTTATGATAATAACCGGAAGGAGGAGGGCAATTCCTACATCAAAGATGAGAAAAATCACGGCAATCAGCAATAATCGTAGAAAGGTAACCGTGCTGAACTTCTAGGATCGAACCCACATTTAAAAGGGGAGCTTTTTCCTCGGTCATTAATAGTTTTCTTAGATAAGATAGAAGCTAGAGTCATTAGAATTGATGTTAAGATAATTGTAAATATTGTAACAATGAATATGATTCAGATTATTCATTTTGAATTTATCAATCTTTTTGATTGGAAGTACTTGCATACTAAATAGATTATCTTCCTCTTCAATAAATAGAAATATATGGAGAATTATCATACTATGTGAACAGTGTCAATATCATGCGGCGGCTTCGAATCCGAAATTGTGATCGATAGGAAAATGACATATTAAATGTCGTATTAAACATGTTAAAAGGAAGGTTATACCAATGATAACATGTAGTCGATGAAATTATCTTGCTATGAAAAAGGTTGATCCGTATACAGCGTCACTAGTACTATCAGAGTTGGGAGGTAATTGAGTAAAGGTAACCGGATTACTTCTAACGAATATTTTTAATAATTTTTACTCGTAATCATTACTTTTTACAAAATGATTTTTACTGGTAATTTACTTCTTGAAATAACACTGTAATTGTCACATTCTAATAATCAATGCAGTACATAACATGGAAGCAGAAACGAGGGGAAAATATGTGGTGATGAATATAACTTTTTCAGTTCGACTCCAGTAGCTCCACCAGTGCTGGACGAAGTACTTTCTTATTTCCAAAGACATCAAACGTATGCTATAATATCCATCACTGCTGGGAATGTTCTTAAAATTAAACATAGGTATTCCTTCAAGTGGCCCTGTAGACAGCAAATGCAAAGATGTACTTTCGTTTAGTGATGAGAATTGTATGAATCCATTATTTCGTAAAGTAAATGGTAAATTATCTGAAATGCTAGAAGCCACTAACTAAAATAAAATTTATAGGGCGAAATAATTCAGTAAAGCGCGCGCGCGAAGTTAAGTAATCTACTTTTCTTTGCAAACTTTGGTATCATTCCAGTCCCACGCGAAAAAAAAGGGGGGAAAAGTCAGTGGTTCCCTAACGACTGGTGTTCTGTGAAGCAACTGTTATTTTACTGATTACTCTTTGAAAACGTAATTTTCACTTGTATGCGAACAAAATATTTCTCAGTTAACTTTAATTCAGCCCAGTTTTCTTTTGTTCCTGCCTCACCACTAGTTACTATGCTCCAGCAACAAGCAGAAAAATCTCACTCAGGTTGGTTCTTATCAAAATTGCGATTCCAACTTCAGGTCTACGAATGAAGTACAGTAGATTCAAGCGTTCGACTAGGTAAGTGGGAATAATATCTTTTAAGATTTGTTTTTCACCACACGGTATTTAAAATCTATATCAAAAGCAATGCAGGACTACACTCCACGGAAGTATACCCACAACTAGATAAGGTGAATAATTGATTTACTTTCTTCCTTAATACATAATGGTCTCAGTTGCTCCAATTTGTGTATTTTTTTTTTTAAAAGAATTTGGCCAATTATAGACCGCTTAGTCGGTATTTTTCTTCTCTTTTCAGAACTACTTCATACGTAGGCTCTGTTCCTCCGATAACACTCTCCGAGGTTGACGTCGAATTTGCAAAAGCGAAAAATCTGAAGAAGTGATCTGTGTCGGAAGGCCACCCTGTTAGTTATGATGTCATCTGCGATCTTCAATCTTTGTATATACCATCGTATCTATTCCCGCCAACCGGTGGTGTGTTTTAATTTGGAGATATAAATCTTCTTAATTAGCCAGTTATTGTTCATTCTGTGAAGGTGACCATAACATTGTAGTTTTCGTCTTTTAATTATGCCTGTAATATTGCGGTGCAGGTCTTCATTTTTTATCTTTATTCATTCTGGGTACCAAAATTTTCCTAAATACAAAATTTAATATTATAATGGGTTTTCAATTCACATGGTCGTTGTGATAGATGTTACTCATATAGTGAGTATACCAATATTTACATTGAATTACGATATTCTTGGACGTATTATTAAAAATAAACAGAGCGATGAATGCAGTCACCAAGTAGGAAGACGTGAGGAAAAATATTTAAAGATCACAAAAACCTAAAAACATTAAGATATATAATGGTACGAAACCTCTTGGGTCTGTCCGCTAATCTTGAAATATCAAAACTGAGCATTTCACTCGAGTGCGGTCTTGCTCTGGTGTAAGCTGACCTTGATGTACAGTAGATTTCACGAACTCACGGTTCGACAAATGTGTTCCTATGTTCAATATTCACGTAACGTACACAGCCACTAACCAAATAATTAAGACGTGGAGGTACACATTTGTCTACCTGTGGTCTGAAGAGGCTAGGCAATAGAAATCTCAGCCACCTCCGTGGATCAGAGGTAGAGCGTCAGCCTCCGGATTCCAAGATTACGGGTTCAAACCTGGCAGAGGTAGTTAGAACTTTGAAGGGCCAAAATAATTGCATTCAGCATTTGATGTCGTACATGTCGGCATGTAAAAGATCTCTGGCGACATATTTGGTATTCCTAACCTAACCCCATGGCACTACAGCCCTGAAGAGCCTTGGCCTATCAAGCAACCGCTGCTCAGCCCTAAGGTCTGCAGCTTACGAGGCGTCATGTGGTCAGCACGACGAATCCTCTCGGCCGTTATGCTTGGCTTTCTAGACCGGGGCTGCTATCTCACCGTCAGATAGCTTCTCAAATCTAATCACGTAGGCTGAGTGGACCTCGAACCAGCCCTCAGATGCAGGTAAAAATCCAGACCTGGCCGGGAATCGAACCCGGGGCCTCCGGGTAAGAGGCTCGCACGCTACCGCTACACCATGCGGCCGACATATTTGGTATTCACCCGACAAAATTCATTAAAACTCAGCCACAGATACTAGTTTAATTGCCATCTAGTCGAGTGCAGTAAAGCACACAGAAAATGAAATGCTGGCAGCCTAGACGACATCAAATCAAAATAGCTGCACACGGTAGCTGAGGACATACGGTTATTATAACAGAAATTTCGCCCCCCCCCCCCCCTTTCCCCCTCACATATACATTATTCCCTAGGACGTTATTTTTAATTTGACCAATATTCAACAAACCAATGTTATTACAAAAACATGTACAATTTTTTAAAGTTAAACAAGGGTGTTACCGGTATTTAACAAAAAATGTTGTATATCAGGCATATCAAACAATATTACCCATGTACAGAATATCACTGAAGATTTAAAAATACAAATTTAATAAACCAGCAAAACTTAAAATTTTAACTTCCCTAAAGAAAAAACAAGGTGGTGAAATTCAAGATATATTTGAATGATTTTTTCTTGCAAAATTTCATATTCAGTGGCCATAATAGCAAGCGAATTCAGTCGTTCTTGTATCACTGAAGATCGCCAATTTTTAGCCCTTTGAACATCGGATATGTTCGTTCAAAAGTAGTGTTTGTGATCACGACACATCTATAAATTCTCAACACTGTCATAACAATTGAGAACATTAAAAAAGTGAACTCGTGTCCTCATCCTGAGGTAATGCAGCTCTTTTCAGGCGCACCCCCAATCGACGTGAGTTGCATGTACCATTTTAAAACCACGTACCAGCCCTCCTGCCATTCTTAAATTTCTGACTGTACCGGGAATCGAACGTGGGCATCCGAGGACGGCAGCTAATAGTACTAACAGTTACGCTACGAAGGCGGACACTTGGGAACGTTTATTACACCCGATTTTCAAAAATGAGTTTATATTATCAATATCAGTTTGTTAAATAGCACTGGATTTTTACCTGCATCTGAGGGCTGGTTCGAGGTCCACTGGTTTAATAACACTAATAATGCACTGTTAATGTCTGAACCGGTTTCATCAGTTTTAAAATCTTCTGTGACATAAAATAATTACATTTTTTAATACATCTCTTCTTTTCTGTATATCCTCAAGAGTTAACGTTCCTTACAGTTTGAATAACTCTTTTCAACAATTCAGCTTTAAAGGATCTGTCAGTGTATTATTTCTCGAGCTGAAACTACCCCTGCATAGTCTATACGTTATTCACCTTATCCCCTTCATATTCCAAAAGTAGTCGTGTTTTGTGAGTATACTATATTTTGTTTATCCTTACACTGCACGAACGGAAAGGTCTTATGGCGACAATGGGATAGGAAAGGGCTAGGAGTGGGAAGTGACCGTGGCCTTCATTACGGCCTCAGCACTTCTCTGGTGTGAAAATGGGAAACCACGGAAAACCATCTTTAGACTACTAGGAAGTAACAGTTTTGGTAATGGCAGAATTATATTATTATAGCTTACTTTTGCTTAGGTGGGTTAGTAACGTAGTGAGGTACCCAAATACGCTTTTTTAAAGTTACTTTTTGCCTTCTTTGATAAGGAATTATAAAAACATAGATCGCACCTATTTTATTTTACAAACTGACAGCTGTAAAAAGATGAGCTTCTAAGAGGTAAAATGTAATGAGAACCTAATGCCTATTGTTTAATGTATTATAAATTGTTAATACACAGGTATATTACACGAATACAGTATTTTTTCTATAGTGCTTTCTTCAATATTTTCGTTTCTATTAGTCTTATTTTTTCCCCATCTTCTGGCAAACATTATTTTAATCGAGTCGCCGTTATTTTGCTCCATTCTCACGGAGCCCCTAAAGACTCTGTCAATCTGGTAGGGTAGTTCAGTACTGTTCGGAAGTCATTCAATTAGCGGTAACTTGATTACAAACTTGGATCTAATTAAAGGAATTTCCTGAATATATCGACCAAATATCTCAAGGTATTTCTTTTCCAGTCGTATGATAAGCGTCAACATAGTTCTCGAAGAAGGGAAGTTGTACACCCCTTGAAAGCCGAGTTTAGCCCCTCGCGCTGTTTCCGTCCCAGGAATCGATCCTAGGCTCTTCCTCCTCACACGGTCGCCCCCAAGAATCCAATATTCACTCGCCCACCTCTGCTGCAAACAGGCCACCATTGCACTACGTCTGTTTTAGTTCGCTGCGGCGTCAAGAGATGGCACTGTAATACACAACCAGAATTCTGCGCCCAGCGCATGTGTACCAACACAACGGCTTTTCCACTGTTCGTGTCTACATTAATATTGTTTACATATAGGCGTGTCCTGGTAGAGCTAAGAATGGATGATACTATTGGCAACACTGGCGACCGAATCACATTTCCTACACGTCCAAATCGAAACCGCCAGAACCTTGGGCCGATGTTTCCTCCTGGCAATGGATGACTCGTAATAGTGGTTGTTCACCTTGAGAAAAAAATTTCTCTCGTTAGGGGGAACCGAGTCTGTTAGATAAGAGGGCCAACGAGCAGGATTATCAGCAACACTGCTTTCTGATCTCTACACAGGGCAGAAAATTCAATACGAATGTTTAACGAATTCCGCCGGAAACAAGAGGCGTGCGCACGGACCGGTACGTGGCAGACGTGAAGTCTGGATCGCGAAGGATTTACTACCACTTGATTATAAACATTACTCTCATAGTTCAGCGAGGACACGCGATTTCGAGAAACAAGAAATCAATTGCTCACGACATCACGTCATCTCAAGAGCTTGCACAGAAAGTGGAAAAATTATTTTACAAAAAAATCAAGTTGATCAATAAATTTGTTTTTAAGAAGTGGAAAATAATTTGAGATTTCCGTGATATATCCGTACAACGTTACAATAAACCGAAACGGCCAAAATAATTTCCGGAGGTATCTCGTGAAAATGTCTCAGCGTAATGGTAAAGTTCAGAAACAATCTTGAAAATTTGCAGGATCGAGTGAAATTAGTTTATCTATGTCCAGACCAGCGATCCTTCCCCAAACACAACAGACGGTGACTGTATTTAAAGGAATAACAATAATTTTAATAACTGTATTATGATAATAATACAAACAAAGAGACTAAAAATCTTAAAACTACGAGCATATAAAAACCTATATCGACAATGTACAGTAGTTCAAAAAATAGTGAACGCGTGGTATTTTTGTTCCTCGCGATTAGCATTTTATCAGAATTAACCATAAATTAAGTTTGCTGATGGAAAGGAAAGACCATTCGACTCAGGATGCTTGACCAGCGTCCCTTGGCTTATATGAGAACACTAATCAGGTGGCCATATCCAAGCGTAAGTAATGCAATAAGCTCATCAAACATGTTATGTTTTTTCTTAATGTATTCTATTCCCAATCCTTAAAATACTCCGAACGTCGAAAGCTCTGTAATTGTGGCCTAGACAATAATAGGGCTATTGCTTTAAGAAACAATCGTGTCCTTAGTCTTGTGTACCGATAAATGGTACTTCAAGTATATAGTCAGCATAAAAAAGGAGCGCATGATACGGTATGTTCCTAGCAGTTTGTTTTTTTTGTTTTTTACAATGTTGCTTTACGTCGCACCGACGCAGATAGGTTTTATTGCGACGATGCGAGATAGGAAAGGGCTACGAGTGGGAAGGAAGCAACCGTGTCGTTAACCCTTACAGGTTTGTGGTCAATAATTTAACCACATTGTATTAGGCGTCACATTTCTTCCATTCTCATTTTTCAATAATCAGTCATACGTTAAAATGCTGCCTCTCGGAATGGTTTGTTGTCGAAAACATAGCCACACCTTGGTTTCTCTAATTTGCGTGAGAGAGCAACACCGTTTTGTTATTGTGGTCGAGTAATCAACCACAGTGCATTCTGGAAGATTGCTGGACGCATGGTTTACATTTTTGGCGGTACGTGAATGTGTTTACCACATTTAATTGCTCTTTCAGTGACATTTTGATGATGGTAATGTGTCTATAAAGTATAATTCGATAGGCCCTTTGTAAAATAATAAGTCTAACTTGGTTGATTATGTATTATTCCGGATCATTCATCCATAACTCACTTCTTGCGAATTACAAATGTACTTTTACTTTATAAATAACGCGCGGGATGTATATGATCTTTCATTAATCATATTTCTGACAGTATAGGCTTTATACAACATACCATTGCATTTATATTACACACACTATTTATGGTTAAGATGTTATTAGCTAAACTGTGTGGGTTTGCATATAGATGAACTTGAGAGGAACATACTGGATGCAACCTCTTAGTACAAAAGTCAGGTTTTCATAGCATTAACCGTTTTATGATTATTTTGTCAGTATGCCGTGGTAGCAGAGTGGATACCATCCTGGACTCCCCATACGAAGCTCCCGGGTTCGATTCTAGGATGGGTCAGGAATGTTTATTTTGAATTATAGCTTCTCTTGTGTCGGAGACTCTGTGATTGTGCATGTTTCATTGTCCATTTCCATCTCGTCAACTCTTCTGTAGAGGTTACGGTAAGAAGGGCATCCGGCTATAAAACAAGTACCTAATCCGGAATTCACCTCCAATCCCCTAAAAATATGGAAACTGGGCCAGTAATAAACACGGCTGTTTTTGTTAGCAAAATGCATACCTACTGATGTGATATTGTTTGTTTATTTTTGTTTATTTATAGAATCACGATAAAAAGGAGTTTGAATGCCCCAGAGATCGAAGAGATGCTGGTTGATATCGGAACAGATTCTGAATATGGAAGTGATTCAGATGCTGAGGACGTTCTTCCGGTGCCCCAACCCAGGGAAGCCTATGACCAGCAATCAGAGGTATTAACCAATAATCTAGGGGCAGTTTCACACAGGACTTGATTATGGACTTTGGTTCACATGACAGCGTTGGAGATCCAGACTATGAAGGTCCCACATTTTCAGACAGATCTAATGCAGGCTTACACAACAGCGCTTCTAGCAGTGAATCGGAGACAGGAACGGAATCTGGTAACTCAACAGCTCGTAAACAATACGTATTTTTCATACAAGGGAAGAAACCAACGTAATTCAACAGCTCCACATATTCTGAGCCATACGGTCCCAATCTTCCTGTCAATTTGCTTTCTCCATGACGCGGCTGGATGGAACTCTTATTACTTCCTTGATGCTGCTATTGTAAATGCTTATATACTGTACAAAGAAACAAACTAGCCACGGGAAAGAAGCCACTTCAATAGCATAAATGACATTTCTGAAGTGGAAACTATCTATTCTTCACAGTAAAAACCAATTTATGTAATGTGGTTATAATATGAACTACAAACCACATATGTATTTTCAGTTTCCCTAAATGGATAGTGGTCGATTTTTTGCCACAGAAAATTGTAATAATTTGTAAAATAAAATAATTTGTCATGGAATCATACACTTATCTCTGTATAAATACACAACATGGACACTAATAAAAAAAGTTTCATTAAATGTCAATGAAAAAATAGCTTTAGCTCCAGCAATTGTCTGGTGTAAAAACTGGAAACCAGGGAACACCATCCTCAGGGCTGCCAACAGTGGGGTCCGCACCCACTATCTCTCGAATGCAAGTTCCTCACATTTGACTTGATTATCAAAACAGAATTCACCTCCCACGTAGATACAAACCCTATGGATATCCACAACAAATGTATGTATAGGTTCAACTGTTTCCGAGAAAAGTGGACCTGAGAGGAATGTATACAATCCACGCGCTCATTCTCTGCAAAGCAAGCAGTGTGTTGCGCGTGCCCTCCAGAATGCACTACAATGAACTTCAGTACTGAGCAAGTTGGCTAAGCAGTTTAGATCACGATTACATTCGGGAGACGGGGAGCTCGAATCCCTCTGCCCGCAGCCCTTAAGATAGTTTCCGTTGCTTCCAATTTTCACACCAGACTGCACCGTAATTAGGGTCACGGTCACTTTCTTCGCAATCCAAGCCCTGACCTATCCTATTGTCGCCAAAAGACATGTCCATGTCCGTGCGGCGTAAAACAAGTAGCAAAAATATGAGCATGTTTCTTTAAAAACAGTATTTTTTGCTGTTAGGTACCGGAAATAATAAGTCCGAAGGCTGGCTGGATCCTTACGGTTATAGGGAAACCGAAAAAACAGATCGCAGCGCCAACATAGGCCGTTCTAGAGAGGATAAATGGCGGAGTTTGCCACTGCCTTCCTCACTGGGCCAGAAAGTTCTATTGCAGCAAGACTATCCCTACCAGCAGCACCTTTCATAAAATCCAGACGCATTGGTCGAGCTCCGAATGCCATTACTCAGCACAAGTCATATCTCAGCAGCTTCTATACTATCACAGCCATAAATAAGACCGAGAATTCGGTGGAAGCTACATTTTACATTAACACGTGCTAAGAGACGTGAAAAAATACTACATCTATCAAGAAATATTAACAGACGCATTTTTGCCTATAGTAGCGCTCTCGAAAACTTTTTTTGTTGTTGTTGCACATTAGTAATGGAATAAATACCGATAAAAGTGGGTTCCAGGGCGTTTTTTTCTGTATTCTTATACAAGCCCATGTACTAGTATGAAATGCAGTATTTTATGAGAGGCCGCAATTCAAGAATTTTGTCACGAAAAGGGGACAGTTAAAGTAAATTAATGCCCTCGAGAACCGAGGTGGTGCAGTTCTTTCTTTAGGCTTACTCCGGATTGAGGCGAGCTGCTTGTACCATTTTAACCACCTGGAGTCATTCTTAAACTTTTATCAGTACCGGGATTCATGCCCAGGCCTCTGAGGACAGCAAGTAAAAGTGCTAACTGTTAAGCTACGGAAGCTGACATCTCGTAAGTTAGTGATACTTTAGTTGCTTTAGTTATACTTTAGGTTGTAAAAATTTCATATGTTTAAATTTTATGTAAAAATTACATTGTATATACATGAAGTGGTTAAGTGTAAGAAAGGGCCGGGAGCCCTAACTTCACCACAATAAAGACAATAATAATAATAATAATAATAATAATAATAATAATAATAATCAGATTAGGTTGATGCAGCTGCCATGCCATGTACTAACCTCTTGACGTAACTATTGCATCCAACATTATTCCAATCTCTTTGTCATATGCTTGCCTTGGTCTCCTCTACCATTTTTACCGCCTACATTTCTCTCCAAAACCAACTGAACAAGTTCTACGAGTAGATGTTTCATGCAGTGTTCTAGCAATCTCAATTCGTCTGACTAAATTTGGTGAAAACTTTCTCTTCCAGTAAATATGATTCAGTACTTTTCATTTGTCATCCGATCTCATCATGCAGTCTTCAATATTCCTCCGTGTCTCCAAAAACAGTAAAGGTAGTTAGTCAAGTGACGTATCTAAGTAAAATAGTGTCCAGGGCAAGCCGTGATTTGGCACCCCCTCCAAATATTAGGACGTAGCTTAAACATGTAAATCTAAACTTCCGTAAAGTAATGTAAACAACGCGTAGCAAATAACATACTTTTTTTAAATTTAAGAATTGTAAACTTTACAACACGTGTGATTTAATAACAAATGTTTTTTGACTTATAAGTACAAATAACACCCTTGGATTTTAGTTAAAACAAAACTGAAAACGAAATTAAATGAATAGTTTCCTTACAAATTGATCAATCGTTTCATGAAGTTAGATTTTTCTAGTTCCTCTTATTCAATACTTAAAAGACAAGATCATTCAGACGTTGTTGACCAATACACACTCTTAAATGCGGGAATATTAATTTCAACTTCTGAAAGATCTCTGACAGATAGCAATGGCTATTTCTATAATTAACATTCACTGAACGTCGAAAATGGCACACAGGCAACTTAAATATTGGGATCCCCCTAATGAACAGATGGAGCTATTTCATGCTATAATATGTTGGTTTGCAAATGAGTATGATATCCTTTCGTCCACAGAACGGTTTCGCAAAGCGATTTGCATAGATTTTTGGGGTACGACTTCTTACTACCCCGACCACATATGCAACTCTCCTTACACAACCGCAAGTCCGGGCAAGAGAACACTTCATATTCCTTTGCAATCGAACTAACTGTACGAAATTCCTGGTCCTGCACATACGGAACACAAGTTAGTACATAGACCTGTTGACCACGATATCAAAGGCCCCCTACTGACTGAACACTGACAGGCAAGAAAGTATACTATGAGCATTTAAATATTTATATACTTACAAATCTACGCTGAAAAGAGACTTAAAACTACTACTATGAACATAATAATAATAATAATAATAATAATAATAATAATAATAATAATAATAATAATAATAATAATAATTCGTGTGGCTATTAGTAGTATGGCTCAGCCCTTACAAGGTAACATTTCGACGAGGGTGGGCCAGGTATGCGGGTATAGGACGTTAGCCGTATATAGGAAACAGCATGCATGCATGCATGCATGCATGCATGCGTGCGTGCGTGTTTATGAAAATATGTTGTGTGCGAATTGAAGGAACACTGAGGACAGCACAAACAACCAGTCTCCGAGTTCAGCGAATTAAAACAATCCACGAATGAAATCCTACGACCCGCCCGGAAATCGAACATGGTACTCTGAGACTCATAAGACAAAGACATGAACCAGTCAGCCAGGGAGCTGGACACTATTAATAATGATAGAGGGTGGAGGTGGTGGTTATTGTTTTAATAGGATGTACAATTGGATAACATCCTCTCTTAAAAGAAACAGACCGGGCGAGTTGGCCGTGCGTTTAGGGTCGCGCAGCTATGAGCTTGCATCCGGGAAATGGTGGGTTCGAATTGGACTTCATTACCAATTTTAATGAACCATCTCATATGTTCAATGTTTTACTTTTCACTTTTAACAGTATTCACGTGTTGTGCTCAGAATATTCTAGCATATTCAACATTTTAACTGACGCATTTGGCAGTCCGAATTATTTTAATGTGTTTTTGTCCTTGTTCTTTGTTCTTAATCAAAAACTTTTCCGCTGATGATGTCTACAAGACAGATGAAACATGTTCTCTTATTTTTTAATGTTATTTAAATAATTAAATAAAAAAATTAGTATTGTAAAGGTGGAACATTTGACCAGACCTTTTAAGTAACTCGAAGGACTTTCCAATGTGTAACCTTATCCGGTCAACACATGCCAGGTGTGCGTGCTCGGTATCCCTATTAGCATCTTCCCTTCTACTGCTTTTTTCTGTACGGCTTCCTTCCTTCCTTCCTTCCTTCCTTCCTTCCTTCCTTCCTTCCTTCCTTCTTGAAATATGATCAGAGTAGCTAACTCCTCAATCAATATTATTTTACATGACACATACTATGTTGTTGCCCACTTCCAAAATACAATTGATCTGCTCCATGAGCCGGTCTTTGATCTCAAGAACCAAACTGTTACTCGAGTGTTCCATCCAAGATATACGCAGGACTCAGCAGTAGATCCACATCCCCAACACACCGGGCGAGTTGGTCGTGCGGTTAGAGGCGCGCGGCTGTGAGCTTGCATCCGGGAGATAGTTGGTTCGATTCCCACTGTCGGCAGCCCTGAAGATGGTTTTCCGTGGTTTCCAATTTTCACACCAGGCAAATGCAGGGGCTGTACCTTAATTAAGGCCACGACCGCTTCCTTCCAACTCCTAGACCTTTCCTATCCCGTCGTCGCCATAAGACCTATCTGTGCCAGTGCGACGTCAAGCCACTAGCATCCCCAACACTTCTATGTTCTTCCTGTCAATTTTTTTTTTCTCGGCAGTGTGTGTGATAATCTGAAATTTCATAGCGATTGGCAGCTTTTCTTTTGTACCCCCGCTGGTCTGGGTAAGTCATCGCCTTACCTCATTCAAGTAGCCTCCACTGTTTGGTCTTCCACGTGAAAAATCGAGATTTTCTTCGAAAGACGCAGAGTGAGGTTGTTTGCGAAACACACAGAATTTCACCTTGTTTTCTTGATATGACACAAGTCCAAAGGCTTATTATAATGTCTATAATAAATTATAGACTATCTCGATTAGTAAACTGATTAAATATGACAAATTTTAAATGAAAAGTTTTCGGATCATTTTACTGGATTTTTGCCATCATTTTATAGATAGTCTTTTAAACATTTTTTGGTCATCAAAATCGTGGCCCTGGTTATTGAAAAATGTCGTCAAGCTCGTTCTTCCGCAATGTAACGAGGGGAACATAAATTCAAGGCGTTCTGATGGTCCGTACCCATAATGTTTATACAAAACTCTTAGCATAACCGTTTTGCAGGCAGTTACGCATTTGTGTATCCACGTTACTCGCTTCAGTAAGTTTGCGTTCTATCCTATTACTGCCTAAAATTCCGAAGCCTACACTGATCCGTAAGATAGCTAAAGAGTAAAAGTACATTGATCTTATACAAAAATAAGAGAATATCAATCCGTACCGTTTAACAATGGTCAGAAATTGAGGCGGTAGGCTAAAAGGCGGAGGAGAGAGGGGGGGGGGGGGAGGTCATCTGGAGAAGTGTCGCTGTCATAATAATAATAATAATGTCAGCTTTATCAATTGAAGTAACGGAAGAACTGCCACCAGGAAATGACTTGCTATATACAACTTGAAGATGCCTCAACCCTTTACGTGTTTGGTGTATCCAGATGTAAGGATAACTTAATGAAGTGGGGATTCTTTTGTGCATTGGGATACATCCTTTATGAATGCGGAGACACTCAGAATCAGGAACATCCGTTAGTCTCTCCGAACGATTCAACCGTTCTGTGTCTGTGGGTTGCCAATACCAGAGGAGTCTTCGTTGCTGAGTCTGAAAGAATTGTGTTTGATCCGGACACGGAAATATATGTCAGCTTTAATTATATTACGAACAGATGTTGACTGAACAAAATACGCGCCGTACCTGTTGTTGCTGGGCAAGCTGCATGAGTCAGCCCACGACGACGATACCCGTGTACAGATACATAACACGGAATTCCTTCCTACAATCGTATCAAGTGGTGACTCACAGGCTCTAGGGTTAAATAAGACTCTTCCAAGGACACGAGATAACCTTCAACACCAACCGACATTCAAACCAGATATGTGAAAGCTAATCCGGAGAAGGGCATTAGAAAGAAAAATTATTTGCTTTCATGACGAAAACAGGAAACAGTGCCCTGGGGTAAATATACGTATCTGTCTCCTCCGGAGACCTTTCAGCAACCCGTTCCCTAAAAGACAGATACATGGATCAAAAAATGTAATGTGAAGATGAAAAAAGAAACCCAGGGGATATCACACGGAAACTATCTGTTGAAGTGGTGACTTCTGGAGAAAATGGTATTACCTTAGGTCTTTCGGAATGTCAAGAGAACATAAATGTAGGGTTAAAATTCCACAGTATGAATATACGAGAAGAAGACAAACAGCAATTGAGGAGTACAGTATGCCAAATTATTAAATCCAAAATAAAGGAAATGGGGATGCAGTCAAATGAAGTCAGGTGATTTAGGAAATAAAGAACAAATTAGGAAATATAGTCGTAAAGGAGACAGATGAATATCGGTACGGTATTTGATTGAAAGACGAACGTATTTATTTAAAGCATGATGTGACAAAGACCGTGTTTTTTTTTTCTGTCCGTAAACGGTACGCAGTACCGACAACTTAAACAGTGGCCACAGAAAGTATTCGTACAGCAACATTTTAACGTATACTTTGTATATTAAGCACCATGAACTAATATAAACACATCCAATGAGACATATGTATAAAGAAAAGACAACACCTTGCTGTATAATTGCTATGAAATTTACAGAGCTCAACATAATAAACAAATAAACTCAGCTTTTAACACAAAAAAATATTCGTAAACTATTAGATAATTCAAAACTGCCAAAGTCTTTGTTCAAACACAGTCTTAATATTTTGTATGCATGCCTTTAGCTTTGTACTCTTCGGATATGTTGGACCATGCATGTGAGAGTATCTCTTTACGATGTTCTTTACTAGTAGGATGGCGTTTTTGCACTTCTTTGCTTAGACGATCCCACAAGTTCTCTATGGGAATGAGATCTGGACTCTGCAGTGGAGTGAAGTCTTCTTGGGGCATTGTACAACAACCGTCCACGGGTTATCATGGCACAATGCTTAAGATCATTATCCTGTTGGAAGTGGAAGACTTCTTCCAGATGAAGCTTGTGTGCACTGCTGCTTAAATTATGGCGCAACACATCTATGTACTTCCTGACATCCATAATACCATTAATAAATGCCAGATTTCCCACTCCATTCGCAGCCATGCAACCTCAAACCATCACACTCGCTCCTTCATGTTTGACCGTGGGGATTACGTATTGAGGTTCAAGTTCGGTGTTTGGCTTCCGCCATACGTTGCCGCTCTTACCAGTTCCAAACTGTGTAAACTTCGCTTCATCAGAAAAAAGAACGGTGTTCCAATAGTCCATTGTCTTTTCATAATACTCTTTCGCGAACTGTAGGCGCTTCTGTCTATTTCTTTCACTTATAAGTTGCTTCTTTCGTGGACATCTACCACGCAGGTTCACACTGTGCAATACATTCCTTATAGTTTGCACACTCATCGTTTTGTTGGACCTTGAAGCGAGTTCTGTAGCGATGGATGCAGTACTCCGGAAGGGTTCCTTTCGTGCCGAATGCACAATAATGCGCCGCTCCCGTACTGTCAACACGTTTGGACGACCAGATCTGAGTTCATTTTCTGTTTGTCCGTTGTGCTCGTATTTATTTACTATTGAACTCACCGTTGTAAAGCTAATGCCGAGTGGTTTTGCAACTTGATAACTTTTACTTTGTTTATACAGTAACACTATATTCTCTCGTTGACTCAATGAAAGTTCCGTCGTCTTTCGCCCCGTACTAAATAACCTTGCGGCAACGACAGCACAGTGATGACTGCAGAGATAACAACCCCTCCTGCAGGCACAGCGGCGTAAACCTGTGCGACAATTGATTTAACCAATCACAAAGACAGTACATCCGCACTGTACGAATACTTTCTTGGCGGTACGATCTCCAGTCTGTATACAGTATCGTGCCGATCATGTTACATTTTTAAACGATCTGTATGTTCAGCGTTTAGATGTGATGTCTGTCGTTATGTCGTTTAAAAATCTAATTTCAGCTCGTATGCCGTAATGATGTTCCATCACATTCCATTTGTGTACGAATACTTTCTGTGGCCACTGTATTTTCCCAAGTTTTAAGGACTAAGATTTACTAACAAAGAAATCTACTATAACCATTCCAGCATATGGCACTGTGTACACGACTTAAAACTCGCAAGTTCATACCATGCTTACATGTTTTATAGGCTTCAGAGGTTCGAACGCAGCCGGGAACAAGAAGTTGTGTTCACTTTCCGACTGTTCTACAGTATATCCGCTCTGCAACATGCAGGTGTCCACGTGAGTTTTGAATAAATCTACTGTAAGTTAAATCAGTGCAATCATTATTCTAATTTACGTCAATGGGAAAAGAAATTAAAAAAGGCTGAAAAAGTAGAAACTGTCAAGTCTACTTCCGATACTGTACAACACAAAACTAGCACCAAAAATTCAAGCTGTGAAGAGGATCACAAAACCAAGACCGAAGATACACGGGGTCAAAAGGAAAGAGATTCTGACAATGAGTGGCCAGAACATTGGAAACTTTCATTAAAATGAATTTAAATTGGCTTCTATGATTGTAAACAAAGGTACAGATCTCTGCACATGGTTATGAGGGCATTTAGCGGTTGTAATAAGGATGTAAAGAAGAGGGCATAAAAGCCTTTGGTAAGACCCCACCTAGAGTATGGTTCCAGTGTATGGGACCCAAACTAGGATTACTTGATTCAAGAACTGGAAAAAATTCAAAGAAAAGCAACTCGATTTTTTCTGGGTGATTTCCGACAAAAGAGTAGTGTTACAAAAATGTTGCAAAGATTGGACTGGGAAGACTTGGGAGAACTGTCAGTGGAGAGATGGCATGGAATGACATCAGTAGATGAATACGTTTGAGTGGTGTCTTTAAAAGTAGGAAAGATCACAATATGAAGATAAAGTTGAAATTCAAGAGGACAAATTGGGGGAAATATTCGTTATAGGAAGGGGAGTTAGGGATTGGAATAACTTACCAAGGGAGATATTTGATAGATTTCCAATTTCTTTGCAATCATTTAAGAAAACGGCTAGGAAAACAACAGATAGGGAATCTGGCACCTGGGCGACTGCCCTAAATGCACATCAGTAGTGACTGATTGATTCACGAAGCTGCTCACTACAGTATATGTCAGTAAGTGTGGAAGTTACTATAATAGCACCTACATCGTGAGTACCGGTACCTTTCCTGCCAGAAAAAGAGCACTGGTAAAAGGTACATACAATTTATCCACAGTCGCTCAAAAAAAAAATTAAAAAAAATAGAATGAGCTCATGATATCGTATAAGATGAAGACAGTTATGTGCAGTGATGTGGCTATAGTCAAATATGCTCATTCTTACACTGCATTATGCGTCGAACACTTCAAATGGAACGCCGTATCTTCATTTTGATACCGGCTGAAGATGTGCGGAGTCCACATCAACACTTGAGTGCACATTAGTCGTTTATGTATTCCACTTGTACTGATACTTTCTATTGGGTGCTTCCGGTCATTTTCAATGTTGTGACCAAATATCATAGCTTAATGTAACTAACCGCAACTACTTGAAGTTATTCGTTTGATCAAAAGCGTAATTTTATATTGGAAAAACCCAACAGTCATTTACAGCGACCATGCTTGAGTTCTAAACGTTATTCGAAGCGTACGTAGAACAACGAAGGAAGGAAGGAAGGAAGGAAGGAAGGAAGGAAGGAAGGAAGGAAGGAAGGAAGGAAAGAAGGAAGGACATATGCATACTACCACAGGCAAGGACGGCATTTCGCAAAAACGAATTTCCTCACTTCAAACAACATACATTTGTGCTTATTAGAAAGATGGTTTTGAAAACTTTTGTGTAGAGTTTGGTGCTGTATGGAAGGGAATCATGGGCAATAACTAACGCAGAAAGGAAGAAAAACAAAAACAAATATTGTGTTACATACGAATGGGTAGATGGGACCACGAATGAAGATAATATGTGGAGTTGGTGAGAGGAAAACGATTTAGCGAAATTTTACCAGAAGGCAAAACAGATTGACAAGGCACATCTTGAGGCACCCAATACTTGGATTATTTTCTTTCTGAGGGAAGATGCTCAATACTCAACCCGAAGGTTGGTTTGATCTGCAACAGCTCCGCCATCAGCTGTTATAGATGGCCTAGCGTACGAGGGAAATGAGGAGTGAGGTAGTAGAGGGAAGGTAGGGGTAGACCTAGGCATGAATAAGACAGATTACAGTAGATATAGGATTCAGTAGTTACGCAGAAATGAAGAGATTAGAGGGAAGATTGTAGCTGCATAAACCACTCTATGACTAACAACATTCTTCGTTTTACGGTACGTTTCTAACTACTGCTACGGCTTTCGAAGTCACCAAGATGTCAGAATTGTTTCCCGCGCCGGTAAATCAACCGATAGGAAGCTGTTGTATCTCAGTATCTTCAAATACCATGGGAGTGAGCGGAATGTCCCGAATTTCGATTGTTGCCCACGAATTAATTTTATACCAAACAATGTATGGTGATAGTTTTTAACGAGTTCTATCAGCGGAACAAATGTAGAATAGAACTGATCAAAAGAGAAATTCATTTTTTATTTTGATCTAAGCTACTCTGAATGTGTCGATTTTTTGAAAGACAACTAGCAAATGTTGGATGAAGCTACGAAAAATAAAAAAGTACAAAATACAATATTTCATTTATGCGACTGCAAGTACTTTGTAAGTTGTAAAGTGACAACTCTGGCATTTATAATATGCACTGCTGTCCTCCGAAGTGCTCAAAAATGTATTTTTATCTTTCTACAATAAGCGAAAGAAGGGAGACTTTTACAAAAGTCCTCCGTTAAAAGATCACAAGAAATAATAACAGACGATCGGAAAGTTGACCTGTCGTCAGAACCAGCTACACCGGATGTGAACTCACGTGCCGCGCATAGGAACAGGCCGGCACTGTTCCACTTCCAAGGCGACAATCACGCAGAGGATGTGATAAAGACAATGGGATACTGACTGGCGTTGCGTGGCGACAATAACTTCACGCGAAAACATTCCTGCTCAATGTAGTCAGCAATCTATAATAAGTGTGGCGATGTATAAAACTGAAAACATATATGAATTTATCAGTGACAATAAATTGCCTTCCCAGGTCAAAAGTGAGACACTGGCCTCTGTTTACATGAGCTATAAATCGTCACGTTGCCCGAGAGAGAGAATGAGTTCCCGTTTATAAATACGTCACCGTTTCCTTCCCATTTGCAGCCTTACGATTGCCAGTAATATGGGCTTAGGAAAACTTTGTCACAAAACGGGAAATGTGTTTAAATCTGTAAATACTTTCAACCGGCGGGAATTTAGAAAACAACCCTTACAAACGCAAGTCGGGTAATCTGTTCTTGCCGAAGTGCAAGAGTTTTATTTTAAATAATTTTTAGCGCAAAACAGACTTACTAACCGGTCTGAGTGGCTCAGACGGTTGAGGCGGTGGCCTTCTGACCCCAACTTGGCAGGTTCGATCCTGGATCAGTCCGGTGGTATTTGAAGGTACTCAAATACGTCGATTTACTGGCACATAAAAGAACTCCTGCGGAACTAAATTTCCACACCTCGGCGACTCCGAAAACCGTAAAAGCCGTTAGTGGGACGTAAAGCAAATATTATTATTATTATAAAACAGACATTTCTTTTACGCAGGAATCCAAGTGATACACAGAAGTATCTCTCTCCCTCCCTCTCTGTATTAGTTTAATAATTTCGAAGAAGTACTAAATACGTGGATGCCTGGAGTGGAACAGACGGATAAGTTTGCTATGGAATAATTCGCAGTTGTTTGTGGTCGAGTCTAACTCAACAAAGGAGGGAAGCTGGCGACTTTGATGTGTGAATGTCCATTTAACGTGCAGTTCGTGAATGTTCTTAGTGGAAGTGGTGGTGATTATTGTTTCAAGAGGAAGAACAGCTGGGTAACCATCCCCTACTAACACTAATTAGCAGGTAAGAATTGAAGGGATCCGATACTTCGCAAAATGCAAGTATCGGCTAAAGAAAGACAATGGCCACGAATGGCGTGAAAATGAAAGACTTCCGAGGCCTCCGTGGGAGTCGAAAAAGAACAAGAGTTGACCAAGGGAGGTGGGATAGGATAGATGCAGGTGAGGAGCCTGACGAAAGTGGAAGCAAGGCCAGGACTCAGCTAAGGGTCCCATGGCCGCCCATCCACGATACCAAGTAAAGAGCTCTTTGGGGCCCGAACGTTCGTACCCAAGGAATTTCCGCGGATGACGTAGTACTGGGAGAGGCAGCGAAAAGTTACCGCACCGCACTCAGTAGGAACATCTGGGGGAACCGACTGCCCGGTAAAGCTGCAGCAGCACATCAGGTGATCAGTTTCATTACGGTAGGCCTGAATTATTAGTTAAGAGTTAATAACGAATACGAAGTTTAATACTAATGTAGATTTTGCCTTTCATCAAAACAGCTGTTAAAATGATGCCCGTCGTTCTCAATACAAATAACGCATCAGCGTAAAAAATCCCAAACACTCCTATCTCTCCCTCTGAAACTTCACCCATCAGTCGTCCAATTTCATTTTCTAGAGCTTCAAAAGTACGTGGATTGTTCTTGCCAGCTTTCTATTTAAGTTTCCCGCCAATAAAAATCACAGACACTTAAATCGATATAGAAATTTGAGAACGATTCAGTCATACGATTTCTTCCTTAGGGGAAATTTCTCAACAGGAAATACCCGTTGTCCAATACTATACATCACCATACCGATGGCTAACAAATAAAACGTTCAACAACAAGGTTAGGAATAACGTGCGTTCAACAAGAATTCCACTCGTAAACTAAACATTCATTCCGGACGCTGACCATGCTCGCTGTACTGCCTGACCGCGCACTAGACCATCAGCACCGGCTCAAGTACAGATAACTTATCGCTGCTTTTCCCTGTTGTATTGCATGAGATCCACGAAGGGGTAGATTTGAAAATTAAACATTCTCGACAAATGGGAGGCCATTTACGTACAATTTTCCTAGTAAACAGGAAGCAATTTACATACTTATAAAAATGTAAACAGCCTTCTTGGAGACAATTGACTTCACCCGGAATGTATGAGGCAATCCCGAGTTACACTTAAAACTAACCTGAGAACATGATACCTGCAAGATCCCTAGAAAAATTAAGGGTCGAACTGTGGGGTAGAGGGTCGAAATTGGAACTCTGAAGCAATGGATGTAGTTCCTTTGTCCAATCAACAAAGTGACACGAATGTTGTTGGCTTTACGTCCCACTAACTCAGTTTACGGTTTTCAGAGAAAACATGTCAGAATTTTGTCTCACAGGAATTCGTTTACGAGGCGGTGAGTCTACCGGCACGAGGCTAGCGTATTTGAGTATCAGACTGAGCCGCGATCCAACCTGCTAACTTAAGCTCCGAAGGCCAGCGCTCTACTGTCTGAACAACTTAGCCCAGCACACTTGGGCAGTTTCGGTCAGGCTAATCAATAATATAGAGTACATCAATTATGCAACAAATATATCCAAATGTGTTTTTAACACTGTCATTTTTATGTTCAGAGAGGTGAACTGAAATACCTTCAATAACAACAATAGCTGTCACTACTGTTTCCAACACAGAATGAAAGTATTTTCTCCAAAACTGATAACTTCGCCTCAAAATGGATACAAGAAAATCATGTCCCATATTAGTTAAATTACGGAAACTATGTTCTTCAGCATATGTTTACAGTGTTGCCAGATTGCTATTCTTCAACGTCCGTTTTCTACCGGATATACTCGCAAGACGAAAATTTGTAAGAGACATTTTTTTTTATTGCTGGCATGCGATGAGTCGCGCTGCGACGCCCGAGTGCGCGAATTACGCTTCACCCTGTATACGTATATGGAAGCGCGTAAAAAAGAGTTACGAACAACGGTAGGGAACGAAAATAAATTTTTAAATGTAAATTAGAAAGACGATGAAAACCTGCGTACCTTCTATTACGGAGTGAGTGACTTGACCAATCTACTACTAGAATACTTTCCAAAAACGCTGCCTTACATGACAGGTTATAACTGGCGTAAAAAATGTAATCTCGAGATTTTAATCCCAATTAGGTATTGATTTTGAAGCTCAGAGATTAAAATCACGAAAGCTTGACATAAATCGTTGTCCATAACTCTTAAGACCTCCCTTATTAGGCTTTCTGGTGATAATCAACAGATGCAGCACAGGAAAATAAGATAATCGAAATGAGTTTCATGCATCTGACGATAGATAGCACCACACTCGAAAGCGAGAAGTCACTGAAAATCAGTCTAGCCAACTCCGTACTTCGGTGTCTAGCTCCGGGTAGCTACCCAGCGCTTGCGCGGAGGTGTTTGCACGCAAGGCAAAGTACCCGCCGATTTACACCGCCAGGTAGTTTACCTCCCAAGCAGCTGCCAGCCACTTTACCAGGAGATGGTAGAATCGGCCCTTGGTCACCACTGCGAAGGCGTTCTCTGTTGAAGACAGCGACGGAGCGCTCTACTGCGCAATACAGGAAATCGGAGGCCTCGAAGGGTTTCCTTCAACTTCGGAAACAAGTCGAAGTCACAAGGACTCGTGTCTGGTGAGTACGGAGTGTGTTTCAAGACCTCCCAATGCCTCCGTAGCAATAAGAGCTTGACACTGTCTGAAACATGACAACGATACGGCGATCGTCTCCCAATAAACGCGGACGTTTGCGCCGCACAGTCGGACGCAGAAGTCGCTCTAGAAATCGGCAATAGTATAGTAGTCATTGTTGACGGTTTGTCTTTCAAGCACAGCATCCGTAACAATAATACCCTCGTAGTCGAATGCCACAATCAGCGTAAGCTTCACCCGAATGGGTTGTTGTCAACATTTCTGTGGACTTGGCGAACCTGGGTGACGCCATTCATTCGACTGGCCCTTTAATTCAGGCTCGTAGGCTCGTGCTCACGTCTCATCAATGGCGACAACACGCTGCAGAAATGTGTCTCCATTGTGGTACTGTATATGTCCAGGTGGATGCCAGCCAGTGCATACCGGTGGCATACCTACACATGTGGAACGCAACGGGACGCAATTTTCCTCATGTTAAGACATTTCGTCAGTATGCGCCACGCCGTTTGATGACAGACCAACCTCTACGGATAATTCCCGGACAGTCCATCGATGGTCTACGGAAACGAGACCACTCACGATGTCCATCTGCTCTTGAAAAATGGACGACCGACCTGCGCTGTGCAAATCCGTAGTCTAATTCCGACCTGCACAAAACGCCTTGACCCATCGTGCAGCCGTCCTATATGGCAATACATTCTCACCACAGGCTTCATGTGATCCTCGATAGCATTCTGATGCACTTTTTCTACGGTCAAACTCGATTTTAATCGACGAATGCTGACCACCTTTTGAAAACATGCTTTAGAGCAGTGAAACTGACACCCTTCACTTCAATGTCACACAGCAACAACATTCCCAACTGGATGCCTGTCAAATGCGCACTACACATCGACAATAGCGCCAACTAACCGCTCCCATATCCTATTTGGGCATGTCCGATCTCCTGCGAGTGTCCGGATTACGTTGCCACTACTGTACTTACAGCCCTCGTAGTGAAGTTCTGCAAATACTTAGGACAGGACCTGGGTTTATATGTTTTGCTCGTAACGACACTCTGAACATCTTATACGTTCATTAATAGTCTTCAACGATTAAGGCACTCGTAACGATGCTCCTGTCTATGCACCCTTAATGATCTGTGATGAAGAAAACATGCAGCCAGTGTTTAGAATTAATTTCCTTGTGCATTAATTCAGGCACAGAAGACATCCGTTAAAGAAAGAAAAATAATGTAATGTGAGAAGTGTCTACTCTTGGAGATGAGAAGAGGGGGCTAGCGACCGAACTGAACGCCACCAGGGAGAGTAGCGGTTGGGGAAAGGAAGCTGAAGCACAGATTTAACAGGGAGTTGGCGCCCGTCCCATTCAACCTGAGCTCACGCATGTGCGTGCTCGACTGCACGTAGTAAAAGGAAGCCAACGAGGGTTGGTGGACCCACCCCTCAATTCCCCACAGCAAGAGGTAAATACATCAGAAGAGAGGCGAGGTCAGTTAATGTGATACGGCGACCGAGGAAACTTCAACTGCCACGAGGAATGGATTTTCTTTTCTTACGAAAACAACTTACTAGTTTATTTGCCCCTTTCTTTTCACTTCCTATATTTATCTTCAGCCTCCGTGGCTCAGACGGCAGCGCGCCGGTCTCTCACCGCTAGGTTCCGTGGTTCAAATGCCAGTCACTCTAGGTGAGATTTGTGCTGGACAAGGCGGAGGCGGGACAGCTTTTTCTCCGGGTATTCCGGTTTTCTCTGTCATATTTCATTCCAGCAACACTCCAATATCATTTCAGGTCATCAGTCAGTCGTTAATCATTGCCCCAGAGGAGTGCGACAGGCTTCGGCACAATTCCTATGCTCGCCGCTAGATGGGGACTTCATTCATGCATTCATTCATTCATTCCTGACCCGGTCAAAAGGCTGGAAACAGGCTGTGGATTTTCACTTTTCATTTCTCTTCAATCACATTCAAATCTTATTTATTTTTCCACCGTTAATCCTGAAGTGGCGAGATAGCCTTTTTACTGTAGCCTACAGCTGAAGAACACTTGTTTCTTATAATTCATTCTAGGTTATTATTAGTATTAGTTACAGTGTAGCCGGACTGAGTGGTTCAGTCGGTTGAGGCGCTGGCCTTCTGACTCCAACTTGGCAGGTTCGATCCTGGCTCAGTCCGGTGGTATTTGAAGGTGCTCAAATACGTCAGCCCCGTGTTAGTAAATTTGCTGGCACGTAAAAGAACTAAGACTAAGTTCCGGCACCTCGACGTCTCCGAAAACCGTAAATGAGTAGTTAGTGGGACGTAAAGCAAATAACATTAGTTATAGTGTAAATGTACATAATATTTAGCTTTCAATTCATGTACAGTACACAGATCACTATGTATGACCATACTTGTATTCCCGTTACTTTATTATGTATTGTGTTCTGTTTTGCACTGCTTATATTTTTCAGTGTGTACGTTACTTTTTTTATTACGACATTTTCTCTTTTTTTTACTTTTATGGTCCGAATTTCTTTTCTATTTAAATTTGTTGAGCTTTGCTTTCTTTCTTCATTATATGTTTTCCAAGTATGTTATTTAGCTTAGTATCTTTGATTTTATAAGAATAGTACATTTCTTTTATATATGTATTATCTTGTAATTTACGCGGTTAAGTGTAAGAGAGAGCAAAAATAAATAAATAAATAAATAAATAAATAAATAAATAAATAAATAAATAAATAAATAAATAAATAAATAAATGTGTTCCTGGCTTCTAAATAATTTCTGCTCAACTTATGAATCTCATTAGTATGCGATAGCGGCTGGCACTTGGAAGGAACGCAATGATAAGCTTGACCATTATCTGGAAAAGGCCAACATTCTAATGGTGATTTTTTTTTTCGACCAACGGGACCGGCTAACCACTGTCATTATAGATTTGACGCCTTAAAATTATCAAGGACACCAGGCGAGCTATTATTGTATTTTTTTTTCTGCAAAACAAACCATAAAAGATTTACGAGTTTGATGTTTTAGGCCTCCTCCTGCCGAATTTCTTTTAAGAACTAATATCCTACTCGCCCTTGTCCTAAACTTAGCTACCAGGTTTCATGAAACTCCACCAAACCATTTTCCCGTGATTCCGTAATAAACCGACAATAATTAAACTGAAACCGATATAGGCTAGCTCAGTATAAAATCCAAGTAGTATAAGCCAGGTTAATTAATATTCTAAGAGTTCAGACAGAGTGATTTTATAAAGTATTTTATTTCACTTTGAGGTTAGTACAAAAACTTTTTAGACTTAAAAATATACAGCAAGAGAATTATATAACCAGACGAACTCACTAGCCTGGTAAGCGTTAGAAGAACAGGCTTCCCATCATCACTCTCGCAACAGAGACCGCAAACACGAGTTGAATGTGGAAAGCCGTAACAGGTGAAGGATAGATACTTTATGTCCAAAACTGTGCGTAAATTAGTCGGAGCTGCTCTTCAAATATGGTAGACTAATGGGTCGTGTCAAGCCTGATCCATAATTAAGGTGAACCTTTTTAAAATTTCAAACGACTGACTGCCTGCCTGCCTGGTTGTAACGGACGACACGGCCCGCTGGAGAAAGTTGGAGTGACCTCAAAAACAAGTTCATGCACGGTGCGAGTTATTTTTAGCCGTGGATGCGATAAGATTAGACAATCAGTCGAGTTATTTTCACTGCACCGTGACTCACACAAAAGAATGTGTCCCGTCCCGATCTCCAGGGAAAAGACTCGCATTCCAGTAGTCCTGCTATTTCAAGTCTGCGCTAAAGAAAGGAAATACGGTGCAGTAACCTCGTAGAAGATAAAGTTTCAAGAGCAGCAACAACAACAACAAACCCATTAACTACACATATCTCTCTCCCCACTGTACACATATAATAATAATAATAATAATAATAATAATAATAATAATAATTTATATTTTTATTCCTTTCTCCGTTAGGGTCTTTTAGGGACAGCTTGCCAATTTCAATTAATGTTTTATCCTTTCTTCTCCTCACAATGTCTCCTTTTCCTCTCCCCGGACCATTTTGATCCTGTTTTCTTTCTTTCCCGTCCGACCTTGGAATACTTCCCATTTTTAACATTTTTAAAATATAAAATCCCTCTCTTTTGCTCCTTCTTCTTCTTGTATACAGTTTCTTTCCCAGGCTTCCTTGACTTCATGAATCCAGGCTATTGCTAACTTCTTGTTCCAAAGATATTTGAAGATCAGTTTAGTTAACATGTTGTGTCATCCATCCCGTATAAATGTCCAAAAAATATCAATCGCCTTTCCGCTACTTTTTCTGTTATGTTTTCTATGTTCCGATATATTTCATCATTACTTCTTGATTTCCAGAGTTCTGTAGTTCTTAGCGGACCGAGTATTTTCCGCATAATTCTTCTTTCCAGCAATTCTAATTTATTCAGCTTGTAATTCAGTATTAGACATTCACTCGCATAATATTATTATTAATTTCTCATGACTTCGAAATGTACAATTCACAGACAAAGGCAGCGAAGGAGTAACTAGAGGCACTGGTTCAAGAAAGGAGAAAGTTCAGGATGTGGGTGCACAGAACAAAGGATCTTCCGGAAAATGTGATAAAGAACTGGCGCTAAGTGGGCTGGTAAGTTATTTTAACGTAAAATTTCAATGAAATATCATTGCCAACATTTAAAAAAGCTCCAAAACGTTTGACAACGCATATTGGTCGAATAGAGGAAGTAAATAACTTCAAATACCTGGAATAAATAATTGAAGAAAATGGTTTAGAAAATTCTGATGTAGAAGAAAGTTTACACAAGATGGAAAGAGCGTATGGCATCACAACAAGAAATGCATACATAAAAATCTTAAAAAAAAAGGCCATTAAAATACGTTGGTGAAACCAGAATGTCTTTACACAAGTGAATACCTACTTTAGAACTATGGTTTAGATAAACTGGAAGTACTAATGTATCCATACAGACGCACACGAGATATTGTCAGTTGGTACAATTATTTTACTTACATTTATCTACAAATTAACACACACAACCTTAACCACAGTATAACAGCGAAACACTTCACTTCGAGAATATATCAACAAAGCCACCATTATTAAAACAACTACCAATCGCTGCACACGGAGATTACAACTCTGAAACACAGTTGAAAACGGATGACTACGGACTGCCTACCTCGGCATGTCAGCTAACACGTGGTCACAAGTATATTCTTGCTACGCCATAACTCGTCAACCAATAACTTCCAAACAACTAACTTTTACCGTCAAAATCGTCCCCTTATATATGTGCTTGGCCAGGCTTCTAGAAGTTTACATTACAAAATTCTAGAGTGCGTAATACACAGTTTACAATGGATGGAATATTCTAAATCGTTCTAGTGCCTATTACCATTCCGGAAATTACCGTGTGTTTCAAAATTATGGATTACAAATTATATATAGGTAAGAATACATTATAATATTAATTTACAGGTATTTACATTAACGGAACTGATATTAATGTCCATGTACAACACATGTTCCATGACATAACCTTACACACAATACGATCATTCGACTACGTAAATAATACTAATACTAAATGGATGTACATACATCACTTCATAGCCATACATACAAGTAGTAGTAATAATAATAATAATAATAATAATAATAATAATAATAATAATAATAATAATAATAATTCGAGCTTGATATCTGCATTAATTACCCATGGGTGAGAGAATATTGTTTTCAAGTTATACCTTTTCATTGCACTTGCGTCAATACTAGAAAGAAGAATCATGAGAAGAATATTAGGTAGAAAATAACATGTAACAAGGAAACGTGCCAGAATGTACAAAATATAATAGAAACTATAAGAAGAAATAGATTGCTGTTTTTTGGACATATCGAATGAGGTCTGGTGATGCAGGAAATATTAGATTGGGAAATGAAGTCTTAAAAGGAAATCGATGAATACTGTTACTGTTACTAACGATGGTAGAACTAAGGAGAATATAAAATGCAGAGTAGCACAAGCAAGGGAGACCTTTCTTAAGAAATGTGCTCACTTCGAACATTGATATACGAATCAGAAAGACGTTTATTATACCTACTCCCAAGAAATCGCTATTTGCTTTACGTCGCACCGACACAGATGTGTCTTACGGCGACGATGGGATAGGAAAGGCCTAGGAACTGGAAGGAAGCGGCCGTGGCCTTAAGTAAAGTACAGCCCCGGCATTTGCCTGGTGTGAAAATGGGAAACCACGGAAAACCATCTTCAGGGCTGCCGACAGTGGGGCTCGAACCCACAATCTCCCGATTACTGGATACTGGCCGCACTTAAGCGACTGCAGCTATCGAGCTCGGTCCCAAGAAATCAGGTGCTGGCAAGTGTGAAAACTGCCGCACCATTGGTTTATCGTGTCTCACGCTTGCAAAATTTTAACACGTATTATTTACACAAGAATGGAAAGACAAGTTTAAGCTGAATTGGGAGAAGATCAGTTTGGGTTCAAAAGAAATGTAGGATCACGTGAAGCGATCCTGACTTTACGTCAGATCTTAGAGAATCGAATTACGAAATACAAGTGTACGTACATGGCATTTGCAGATCTCGAAAAGGCTATCGATAATGTTGAGTGGACCAAGCTATTTGAGATTTTGAAGGTGATCGGGATTAAATACCGAGAAAGAAGAATTATCTACAATATGTACAAAAATTAGTCAGCAGTGATAAGAATCTAAGGCAATGGAAAAGCAGCAGCAATTCAGAAAGGAGCGAGGAAAGGTTGCAGATTATCACCTCTTCTTTACAACGTCTATATAGAACAGGCGATAATGGAAATCAAAGAGGAATTTGGAAAAGGAATCAAAATCCAAGATGAAGAAATCAAAACTCTTGAGATTTGCCGATGACACTGTTATTCTATCTGAGTCTGCAGAAGATTTGGAAAATTGCTGATGGATATAACGGATTGACATAACAGCTATTCAAGTACCTTTGGGAGAAGAAAGTCAACAGGAACTGGATACAAGAGGTCAATAAAGATTTAGAGAGAAATGAAATAAGAGAAGAAACTACAGAAAGAAATATTTTTAAAATGAAAGTTTTAAGAAGGGGAGGAAAATTAAGAGGAAACTCTGTCCAAAGTCGTCTGAAGAGAGAAGAATAAACCAGAGTGCAATGATGAAGGAATACTGGAAAAAACGGAAGATGAAACAACAAGAAAGGACGAACTTGCAATTAACACGTGGTCTCTAGCAGGCCTCATCGTAAAGAAGAAGAAGAAAGACGAAGTCTGCATGGACCTTACTGCAAACAAAATGGTGACAAGCATAAGTTTTCATTAGGCTGCCGGTTATGTCTGTATTGCTTATATGGCCTTACCGCCTGCTGTATAATATGGGTAAAGCTTTTAATCTCCCAGAAGCCCCACCAATGCGGGCTAATTAATTAATTAATTAATTTTAGAAGTAAAATGAAATATAACACACGGTATGTAGAACAAAGTTTAATTCAACAAGTTCTAGCCCTGTTACATTACCGATATTTTTACAATAGCAAGTTTACGAGCATGTTGCCGGAAGCGAAGTACGTCATAAAATCTATTGATCACTTGTTACACTCCATTTGCACTGTCACAATGCTCTAGTCACACTCGGGGCTAAATGGTTTAGATAGAAATGAACAATAAAGAAACTAGCCTGTCATCGAGCGCCATTATAAGTAACACCTGGGCAAGGGGCCATACTCAAGACGTAACAGCCATGCCGGCCTATCCTGCAGTCTTTAGTCTCTTCAGACTACTGGTTCCTGTCCTACCGGGAGATTGTCTTTTGCTTTACGTCGCACCGACACAGATAGGTCTTATGGTGACGATGTGATATGAAAGGGCTAGGAGTGGGAAGGAAGCGGCCGTGGCCTTAACGTACAGCCGTAGTATTTGCCTGGTGTAAAAATGGGAAACCATGGAAAACCATCTCAGGACTGCCGACAGTGGGGTTCGAACCCACTATCTCCCGAATGCAAGCTCACAGCTACGCGCACCTAACCGCACGGCCAACTCGCCCGACAGATCCTACCGCGCACAAACAGTAATATGACATTTCAGTCGAGTTATCAACTTCATAGAAGTTTAACTTGGTCTCAAGTAAATTAGTTATTTAAGCTGCAAAACGTAAAATCAATAACATCTTTTGTTTCGCTGGCGGTTTAAAGTCCACCAACTCGGAGAAGCTTTTCGGCGACACAGTCCTAGCATATGCCTGGTGTGAAAACTATTTTCAGGGCTGCCAATAGCGAGGTTTGAACCCCTTGCCTCCGGAATGTAAGCTAACAGATACACAGCTCGAACCGCTCAGCCAACTCGGTCGGCATTATTATTTTACATTCGACTAAAGATTTGTACAACACGTGTGAACAACCAATTCCATTTTCGAAGTCTAGATCTTGTTCCTCTGTCGACTTTGAAATCCTACCAGTATTTCTAAGGCCATCCACCCATCAGTACCTGCTAGTGCTTTTCTGTTCGAGGTTACCTTCGTTTTGTGCGCAATGGTTCTACTTTAAGCCCCTGATAGCTTTTGACCATCCGTCTAAATTAATTTCAATGTTGTCGCCTTTAGTCTTGTGAAACTCCAGATCATCATCGTCGGTCATCAGTCATATGAAAGATGTGTCGTAGAACAGTATATTTTTCTTTTTAACTAACGATGTTATTGATTCTAATAATTTATGATTGTTTAATTCAACAAAGGAACACGTCAATTCAACTGTCCCCTTCCCCGACCTTCAACATACATTGCCCAGCACTCCCGCATTTGTTGCCGGCGTTGTTCCTTTCTTACTTCGGCCCACATCTTTCCTGTATTCAGCTGCGGTTTTTTATTTTTTTATTTTTTTTTAGAAACCATTGTAGCGTTGCAATTTCTTTACAAGTGGGCTGCGCTACTGGATATCATCTTGTACAAGGCCCCTTTTATCTTCTCATTCTGAAAGTAAAAGATGATCAGCTTAGTTGACCTTGCAGGGCTCCTTGTTCTGTGACGATGGAAAGCAATCCTCTTCTTCCGCATCGTATCGGCTATCTTTTCCACGTGGAAATACAGCTCGTGGTTGTACCATCATCTGTATTTTCCTCAAAATCTATCTTTCTTTGAGCTCAAGCTCAGGTTTCACAGTAAAGCCTTATTTGTTCATTGCAACACACTCCACCACACGGACGGCCTCCGGACGAATGACGGTGCAGTACTGTGTGAGCTTGGCGAGATTATTATTATTATTATTATTATTATTATTATTATTATTATTATTATAGTACAACCTGCTCTAACGGGCACCTTTATTCAGCGGACATCTCCCTATACGGACATTTTTCCACGGAACCGATTTTATTTTACATAAGACACGTGTAAAACAAGCGTCAATTAAGCGGGCACCACGAATTCCGGACATCGCCATTAGTGTCGGACACTTTACGCGTTCCAGGACACTGCCCTTACACATGGCTCTATCATCCTTTCTCTTAATATCATTCTGCAAAACATACGGAAATTCCTTTTGAATGTTTGTACTATTTCGTGTCCAAGGAAACGTACACAGGAATGCTACAGTAGCCGTGAAGTTAATAGTTCTGAACAGGGCTCTTTCCAGACCGTTCGTTAGGATCGTCCTGTCTTCTAATTAGTGTGCACTCTGAGAATTCTAGTTGCCCGGGAATGTGCGAGTGACTATTTACGTATCAGCCTGCATCATTTTATGCATAACTCAGATTGTCGTTGATAAGGTCCAGGTCTGCTAGTTCAATTAAACTTGACAAGGAAGAGACTTTCATGTTAAGACAGAAATGCTCCAGATATTCAATCGCCCAGTAAACATGAATAGGAGGGACATCGCGGTCTATGAGTGGTTCAGATGTGTTCGAGCAAAGAAACTGGGAGTGAGTGGGACCAATGTTACAAGAAAAAGTACAAGGAATCGCAGTAAAGAAAAATGTGCTATATTGGTACACCCAGCTGAATGATTACTTCCCGAAGCTGTAATGAATGTAAAGGCTGTAAAATCACTTGTAATACCTCCCATGCAAATATTTCGTTAGAAATAATTTAGAATAATCAAAATAAAGATGTAAGCTTATATCTAAGTTGGCTGTTTTTGCCGTTAAAATGTTGTTAATTTTTTACAACATTGTTTTAGCGGACACCTTTCGTAACGGACATTTTTCTGCGGAACCGACAGTGTCCGCAGAAGGGAGGTTCGGCTGTATTATATTATTATTAAAGTCCGCGTACATGTCTGAATGATCAGCGTAGCGGCCTTCGGTTCAAAGTGTCCCGGATTTGTTTCCCGGTTTGACCGGGGTTTTAATAGTGTCTGATTAATTCCCTGGCTCTTGGACTGGGTGTTTGTGCCCATATATACACACACAATACATCACCCTACCAACCAGCACACAGACACGCAACAGTCATTACATCCCACGAAACAGAGGTGCCGTCATGAAAGGCATCCGGCTGTGAAACCAGGTCAAATTTTCGAGTAGACCTGAAATAATTGGCAAAGGGCCATAATAATAATAATAATAATAATAATAATAATAATAATAATAATAATAATAATAATAATAATAATAATAATAATTACCACGGAGGGAGATAGTGAGTTTGAACTTCATTGTTGGCAGCCCTAAAAATGGTTTATTATTTCCCCATTTTCACACCAGGCAAATGCTGAGGCTGTACAGTAAGCGACATAAAACAGCAACAAAATATCACCACCACCACCACCACCACCACCACCACCACCACCACCACCACCTTTATCTATCCATGAGCAAAGCCGATACCCACTTGATCGAACGTGTTCACTGATAATTCAACTCTAGTCTTCTTTCGTCAGAAAACGAGGTTATCACGTAAAAGAAGAGGAGGCCCTCGAATGGTAGGGGTGAAGGATGAAAAATACTTCGCATGGATCATATCCAGATTCGGCTGGAACATCATGATTGGCAATTTTTCACAAGCTATGAGCACCTAGAGGAGGCAGGACACCGGCGGCGAAAATAATTGGCAAACAAGAGTATTTCGTCTTCTTTTGCTTGCGTGTCGAGTGACGTTAGTAATCCAAAAGTAGCTAACAGAGTAATGCAGCTCTCCACGTTTGGTGTGGAGCAAGAGGCGCCAGACGCTCGGATTGCGTGAACACTATGGTAGCAGAAGCTTCTTTCTAGGACATGCCGAGTTCAAGTTGATTGCAAGCCTTTTATGCAGTGAAGAGCGGAGTACCTACATTACGAGACCTTTCCCCTGGAGCAATTTCTGATATCCTTAAGTTTATATAGGTGGCAGGACGGGCTGGCATAGGCAGCGCAAGGCCAACTTCAATACTCCAGTATTGGAGTTGGTCTTGGGCAGCGTAACTTACTATGTACACCTTTCTGGTGCAACAGCAAACTAAACTGACCCGAATCAGAAAGCGGTTGTGTGCTCAAGTACCGAGGACGTTCATTTTTAAAACCATGCCAAATAACGACTGCTTAAAGAAGGTATTTTATAATTTCTTAAAACAATGCATTCGCTTTCTCAGAATGAACAACAAATTTTAGAAAGAAAATTACTCCACTTCGTACACATACCAATTGAGGACTTCTCCGAAGAAAATTCATCATTCTGAGGAGACAGCTTCCTCTGTAGATTAGCTGTACGAATGCGCGCCTTCGCATTTGAAGATCGCGGGCTCAAATCCACCAGAGATGGTCGGAATTTTTAAAAGGGCAGAAAAAGTTCATTCAGCACTCCATGGAATATCTCTTGTGACACATTTGATGCTTGCGTGACAAAATTAATTAAAACTTAGCCATAGGTCGCACAACAGAGTTCTGTTTTCCGTGGAAGACTAAAAAGGAATGGCGAAATTGTCGCGTCAATACGCAATTATTATTATTATTATTATTATTATTATTATTATGCTTCTGCTGGCAGGACCTAGTGTTTACAGTGCACTATGTCTTCTGGTATGGGCTAGAGTAATTTTGTTACTTTCATTGACCTGTCACAGTCTCCTCCTTGGCTTTGACAATATGAAAGTGACTGAGGTATGAGCGATGCTATATAATAATGCCATTCCTTGTGCAGCCAGTCCCTGCTATGAATGGTGTGAAAATGTTGCTCATAGGGTCGGTTGGTGCATGCATTTCAGTGGGCTTGGCAGACTGATAATAATAGCAACTCTGGCTCGGTGAGGAAAGCAACGGCAAACTACCTCACTCCTCATTTCCCTAGAATGCCTCTATAGTGATGCCTAGGCCATCTATGACAGCTGATGGCGGAGCTGTTGAGGATCCAACCAGTATTAAGGCTGAAGACTGAACAAACATTATTATTATTATTATTATTATTATTATTATTATTATTATTATTATTATTATTATTATTATTGTCAGCCTCTTTGGCTGATCAGCGCGCTGATCTTCGGTTCAGAGGACCCCGGGTTGGACAGGCCGGGGATTTTTAACTGCCTATGTTTAATACCGAGAAAGAATAACTATTTACATCTGTATTAAAATCAGTATACAGTGATAAGAATCGAGGGCTTTGAAAACGAGGCAGCAATCCAGAACGGAGTGAGGCAAGGCTGCAGTTTGTCCCCTCTCCTTTTAAATATTTATTTACAACATGCGATATCGGAAATCAAAAAAGAGTTTAGAAAATGAATCACAATCCAATGAGAGGATATTAAAACTCTGAGATTTGACGATGATCTTGTTATTCTATCTGAGTCTGCAGAAGACCTGGAGAAACTGCTGAATGGTACAACATGGAGTACAAGATGAAAAATAAATCCAAAACAAAAGTAATGGAGTGCAGCTGAACGAACTCACGAGACGCAAGAAATATTAGATTAGGAAAAGAAATCTTAAAGGAAGTAGATAAATACTGTTACTTGGGTAGTAAAATAACTAACGGTGGCAGGAGGAGGACATGAAACGCAAACTAGCACAAACAAGGAATGCCTTTAAGAAATGTCCTCACTTCAAACATTGATATAGTAATTAGAAAGATATTTCTGAAGACTTTCGTCTGGAGCGTGGCATTGTATAGAAGTGAAACACAGACGATAACTAGCTCAGAAAGAAAGAATAGAAACTTTTGAAATGTGGTGTTACAGAAGAATGCTGAAGGTGAGATGGATAGATTAAATCACTGAATCGAACTGGTGATAGGAGAAGGCGAAATATGACCGGAAGAAGAGACCGAATGATGGGGCATATCTTAAGACACCTAGGTCTTGTTCAGTTGGTTTTTGAGGGAAGTGTGGGCGGTAAGAACGGTAGCGGTAGACCAAGGTGTGAAAATGTCAAACAGATTGGAACACATGTAGGATGTAGTAGTTACGCAGAAATGAAAAGGTTAGCACATAGAGAGGTGCATCAAACCAGTCTATGGACTGATGACCTAAACAACAACAGGGTTAATTCTTCTGTCTCTGGGACGGGATTATGATGTTCCTCTTAATACACTTCTGTTCATATACACAGAACACACCATGCCACCAACCACAACAGAAACACGTAATAGTGAATATATCCCTCTGTATAGGGTTGGCGTCAGGAAGGGCAACCCCCCGTAAAACCAAGCCAAATTCATATCGCGTTCCTACCCCAATACATTGGGGATAAAGACCAGGAAGAAAATAAGTATTAGTATTATTACTGCTCTAAGGAGACTTAAGATAATTAGCTAACTAGAAAAGTAAAAGGTCAGACAGTTCAAAGAAGAAAATAACGTCTAAATCTGAGCGAGCTGGCTTCACAGTGTAGCTGTTGAGCCCACTATCGGCAGCTGTGAAGATGGTTTTCAGTGGTTTATCGTTTTTCAACGAGCAAATGCTTCCTTCCCATTCGTATCTCACAGTTTTCAAAGAAAATCCCGAAGTGTTGTGACGTTAAACCGCTATCAATTAAGAAAAGTCTAAAGAAATGGAAAGGCCTTGAAAGACAGGAAAATTAAAGATTACATAGACATAACAAACCTAAAATGTTGGTGTCGGAAAGAATAAAAGTTTACAAGAAGAGGTCGGATAGAGAAGACTAGCTCAAGTAGAACCAGTGCCCACACTCATCTTGTGTTGTATGGTGAAATGTCAGTCCCTGACGAGTAGGAATTTCTTCAGTCTCCGGAAGAAACGGTCTTTTTAGTTAATAGAGACGTTTTGAAACTGAAAGCAAATGTAGCAATCGAGCAAGGCGAAGTTCAGATCTATCACGGAGATTTTGTCAATTCGCCAGAAATCGGCGACTATTTCTGCTCTGATATATGTCTACATTGGAGTACTACTGACTGGAAAGCTTTGCCACACGCAGTAACGAAGATGAAATTCATTTCGACTGTCAACTCGTTCGCCGAAAGTAATCTTCTATGTTCACAGACGACAAATGATGACGATGCTTGCTGTTTTAAAGGGGCCTAACATCTAAGGTCATCGGCCCCACACAGCAAATGAACTAATTCATATCACTCTGTATCTCACAGGTGACAATCCTTGACTTTTATACATTTATAAATCATGCCAAATTTTTTTGGGAGTATTAGTTCTAGAATTTCAAAATTGTTTGCTTGACTATTTAAATGTGAGTGAGAACTTTTTCTTTGAGTTCTCCACGAGGAAGAATTGTGATGTGGTGGTTTTAGGAAGTCTATCAACAGTATGTCTGAACCCTGAGGACGACTGAGATTGAATTGCATGAGTATGAACATAGAAGAATCTAACAGAACAATTAAATACGTCCCAGTAACTAACTTGACGGTTTTCGGAGATGCCGAGGTGCCGGAATTTTGTCCCGCAGGAGTTCTTTTACGTTCCAGTAAATCTACCGACACGAGGCTGATGTATTTGAGCACCTTCTAAAACCACCGGACTGAGCCAGGATCGAACCGGCCAAGTTTCGGTCAGAAGGTCACCGCCTCAACAGTCTGAGCCACTCAGCCCACCCAGCCAACAGAACAATGTGGTGATCTGGATAATCCCGACAGAAATGACTAGGTTCTAGCGTGATTTGTCAGTGGATTATGATCTTCTGAAATGGGCTAGGAGAAGTTTCTTACTTTCACTAACCTGCCTCAGTATAATCCCTGGCTTTGACAATATGAAAAGTGCAGATGTGAATGTTCTATAATACAAATCAAAGGGATCGGATTTCTTTGTAAATACATATCTACTTAGGAAACTATCAATTATATTTTGGATTATCTTTACGAATCACGTCGTGTGCAGTTCAAAATTGCCTGGTTTATTTTCCATATTTTTGCCGTATTTTAGAGTTTAGTACATATGTTCCATATTCTTAGTTATTTAAATCAATATAGTCCATATTTCGTCTAAAAACATTAAATTCTACTAAAGTAACACTTTTTATCAATAATGGCGAAACAAATTTCAAATTGATATTTAAACATTTAACATTTTCACTTGTGTACAACTCAGTAATAGACAGTGTGCCAGTGGTTTCCCCATTATTTCGTAATTCGGGCATTCCATTTCGTTGCTTCATGGGACCCTATTAAGAATGTTCTGCATGCCATTTTCTCTGAAGACCATCCTGAACTAAAGCTGCAAAAACCGAAGTCTGTGTCACAAGTGTGAGGAATGATTTACGTTAAATTCTGCATACATTTTTATACATCACACAAACACTCAGAAGGCTACAATCTTGCATCTGTCGTTTACTGAAAGTTTTGAAAATGTGAATATTGCTGTGGAACAACTGAATCGTGGGAGGGGACAAGCTGCAGGTATAGCAAAAATGAATAACACTGTACTTTCAAATAATCCTGGATATGTGGAAATCGGAAAGGTTGCTGAGTGTTTTCGAAGTTCATATTAAAATGAGAAGTGCAACACTATGTTTTATGTATGTCTACTTTGTTTAGCTTCACTGAACTTCAATACCGAACGGAAATGGCAGTTTTTGTCATTTTAAGTCCATATATAGGTCATGTCAATATTAGCATATATAAACACGTTCCCTGCTAATCGATATACAGCCAGTTCCTGGGATAACTTCAGGCCCGGTGAGGAAAACAACGGGGAACTACCTCACTCCCTATTTTCCCTAGTACGCCCCTTCAGTAACATCTAGGCTATCTACGACAACTGATGGCGGAGCTATTAAACAGCCTGTAATTACAGGTAACCACAATGCTACAGAAATTTAAATACAAATAAAAAAAGAAATTTGTCATTTGCAGCGCACTGAGTGCATTAACGAGGATTGAATGTAAATGGCGTCTCAGTATCCTGATACACTCCTTTAGTACAGTGAGAGCAACAACATGCATGACAGACATCCTTGCTATTCTGAGTCTGTTGCAGGGTTCTAGGACATTTCGTACCACTTGACCTCCGAAGTGTCAGCTAATTACTTTAAAATATTTAAGAGGGGACATTCCGTACCACTTGAAAGATTGGGAAGTATTGCGAATTTAAAACGATACCCTAATAAATGCATTCATGTGTATACATCCATTGTCCACTACTGGCGCAAAGCCTCCGCAACGAGTGACCACTACTGATGTTAACTTTCCGTCGGGCGCAACTGGCACAAGTATTAATTCTTACCTCGTATTCGTCATTCGCGGAGAACCTATTAGCTACTTCCAACATTCAGTACCGGTAGTTTCCTGTTTCCGCGTGACCTTCAAGCCCATATCGGCCAGTTCATCGGAACCTTTTATTTGACTTACTTGATAGTGAAATAATGCAGTAGTTTATAAATATTCGCAATAATAGTGATATTATCCATCCTTATCCTCGTCAGGCACATTGCGCCCAAACGCGATGTATATTTCTATTGTATTGTTTTGTTTCAGGATTTACACTTCAAAAAATCGACTTTCTTATAAGTGATAACCAGTGCTCTCTCTCGGACCTTTTAATTGGGCGCACCGCCCTGGCGTTTTTACAGACCACCCGGCTAACAAAACCTAGATATGTGCTACTTACATAATATCAATACATACGAGTCAAGAGGTGTTCCAAAGAAAAATGTAAATGTAAAAGTGTTTATTTAAACGATAAATCTTCGTTCTTGTCAGCATAAATGCATCAATTACGTTGGAGTTTCAATGTTTAGCTTGACTATCACGTAGTGTCGTGCGCGAGCGGTGTCTGGATTAACGTGGAATCGCATGCGAGCATCCGATTCCGCCCGAAGTCACAAACCCGTATGGTACTCTATAGCAACCGAGTGGTAAACCCCGGTGTTACACGAGTGAACGAGCAGTAAAACACTAGAAGTTGAAAATATTCCTTTATGTCTTCTTCGTGATAATAACACTGAAATAATTCAATTTTGGCATTAATATTATTGTTAATTCCCAAAGGGGACTAAACTGAAATTTAATCATATTCATTTTTTTTACGTAGTATTCCCCGCCCGGTTACTCATTCCTGACACCCAGTTAACGAAAATTTATGGGAAGAACACTGGATGAGTATAGTTTAAAAGACAATTATTAAAATAACATAAGTTTTCTTCAGAAAATGTTTTAAATTATTTTTGTTTCTGATTTTTTAAGTGTGCCTGTCAGGCTCATCACGCCCGCTGACGTGGAAATGGAATTCAATTTGACATCAAGTGGTGCGAACTGTCCTGGCAGGTAGATAACGACCTAGGTGATGCGAAATGTCCTCACTCAAAAGTCAAGTGGTACGAAATGTCCGGACACCCTGTTGCAGACGTCGGCGTCGACAAAGGGATAATGGAACGACTTTCAAGACAGTTGAGGTGATATTTACAGGTAGTTTCAGGAAAATATAATTTCCTAGATAACACCTTTATTGGTCCTTCGAACCAAACACACATCATATCCTGAAATAAATTTAACGCGAAAATGGATAATTAGTTACGTATCTTAACCATCCTTTCGCAAGTCGAGACTTGTGTTGGTCATAGCACGCGGGAGATGGAGAAAGGTGATAGTGAGAATGGCGTCCTTGACCCTCCAATAAGGAAAACACCGCGACCAAGCGAATTACGCAGCAAAGAAACATATCGTAGAATAAAAACGAAGTCAATGGCAGAGGATAAAATAATCGATGCTGAAGGAGCCCCGGGATCAACTTCCTAACTCCCCAGCCGTTAATCACTAAATGTTTTAATCACAGTTCCCTCAAATTGGTTTCGATGTCCTCCAGTAGTAGTAGTAGTAGTAGTAGTAGTAGTAGTAGTAGTAGTTAATGTTGTTAGTAACAGGAATATCAAGCTAAGTAAGCGGGTAGTCTAGGCTGTATAGCATGATCGTGGCCACAGGGGTCCCGGGTTCGATTTCCAGCAAGGTCGGGAATTTTAACCGTAACTGGTTAATTTCGCTGGCACGGGGGCTGGGTATATGTGTCTTCTTCATAATTTCATCCTCGCTTATGGACGTCAAATCAAAAGACCTGCATCTGGCGAGCCGAACTTGTTCTCGGACACTCCCAGCACTAAAAGCCATTCGCCATTTATTTTATTTTATGACCATAGGACCTGCAGTTAATAATAATAATAATAATAATAATAATAATAATAATAATAATAATAATAATAATAATATGAAGAAGAAGAACCTTTCAATTGATTGCCTAATTTTTGCAGATGATGTAACAATTTTCTGATTCTTTAGACATACGGTACTGTAACTGCAAAGCAAATTAATCACCTCAAGACACAGGCGAAAAAAGAAAGCCTCCTGATCTCTTTGGAGAAAACATAATTCATAACTTACATCATCAAGCCAGCATCAAGAGAGCTAAAAGTAAACCAGAGGGCAATTAAACGGACAGATAAGTTTAAATATCTTGGCGAGTGGGTAGAACAAAACACTGTGAAAAAGAAGCGATCGCGTCGCGAATGAATGAAATGGAAATGGCTTATCAAGTTTATAGCAGAAAGTCCATATCCTAGAACGCAAAATTGAGACATTATTGCACTGCCACAAGGCCAGAGGCTTTGTATGCAGCGGAATGACTTGCTATGAACAAGAAAGGCCTGATAGAAAAACGAAATTAAAGAAAGATCTTAAGTACAATTCTTGGCCCAATTAAAGACAAAGATGAATATAGATGTCGGCATAACAATGAGCTGTATACTCATGTCCATAAGATTTCTGATGTCATGCGGAGGAGAAGAATTGCATTTTATGGCCACTAGCTGAGAATGAAACATACGATTATCGAACCAGATCTTTGCCTACTTTAAAGATAAGAAGGCCCAGCCAACTTGGTTCAAGGAGGTGGAAACGGACCTGAAGGCAATGGGGGTCACTTATGAAGATATACAACGCAACTCACTTAGGAGGAAACTAAAAAGACCACCAGGGTTTTCAATTAAGGCCAAAGTTGAAGACGAGAGAAAAGTGAACGGAGGAAAGAAAAGAGCAACACAGACAACAAATGAAGGAACACTGGACAAAGATCAAAGGCCAGAGAAGACAGGTGAAATAACGTGGTTCTTAGTAGGCCGATACGAACGAAGAATAATTATTTATTTACACTGTTTACGCCCATACTGGAACACCAAAGTCAACCTTACAATCTTCAAAAATAAGTACATCATAAAATAACTTCATTTTTTAACACTTGATCATTTATTCTCTCCCCAAAACATCTTCATTCGAGACTATCTTGCAGCCCGTTCTGCTGATATCACATACTGCTTACGTTTTGATGTATATTTGTTGTTTGGAATCATCTTTTCTCTATTTTCATTTTGCTCGGTAGTAATTTTAAATTAATCCAAATCATTAGTATTTCTTTAAACTAAGAGTTTTTTGTTTTACTATTCACAAAGAAACCAAAAAGCTGTTTTCAGAGTCTAAAATTTGGCAAACTGTATATACGTCCAAAAAATGCAAACCTCCGTTTTCTCTTCATGTCAACAATTGATTCACTTTACTTGTAAATTACTGAATTGAAAGAATAATAATTACGTTTACGGTTTTACGGGAGATGCCGAGATGGCGGAATTTAGTTCCGAGGGAGTTCTTTTACGTGCCGGTAAATCTCCCAACACGGGGCTGACATATCTGACCTCCTTCAAATATCACCGGACTGAGTCCGGGTCGAACCTGCCTTCTTGGGCTCAGAAAGCCACAACCTTAACCGTCGAAGCCACACAGGCCGGCTCTCTCCAGTTACAAAAATGTCACATTCATTGGCTGGGACTCGCGAACCTAATATCTTCCGGGTCGAGAAAGAAAAAGAGCCAACCGAGGGAGGTCGGACAGGAGAGAAAAGCGAGGAGCCCGACACAAACGGAAGCAATGCCAGAGTCAGCCAGGGGAACTGGAGTCGCCTGTCCACACTCCTAAGTTTGTTAAGAGTATCGGAAATAGCGCCGTGTAGTAGAAATTGTATAAACATATTTTACCTGAATGAAATTTCTCGAAAATTCAGTAACCAAATGACCTCGTACGACTTAATGAATGTCCCCAGTGAACTGAGCGGAGGGTAGAGTGAAAATGCCAAAAACTAAATATACCTATGAATATATTAGAGACAACCTAATAAGCTGGAAGTCTATTTCACGAACGGTTTATCCAGTACATGCATGAAAATACTCCATATTCTCTCTTATGCCCGGCTCCTCGTTTTCATCTTTCCTGTCTAACCTCACTTGGTCAACTCTGTTGTAGCCACGAAGACGCACACACGAAATGCTGTCAACTGTGTACACTGTTTTATTTACAAATTATTTACACATACACACGCAAACTAATAAACTGCCATCATGAACAAAACACTACTACGAAGAAGCAGAATAAGGAGACTGCAACACTTGCATGTCAACCAATTACCAACACAACAAATTCACATACTCGATTAACGACTTGCACTCACAGCTTTCATTGAAACTACTCCACTCAACCCTCAAGACTGCCTCTTTATATACATTGCCTGGCTAGGCTTCTAGAAGAATATGACAAGTTTTCTCGTAATTTCGAGAGTCTCCAATAGCCTATTTACAATGAATGGAATTTTCTGTAACTTTCTAGTTCCAAAGATATGTTGTTCTGGACTATTACCGTGTTTTGTACAACATTACGCTGTATTTATACATCATATATAGGCTACAGGTAATAATAAAGTATATACTATTAATTACGTGTTCTTACATTAAATAAACTCATATTAATACATACAGCAGATGTTTCATGACATAACCTCACAAATAACACACAAGTAATAAGATCACTTCATAGACACACCTCACAAATAATAATAATAATAATAATAATAATAATAATAATAATAATAATAATAATAATAATAATAATAATCGATATTTCCATTATTTACCCATGGGTTAGATAATTGTCTCCAAGTTATACTAGCCCATTACACTTGCATTAACTCTTTTTTCTCTTCCGACATTGAAGGTACGCGAGGCCTAGATTAGTGTGTGTTATATTCACGCACTTTTCTTTCGCTGACACCTTCATTCTTCGAAGGGTCAGGCTTCTTGTATTTGCTCTTAAAATATGTAACAACTACTAGCACTTCATCTTGAATTTCATTTCCTAACAAGCGTTTACCTGATCTCAATAATTCGCTTCAAGTAAACTTATGTTTCACTTTAGTGCTATTTGGACAGCCCTAATCGTGCTTCTAGAAGTTTAATTTTAACGTGGTCTGCACATTGCAGAAAGTCAAGTGCCACAGATCACAGAGATCGATAACATGAATTGGTTCGCACTGCGCCGACATTCTGGGCACAATTCCCAAGTCGAACAGGCTGCATGCAGAGTTGTTCAAAGAAACTGCTATCAAAGAGGTTAACAAATTAACATGTTGCAGAACCCAGACCAGAAGTAGCCGATACGAATGCCTCGCTAAACCATGAGGGCGATAATATGCTTCAGTGTAGAAGGTCCCAAGACTTCTAAACAAGGTGTTGCAGAATAAAATTCAGGAAACTATACTGTCAAAAATTACCAGTGTTTCGCCCCAGTGCGGCATGGGCACATCCGTTGGATACCGCACCTTCCCATGACACTGGCCGGCTAGCGACACTACTGGACAAGGAAAGGCTTTCATTCCCTTTCCCGAAAGGGGAGAGGCAGGCCACCTAGAAGGTAACGCCTTCTTTCTGGCCAGGAGATTCGGCGGGTTAGGAGGTTTGATTAAGGATGAGGATACCACTGCAAGCTATACATGTGATAAGCACAATGCAGTGCCGACGTACTAGGGGGGATTTGCATCTCCGCTTGCTATACATGCCCTCGCGGGCTAGTATGACCTAAAATACGGCTTCCGATTGAGGTAGCTAAATAAAATTCAGGAAACTCAATCGTCAAAAATTACCGGGAGGGCATATACAGCAAGTGGAGATGCAATTCTCCCCTAGTACTTCGGCACTGCATTGTGCTTATCACACGCATAGTTTGCAGTGGTGCGGTATCCAACCGATGAGCCCATGCCTCATTCGGGCGAAACAATGATTAATTTTTGACGACTGAATTTCCTGAATTTTATTTAGCTATCTCAATCGAAAGCCATATTTTGGTCAAGGTGTTCTAGAGTTTGCATGTAAACACCCGATTCAACAGACTTCGGATTTAACGGACATAATTCGATAAATAAATACAGATACTGGAAGTACTTTTTTAATAGTTACTGAACTGGAAATGAACCACAATACGATTTTAGAGGTTTTGAAACCGCTGCCTTTCGTGAAACTTTCAAGCAGGCTGGTGAAAACTGCAGTGAGAATGATAATGGATGGATAGATATCTACTAAGCGGTACCTATGTCTCGAGTTGTCAGTGGAAAGGTAACGTGCAAAGAAATTAGTAGAAGAATACGCTTAAATGGAGTTTTTAGGAACGATCATAACAAAGTTTAAGTTGGAATACTTTTCCAAGGGAGACGTTCGATAAATTTCCAACTTCTTTGAAATAATTCAAGAAAGGACTCGGTAAATAACTGATGACGGATCTGCCACCTGGGCGGCAACCCTAAATGCAGATCACAGGTGACTGATGACAACGATGATCGCTCAGACTACCAAATTCTAAGCCAGGACGAGATTGCTGAAGAAGTTCTACGGGGCGATCAGAATGCTGAAGAAGAAGAACAACAACAAGAACAAGAAGTTTGAAGTATCCGAAACTATCTGTGATGTACCTCATCAGATCCGGAGGCGACTGCTTATCACGAAGACTTTTTTTAGCAATTTCGATTAATAATTATCAAAAAACAGTATCAAAGTGAAAAGAAATTGAAACCTTTAACGGACTTTCGATTTTACGGATAACCTTAGTCCATAATAGTTTTGTTCAAGAGTAACGAAATAATGATAAAAGTGGTCATGACAAATGTAAATTAATACGTCATTGTTCAATGATAGTATGAAAAATACTTAACACTTTCTAACATATCACATACGGTACCTCATGTATATGTTCTGCAACTGCAGTATTTATTCAGTGCATACTATCCCGCAGCGAGGGTCTGTGGCTCAGGCGGCAGCGCGCCGGCCTCTCACCGCTAGGTTCCGTGGTTCAAATCCCAATCACTCCATGCGAGATTTGTGTTGGTCAAAGCGGAGACGGGACACGTTTTTCTCTTGCTACTCCGGTTTTCCCCTGTCATCTTTCACTCAAGCAACACTCTTCACTATCATTTCATTTCATCTGTCAGTCATTAATGATTGCTCCAGAGGAGTGCGACAGGCTTCGGCAGTCGGCTCAGTTCCTATCCTCGGCGCTCGATGGGGGCTTCATTAATTCCATTCCTGACCCGGTCGAATGACGTGGAAATAGGCTAACGAAGCTCAATAGTATCCAGTATTCGGGAGATAGGTTCAAATCCCACTGTCGGCAGCCCTGAAGATGGTTTTCCGTGGTTTCCCGTTTTCACACCAGGCAAATGTTGGGGCTGTACCTTACTTAAGGCACGGCCGCTTTCATCCCACTCCTAGCCCTTTCCTGTTCCATCGCCGCCTTAAGACCTACCTGTGTCGGAGCGTCGCAAAGCAACTTTTTTTTTTTTTTTTTTTTTTAAACTGTGGATTTGCATACTATCCCGGGGGTCTGAACGAGCTCACGAGAGGACCATTTCTTTTTTGGAGGGGCTGGAGGGTTGGTGAGTACTAACTATTAATAATTAGCAATTCAATGTTCTAGACATTAAAAACCGGCACAAACATGTGTTTTGGTTTGTTGTTGGGAGTGATTTGAAATACAATGAAAGAGCACGAGTTCTCGGATCCTAATGTCTGTACAAAATTTAACACATACCCATTACGCAGTTGTTTTTCTGCTTATCTTACAGTGTGAAAAAGAAAAATTAGGTGTGTTGTCCGAACTAGGTTGTTGTAGATGCACTGTGTCAGTTCATGATTTAGTGCGACATACATCAAGGTTTATGAGTACGGTACTGTATATAGAACGAGAACAATTATTACTGGGAGTGAAAGTCAAGGAATGATATTTTGTTACATGATTCATAACTTGCAAGTTCACTACTACCGTTGTGCTGATGATAATTTGGGTTCGACGTATCGCTCTAAATATTTTGACTTTTTTTTTTTCCATGAAAAATAATCTGTTACAGCGAACTAGTTACACCCGGAAGGATATGGGTTCGATTAACTTCTATTTTCCAGAACAGCAGCGAAGCTCGTACTGTTACTGTACTGCTGGTTGTAGTTCACGTGCTCGAAACCGGATGCGAGCTAGTGCGGAACGCACGAATTCAACAGCCTTAAGGAGTAATACTTTTTTTTTTAGTTTGGTTTGTACACGTATTCTTTTTAGAAGATGTGAATTCGTGAGTGACACCCATGATTAATTCTGTCGTATGAAGCAGTTTTCAAAGCACGTGGTCTGTACTGTACCGTGACGGAAACAACTCTTTGGAATGAGACGATTCAAAGTCCTCAACAGGCGTTGTTGATTGTTGTTTTAAAGGGCAAAATAACGAAGTTATCAGTAGAGCTCTGCGCGGATATACAAAATAGTATCCGCATCCGCACTTCCTTCAGCCGCACCCGCATCCGCGAATTGTTATACGCATCCGCAAAATGGTTATCTGCGGATATTGTAAATATTTAACGACAGTATATTACATCCAAGGTATTGAAACGGATGATCTGTTAAGATAACACAATAGGCCTGACACGCAGCACCAGAATCCCCATAGTCACGGGTTTATGAGGGATTTTCTTTTGCGACAACTGCCGATGTATGGATCTTTGTTCCATCCTTCCATTAATTGCGGGCAGGAGCCAGTTAGGTTTAGGTCAGATTTACGGCTTTATGGTTTCAAGGCTCTTTATATATCACCATTCTCCCATACCAATGTCAAGGGTCGCCAAACCACAAGCAAAAATTAGAGTATATCTGAGTGAAATAAACGTTATTATTTAGGAATTATCAGCAAAATTATCCGCACTGCGAAACAGTTTGTATCCGCTAAGACACTAACTTCGCGGATATCCGCATCCGTACAGGGTAGTTATCATTCCTGAAGTCTTCAACTATCCGCAGGTAGGTGAAATCGAAAAGCCACGAGTTTTCATCTCTAAGAAAGACTATGGTCATAGAAAACAGGAACAAAGCGGCGAGTCGGACAGTAAAGGGTAGCCTAACAAGAACGAGAGTAGGAAATGCCAATCTCAACTCCAAACGGACAAAATCCCATACGTTTTAATTCTTACCTACTCACCATAACATGATGCCTAGTCTATACGGTCTGACACCGCGGGTTGATGAAACAAATCGTCATCAGAATGTTGGCGGGCAAGGTAGGAGAGATTGTGGTAAACAATTTATATCATTAGATTGCGTGCCAAAAGTCTAGTATCAATTCCAAACCACTCGCAGTGTCCATATAGGGTGAGGGCATACGACACTGTTCATGGCGATTCGTCCGTCGGATGGAGACGTATAGCCTTTAACAAAGCCCTTGGTATTATTCGACAGGAGTAGGCTATGTGCCAACACCGGGTTTCACCCTCTCCCTACCTCATTCTCACCACCCAACATCTAGACAACTTTATATAAGGTCGCCCATGATAGTTACATAGAACCTGTGCCAAACGACACGAACATGTCCTCTGACACTCCTGGCATTAAAAGCCGTACGTTAATAATAATAATAATAATAATAATAATAATAATAATAATAATAATAATAATAATAATAATAATAATACCATCGGCACTGTTTTAATATAATGACTGATATTTTATTATGATTATCAGTTACCGAACGACATAAGAATGGACATATTTACAAGAAATTAAATACTCATTAAGTGGCTATAACTAAAGGGATGTAGGCCTAACACGTCAACAGGAATATCGTATGTCCCTTCAAAAGAAATCACTGTGCACAATCCTGTCTTTTGCGATTTTGCACTTCAGTCATATATAGGCTATGTTTCTACACAACCTTAAATGGAAGGAATCAATACGCCGTGACTCATGCCTACCCACAGTAACCCCGTGTTGCTGAGTAACATCTAACATTCACGCTAGGTTTGAATAAATACAGTTTGGAAACGATCTGCTCTCGAAGAAAGGATTGTCCCATTCCCGCGCAACACAAAACACGTTTGAAAACTGCGTCATTCGACAGAATTAATCATGGGTGTCACTCACGAATTCTCGTCTTCTAAAAAGAATAGGTGTAAAAACCGAACTAAACACGAAAGGTATTACTCTTCAAGGCTGTTGAATTCGTGCGTTCCGCATTATACAGTAGCCTATATCTGAAAGTGTAAGTAAATACAAGTAAAGGAAAAACAAGAATTGCAGAAAAAATCGACAACTTTCAAGTTATTTCAATTAGTCATAATTTCACCTATCGATACGTTTACACAATTAAGATGAAAAATAATTATTCATAAGCAACACGTGCAAGAATATGTAAAAATTACCTTGTTTTATTTTCATCTGTGGAGTTTTCTAGCCTTCGCCACAACTCTACATAGGGAACCGTAATTGGCATCAATAAGCCAGCTACTAAAACGAGCTGCCCTCCGCACCAATGGATCATTGTTACACGTGATTACAACAAATATTGTCCGACTCGTACTGGCCATCCGTTCAGAAGGTCTCCGGTTCGATTCCCAGCAGGCTTGGGGATTTTAACCTTCATTGGTTAATTCCAATGACTTGGGGGCTAGGTGTTTGTGCTGTCCCCAACATCCCTGCAACTCAAACACCACAAACAACACTATCCTTCACCACAATAACACGCAGTTACCTACATATGGCAGATGCCGCCCACCCTCATCGGAGGGTCTGGCTTTGCCACATGAAATTATTATTATTATTATTATTATTATTATTATTATTATTATTATTATTATTACTATTATTACAAATATTCATATTGATTTAAAAAGGGAATGGGGCCCCGAAGACCCAGCATGATTAACTAAAGGTTAAAATCCTCTGCGCGTGCTATCGCGAAAATTCTGACAATTTGTGGGGGGTTTCAGAGTAGCGCCCTTCGGGGATTAAGTACTATTCGAACTGATTCCCGCCTAACCGACCTCTACCCCGATGACGTATCCATCAGAATTACCAATATTATTGTCATAAATCCCTGTAAAAAGGACTGCGAAATCTTGGCTCCGAATTACTGAAGAATTCTAATTCAGGTAAAGTCAATACTGCAACCTATATACTGTATAAACAATATTTTGCGTGATTTTCGCCATGGCGTTCGTCTGTATGTGAGAGTCTTACGTTATCTTCATGTTGTCATTGAAATACTTTTCGTCTTCGCGAAATAACAAGGAAAACAGCCACATAAAAATATACGTGATAAAGAGGTTTTCGTAAAATAAGAAGTCGAAAACCTACCAAATTGCACTACTACCCATTAATTTGTAAGATATGACCTTTTCTCAACCACGAAATGTATGTACCATAAATGTAGGTTCACTCTGTAAGTGCTCGCCGCATGGTCTTCCGAGGCCTAACATCGTTAGAAATAAATTTAAATAACTTAAGATTTTTAGAGACAATTTATATTTCTTCAGCTCCCATCCTTTTAACACGCATACATTAAAAATGTAAAATCCCTCACTTTTTCATCAGTAAAACACACCTGTACCTTTTATGTGGATATGTCGATAAAACACTCTTCACGGCCACGTGAATTGGGTAGCCCTATTCTTTCCCGATATCAACTACGGACGTTTCGCTTAATCTTTATTATGTGGAGGAGTGTACTCACTATTAAGTGTTTCTGTGGTTTGTAGTGGTTGCGATCAAACCTGAGGTCCTCTGAACTGGAAGCCAGTACGCTGATCATTCCGCCGAAAAATTCAACGGTGTATGTTACTTGTAATCGACCAGAGACCGTTAACTTATGCCTCGTACACTAACGAATGTGAATGTACGAGGCCGATTTATCCTTATCACCTACAGAGTTGACGCTGATGTTTTTTGCCCATTCTCCCACTCTCGTTCAAGTGTGATAATGAATGTCAATGTACTCCGTCTCCTTCCGGCTTCCTCACCTCACGGAGCTCATGCGCGCGTTTCGAGATCCTTCCTGTATTTCCATAGAGTTTACTGTCCTAGTAGCAGTGCCACTCCTGAAGTTTCACAGACTTCCAAGTTTCCCCGAGAAAAAGATACGTTTTTCGTCACAACTGTGGGTTCAAGATATGTTCTGTCACAGGTAGATTCAATCATAAAATGTACCGAGCAAGTGGCTGCGTGGTCTGGGTCACGCAGCTATCAGCTTGCATTCGGAAGATAACTGGTTCGAACCCCACTGTCGGCTTCCTCCGATGGTTTCCCGTAGTTTCCCAGGCAAATGCTGGGGCTGTACCTTAATTAAGGCCACGGCCGATTCCTTTCCACTCCTAGCACTTTCCTAGCGCACCCTCGCCGTAAGACCTATCTGTGTCGGTGCGACATAAAGCAAATTGTAATATAAAAATAATTAAAAAACCTTTTGCTTTAGAAACATTTTATTTTTAGTAACAAATACAAATGACTGCGGCTTCTACAAGCTAGCAACGAAACAAAACATAAAACAAAACACCACAGCAAATCGACACATTTCCCAATCAAGTGAACTACCCTCACGACCAACCAATTAAATATAAATCAATATAAAATCAACATTTGCATGCAGGCAAAACGAAGTTTTCATTATAGCCTGACATTCTCACGCGCTTCATAAAAAGCCGACTATTTTACGGCTATGATCACCCAGTAATGAGAAAATATTGCTAAACAAAATTTACAACAACCTTTTTCACAAATATCAAATGAAATAAAAACTTGGTATTATAGATAAACAATAACTTACTTTAAGACGTATTACAGTTTGGTAACGATTAGATCAATATTTTTAAAGTCCTGAATTTACAAAGTAAGCGCTCCGTTGGAAATGGAAAAAATACCGGCACTTTTTTGTTCAACCTGAGTTAAAACTGTTCTCCTGTTAAGACACATTTCATTCCATGTTCCGCAGACAAGATCACGTCAGCACCAATTATTTCATGTTCAAACGTCAAGAACACTGCATCAGTCAAATTCACCTTTCGTAAAAATGACAACGTTTTATAACACTGCAACAAAAGAAGTCGATATATTCACCAAATCGGATAAAGAATTCAGTAAGAAACTAGAAGCCTGCCTTTAAAATTTGTAAATTTTTCATAATTCCTTCTTTCTGGTATTCTTCATATTTCCCAGTGTACTCATTCATGTTTTAAGTTTCTTTGTTTTTGCATTGTCTTTTGCTGTGTATTACCGTGTGATTTCTTAGTGAATTTTTCATTTATTATCAACTGTAAATGGTATCATATAGTATATAATGTTAATTTTGTTCTATTTTGTTTTTTGTTCATTTTTAACTTTGTTTTTGTTAAACTTTAACTGCATAGATACAGATTGTTAATGAATGTCAAGAAGGTACTTAATTGGGGGCAAAACCTGTGCACTTTCAAATAAATAAATAAATAAATAAATAAATAAATAAATAAATAAATAAATAAATAAATAAATAAATAAATAAATAAATAAACAAACAAATAAAAATTTCTACTCGACATAACTACATGTATAATAAAATAAGCTAAATTCTGGTGTAGCTTGTTTCTATGTGCGACAAAGGATAAACTTTTTATTAACTAATGAACTCGGGTGTCTATACTTTTTTCTACGACAACAGTCTACCAATTCAAGTGTTACGAGCTGTAGCACTTACGGCATACAATCGCTTCCCCCCCCCCCCCACACAGTGTGCGTGGAATAAACACCCTTTCTGCGAGTAGCACATCTTTGTTTGGTTTTGAAAGAAATGTGTATTAGAGTTTCTTGTATTTCACTTCATCCGCAAATTTTTGGCAACGTCTACTTCATCTGGTTCAACTTCACACACTTCTGACTTAGTATTTTTTCCCCAATATAATTTTCATGTCAAGTACGTTATTTTCTTGTGTATTGTGCATATGTGTAAACCAACCAGGTTTGAATGTTACTGTACAACTGATAAATAACATCAGGTTAATCAACAAACCAATTTATAATCCACATATGTGAGGTTCTTATTGCCAACTACTATAAAAACACTTCGTCTATTCCAGGCCCTCAAACTAGTCTTGGCAGAGGCGGGGATCGAGCCCAAGACCCCCCAGGGTGGTAGCTAAAAATACTAACAACCACTATGCTTCATCATATACATTCACTGTCATGCACGTCCAAGAAGAGGGCTGCACCAGTCCACAGCGGATTCTGGACACTTCCCTACAAGTTTCTAAAAATTTGTTGAAACAATACTAATGTTTTCTTATCAGAGAGATTCGCATAAAGCATAACAAATATAACATTGTTCCCGTATATAACTGTCTCTTATCGCCAGTATATGTCGTCTCCCCGGACATGAATCTACAATAAAGGCATACAAGTGCATCCAGAAAATATTTTATCCTATTCAAATGCGCTCTGAAAAAGATAATGTATTTATCTTAAAAATTTGGAGATAATAATAATAATAATAATAATAATAATAATAATAATAATAATAAATGAAATGGCATATGGCTTTTAGTGCCGGGAGTGTCTGAGGACATGATCGGCTCGCCCGGTGCAGGTCTTTTGATTTGACTCCCGTAGGCGACCAGCGCGTCGTGATGAGGATGAAATGATGAAGACACATACACCCAGCCCCCTGCCAGCGAAATTAACCAATGATGGTTAAAATTCCCGACCCTGCCGGGAATCGAACCCGGGACCTCTGTGACCAAAGGCCAGCACGCTAACCATTTAGCCATGGAGCCGGAAATAATAATAATAATAATAATAATAATAATAATAATAATAATAATAATAATAATAATAATAATCCCGTGTGGGGATTTACCGGTTACCTCCATCGGGCGCGTCCCATTGGAATTGGGGAAGCTCGCTGGCTCTGCTGCCAGCAGAGTCAGAGGGTAGCAGGGAAATAAAATACCACCGTGAAAAAAAACTGGTCCCTTGCCAGGGTTACGGCGAAGACTGGTAAATGACCAGAAGCCAGAAAACATCTTGAGGCAACCTCTAGGGCTAACAACCCTAGTTGTAAAAGGATGGGTACCCGTCCAAAGCAAAGTCAAGTCAAAAAGCATGATGGCACAACATTTCAAGAAACATACCCCAGGGGGTAAATCTTCGGATAAATCCCTCGTCGTGAACGCCACGGCGCACGAGTCTCGTTCGGATTCTGGGGGAGACTCGACATCATGCAAGAGACGAGTCGGAGCGTCTCGGTGTACCCCGAAGAGTCAAAAACTCAGGCCAAAATCTAAAACCTTTCTGGCAACTTTCAACATAAATTCACTTACACAAACTGGCAAGCTGAAAACCCTCACCAAAGCTCTTCACGAAAATCAGATATCCATAATGGCCCTACAGGAAACAAGGTACCCAGATGAAGAGATTTTGGAATCCGAAGGCTACCGATTTTTCAAGAGCAAAGCGCAAAGAGGAATCCTCAATGGAGCTGTGATGCTTGGAATCGCGTTTGCTGTTAGAACCAAGATCCTTAAATCGGTTGCAAATTTCGAACCTGTGAATGACAGATTGTCTATACTCACAATGAAATGCGCGAACAAAACCTACGCCCTAGTTAACGCACATGCTCCTACAAACGATAAGAACAAGACTGATCCAGACGAAGTTGATAATTTCTGGGACCTACTGGATGAAAAATTAAACAAAATCCCCAAACAACATGTCAAGCTTCTTTTGGGTGACTTCAATGCCCAACTAGGTCGTGAACAGAAGTACAAGAAAGTTATAGGAAATTACCCTGCTCACAAAAGAACCAATCCCAACGGCAAAAGACTGGTGTCCATTTGCGAAAATCACAACCTGCAGGTCATGTCGACCCACTTTCGCCATCTACCCAGAAAGCAAATGACTTGGCGTTCTCCCGTCCAAGCTCTCGGAGAGTTCCAAATTGATCATGTTGCAATCTCCAGGAGAAACAGCCCTGAGATTATGAATGTCAAGGTAAAGAAAGGCATCAATGTGGCCTCAGATCATTATATGTCTCTTATCAAATTCAAACCAATTCCCGCAAACACAAGGAAGACAACCAAACAGATCACACGCTTTGACAATGATAAACTTCGGCAAAGGGTCGAGGAGTTCCAGGAGAAGGCTAGACCAAATGACTGTGACTTTAACAACGCCAAAAGTCTCCTTGTTGAGGCCGCCAAAGACGTTGCAGAAATCAAGAGAAGCAAAAAGCATGCTTGGTGGAATGGTACCTGCGAATCAGTCCTCCAAGAAAGACTCAATGCGTGGAAACAGTACTACTCTACGAAATCAGAAAATTATTGGGAAACCTACAAAACCCAACGTGCCCAAGCAGCTAGGGTGTTCAGAACTGAGAAACGTAAATACGAAAAATCTGTCATTGAAAAGATAGAACAAAACTTTAGGAAGAATGAAAGCAGAGAGTACTACAGAGCCTTCAAACGCAAACTCACTGGCTATAAACCACCATCTCTATGCTTTGAGCGAAAGGACGGCTCACTGGCGACGTCAAATGAAGAAAATTGCAGCATTCTGGCAGACTACTTCAAGAATTTACTTAATTGCTCTAAACCGCAAAGCCCCATTGAAACCAAGGAACCCTTACTCAGGTACCCAGATTCCAGACCACCCGACAGAGATGAAATCAAGCGCCACATTGCCCGTCTCAAAAATAACTAAGCGCCGGGGGAAGACTCAGTAGTCGCAGAACTATGGAAATATGCCCCAGAGGAATCACTTGATATCTTGCAAAAGCAAAGAAGAAATTTGGAACAAGGAGACCCTACCCGAAGATTGGAAAATAGCTTTGATCCATCCATTACACAAAAAAGGCAGCATGAAGAACATCAACAACTACAGAGGAATATCTTTGCTACCCGTGACTTACAAAATTCTATCACTTGCCATCCTGGAGCGTTTGGAAGCACAAGTCGAACATCAAATAGGTGAATACCAAGGAGGGTTCAGAAAAGGTCGCTCAACAGCTGAACAGATCCAAAATCTCAAAACGATTATCAGATATTGTATACTAAGGTCCAAGCAGTATGTGTCTGTCTTTGTGGACTTTAAGAAAGCGTACGACTCCATTGACCGGGAAGTCCTGCTAAACATCTTAAATGAATTTGGAGTTGATCTGAAACTGCTGGCATTAATTAGAGCCACCCTGATCGATACAAAATCCAAGGTGAAGTTCCACGGATGTCTCTCGCATTCCTTTGACATTAAAACAGGAGTCCGACAAGGTGATGGGCTATCCCCGATACTCTTCAACTGTGTTCTTGAAAAGATCAGAACCTGGCGGGTGAGATTACAGGAAACCAACTACAGTCCATTGAGAATAGGAACCAAATCTAAGGGGATCGCAACAGACTGCTTAGCATTTGCCGATGATATTGCTGTTCTCTCAAACGACATAGAAACCGCTAGAGCTCAAGTTGAAATTTTAAAGGAAATTGCCGAACAAACTGGTTTGCAGATATCATTTGAGAAAACAGAAGTAATGACTAACATCAAAGAGGCTCCACCAAAACTCCATACAAAATACGGGGACATCACCCGAGTAGACAAATTCAAATACCTGGGTGAGATCATCATGAAAAATGGACTGGACAAAGAAGCACTTCAGGAGCGAGTACGCAAACTGGAAATAGCCTACCAAACATCCCGCACAATCTACAACAAAAAATGCCTTTCCCAAAACACCAAGATACGTCACTATGAAACAGTTCTGAAGCCAGTAGTTCTATATGCAGCCGAAACCCTGTCTCTAAATGCCAACGAAGGACTCCTTGAAGAACTGGAGAAAAGAGAACGCAAAATTGTGAGAGGAATTTTGGGATCAAAGTACAGAAATGGAGTCCATCAAAAGAGATCCAACAAGGAAGTCTACAGCAAAATAGAGAAAATTACCGACACAATCAGAAAAAGACGGGCTCGATTTTACGGTCATCTGAAAAGAATGGACGGAAGAAAGTTAACTAAAGAAATATTTCACTTTTTTATTCAAACTCCAAAACCACAATTCCCTGGTTTAGAAATACCAAAGAAGACCTTAAAATGCTACATATCTCAGCTGAAGACGCCCTTAACAGAGATCTCTTCCGCAAGAAAATATTGACGAACGGGCTAAACCGAGACGAGCAACCGAAGAGAAGACACGGGGCCCCTTGGACAGAGGAGCGTAAGCAGGCCCACTCACAAAGAATGAGGGAAATTTGGGCTCTAAAGAAGGCCAAGTTCAGTGTCAAATGCAACAAGACTTAACGTGGTCCTTGATGGCCCCAGCGAATTATATATAATAATAATAATAATAATAATAATAATAATAATAATAATAATAATAATGCCTTGCGGCCACCGGAGAGGCCTAGTGCAGGTCTGTCGAGTTGACGCCTTCTAAGCGACCGGCGCGTCTGTGAGAATGGGGTTCTACCTAAGATGAATTATAGTAATGAAGTCCGTGGTTCAAATCCGATGACTATACAAGATTTGTGCTGGACAAAGAGGCGGGACAGGTTTTTCCCCGGTTACTCCGGTCTTCCACGTCATCTTTCATTCCAGAAACACTCTCCAATAGCACTTCCATTTATCTGTGAAGTCATTAATCATTATACTAGAGGAGTGCGACAGGCTTCGGCAGACGCCACAATTCCTATCGTCGCCGCTAGATGGGGTATTTATTCATTCCATTCCCGACCCGGTTGAATGACTGGAAACAGGCTGGGGATTTTCATGTTCAAGAGGGCACAAATATCCAGTCCCCTGGCCAGAGAAATATACTTTAAAAACCCCGATCCGGCCGGGAATCGAACACGGAGCCCTCTGGACCGAAAACCAGTACGCTACCATTTAATCTTGGAGCCGAACAGTTTGGAGGTGGTTAGTGCCATACTAATGTTTCGGGAAAAAAATATTTTTCAAATCTTCTTTGCAGCTTTTACGCAATTAAACAGTCCTGAGTTTGCTTTAGCTCTTATGGTTCCAGAGGAAAGCGACCCTAAAAGATTTTCAAAATGTTCCCAGATAGCTGAGGGGAAGTGTCAGTGATGCCACCATATTTAAATACATACATACATACATACATACATACATACATACATAATCATTATAGACCGTTATGCCTTTCAGCGTTCAGTCTGAAAGCCTATGTTAATTTACTCAACGTCGCCACAACCCTCTATTTGCGACTAGTGATGTGGCCTCATTTAGTTCTATACCTCCTAAATCGTTAGAAACTGAGTGTAGCCATCGTCGTCTTGGTCTCCCTCTACTTCTTTTACCCTCCATAACAGAGTCCATTATTCTCCTAGGTAACCTATCCTCCTCCATTCGCCTCACATGACCCCACCACCGAAGCCGGTTTATGGGAACAGCTTCATCCATCGAGTTCATTCCTAAATTAGCCTTTATCTCCTCATTCCGTGCACTCTCCTGCCATTGTTCCCCACCTGTTTGTACCAGCAATCATTCTCTCTACTTTCATGTCTGTTACTTCTAACTTATGAATAAGATATCCTGAGTCCACCCAGCTTTCACTCCCGTGAAGCAAAGTTGGTCTGAAAACAGACCGATGTAAAGATAGTTTCGTCTGGGAGCTGACTTCTTTCTTACAGAATACTGTTGATCGCAACTGCGAGCTCACTGCAACTGCACCTTGATTCAATCTCCCTCACTATATTACCGTCCTGGGAGAACACACAACCTAAATACTTGAAATTATCTACCTGTTCTAGATTAGTATCACCAATATGGCATTCAATTCTGTTGAATTTCTTACCTAGTGACATCAATTTAAGTCTTCGAAAGACTCATTTTCATACCATACTCATTGTACCTATTTTAGTCATGTAAAATCAGAGTTGGCAAGTAAATGAGTAAAAGTAATAGAATTACTTGTACAGGTAACGATTACAAGTTTATTACAAGTAAAAATTACCAAGGATGTAATCGTTACATTCTAGTATTATATATTATATACACACCGTACGGAAGCGGAATAGTGGAAAAATGAGATTTTTTTTCATTTCTACTACAGCAGAACCAACTTTCAAAGATATTCCTGCGACGTTCTTAACATTTAAAAAGACAATGCACCAGAGTGGCGTTAGGAAGTGCATCCAGCCGTAAATCTAAGCTAAATCAATTCAAAAGTGCCGATCCCAAGTAACAAGAAGCCACCAGAATCAGTAGCTAGGTGGCAGTAAGCCAATTACGTCCTTGTGGGACCGGCAGACTGTAATTTAATTCTGCCCTTCACCACATCCCGTAAGTATTGTATGCCTGGTATCCTCGGTAAAAGGCGTGGCCTATTGTTAAGTGCACGAGTCCTCGTGAGAAATAAACAAACCAAACAACACAGCCGAGCGGTGATTCATTTACGTGCATCGAGTGGCCTTCGCTACTGCGCATCAATTCCTTACTGTCGTCGATTGGCTAATACTGTAATACTTGGCACGGCCGAGTTCCGTATTCCAGGAGAGATAATGAACTGAAATTCTCCAATTCGTTACGTGAGCGCAGTGTTTGTATATCAGCCCCAAGACAGTGGGTTCGATCCTGGTCGAGATGTGCGACATTAGAGGATGTTGAAAGGGGGTGAAGATATTACATACCGGTGTGTGTCAAAAAGTAAAATAATTAAAGGAAGGTTGAATAATTATAAGTCTCCGGCCCAGTTTCCTCAACGTCTGTTAAAAATGCAACAAAAAATGTTGGTGAACAAATCTTGAATGCAATAGAGTATATTATTTCATTTTCGGTTATTGACATTTGGTAGGTGGACTTTGTAATAAATTATTTTTTTAAAGAATTAAGTTCATAAATAAATGTTAAATGATTTAACGTTGTTAGAATCGAACAGTTCAATTAATCAGAAGTTATGTGGGTTTAGGAGTCAGTGGCTGGTATTCATGTTTCTACACACTGTCAAAAGGTTGCAAACATAATATCTGGGAATATTTTTACGCTGAGAGATAGAGAGAGAGAGAAGCAATTTAATTTTTGCACTACTGTTTTTCATTAACCAAACCAAACCAAACCCTATGGCACTACAGCCCTGAAGGGCCTTGGTCTACCAAGCGACCGTTGCCCAGCCCGAAGGCCTGCAGATTACGAGGTGTCGTGTGGTCAGCACGACGAATCCTCTCGGCCGTTATTCGTGGCTTTCTAGACCAGGGCCGCTATCTCACCGTCAGATAGTTCCTCAATTCTAATCGCATAGGCTGAGTGGACTTCAAACCACCCCTCAGATCCAGGTTAAAATTCCTGTCCCGGCCGGGAATCGAACACGGGGCCTCCGGGCAAGAGGCAGGCACGCCACACCTACACCACCGGGCCGGCACTGTTTTTTTAATTATCTAGTATATATTTCCAGAAACCTTTCTTCTAACATATTTTCAAAATACTATTTTCGGCTTCTGCAGCATTAAGATAATACAGTTTTAGTAGACGATGCATTCAGACGACTGGTCACCATTTTGAACTTAAACATTAAGCAGTTTAATGGACTGTTAAATTCTGATGGAAACTGAATAAATGTAGACCTAACAAAGACTGATAGCCCCTAAATGTCTCTACAGATGCTGAACCGTTAACAAAAACCTAGGTACTAGGGATAAAGAATAATCATCAAATTATTATTATTATTATTATTATTATTATTATTATTATTATTATTATTATTATTTGGGGTATGGACAATGCAGAATGATCAGGAATACAGATTATACCATGTAAAAGGAGTAGAAGATTATTCACAGCCGAACGAAAAACAAATAAAATAAATTTATCCTCATTACGTTTGCAAACCAAGGTTTTAGGACGGAGAATAACATCCATTAGAATTGAGTTTCAGTACGCATGACATCATGAACTTCTCAGTTCCTTCAATGAGCGGCTAGTACCCCGCCTTCATTATGACGTCCATCTCTCTTAAAAATGGCAGCTATAATTTACTAGGATTTGAAAAATCTTAACAGTATTTCATGAGTGGTACAGGTAATTAATATGCTTAAGTAGCAATTGTAGCTACTGAGCTATAAAAAAAAAACTTTTTTTTTTCTGGTACCGTCAGCTCACAAACGGTTGGTGACTAGAGTCCTGTAGAAACTTGTTCGACTCTGTTCCACGTCGACTCGCCAGCGAACATAAAATGACTCGGCTAAACATTTCATACCGCACCGGTCTTACCACCGAGAAACTCCGCATAGCTGAGAGAATACAACAAATTGTGGCGGTGCAATGTCCCGTATTTAATAAGGACAAATAAGTACAGAAAATGTGTTTTAGTTTATACATTTCATTATAAGAGACCAATCTCTAACACTTCTGGACCATATTTACAGTTGTATACATTTTTTTCCTTCCGGTATAAAATTTGCATTTTGTCTTGATGTGGTACTGTTTCTTAAAAGGCCATACAGATTGTGTTCACAAGCATTTGCAAATTCTTAATTCGCAACTGTAATCGGGAATTTTAACCATGATTGGTTAATTTCTCTAGCACGGGGGCTGTGTGTATGTGTCGTCTTCATCATCATCATCATCATCATCATCATCATCATCATCATTTCATCCTCATCACGACGCGCAGGTCGTCTACGTGAGTAAAATCAAAAGACTTGCACATGGCGAACCGAACATGTCCTCGAATACTCCCGGCACCAAAAGTCATACGCCATTTCATTTCTAAATTATTTAAATATTGCACATTTTGTATTCTCATTGTGATGTTTCACTCAGCAAAAATGAAAAGGCTTAGGAGGATAGTAGGTGTCACCCTTGCCGATCGTGGAAGGAATGAGGGCATTCGCGCCGAATGCAAGCCCACAGCTGCGCGACGCTAACCGCACGGCCAACTCGCTTGGGCCGCAAGCATTATCAACGAGAAATGAGGCTCGTCTGGTATCGCCCTGTGCAAAGAAGGTATAGGGACATTGTTCAGGAGACTAGCGGGGGAGCAGAGGGGAAGAAAAAGAGGCCACGGTAAACCCAATCTGACCTTGGATCGGAAGATCTAAACGGATAAAGCGCGCCGCTGAGGATGCGCAGGACAGGGTGGTAGGAAACGTCGCTGTCGTGTCGCCGATCCCATATCAGGAACAAGGCGCGGAAGAAGAAGAATTGAAACAAAGTTATTTTCTGACTCATAATAGCAATAAAACCAGAAAAAAAAGAAAACAAACCATATGACCAATTTGATAGTGGTGGTGGTGGTAGTGGTACGAATCCACATTCACGGGGAAACAGAAGAAAAACATTTCTCACACACAGAAAGGAGCTAACATAAACATACCGGGCAGGACAGTCCATACTCTGTTGTAGTATACAATACTGCTTCACAGAGACGTTTAGCGGTTTGCCGATATAGCCGGGCGTCAGCCGATTTAATTAATATATGGTCTTCATACTCTTGTCAGAACTCCCATGGCACAGGCGACAGCGCGCTGGCCTCTCACCTCTGAGTTCCGCGGTTCATATCCCGGTCACTCCATGTGAGATTTTCGCTGGACAAAGCGGAGGCGGGACAGGTTTTTCTCCGGGTACTCCGGTTTCCCCCGTCAGCTTTCATTCCAGCAACATTCTCCAATTTCATTTCATCTGTCAGTCATTAATCACTGCCCCAGAGGAGTGCGACGGGCTTCGGCAGCCGGCACAATTCCTTTCCTCGCCGTTAGATGGGCGCTTCATTCCATTTCTGACCCAGTCGAACGACTGGAAACAGGCTGCAGATTTTCATTTTTTCTTTATATTCTGTCATGCAGGACTCAACTGGCAACAGTCATCGAATATTTTTCCCTGTTTCTGTGCCCCGTATTAGAAATGGCGTATCGTGGATGCTGAACCACTGTCTGTGGTCCCGCGTACAGGATAATCTCCGCCCACGTCCTCGTTCCCGTTTTTTACAATTTATTTTATGCCACACCGACGGGATAAAAAAAGGATAGGAATGGGAAGGAATCGGCCGAGGCCTTGATTAAGGTACAGCCCCAGCATTAGCCTGGTGTGAACATGGGAAACCACTACCTCCCGAATGCAAGCTGCTTTTCCCGTTCGATCTTGCCTTCTGTGATCATTGTTATCAGTAGAGTCCGGAAGTTCAGGCATTTATTTTTGCTAAAATAGGCAGGCAAGTAAGCACTTAACATTTAGGAAATACGCAGTAAAATAATTAAAATAGGCATTTATAACGACAAAAACGGGCACTAAAATAATAAAGATGCTTTAATGTGAGCTACGTAACACACATCTACATCACATTTTAGTACTGAATCTTACATCCCTCTGAGTGGGGATGACAGAATAACATCAACAGTACCCTCTGTCTGTCGTAAGAGGAGGCGACTAAAAGGGGGACCAGGGACTCTCAACTTGGAAATGTGGGTTGGCGACCAAGCTTCCCCTAGCTGAGTCTGGCGTTGTTTCCACTTGTGTCAGGTTCCTCGATCTTACGTTTCCTATCCGACCTCCCTTGGTCAACTCTTGTTCTATTTCGACCTCGACAGTATTCGATTTTCGAGGCCCAGGGAGTCTTTAATTTTCACGCACTTCGAGGTCCTTCCCTATCTTTAGCCGATACCTTCATTTTTCGAAGTATCGGACCTCTTCTGATTAGTGTTAGTAGAGGGTGGTGACCAAGTTGTTCTTCCTCTTAAAACAATCACCACAGGCACTTAATTTTACGTAGCAAGAACGGAACCTGGCTACCCTCTTGGCCATTTGGTTTGTGGAGTTTTCACTAGAGATTCGTGTACAATGAAAATATCGTTTGTGTAAATGTTATTTATCTATTAAGTTAAAATCAATTTTCTTTATTATAAATACAGTTCACTGGAATTATATTTATTCTTTCCACTGATTAATTTTAGTACGTAAATAACAGCAAAAATAATCCACAACAACTTAAAAAAGACTTTAAAAGACATTAAACTATCAAATATACTACGCAAGCTAAAATAAGCAAAAAAAGGTAAAATAATAACTGCTCGTACCATTCCCGAATGTACAGAAACATGTCTGTCTCTAAGTGACACGTCGATATATCCACACAGATTTAAAAAAAGGCATTTTGTCTAACTTCCGGTCTCTAGTTATCAGACTGTATTTCTGAACGTATGACCGAAACAGGCTGATTTTCCCGACGGTTAAGACTACATAATTTCCCGGCTGGATGGAGTGTTTTGCGATACATCCACATTTGAAAGGCCTGCAATCGGTTCATTGACGGATCAGGTAGTGTCCATTTTCTCGACACCGTAAAGCACCACACAAAACACTTCATGGCACGTCAACAAGTCCGGGTTGCACCCAAGATGATGGTGATTGTTGTTTACAAACTTCTACAGCTTTCAATTTGTTGCAATGACATTTATGTCACACACAGACCCTTACTAGTAAGTTGTTTACTGCATTTCATTCATTAGTTCAATTGTTTTGAAGTTATTCCTCTTTCTATATAAATTTTTGACGCGCAATAAAAAACGCTCCTCATGACACAATTTTGTGAGAAATGAAACCAAATTTGGTAAAAATATACCTTACGGATGTACAAATAAAGTTTGCTCTACATTTTATAATTTCTGTAAAGATTATTGCAATCAACAGACTTTAAATTCTCAAGATTTGAATTTTATCATTCTGAAGGGCATGGTCCTCATTAAATGTAAAGAAATACATACTGGATATAAAAAATGAATAGCAAAGGTTAATCCTGATATATGAAACAGGTTGTAAATAAATTTTGTACAGGTTATGAGGAAAACTTGTAACGGTTCAAATCCCGTTACAAGATGATATCTGTATTTTTATTATTGTATGATTTTATCTGTATTTTATTATTATTATTATTATTATTATTATTATTATTATTATTATTATTATTATTATTATTATTATGTCAGTATTATTATTATGTTATCTGTGATATTGTACTATTATTGTAATTATCCGTTTTATTCAATTTTGCAATTGCCTGTTGCTTGCAAGATTGCACTTAGATGTATACACATATACGTATGTGTAGTATAACACTCAATACCTGTACAGTGAGAATTGTTGTATATATCAGAGATTGGAAGTGACGTTGTTATATTGCTATACCAGTGGCGATTCTGCCAAGTCATCGCCGCGCCTTGGCTATGTCATCGTTTTTATTTAGAATATGCGCGCACGGACTCGTCGCCGCGGGGCTATTTCACCACTGGATGTAATATTTGTCGCGTAGGTGGGAGTATGTCATTGTTATTTCTGGAGATTACGTAGTTGTGTCAACCGACGTCTATATAAGGTGGATGCACATTGTAGCGTCAGTCATTATTTATACGGATGCAGTACAGTGAAGTAGTCTACTAGATCAAGAGGCCTTAAGTGGTCAGCCAACCAGTGTGAACGAGAGATGGTGAAGACTCAGTGAGCCATTATTGGTCATTGAGAGAGTGAGACCAAATGGTTGGTCCGTCACTTAGTAGAAGACGCGGACGCAAGGCTTACCAAGGAGTCAGAGAGGGCAACCCTGGACCTGCCAAGAGGTCATACCATATTGACTTACAAAGAAGTCAGATGATATGGAGAAGAAGCAGTCGCAAGGATGTATCACCACGTTAGGCGTGACACATCTACAGTAAACACCAGAGCAATGGATTACGTCGTAATTACACTCAAAGTGTTAAAGGTACAGTCAAGTGAATCAGTGAGGGAAATATTTCGTATAAATTGTTAAATGTCCGGTCAAGAAGAATTCAAATTCATGCCTAGTTTCTTTCAGTTGCAATGTCATAATTTCATATTCTCATCTGTTTTATCGCAACAAGACTCACTATTTTTTGATATATTATTTAAAGAATATATATTGTTCTATCAAACGAATTCATGGTTTCATTTCATTGACAGTAAAATATTTTAACCTCAAAATTAATGGGGAAACCGAACGCCAATCTCCTTTTCCCAGAACTTATATGGTATGTTGTCAAAAGTAAGCTTATTACCCCACACCCTAGATATGGTCAAGAGTCTCATTCTATTATTGCTGTACTGAGTGACAGCTGGCGCCCTTCAAATAACGTATGTGTAAGTAAGCAGGTAACAAGTAAGTGTGAGTACAAGGTTCGACGAGTGTGTATTTTATTTAATTAATGTTAATTTTCAGATTTTCCATTATAAATGCAGATATTTAGATTTCCCATTTTAAATGCAGTTTAATATGTTTGTAAATTTAGTCAGCGACTTAGGAACATGTTCACAATGTGGCGCCCAACGTGGGGCTCGAATAAATTCAGAATTTGTTCTGAATGACAGCATATCATAGGTTCATATTGGGAAGAGTATGCAAATTTAAGCCAACGGAATTATTACCGGTAAATGTTAGGAGTGTAATTTTGTGATATATATTTGTATTTTGGGGATATGTCAAGGGATTTGAAGAGGGAAATTAATTTGAGATCGCGTACTATCACTAGTGAACCAAAGATGGACAAGGAAGACAATAACAAGTCATGTGAGGACGAGGTCATTGCTTCTGCGGACATCCAAGGTGAGATTGAAAATAGGGAGCAGGTGAGCACGATGGAAGGTTCTGAGATAATTCAGGAAAGTGCAGAAATTGAGAAGCACACTGAAACCCAAAAGGAAATCGCGGGGGGAATGAACCAAGATTTTCTAAATTTGCTGATGGCCAGATTTACCGAGCTCAGTAATGAAAATAAGAAGCTCAGTGAAAAGAATAGTGAAAATAATAAGAAAGAGATGAAAGAGATGAAAGAATTTTTTAGTAGTAGTAGTAGTGAAAATAATAAAGAGATGAAAGAATTAATTAATACTAATAATGAAAATTGTAAGAAACTGATTGAAAATAGTAAGGAAGAGATGAAAGAGATGAAAGAATTATTTAGTAGTAGTAGTGAAAATAATAAGAAAGAGATGAAAGAATTAATTAGTACTAATAATGAAAACTGTAATAAACAGATTAACTCTCTAAGTAGTAAAATGGAAGAATTAATTGGTAGTAATAAAGAGAATTTTAATGGGATTAATGATAAAATAGATGGGTTAAGTGAATCACTAAATTCCAAAATAGATACTAAGATAGTAGAGGTAACTAGTCAAATATCTAAGTTAGAAAATAAGGTAAATAAAGAGTGCGTTGACCTTAGAGGTGAAATGGAGTCGAATCGGAGCGATCTTCATACTCAAATTGAACATGTCAAAGGAACTTGTACAGAGAATATCAAAGAATTAAGAAATGAAATATCTAGTAATCGGGAAGAAATTCATGAGGTAGTCGAGAAGAGATTGGACAAGATTTGCAATGCAGTTGGGGAAGAGATGGGGGAACAGATTAGTAGAAATGAGCAAGTTGAAAGCAAACTTGTGGAGGTCACTGAACTACGGAACGAACAGGAAACGCTATCACAGCAGGTAAGAGAAAGAGAGGAAGAATTGAAGGAAGAAGTGAGAATAGTGGAAGAGAATTCTGAGAGAGCAGCGGAAGAAGAAGAAGAAGAAGTTGTAAACTGCCAGGAAGTGATACGGCAGAAAGGTAGAGGTAAGACAGGTTTAGACGTGATAGTAGCGAGTGGTTTGTTCAGTAGGGATCGTGATTTAACTGGGTTTTCTGGAAAACAGTTCAGTACTACAGAATTTGTAAAAGGAGTTGAGAAAAGATTTGCAAGTAAGTTGAGGAATAATATTATTGAATGGGAATATGTGTTGGAGATTTTGTCTAATGTGTTTGTCGGTGAAAGTAGAATATGGTTTCGAGTATACTGGAATAATATGTCTAATTTAGCGGAGTTTAAAGTGTTCATTCATAGGCTTTGGGAAGAATGTGTGCAAGGGCGCGCGCGAGAGAGAGAGTGCATGATGTCTAGGGAAAGTAGTATAGTAGAGAGAGAGGAGAAAATGTTAGCCGTGTATCAGAGGAGAGGGGGTGATCATGATCCGCAGAGGATTAATAGTTGTGTTGATGGTGATAGTGGTCAGATGAGTAACCAGAGAGAATCGGAAGATGGGAGGCGTATGTATTTGAGTTATGAGAGAGAAGGTCAGAAGAGTAATCAGAGAGAATCGGAAGATGGAAGGCGTATGTATTTAAGTTATGAGAGAGAGGATCAGAGGAGTAACCAGAGAGAATCGGTAGATGGGAGGCGTATGTATTTGAGTTATGAGAGAGAAGGTCAGAAGAGTAATCAGAGAGAATCGGAAGATGGGAGGCGTACGGATTTGAGTTATCAGAGGAATAATGATAAGCCGAATATGAATGTTATCCAGGTGTCGTTATCGAGTCAGAGTATTTCAGATTCCCAGGGAATCGGGTAAGTTACCGGTAAGTGGAAAGGCTGAAGGTAGAAAATGAACAGGTATTTAGTATAAGTAGTTATATAGTGGAAAGTAGATTTAAGAGTACAGTGTGATTGTGACCTAAGTAGTGTTAAGTTAGATATTTAAGTAATGACGTAGTCGTAGATAATGAAGTAATTAATGGTAGTAGTAAGGTAGATGTAAGAAGTGTTCTGACAAGTGATGGAAGTACTTGTAATGCCGAGAATGTGATGTAAGTAGTGAGGGAATAACTCCGATGATGGAAATTGTGATATGAAGAAGGTAAGTGAAGGTACTATCAGATCTTATAAGAGCCGTTGGGTAAGTCACAGTGAGTAAATAAGATGATAGCGGTACCGATCATAAGTAAAGATAATTGTAAGTTTCAGCCACGCCTTGTTATACCAAAACTTGTGTATTCAGTTATTATGGGAGCTAACTTGGTTGCAATTCATGGAAGTAGAGTAGACTTTAATTTAGGTAGTGTGTGTTTGTTCTATGAGGAAACTAGCAAAGAAGTACGTGTTAATTATGATGGTCTGAGGTAAGTGTGTTGGTGACGTGTGTTCTTTGAAATATATGAGAGGTAAGTGTTGTTCCTAGTGAGAGGAAATGTGTTGTTGGGTGTGTTACGTGCCTATACGACCAGTATCCGCGGGATAGTCGGTATGAGGCAGTGACGTGAGGTAATTTGAGTGAATTACAGGAGTAATTGTGTTCGATGTTAGGTAAGCATCGAGATGTATTTAGTGGTAAGTGAGGAAGAACACGTATATGAACATAAATTTGTAGTAGATGACCATTGATCGTTTGTGGGAGGTAAGTACCCCATTCAACTTAAAAATGCTAGTGACGTCTAAGAACAAATAAACATTATGCTAGATTACGGTATAATTGAACCATCTTGTAGCTATAGTATTGATTCTTTAATTATTGTTGCCAAGTAGGATGGATTTGTTGAGATATGTAAGTTAATAAGGGCAAAATTGATTCAGTTTGAGTGACAGAGTGCTACTCAGAGTTCCATTTCATCATCTGCAGAGGCGGGAAATATGTTGAAGTTATTATTTTGTATCAGGGGTATTTCACTATTGTGAACCGTATCGGGAAATGTGCATATTCTTAAAAGATCAGGAAGGGGATATTGTCGCTATTTATAATATTATATATGTAAAGAAGTATTTCACGTGAGATTTGTTGAAATAAGAGTAAGATGATTAAATTTTTGTAAGAAACTGGCAAAATAAAATTAACATACATGAATTAGCGTGTGAACCAAGTGTCGTATTGGTGCATTGGAAGAATAAGTGCTACATTGTCATGTTCTGTGTGACAAAACTGAGAACAGGACATTGGACAGTTATCTGCGATAACCATATGCGAGAAAAGTTCTCATATAAGTGATATTTCACAAAATATTTTGATATGTTAAAAAAAAAAAAGGAGAAGAATGTTGTATATTGATTGAAAATTATTTGTGTGTGTTAAATCAAGTGCTATACTCTTGTGATTTGTATGAGAGAAAAAGAGAATGGGACACTGGACAGTTATCTACGATGGCAATGTGCGAGAAGAATTCTCATATATGTGATGTATTATAAAATGTATGGATGCTGAAAAAGAAAATTATTGTTGTATACTCATTTAAAGTGTTTATCTGTGTCAGTGTTATATATATATAATTTTGTTCATAAATCAATCGATTCTTTGTTCTTCGATTTATTTATGAGGGAGGCGAATTGTAACGGTTCAAATCCCGTTACAAGATGATATCTGTATTTTTATTATTGTATGATTTTATCTGTATTTTATTATTATTATTATTATTATTATTATTATTATTATTATTATTATTATTATTATGTCAGTATTATTATTATGTTATCTGTGATATTGTACTATTATTGTAATTATCCGTTTTATTCAATTTTGCAATTGCCTGTTGCTTGCAAGATTGCACTTAGATGTATACACATATACGTATGTGTAGTATAACACTCAATACCTGTACAGTGAGAATTGTTGTATATATCAGAGATTGGAAGTGACGTTGTTATATTGCTATACCAGTGGCGATTCTGCCAAGTCATCGCCGCGCCTTGGCTATGTCATCGTTTTTATTTAGAATATGCGCGCACGGACTCGTCGCCGCGGGGCTATTTCACCACTGGATGTAATATTTGTCGCGTAGGTGGGAGTATGTCATTGTTATTTCTGGAGATTACGTAGTTGTGTCAACCGACGTCTATATAAGGTGGATGCACATTGTAGCGTCAGTCATTATTTATACGGATGCAGTACAGTGAAGTAGTCTACTAGATCAAGAGGCCTTAAGTGGTCAGCCAACCAGTGTGAACGAGAGATGGTGAAGACTCAGTGAGCCATTATTGGTCATTGAGAGAGTGAGACCAAATGGTTGGTCCGTCACTTAGTAGAAGACGCGGACGCAAGGCTTACCAAGGAGTCAGAGAGGGTGTAACTCCCCTTCAAACTACTGAAATTCCTGAACAGATAAACGTTGACTCAAATAAGTGTAAATAACAAGGATAATGGGCGCCACCTGCAAAACACTTGCAGGAATATTTAATTATGTAGAGCAACGAGCCACTCCCTCTCCCAAGGCGACGGTCATCAGGCTGACGAGGCTCCAGACTTGCTTTGTAACCTTACCTGTTGCTATATAACCCCTGAAATTAAATTTGGGTAACATGCCAGGTTCAGCCTCACCCCACTGACAAAAGACTCACTTAAAGTTTGATTCTATGATTTTACTCCCAGAATAAGAACTAATATGTGACAAACACCAACAAAATAAACACTTATGCAACCCACTTAGTGCTTGCTGTTTACATAGAGCTAATATACACAATACTATACAACAAAATCATCTCTACAAATCGAACATCATTATACTTTTAACATACCTCCAGGTAAGAGCCCCACTGCACTCCGCTGTTACCGTGAATCCTAATCTGGTAGAGAAAAGTACGACGACTATTTCTCTACATATGGATGCAACCTTCTTTACTAACAGCATCCCTAACCTTATTTACACTTCTTCGTCGTCTTGAATTTCTTTACGATTGCTGGCTGGACAGACAGCGTTACATGTCCGGAGGCAAGCAAACAGCAAAATTCTCCACCAGCTGAAGCTGCATACTCGGGTCACAAGTTCCAAACAAACACTTTCTTTTACAGAAAGTCCACTGCAAAGCCGGTAATTCGTTGAGATTATACCATGTTCACTCCGTAACAGATACTCCAAACAATAGCAGATCGTATAGCAAACTGCGCAAATACGTCGCTCCCGCAGACCAGTACAAATGAGAAACACACAGTATCAGCATCAGAGTCAGAAACACAATGAGAATCAGAATCAGAATGCCTCGCCGCACACGCTTACCCACTTATATATCCTTGCTACGCGTGGTAATCGCGTCCTGAAAAGTTATTGGTAGCAACGCTCACACCGGCACTTCTTCCCGCGTCACTCTGTCAACACAAACCTCGCTCAAAACAAAGCCCTCGCATTGGCTATCGAGTATATGATGTGACATAGACCGTCCACTCATGTATGTCCACATTGATTCACCCCAATTCTTCAACCGATACAACCTGCCGTACCCCGTGTTTTCAAGCCACCTGTTGCAACACATCCAACTGACTTCAACCGTCCTTCCCGATATAGTCGCAGTTTTCCCGGTTGCACAATCCTTACGGCTAGGCCATATTTACAGACTCTTACCCAAACGGAAATTTATACAAAATATAATGATGAACATATGCAATATTCCCTAACTATACATTCTTCTTATAATATTACGTTTTTACATGGTATATAAACAAAATTACATGATTTTAACCTAACAAACTATATACGAAAATTTCCTAACCTAAAAACTCGGGAGTCGTACATACGTACGGTTACAATACCTCCCCTTGATTTGTGAAGATTATAAACAATACATCTGAGCAAATCACAGTCTTTTCAGTACAGCAGCCTACACAGCCTGTCAAAGTCACTCAGGATTTAAAGAAAATTCACATATTCTTCTTAACATACACAAAACATCTGAACTTACAATACTTCACCTTACATACCTCTTAAGATTGTGAATATTGTGTGTACCAATCATGTCACCTTTGTTATTCAACAGGTGATAAGCACACTTGCCAACTTTCTTACCTACTGTATAAGGTCCCTGATACAATTTAAAAAACTTATGAATTTCTTTGTTGTCTGCAGATGAAATGTGTGGAACCTTTAGTAACACCTCCTCCCCTACTTCAAAACTATCTCCATGATGCCTCCCCTGCTGCATCATTCTCCTATCAGCTGCCTTCCTTAAATTCTGCCTCGCTAAATCAATCACCTTTGAAGATACCACTTCTGCTGAGGGTAGATCTCCCATGGTTGCCAATCTCACACAAAAACTCTCTTCCCATTCTTTCACACACAACTTACACAGACTTTCATTCGGAACACATATACATTTCACAATCAAAACATCCCTCCTGTTCTGAAAACACATCACAATCGCGCCTCTTTCATCAATACTCTTCCACACTTCAATGAAATCATTTGTACGATCTTCAGCATCAGATATTCCACTCAACATACGTTTGAATCGACCTCCTGTTTTCTCATACACATTGTCACTCTCAATTTCTTTGAACTTTCTCCAAATACCAAAAAGCTTTCCAACACAATTACTCCTCATAAAATCTTCAAACCCTGAATCCCCATAATATTCACAACCACTCTTATGATTCTCATTATGCACAAAATGTGACCTAACCTCCACTTCACAAAGAATTTCACCCACAGCATCGACAGTTTTCCTCCACTCATCCTTATCGGACATACCAGCTTCAACCACCTCAATCTCATTCACACAACCCTTCTCACACTTTCCTTCACTCACACTCTCTCTCTTCCTGAAATCACTACTATCACCGAACTCGAGATCCCGACCATTACTACTAAATTCTCCCATTTCCATATCTTTCATCGCTGTTCCCACTCGCACATCATTCATGCCATCAACACTGTTGCTCTTGACCCTCTTAACGGAAGTTTCATTAATCTCAAAATCATCACTACTCAGACACATTATCGACGTAACATTAATCTCCTCAATTACACCATCTTCTACAACATGATATGTCTTCCTCAAAGACTCCTCCTCCACAAAATAATCTTCTTCACCTTTACAACTAACTTCCTTTTCAATTTCTGCAACTTCCCAAAGAGCATCAATTACCACAGTGTTATCACCATCAATTTTAGCACATAGTAGGTCCTCCGACAAATCCTCCTCCTTTTCTTCACACCCCTTACCCCCAAAATCCCTCAAATCATCACCTTCCCTCCATACAATAAAGAATTCAATAATAGGATTAATGGGCATGTTACTTAAATTACCCTTGTCAGCAATGTGGTCATTAATCAGATCCTCTTGAACATCTATTTGATAGTTAATTTCCTTCATAGCACATGTTACAACAGCATCTACATTTAGGGACAAGTCGCCTGACCTATCTCGCCCGCCCCTTAAGCGTTTAAATTTCTTCTTGGTGGCTGATCATCTTGATTTGGATTGTGATTCCCATTCGATCCTTGTTCATCCCTGTCCCGATTTTCCACATATCTGCGGGACTCAGAACCTCTGCCATAACCACGGTTATTCCTCCCTGGGTCTTGCCCTCTGTGGTTGCCACCTCGATTGTTTTGGTCAGGGTATCGATGGTACTCTCCTGGACCATTCTGTCTCTGTCCACCATTCTGGCGGATATTGGAATGACTGTCACTATTCCTAGCAGAACTTAAGGAATCGAACCTCTCTAACAGCTGTTCCATATCCTTAATAGTTTCAATTCTCTGCATACATGCTGCCAACTGAACCTCTTCAGAAAAATGTCCCAACATCCTTCTCACTATATCCTGTTCTGATGAATTTAAGTTCAGGCTCTGATTTAGTAACACATGCTCCAAGAAGTACTGAGTCATGCTACCCCCTCCCTGAGTCCTATATCTGCCAAAATTAATTTTGTCTTTAGCTTTCCCTTGAATACTATTGTTCCAAAATTTGGCCTTAAAGGCTACTTCAAATTCACTCAAGCAAGTAATCGTTTCCCTGTATACATCATACCAGAGTTTAGCCTCCCCCATAAGAGCCTCAGAAATCTTAACCTCTACGGTATCCCACTGGGTGATACCATCTGACAGCCCTTTCCCAAATCTTTGTTTAACTACCTTGAGAAATTCCATAGGACCTAATTGCCTATTATTGAACCGTGGTAACTCTACTTCCTTGACCACCTCAATCTGCTGTGCTACCTCAGTCATGTTTAACCCCTTCGACTTTAAATTAGTAAATTCCCACTCTAACTTTTCAGTTTTCTCTTTTGTTTCCTTAATTCTAGTGTCCACATTAATTCTCATTCCTCGAATTTCTTCTGTCACACTAGACTTCACGCTCTCCACTTTCTCCTCAAGAATAGATCTAAGTTCACTTTTGTCCTTTTCCATCTGAACATGTTGGTTTTGAAATTGAGTGATTTGGCCTTCAACTTTACTCTCCATAACATCCTGCCTCATTTTAATCTCATCCACCTTCATAAATTTCTCTTCCACCAGTTCAAACCTCCTTTCTGTATTAACCTTAACACTCTGCAGTTCTCTGTTAATGCTTGAAAATTTCTCTTCCATTTTCTCTGTAAGCATCTTGCCAAAACTATGCAACTCCTTCTGTTGACTCTCAATTTTATCACTTAATTCCTTCCCCTGATTACTAATTTTACTACTCAAATTATCCCCTTGATCACTTAATTTATCACTTAATTTAGCCAACTGCTCTAATACTAACTTCATAAACTCATTATTACCCCCCATGTTACTTTGATTTTGCTCACTAGCTTCCCCTTCACCCCCCATTACAATTCCATACACTTTTTCCATAGACATATTTTCACTCAGACAACTACTTTCATCAAAACTTTGTATGCTTGTGTCAGAGCTGCTCTCCTGATCATTAACAGACATGCTTCCTTTATGCACTACACTTCTCAAATTTATAGCATTACTATTATTCTCACTAATATTCATGCTCCACTGATAAACATAACACTCCAAACATGACAACACCGATACATAACTCCTGACACAAGCTCACTAAAACACTGGACCAAATGTGCCTACCAAGGTTATATAGCAAGTCTGGATATCATTCTGCCTCACGTTGGCGGCGCCAATTGTAACTCCCCTTCTAACTACTGAAATTCCTGAACAGATAAACGTTGACTCAAATAAGTGTAAATAACAAGGATAATGGGCGCCACCTGCAAAACACTTGCAGGAATATTTAATTATGTAGAGCAACGAGCCACTCCCTCTCCCAAGGCGACGGTCATCAGGCTGACGAGGCTCCAGACTTGCTTTGTAACCTTACCTGTTGCTATATAACCCCTGAAATTAAATTTGGGTAACATGCCAGGTTCAGCCTCACCCCACTGACAAAAGACTCACTTAAAGTTTGATTCTATGATTTTACTCCCAGAATAAGAACTAATATGTGACAAACACCAACAAAATAAACACTTATGCAACCCACTTAGTGCTTGCTGTTTACATAGAGCTAATATACACAATACTATACAACAAAATCATCTCTACAAATCGAACATCATTATACTTTTAACATACCTCCAGGTAAGAGCCCCACTGCACTCCGCTGTTACCGTGAATCCTAATCTGGTAGAGAAAAGTACGACGACTATTTCTCTACATATGGATGCAACCTTCTTTACTAACAGCATCCCTAACCTTATTTACACTTCTTCGTCGTCTTGAATTTCTTTACGATTGCTGGCTGGACAGACAGCGTTACATGTCCGGAGGCAAGCAAACAGCAAAATTCTCCACCAGCTGAAGCTGCATACTCGGGTCACAAGTTCCAAACAAACACTTTCTTTTACAGAAAGTCCACTGCAAAGCCGGTAATTCGTTGAGATTATACCATGTTCACTCCGTAACAGATACTCCAAACAATAGCAGATCGTATAGCAAACTGCGCAAATACGTCGCTCCCGCAGACCAGTACAAATGAGAAACACACAGTATCAGCATCAGAGTCAGAAACACAATGAGAATCAGAATCAGAATGCCTCGCCGCACACGCTTACCCACTTATATATCCTTGCTACGCGTGGTAATCGCGTCCTGAAAAGTTATTGGTAGCAACGCTCACACCGGCACTTCTTCCCGCGTCACTCTGTCAACACAAACCTCGCTCAAAACAAAGCCCTCGCATTGGCTATCGAGTATATGATGTGACATAGACCGTCCACTCATGTATGTCCACATTGATTCACCCCAATTCTTCAACCGATACAACCTGCCGTACCCCGTGTTTTCAAGCCACCTGTTGCAACACATCCAACTGACTTCAACCGTCCTTCCCGATATAGTCGCAGTTTTCCCGGTTGCACAATCCTTACGGCTAGGCCATATTTACAGACTCTTACCCAAACGGAAATTTATACAAAATATAATGATGAACATATGCAATATTCCCTAACTATACATTCTTCTTATAATATTACGTTTTTACATGGTATATAAACAAAATTACATGATTTTAACCTAACAAACTATATACGAAAATTTCCTAACCTAAAAACTCGGGAGTCGTACATACGTACGGTTACAAGGGCAACCCTGGACCTGCCAAGAGGTCATACCATATTGACTTACAAAGAAGTCAGATGATATGGAGAAGAAGCAGTCGCAAGGATGTATCACCACGTTAGGCGTGACACATCTACAGTAAACACCAGAGCAATGGATTACGTCGTAATTACACTCAAAGTGTTAAAGGTACAGTCAAGTGAATCAGTGAGGGAAATATTTCGTATAAATTGTTAAATGTCCGGTCAAGAAGAATTCAAATTCATGCCTAGTTTCTTTCAGTTGCAATGTCATAATTTCATATTCTCATCTGTTTTATCGCAACAAGACTCACTATTTTTTGATATATTATTTAAAGAATATATATTGTTCTATCAAACGAATTCATGGTTTCATTTCATTGACAGTAAAATATTTTAACCTCAAAATTAATGGGGAAACCGAACGCCAATCTCCTTTTCCCAGAACTTATATGGTATGTTGTCAAAAGTAAGCTTATTACCCCACACCCTAGATATGGTCAAGAGTCTCATTCTATTATTGCTGTACTGAGTGACAGCTGGCGCCCTTCAAATAACGTATGTGTAAGTAAGTAGGTAACAAGTAAGTGTGAGTACAAGGTTCGACGAGTGTGTATTTTATTTAATTAATGTTAATTTTCAGATTTTCCATTATAAATGCAGATATTTAGATTTCCCATTTTAAATGCAGTTTAATATGTTTGTAAATTTAGTCAGCGACTTAGGAACATGTTCACAAACTGTCACGAGGAGTATTTTGTACACAGCAACTACTAAAATGAGAAACTGAGGAAACAACACACACAAAAAGAGAGACAACCCTGTCCTCACCTCAGAACTATCCTGTTACGGCTGTTAGCATTATCGATGTGAGATTGGATACTTATTTCTTATATTTTCTGGTATAGCAAGGACTGGGCTACTTCAGTATGCAAAAACAGTAATGATGTTTTTCTCCAAAATCATTCAGATCTCAGTCATACCTCCCCTTATAAGGGCTTTACATCTAGGTCATAGGTCCCTAATGGTATGAGATAAGACTACGTGGAAACACACAAACGATGTTCTGATTTCAGAATGTTGAGTGTTCAGTGTGATACAATGAAACATTACAAACTTAATATCAACAGTAAGAAAACCAACATTTTAGCACATTTTAGCTGTGAGGAAAGATGGCAGAGAAGCCAATACAGACATAAAAGGGAATTCCAAAGTAGAACAAGTGCAACATTTCTGTTACTTAGGAAGCATTTATAACTGAAGACAACAGACGCACCAAGGAAATTAAAAGAATAACAACTCTGGCTAAACAGACCTTACAAAATAAAATAAATCTTTTAACAAATACCCATATAACTTTAGAAACAAGAAAGGCTTTTGCGAAACCCTTTGTCTGGAGGGTACTACCTTATGGTTGTGAGAGCTGGACTATTGGGGAAAAAAATATTCATTGGAAGCAACTGAAAACAGGATCCGGAGGAAAATGACGAGGACATACTTGACAAAAAAAAAAAAAAAAGGACGAATCGAGATGCTCTACTAGAAGTCTATGAGTAACGGAGACTGACAGAGGATATGGAAAGAAGGAAGTTCAAATTTGTAGGTCATATCCTGAGACAGAATGACTTCCTAGCAAACATCTTTGAAGGAAAAATACTAATAATGAAAGAAAGAGGAAGACTAAGGAAGACATACTTCGAACATGTGAGAAACTTGGTAAAGACTACAAGGAAGTGAAACGCCGGCCCCGTGGTGTAGGGGTAGCGTGCCTGCCTCTTACCCTGAGGCCTCGGGTTCGATTCCCGACCAGGTCAGGTAATTTTACCTGGACCTGAGGGCTGGTTCGAAGTCCACTGAGTCTACGTGATTAGAACTGAGGAGCTATCTTATGGTGAGATAGCGGCCCCGGTCTAGAAAGCAAAGAATAACGGCCGAGAAGATTCGTTGTGCTGACTACACGACATCTCGTAATCTGCAGGCTTTCGGGCTGAGCAACGGTCGCTTGCTAGGCCAAGGCCCTTCAAGGGCTGTAGTGCCATGTGGGGAGGGGGAAGAAGAGAACAGCAGGATTGAGGGGTGAATGCTTGCAGCGATAAAGGCCTATTACCTTCAGTGTACGATGATGATTGCCTATTGGAGATTTTTTTTTGCTAAGTTGCTCTACGGCGCACCGACATAGATAGGTCTTATGGCGACGGTGAGATAGGAAAGGGCTAGGAGTGGGAAGGAAGCGGCGGTGGCCTTAATTAAGGTACAGCCCCAGCATTTTCCTAGTATGAAAACGGGAAACCACGGAAAACCATCTTCAGGACTACCGACAGTGGGGTTCGAACCCACTATCTTCCGAATGCAAGCTCACAACTGTGCGCCCCTAACCGCATGGCCAACTCGCCCGATTATTCCAGATTGGATTTCTAGATTGTTAAAAAAATGATATTAGTGTTGTTCTGACCCTTAAGTGCACCACCATAATTATATTCGTGTTATTTATGCCCAATTAAGACATTCTGGATTGGCGAACAAACGTTTACCTCTGAGGTACATAACAGAATATTCCTCTCATCCGTTGATGTGTCCATCACAGAGAAAGCTATTCCACTAGTTAAGGGAAAGCCGACACGGTACAATAGCACCTGTATGTTACAAACGTGACTGTCTGGACACGTTCTCTCTAACTAGGTGAACAAACGAGGATCGAACAAGCGTACTCTCTAACAGTGATGGTCTAACGTGTAAAGAGTTTCTCGTGTAAATGAAACAGAACAGTTACAACCAAGAGGAACAAAGGATTATAAATTTAACAAAACGTGGTCTACTAGAACAGGAATCCCCTCAGTTTCTTCAGTTACAACGGCTTACAGACTCAACGCTGTATTTAGCGTTTCGAGTATAGATACCAATAGACCAAGGCCTAATTCAGGACGCTTTCACGGCAGGACAATGCCTACTTCGGATGTAGAGTTTAAACTAATTTACGTATAGTAGTATTATGATGACTAATGAGTCATGAGCGAGGTATTCCAACAGCTACTTTCATTATCAGCTTTGTGCCGTTACTTTATTTTTAGTCTCGTGTTTCCCACGGGAAGCTATCTGCTTACGTATTTAGAAATTAGATTAAGTTATATAATCACTGGAAAGTTGCTCAGCGTAATGTACTGACCTTTCAACGCTTTACGTAAAAACACAATCGATTTGGCCTCATGTTATTTGACAGCGGTACAAAGTGTGTTTTCTATTTATGGTGTCTTCTTAGGCCATGTATTTCTGCAATTTAATCCTCGAGGTTAAGATCGAGAACTCCACAGCTAGGCTGAACCATGAAAGGAGTGGAAAGTAAGATCCGTTAGCTCTCTCAATACCAAAACCGTTAGGGTTGCAAGAGATCAAGGGTGGTCGAATACGAAAGAAGGTGAAGAGTCTGGTACACACACGTACAAGGAATGCCAGATTCAGTGACGGGCCGTGTGGTTACAATTACACGCTTCCAGACTGTTAGTCTACAGAGGGCGTAGGGTCGGGGAGTCAGAATACGTCCACGATATCTCGTGTCTGTCGTGAGAAGCGACTGGAAGGGGGAATTCCCAGGGGCTCTCACAACTAAGTCCTCAGCTGAGCCTGGCATGGCTTCCACTTGTGGCACCTTTCCAATCTGATTTCCTCTGGTCAACTATTTCTCTTCCGGCCTAGGAAGTCTCTATTGTCACACGGAACGTGGTCCTTTTCTTCTTTAACCGATTCTCAAAACGGTAATCTCCATCACCACCACTCTAAGACAGCACGAGGTACTGAACTAATGTTATTGGTTTCACGCGCTATTGACAACTACTACGGTTCTTGCACGAGTTCTTTTACGTGCTGGTAAATCTACCGACATGACGCTGACATATTTCAGCACCGCCGAATACCACTGGATTGAAATGGGATAGCAACCGCAATCTTGGGCCGTCAGCGTTCTACCATTCGAGCTAACTGGAAAAAAATCCAAAGAAAAGCAGCTCGATTTATTATGGGTGATTTCCGAAAACAGAGTAACGTTAAGCAAATGTTACGAAGTTTGGGCTAGAAAGACTTGGGAGAAAGGAGACAAACTGCTCGACTAAAGGGGCCCATAGACGTGCAATATTATTGCGCAATATCGGGGTTTGTGCAATAAAATTGATAGTGTATGTTTAATATTGAGGGGTTGTGCAATATATTGTACGAAATCAAGAAAGTTTGAAATATATTGCGCAAATCGCAAAATACAGTGCTGTGTGTTGGCAATAGACCTCGTGCGAATGGCGAAATTTTACCTGCTGGCGCTCCTAGCGGCAACTCGCTCAGAACATTCATGTGACGACTGTGTGTAGTGGCTTGTGCGGGAGAATCAAGTGTGACAGTGAAGGAAGCCATTTAAAGCTGAACTGTCGTCGTCCATAGAGATTTGTGTGGACTTTCAGAATATTCGTTGGGATAAGTCATATTTCAGTAATCACATATTCCAGGTGAAAGAACGATTGGGAGAAGAAATTAGCATTAATCAAACGCCTTATGCAGTTAAACTTACAGTAATAGTTACCTTTCTTTTTGCACCATAAGTCATATGTATATACAGACTATTAATTTCAAACATAACTTTAATATACAGTACACATTTTCCGTGTCCATTGCCCTTGTAAATTATTTTTTTCATTAATTAATGCTAGTCTTGTTTTAACATTTAACAGATCGATTGCAAGCCTTGCATTTATATTAATACAGAAAGATTCTTCGAAGATTTCCTTTCTGCAACAATGGGAAAAACCGAAAAATGTTGCCGCAGAATATTTAGGAGAAATGTTCAAGGACAGATTAAGTAAGCGGCTAGTTTGTAGCGTACTGGAAAGTGAGGGATTTGAATCATTCAGCAAAACTGAACTATATGATAAAATTAAATTTATAGGCTGCTTTTACAAGAATTTTGAAGGCCGAGTGTGAAGGTGAATCCTTAATTATCTCCAATTCGACTGTTGAAGCTATCGTGGATGATGCTGTAGAACAGAGCGAAACAAGACTTTTACTTCAGTGTTTACAGCAATTAGACCTTCAAAACGTTAATAAACTGTTTAGATGCTATGGAATAAATTACTTGTCAAGTGGCAAGATATCAATAGTGCCAAACAATTATTATGAATGCACGTTGCAAAGTGACGTCCTGAATTTTTATTATGACAACGTAAAAGTCACAAAATCGTAGACGTATGCTATTGCGATTGCGACTAGGGCTCAGTCTAAAAATCCTGCGTGGTTCGATCAAAGAAAATTACACATATCTGCCAGCCAGAGTGTTCACAAGATCATGACACTGCAGAGTGGAGATTTTAATAAACTGGCAACTCAGCTTCTTCTTTCTGAGGACAAACAGTCCTGCAGTGAGATATGGCAGAGATAATGAGCAGAAGGCACTTCAGGAGTTCTGTTTATCGTCCCAATGTTGCGTGTCACAGCTGGGTTTGTTAATAAACGAAGAGCAACCCTAGTAGCCTGGATGGGATAGTGCTAGGTCAGGACTGATCCTCTCTTTTGGAGATTAAGTTCCCTTACTCGTGTTGGGAAAAGCCCGTGATTGATGAGAACATGTGTAATGTTCCAAATTTGTATACTGACATTGATGGCGATATCAAGTTAAGGAAACTCACGTATATTACACCCAGGTACAGGCATCATTGTATATTTTGAACCTCAACTCCAGTGACTTTTTGTATATTCTCCAAAGAAAAGTGTGAAAGTGGGTGTCTCCAGAAAAGAAGAATTCCTTTCAAATATTATTCTCACGGCACGGAGGTTTTATTTCGAACATTACCTTCCACTAATTTTCAAGCGTTATGCATAGTGTTACATTGTTACCATACTCAAGCATAGATTTTACCACTATTCAGACATTTCAAACATGATATAATTTCTACTTGAGTTAGAAGTAAAAAAAAAAAAAAAAAATAGTGAACTAAATCGATGTAATCATGTGCAATTCAATAATTATATAATCATGTTTAAGTTTAGGCCTTTACCTAAAATATACTAGTCGTCTGTTTAACTGATCGGAGGACTGAAGTTCACTAAGACACCTACGAGACGAACAATTTTGTCTAAAAGAGTTAGGTACCAAATGTGTGCTTATTGTTTGGGAATACGAAGAATTTCGTTCCAGGAGGACAATTTGTATAGGAATAGTTACATCCAACCACAGACCAATTTGTTCTACTCTTTGTAGAACTTTCTTCCATCTCGAATTTGATTTCATATCTTAACAAACGCAGCCTGATAATCGCGTTGCTTCACTTCACTGACGAGAGCAAGTCACATGAACTATTCGAGCAACTTGTCGCCAGAGCGCAGCAACATCCATGCGCACGAGGTCTTATTGGAGAAGGTATCGTGATGGGAGGCAAAAAGGAGAAGTTTATTTTGGAGTTTATCGAAGTGTACCATGGCCTTCCGGCTCTGTGGGACGTTAAGAGCAAAGCGAGGAGTTCATCATACAATTCACAATTCATGCGCAGAAAGTTTCGAAAATCATTTGGTTCCCATATTCTCAGTTTACTGAGTAAATTTTCATGAGTGTACTTTTCTCTGTCTAGAAACCACTGTTTCGCCCTTGTGCTTCTTTTCCGTTTCTGCTTCTTTTTGGCACTTACGCCCACGGCGATCAAAACGCAGCAAAGATAAGTGTCACTCAATATAATCACCAAATAAAATACCGGCATGGACTGACTATATATTGCAACGCATATTGTACGTCTATGACCGCTTTGCACAATATATTGCACAACTATCAATATTATCTCCACATGATTCTATTTACTGCACAAACTCGATTTTTGTGCAATAATATTGTAGGTCTATATGCAGCTAACAATATATTGTACAATCCATTTTGCGCAATAATATTGCACGTCGATGGGCCCCTTAAGTGGTATGTTCCAAGCTGTTAGTGGAGAGATGGCGTGGAATGGCATTAGTACACGAATAAGGCTGGGTGGTGTCTTTAAAAGCAAGAAAGATCACAATATGAAGATACAGTTGAAATTCAAGAGGATAAATTGGGGCATGTATTTATTTATTTATTTATTTATTTATAGGAAGAGGATTTAGGGAATGGAGTAATTTACTAGGGGGGGGGGGGTGTTCAATAAATTTCCAAATTGTTTGCAAACACTGGGTAAACAATAGATAGGAATCTGCCATCTGGGCGAATGCCCTAAATGCAGATCAGTAGTGATTGATTGGGTTGATTGAATGTGAACAGCCTCGTAACTCTTTCTCCATCGCAGTCAGTGAAGTTGTTAAGGAACTGCTGATTGGTTGATGATGGATCGATTGACTACGAATGGAGTCCGAAGAGACCTAGTGCGTGTCTTTCAATTTGACATCCATAGGCGACCTACGCGTCTGGATGTGGAGTCGTGGTGACGGCGGCGGCGGCCGAGGGAGGCATCTACTGTCGGCATATAGCCCACTCCTTTGAAATAACACCAACGGGTCTGCTCAAGGACACGCGTCTTAAATTACTCCAATCCCTAACTCCTTTTCCTATAAACGAATATTTGCCCCAATTTTTCCTCTTGAATTCCACCTTCATCTTTATATTGCGATCTTTCCTACTTTTAAAGACACCTCTCAGACTTATTCACGCCATCTCTCCGCTGACGGCTCTTCTTTCTCCCAACTCTTCCCAGCCCAAACTTTGCAACATTTTCGTAACGCTACTCTTTTGTCGGAAATCCCGCAGAACAAATCGAGTTGCTTATTTTTTTCCTTCATTTTTTCCAGTTAGCTCAGATGATAGACCTTTCCGCAGTGTTCATATGGAATGAGGACATATGGCTGATATTACCCTATCAAATACATTTGTCGAAGATCTTTTGTAAAATATTTTGTGAAAGTGAACTTCTATTAAAGATTGTAACATCCTGCCATTGCATCATTACACTACAGAAAATATTTTACCATAGTTCGGCAAAAATAGATTGACAGTTTTGCCAATTTTTGGCTTGTAATGTTAATGACAAAATTTCTCGAAATATTCCGGTACGTTTTTATAAATTAAACCATCGCAGGAGAGTACACCACAAGTTCTACATCTGTCTGCTTGTGTCCACGTCAGTTATAAAGAGGGGAAAAAAGTTGCTAACAATAATAAAAATTTTATGAATGGAAAAAATATAATCTATAATGTAAACACCATATTCAATTTCAGTTTCTCAGCCAAATACTGGCCATGTAATCCAATTTCTTTTTCACGTCTAAAACCGCGTATCCTTCCAATGTAATATTTATCGCCTCCGCTGTCTAAATACACTTGCTGTCTTAAATTTCTATTCTTATATTCCTGGTGTCTTGTGTTGTAGCTCAACAATATGTCATACTCGGAAATAAGCAGTTTTCTTGTAGCAACGTACGATCCGCTATTTTGCATGTAACAAGTCAAATCTTTTACAAAAGATAGGAGACGATGCTCATACCTTTTATCAAATTAAATATACTCCTCCATTACACTGTCATATTTTATAAAATATATTTTACAAACGATCTTTGACAAATTTCTTTGATAATGTAATATCAGTCATATGCCCTCACTCCATCTCAACACTGCGAAGAGGTTTGAAGTTGAATCCAGGCTAGTGTTTAAACACTGCATACCACCACCTTTCCCAGCCTGCCGGGCAACAATCCGATGGTAGATTTGTTTTTCACCAACAGGACTCGAATCAGCTAACCACGGCGACACGGTTGAAAAGAAACTTAACGATCATGGACACCAGGCGGACTGGTAAAGTTGTTGGATAATTACGTATATTTTTCACTTTACTTTATCATCACTTGCAATGTTAGGCTGGTAGTAAGCTCAACCTATAATATTATAAGTTGTAATGCTAAGCACTGGAAACAGTTAAGTTGTGTGTGGAATTGTATATGAAGATGCTGGATTAAGAATGTTAAACTAGTAGCATTTCTCGTAATGTTTTCTTTTCATGGAATTGCTCGTTGTACTTCTGTCGTTGTTGTTGGTGGGTAATTATGTGTCAACGGTACCTTATTATCACACTACTGCACGTGACCATTGCCACCGGGAATTTTCCCAAGTGAGATGTATATGTTAATAATAATAATAATAATAATAATAATAATAATAATAATAATAATAATAATAATAATAATAATAATAATAATAATAATAATAATAATAATAATGCTCCAACATTGAAAGTGTCGAAACAATCTTTCATCCATCGTTAAAGTAGAGCATTTAACAACGAGATATTGATGAACAGGAACCGAGATCAAATTTAGAGACCATAATACAGCATGTAAACACGTGAAACTTTTAAAACACTTTAACCTTGGCCGCAGCACGTGCGGTGTGTTGAGCTTTGTATTCTTTTAACCTACACTAGGAAGCTGTCTGAGAGGTGACCGTGACATTGCCTTCAGAAACAAACACAATATGGCACTTAAAAAAACACGCTTCGTTCACGAAATTATTGCGAGCGATCTCTATGACGCAGTGTTCTATCATCTGAGAAAAAGTGCACCAGGTCATCAAACAGGACACGTGTTGCAGCTGGCCCTCGTCAGCGGTGAGCTCGACCTCTGGCAGGTAACTTCATCGTTCTACAATGTACCAATGGACCGTACGTTCCGTCCCCGGTAAAAATTCGTCCTTCAAATTTATTTCGAGAAGTACGCAGGCTGTTGTTCCCTTGTTATCTAGAATGAAAGACGTGTCTATATGCATCAAAGGAATTTATTTATTATTAAATTTCTTTCTAACAGCTAATTTCTAATTACCTTCTTTACAAGATACCAACAAGTGGAATTCTTCGCTATATTCATCACAGAGAACGCATTTTACTTTATCCTTCTCCCTGATTCATCCCCTTTTATAAATTACCATCATCCAAAATCAGACCTCGTGTTTATCTTTCTTGACGGCCTCACGGTGTAAGGGTAGCGTGCCTGCCTCTTATCCGGAAGCCCCAGGTTCGATTCCCGGCCAGGTGAGGGATTTTTTTTACCTGAATCCGAGGGCTGGTTCGAGGTCCACTCAGCCTACGTGATTGCAATTGAGGAGTTATCTGACGGTGAGATGGCGGCCCCGGTCTACAAAGTCAAGAATAACGGGCGAGAGGATTCGTCGTGCTGACCACACAACAGCTCGCAATCTGCAAGCCTTGGGGTTTTGGTTTGGGTGGTATACCCCTTTTGGGTAGCCAATAAGTGCCTCTAAATCCTAAGCTACCCACGAAGACCGCACATGGGACACCACTTTCTTGCTCCCTGTTTGGATTGCGAAGAATGATCTCGATGAAGTTGTGCGCATTGCGTACACCCCTTATATGGGGGCAAAAGAGGAAGATAGACTTCCTAGGAGTATAGCACACATCCACAGAGGGTAAGAGAAGCAGAGGCAGACCAAGATGACGACGGTTAACGTTTTTAATTATATAAGATACGAGGTATGGAACTAAAAGAGGTCTCAGAACTAGTTCCAACGAGAGGATTGTGGTGGCACGTACCGGTACTTAATGACATCCCAGGCTTGCAGACTAAATACCGAATGGAACAGCGATCTATAATGAAGGTGTATGCACGTAAAATAGTAGAGAAACTACAATAATGCACCAATAGCATTCAATACACAGATTTTAATTACAATATTCTTGTCGTATTCACAACTGATTGGAGAGAAACCTGCATGTTTTCACTCTCTGAACGGAAACTTTCAATTCTCGTTTAATGAAATGGGTATCTCAAGAATGAAAGCAGGCTGTAAAACTCGAGATATTGTGGGTAATTACCTTGTTACGGCCAGGATAGAGGGAAGGAAGGATCTTGGGACGAGTAAGTGGAAGCAATGCCAGACTCAGCTAGGTGGTCCGTGGCCTCCAACCCACGCTTCCAAGATGAAAAAGCCCTTGGGTCCCCTTTTATCACGTCAGGCAGGGGGGTGGGTGGGGGGTGGGGGTACTGTCGGTGTATCCTACCGCCCGCAACCCCCAAGAGGATGGCGATTTAGGGAAGGACGAAAAAGTCATCCGAGCTTTTTCCTAGCTTACGTTGTCTAAACCGTAAAAGAGCCCCTGTTTTTATGGAAAAACAGTTGAGCACAAAAAGCTTTTTTTTAAAAATCCGCGACGGTACGTACCTCTCTGTAAAATGTAGTCCTCAATAAGCGATTTAATGTTAGTTTGCAGTTTAAGAAAACCAACCTTAAAATTAAAAACCATATTTTGAGACTAATAGTTTACTCCCTTCAGTAATCTTATTAGATAAAATACCGCTTACAGGTTATATTTTGCACGAATTATTTATTTATTTATGTATTATTTATTTATTTATTTATTTATTTATTTATTTAGCAGTGGCGAAGTTGGGACTCGTGGCCCTCTCTTACGCTTAAATACGTGAATTACAGGATAATACACATACACAGTAGAAGAAATACACTTTTCTATTATAAACTCGAAGTAAAATGAACTAAATAACAGAACTGGAGAACACAAAATGAAGAAAGAAAACAAAACTCAACAAATTAAAAAAAATCCAGAGCATAAAAGTAAAAAGAAAGAGAAAAATCATAATGTAAAACAAGTAAAATACAACATGAAAAGTATAAGACAATGCGTAAACAGAACACTAATAAAGTGACGAAAAAAAACCAGTACGGCATTAAACAATGATCTATGTACATGAGCTAAAAGCTAAATATTATGTACATTTACACTATAACAATTAACATAATGTTAACCATGTATAATAAGGAACAACAGTGGTTTTCAGTTGTACAGTAAAGGGCTATGTTACCAGCTCACATACCACAATCACACAACCTATCATACGTCACCAATTAGACGAAAAACAATCAGCGGTATACAACAGGTAATCTCTGCATGCAGTCTTTAATTTTGATATTTTCTTAGAGTTCCTGGTAGCAGCTGGAAGTTTAGTAGTTTACGTTGTATAACTCAAATAATAGATAATTCTATAGAAATTGAATGCTGCGCACACACACACACACACACACACACACACACACACACACACACACACACACACACACACACACACACACACACACACACTCTCTCTCTCTCTCTCTCTCTTTCTCTCTCTCTCTCTCTCTCTCTCTCTCTAGCAGAAATCTGTTAATTCAAACGTTACTAATTCTAACTTTTCCCGTGCTACCGACCCAAAACTAGTAAAGGGATGTTTATATGAAAGTGCTTGCAGTACAGAGTGCCTGTCAGGAAAGAAACACAGCTTTTTAAAACAAGTTATGAAGGATTAATCATGTTGTTGTGTTTATACGGTGAAACAATAAGGTATGTCCAAAATTTCAAGACATTCCTCACACGTAGAAGACGAAAACGTTATATGAACATGGGTCGTAAACGATTTATCTCCATGTTAGAACTAATTTTCTACAACTGTACATTAACAGGCAGGAAGAGAACGTACCAGCACAGCACATGAAATGTTCAACATGCCCTTCGTTAGCATTGGTTCCTGCAACAACACACAGTCCCAGATGCGCTGATGTATCTCTGCAGTACTGCATCATCATCATCATCATCATCATCATCATGATTTCCCATTATCCAGATGTAGTCGGGTAGGAGCAAATATGGTTCCTCTCCACTTTCTTCGGTCTTTCCAACACTGTGCCACAGTCCAGGTTTCTTTCTCTAATACTGCGTTGGATTGTGTCCTTCCATCTCCATCATGGTCGTCCACGGCCTCTCCTTCCTTCCATTTGCATTTCCATGACCTTTTTTGGCATTATTTCATCACTCATTCGCTTTATGTGCCCAAACCAACTTAGTCGGCTCTGCTCTATTCTACCATTCATTTTTTCCCACTCCAATTTCTTCCCGGATTTTCTCATTCCTTATTTTGTCTCTTCTACTCTTCTCTGCCATACTCTTCAAGAACTTCATTTCGGCTGCCTGTATTCGACTCTCATCCTTCTTCGTCATTGTCCAAGTTTCTGCTCTGTAAGTTGTTATAGGTATGTAATACATCTTGTACATAGTCTCCTTTGCTTCCATTGGCACATCTTTGTCCCATAACACACTATGATAGAAACCAACTTACAGCTTGAATCCTCTTACTAATCTCAGCATGCAGTCGAGCATTCTCGATTAATTCACTCCCCAGGTATTTGAACGTCTCCACTACTTCCAGGAGCTTGTCTGCAAGTCTAATATGACCTTTCCCTTCCACTTTCTTCATCTTCCCATTCACCACATTCAACTGTTCTTGAAACTTCATGTCGTCTTCTCCCCAAATCACAATATCATCTACAAATAACAACATGTTCATTTCTCTTCCTCCATATGCTGCTTTTGCTATTTTCATGATGTCTCCCATTACTATTGTAAACAGGATTGGTGATGGAACACTTCTCTGTCTCAGCCCACTAGTGATTTTGAACCAACTTGTCCTGCCAACTTGTGTTTGCATGCAACTACAACATTCCTTGTACAATGCCATGGTCATTTTTTATTAATCCCTGTCCAATTCCCTTTTGCATATGCAAACAAAATGCAATAAAATAAAAATTTAAATAAAAGAAAAGAAAAATGGATTTCAGCTCAACTGGGATTGGTATACTATTCGTTAGAATATATTGAGACTTATTTACATAGGTTGTTCAATACTGAAAGGAAAAGATTACTATGATGGGATTTTAATACAGGGTAAACACAAACTAAGCCGCAGGCACTACTGAAACTTTTATGAATCAGTTGCTGGGAGTAATAAATATTGAGGGAGATGAAGTAGACACTGGGTCCTCCATGGGCACTGATAACTTGTTCCATGCGTGATGGCATCGACGCGTATAAGGCGCGAATGGCGTCCTGGGGTATAACCATCCATGTTGCATTCACCTGGTTCCACAGTTCATCTCTGACGGTTGGCATTGGGTCACCCGTCGTTTTACCATATCCCACACATTTTCGATTGGCGACAAGTCCGGTGATCGGGCGGGTCAGGGCAACAGTCTGGGCTACTTTATTTGTATTTGAATTTTTTTGATTATGAATTGTATTTTAGTATGTGACAACAAGAAGGCACGTGTCCGTGCAGCAACATGTGGTCGCGCATTGTCCTGATGAAATATGGCGGCAAGGGTGTCTTGCAGAAAGGGTATTCCTGCGGGTCGCAGGATGTCATTCACGTAGGCCAAACCGGACACAGTGCCCTGGACACACACCGACTGTGAATTGTGGTTGTACCCAATAGCACCCCACACCATAAGGCCTTGAGTTCGCGCTGTATGTCTTGTGCGAATGCAGTGATGCCTCTCCCCCTGTCTGCGGTGAACCAAAATGCGGCCATTATTTTCAAACGAACAGAACCTGGATTCGTCCGAAAACACTATCTACTGCCATTCCTGTCCCCAGTGACGTTCCATACACCATTGCAGTCTAGCATGTTTATGCACATTAGTCAAAGGTAGACGGAGAAGTCTGCGACACGCCGGTAACCCAGACCGTAATAAGCGGCGACGGACTGTCACTCCGGATAGTGTACGATATATTACACTGTTCCACCGTTGCGCCAAAGCCAGGAAGGACGCAGATCTGCCCTGCATGCCATTCGGATGAGGTGTCGATCTTCTCGGGGAGTGGTCTGGGTGGTGCGACCAGACCCATCACGTCGTGTTCTACGGCCTACTGTGAACCATTCTGTACACACCCATTGCACTGCCGACACACTTCGTCCCGCACGAGCAGCAATTTACTGGATGGATATATCACGTTCTCTCATGCCAATAATGCGCCCTCTCTCAAACTCACTCATTTGACGGTACGGTTCTCGCATACGCCTGCGAGGCATCCGGCACGTCTGCTCAAGTTCCACTGATCCATTACATTCGGTTTATAGCGACAACGAGAGCCACAGGCACATTTTACCAGTCGGTGGTGGTGCGCCGACATATCGATGTGGACCTTGAATCTGATGGCCGACATGGTTGAAATGCTAATCATTTCTTCAGAACATAGGTGTCCTGGTTTTTATGAGCATGAGTGTAGATAATCATACAGTATGTCAGTATACAAAGCGAGTCTCTCCTCTGTGACACAAAGTAAGGAAGTTATCCGGGAAGTGATAAGGGAAATAAAGTCAAGATGTACACTACCGGTCAAAAGTTTTCGATCACCTATCACAACTATGGATTTGTGGTTAAAACAGAGATGTAGTTTCAAATAATCTACCATAGCCCTGTTCTGATAATAAAACAAGCATAAACATGTAAAGACGGAACGACTCTGTTGTGCATTTGACCGGTTCTCCGCATGGAGGGTCGCTGATGAGTAACCACAACAATGACGTGTCTTTACTCAAGACGTGTCCACTCGAATAGGCCTCATTCCTTCAGCTGTCTGTGTAGCAAGCAGTTCACATTAGTTTTCAGTACACTGTGTGCAGCTAGCAGTGTATTTCTGTATCTGATCAGGTGCATACCATATTACCTCCAAATGGGACGGAAGCAGGAGTTTGGAACTGAAAAACGTGCTGTAATTGTAGCTCTGCATCACGAAGGGTATTCTAGCAGGACAATAGCAACAAAAGTTGGCGTAGCCCAATCTACAGTGGTGTATACATTGCAGCGGTTCAAGTAAACCGGTGCCAATGCAAGTGTTTCGCGATCTGGAAGACCTCGTGTAACATCACACAGGGAAGATCAGTTCATATGTGTACAGAGTAAACGTCAGAGGACTCTTACGGCACCTGAAATTCGCGAGGAAGTCAATAATATGCGAGCTGCTCCAATCTCTGTCTCAACAGTGCAAAGCCGTCTTTGTGAACGAGGTTTAAAGGGGTGCATAGCGGCCAAAATACCTTCATTACGGACACAAAATAAGGTGAAAAGAATGCAATGGGCACAGAAACATAAAAACTGGAGCGTGCAGCAATGGTCCAAGGTGTTATTCACGGATGAATCGAAGTTTGAAGTATTTGAGAACCATCGTCGAATGTTTGTTCGTCGACTTCATGGAGGACGTATGAAGAGTCAGTGTGTGACACCTACGGTGAAGCATGGTAGAGGGTCGGTTATGGTGTGGGGATGTTTTGCGGGTGATAAAGTCGGTGATCTAGTGCGAATTAATGGAACATTAAAGAAGGAAGGATATCACAGGATACTGATCAACAATGCAGTTCCATCTGGCAAGAGGCTTATTGAGCGTGGGTTTGTTCTGCAGCAGGACAATGACCCCAAACATTCTTCTAAATTGTGTAGAGGGTATGTCAATAGAAAAGAGAAATGTGGGGAACTGATAAATATGATTTGGCCAAGTCGGTCACCAGACTTAAATCCCATTGAACTGTTATGAGATGAACTTGACAGGGAGGTCCGAAAAGTGAGGTCAACTAATGTTGAAGAGCTATAGAATAATTTACAGAGCTGTTGGACTGCAATATCTACACAAACACTACAAAATCTTATTTCCAGAATGCCAAGAATTTGTGCAGCTGTTCGGAAGGCAAAGGGTAGACACTTTGAAGAGGATAAAATATAAACTATATTGTATTCTACTTAATGATACAGAAAATACATATTTTGTTGGTCTACTTTGTTTTTACGATGGGTTTGTACATTGAAATAAAGTATCTAGCTTTGTGCATAGGTGATCGCGAAAACTTTTGACCGGTAGTGTATAGTTCAATACACTACCGTTTCTGTACTACAACTGTATTTTGTTAACACAGCAACTGCGCACCCAGACCTGCATCCGATGACACTAGAGCAACCGTCAGTAACACCACGGCCGACTTCATGCGTTGTTCTAACCAACTCCTTACCGGCCATGACAAACGGGTCCGCGTACAGTAATCGGAGTAGTTTCGTAGCTCGACGCGTGGCGCTAGCGGCCTAAGGTTTTGCGGTTTTCCTCCGTGGAAAAGATATTGACTTTGATTGCCGATTTATCTTAATTTAGAGATGTGGAGAATGATACATAGCTTAATACTGTTAAAATGATTAACCCTAAAGGCTACTTTCGTTGATATTTGCCAAAATAATGTGAAATGAAACTGCGGAGAGATGGAGTAGTCCGGCTGACGCTCCTTATCTATGAGGAATAGCAGGTAATCACTTTTATTATCCACAGGATTTAGATACATAGAACTTACAACAAGGATATTGTTCAATACTCTTGTCTTCTGATGTTAATCTTGAGATTGAGGCGTCATTGTTCAATTAGTTTTAATATTCAAGTGCTGCTATCAGGATAGGGATGTGGTCGAAACATAAAATACCGTATTTTTTTTTTCCTACTTAAATATTCGGTGTACGGTTAACAGAAATATTTTGACTCAAACATGTTTAAATCTTCATTTCAATACATTGCTTCAAATAACATTTCATTCGTTTCATTCATTTTACATAAAAATTTACAGAGGGAACAATATTTTGAGTGAATACTTGGTGAATTGTCCATTGCACAAGTAATACCTATCTTCATACGTTGGCCTTACTTTCATAACAGTAATTCTCTGTGTTTAAATGTTGAAGTTCAGGTTATCTTGGATAAAAATGTGTTTTATTGCTGTCACGTGGCAAATATAATAATGTTATTTGCTTTACGTCACACTAACTACTTTTTCAGTCTTCGGATTCGCCGAGGTGCCGGAATTTAGTCCCGCGGGAGTTCTTTTACGTGCCAGTAAATCTACCGACACGAGGCTGACGTATATGAGCACCTTCAAATACCACCGGACTGAGCCAGGATCGAACCTGCCACGTTGGGGTCAGAAGGCCAGCGCCTTAACCGTCTGAGCCACTCAGCCCGGCGTGGCAAATATGACTGCCTAAGGAGAACGTTTAGGGGAGATAAATACCCGAAAATAGAAACGGAAAACTACGATGAAAGTGCTGATTTAAGGGTGGTAGTAAGGAATTATGTCCGCCCCTACAATGTAGTGGTTAGTGTGATCAGCTGCTACTCCCAGAGGCCCGGGCTCGATTGCCGGGCTCTGCCACAAAATTTGAAACGTGGTACGAGGACTGGAACGGGGTCCACTCAGGCTCGGGAGGTCAACTGAGTAGAGGGTTCGATTCCCACCTCAGCCATCAGCGAAATAGTTTCCCGTGGTTTTCCACTTTTCCAGGCAAATGACGAGATGGTACCTAACTTATCTTCTCATCCCCCACATGGTCTCTGTTCAGCATAGCAAGTGAGGCCACCTGGGAGAGATAATGATCCTCCACCGCAGTTGTATCCCCGATCCAAAGTCTCACGCTCCAGCACACTGTCCTTGAGGCGGTAGAGGTGGGAACCTCGCTGAGTCTGAAGGGAAAGCCAACCCTAAAGGGTAAACGGATTAAGAAAGAGAGAAAGAAAGAAAGAAAGAAAGAAAGAAAGAAAGAAGGGAAGTAGAGAGGTTTAATACAAACTTGGGTGTTTCAGTTATCCTTGTGCTTGTAATGTGATTTTCTGCTTCAGGCATATCTTCACACTGTTCTAGTTGTCGTACAGTGTAACTGACATTTGAAAATGAATTTGTAAGTAAATCTCAACAATATCAGAACTCAGATTATGTTTTTATACATTTCAACGTAATATTCTCAGCTTTATGTTAGCTTGTTAGCTGTAGTGAGGGGCAAGCAATAAAGGATTTCTGAAAAAATGCAAAAAGTAATTATCTGAGAGATTACAAATTTTACCACCTAATACGTTATTTTAGAAACCAGTGTAAACAAAAAGGAAATTCAGAGCATAAAGTAAGTACCACACTTACTTATCTCTCTGATAGTACTGTTTTAGTACCTACCTTTTCTTCTGGGACTCTTGGTACTAGTCATCTTAAAAACTAGTTTAGATAAGAAACAATGATGGTACAGAACCTTTCTTTAGTACTCTTCTACTTTTGCCTACAAATGAATGGTCATGTTCTCTGAAATGAAGACTCCAGACAACAGAAGAAGCACAATTAATGTTACGGGCACAATTATAGCGAGAAATTGCTTTGAGCTACTCCTTAGTTTTGTCCTGGTCTACAGGGAATTCGTGAAATGATAAGTGTCACTTTCGTCCTTTTCCTGTCCGAATTACAAAACGGCACACAGCAATACGACATGTTCGAATACTGGCAACCACTGTTAAAATAAAACAAATCACTATACTACACTAAAAAGACGAATTAGCGCATAAAGGAGAATTCTTATTTAGGACGAAATTACGACGAGAAATCACTTTGAGCCACTTAACATTTGTTCTTGTTTGCAGGAAATTTCTGCTCCAAGTACAGAAAGATGCACAACATCACATATTCCAAGATTCGTAAACACAATTTTAAAAACCAAGTCACTACACTACACACACAAAAACTAATTAGTGCATAGCTATCAACTCTCAATAACAAACAAACAAACCATCTCATTACGCATCCATTACCAACACGTACGACAGCAAAACAATACAAATGAAACTGGAAATAGGATAATTTGTGGTACAACACAGCTTCCTGCCAGTGCCTTAGGTGGCCAGCGCTCTAGCGGCATTATGGAGAAACATTTGTAGGCAAAAGTAGAAGAGTACTAAAGAAAGGTTCTGTACCATCATTGTTTCCTATTTAAACTAGTTTTTAAGATGACTAGTACCAAGTTTTATGCTGGGTTTCACTAGCGATTGTCAAGGCCGGTAGTACAAGGAGCGCACCGAGGGGTCCATTCGGCTGTTGTAACACTCATAGCATATGCAATTTAATGGTAAGGGTGAACAGTGAATGTGTACGAAACCTTTCCGTATTCCAATCTGCCGACAGACTATTGACGAGTACTGTTCGTATAACAAGGTCTACACTGGGCCGGGCGAGAAACTATCAGAACAGTTGCTCTGAGTGACATCCGTCGGTACGTTAGACGCAGCGTAACATGATGCACGTTCTCCTCCAACTTGAATAAACTGTAACTAAATAGTTGGACCATACTTCTTGGAGTACTATTCACCTTATCGCCTCAATCACCTTCCTGCATTTTGCCGTCAAAGAGAGACTCTCGCTATAATTAGAGCCCTGCGCGGATACAGGCTACAAAAGATTATCGCATTCGCATCGTATCAGCACCCGCAACCGTAATTATTGTAAATATTGAACTATATTACACCAAAGGTATTGAAACAAATAGATCCCTTAACATACTGTAGTGCAAGATGCCTGATACCTGGCACCAGACCCCTACAGTGACAGGTTTATTAGGAACTGCCTCTCACGACTACCGACATATTGAGCGGTTCTCTTGCGGAACCTTTGTTCCTTCTAGTAACTGCGGGCAGGAGCGAGTTAGGCTTAGGTCAGATTTACGGCTTTATGGTCTCAAGGCACTTTATATATAACCCGACTGAAAAACAATAGACTTCATTATTTAAAAATTGTCAGCAAAATTATCCGCACTGCCATACAGTTTGTATCCGCCAAACACTAACTTCGCGGATATCCGTGAAAGCGCTCTGCCGATATTGGGTGGTCGAAAACAACGTGAAACGCTTATATGAGCGTTAGGTGTTGGTCATATTAATAAATGTTGTGATTTCATCAGCTGCTGAAGTTAAGCAGTAAAATGGGCTTTGCGAGGCGGCACGTGTCTTAAGACGGCTTGAGAGCCATGTCGAGGAACCAGCATCAAACACTAACACAGCCGGTGTCACCGTAACGCACTTGCTATGGCGCTCCCTTGAAGATATTTTTTCTCCGATTGGTGCTTTCAAGCCTGTCTTAAGCCCCAAGAAGATTTAGCAACACCACCTCGCAAGACCCATTTGAATTTGCCCGCGAAGCGATCCGACTAACTTCAGCAGCTTTGTGACAACGGCACAAGATAATTATTTACCAGCATGACCAATCCTCGTATGCTCAATATATATATATATATTTCACGTTGTTTCCGACCACCTTGTATATTTGTGATTTAATAACGTTTTTATCTTTTTCTTGTAAGTTACTTTAAATTAACCTGTAGGTCGAACAGTATTCTGCGTCCAATTTCCTATTCTCTAACAATAACAATGAAACAATACAATCTCCTTGTTATATGTGCGTTCAAATGTAGTTGTCGCTAGGTTCAAGAAGGTCAAGGGTGACTTAATTTTGAAGTGGACTGAGGTTTTGCGAAGATTAATTTTCCTCCAGCATGCGCAAGCAGTGAGGAATTCTTTGCATGAAAGCATTTGGCAAACTTTGTGTGGGAGTATTCTAATCGGACCATAAATGAAGCAGGACTCTCGTCGTACCAGTTACCTGTTAACTTGACGGAGCCACCACTCGGAAAAGCACTGAGCTAAAAGACGCAGCGGGATATCGATTGTTGTATGCAGGCAGGCAGGCTAGCTGTCTGCAGTGGAAGCATTCCTTTTCAAAGTTCGTGATAGGAAACGTTTATATATATTCACTCTAAACAAATATGTGTTATTTTAGAAGTCTGTAAAAAACACTGACATATTTAGATTTTGTAAAATCTCCAATGTATTACACCACATTATTCTCTTGTATGAGGTTCACCTGAGCTCTGGGTTTCTCAGTCCACAGCCCGCGAACCAAGTTCACTGTCGACGTGACATCTCTACATACAAACCAAACCCCAAGGCGCTACAGCCCTGATGGACTGCTCAAACCGAAGGCATGCAGATTACGAGGTGATACGAATCCTCTCCGCCGTTATCTCTACATTCAGAGCGGTCCCAAAAAATTGTATACATTTCTGAACCACTTACGTGTGCAAGTTTTTAAAATCTGAATTGAATTATGGTGGCAAAGCGCAGAAAATGAGCACATTAACACAGACAAGACAATTTACGCGGGAAGGAGGATAAGCTTTTTATTTTTTTAACGGCAAGTCACTGTCTACCGCACTGCATCATGCTGCGCGTACCATTCTACCAGCCATCCATGCGCTTGGTACGGATGAGTTATTTTCTTTCTAACAGGATGGCTCTCATCAGCACACTACCATAGCGACGTGACAACCTAATTTGATGATATTCTACCAGAATGTTGGATGGGACGACGAGGCGCTGCTGAATCTGTCACGTTAACACCGTCGACTTCTACCTGCACATGTCGCGGTGTCGAAAAACAGCTACACTGCCTACACGACAGAAAGAAATTGAGATGGCCTGTTTACACTTTAGCCACCGTTGCTCATGCGGTGCCTCGCCAACATCGCAAGAGTCTGGATGATAATGGTGAACATTTCCAGCACCTAAAGTCTGTCGAACATACCTTAATATTTTCTTTCTTCTTCCTAGCTGATGCAGGGTCCGCTGTTTTTTTGTTTTTTTTTTTTTGTTTTTTCCTTCTGGCTTTGTTTCTACTAGTCCTAGTATCCTCATTTTCACCTTCTCTGTGCGACCTTCCTTGGTCAACTCTTGTTCTCTTCATAGTTTGAGAGAGTCTCATTTTTCTTCTTTTCTGGAGAAACTAATTCATGGAAAGGTGGTGACTTTTTCATGTCATTGGTTTACGTCGCACCCCCACAGACAGGTCTAAGAGCTAGGGCTGGCCGTATCGACACTATAGTTATACATTATTTAAACTCTTCTCAAAAGGATGTGTTATTTATGGATGAAATGCTGCCGAATTCTTTGAGAAATGTTGAAGATTATACGTGCTACCGTATCCATCCTAAAGGTAGTTTAGGTAAATGGAGAATGATTCGACTAGAGTGAAGGAGGAGGAGGAGGAGGAGGAGGAGGAGGAGGAGGAGGAGGAGGAGGAGGAGGAGGTGGTGGTTTTAAGAAATACAACTGAACAACCAACCTCTCTTAACACTAATCAAGGGAAAAAAAAATAGAAGGGATCCAACACTCAAAAAACTGAGGGCATTGGTCAAAGAAAGACAAAGGCCACCAAGGGCAGTAGAATACATCCACGGTATCCCCTGCCTGTCTAGGAGACAATAAAAGGGGAGCCAGGCCTCAACTTGGGAACGTGGGTTGGCGACCACAGGGCCCTTAGCTGGGTCCTGGCATTGCTTCCACTTTTGCGAGGCTCCTCTCATTTATTCTATCCAATCTCCCTTGATCAACATTCTTTTCCGACCTCGACGGTATTATATATGGAATGAAAGTAAGGTTGAATATTGTGGTCAAAAGCAATGCTATAATATGAAATGCTCGAACTGTAAAGCGGCACTGAATCTCAATTTTTCACCAAGTGCCCGTTCACGACCTACTTAGGGACAGAATATAGATTGAAGTATCGAGACTGGTAAACTTTCTACAATGATAACATAGGTGCGGCATGGAAAAATACAATTTGCTATTCCTCCAATCTTTGATGGTAAGATTTTTTTCGTCAGATTAACATGCAGGAAATAAATAAGCTACTAAAAATCGTGAATATTTTCGTATTATTCCTTGTAGGATGAATTTGTACTGCACATAAGATCATAAATTGTAATTTCTGCAACTTCTGTTAATTAGTGATTATGACTAGAATTATCGGAGGTATTTGAGAATTAATGTATATACCTTACGCTGAACTATTTTTTCATCCAGCGTAAATGACATCATTTATAGCCTAGACTGAAACGCCTTCTCACCTGATCTTAAAATACTGATTTTCATTCGAATTTGTTCAACAGTATCCTCGTGATGAAATGGCGTATGGCTTTTAGTGCCGGGATGTGTCCGAGGACTTCGGCTCGCCTGGTGCAGGTCTTTCGATCTGACACCCGTAGGCGACCTGCGTGTCGTGATGGAGATGAAATGATGAAGACAACACATACACCAAGTCCCCGTGCCGGGAATCGAACCCGGGACCCCTGTGACCACAGGCCAGCACACTACCCATTTAGCCATGGAGCTCCTCGTGATGACGTACACGTATACAGACACAGATTATGGGCATGTAAAAATTGCATTTCCTTCTTATTCTGGAAACGACCGAAACACATAAGCACGAATTTCATAAATTCTGACTATATACAGAAAAATGTCTTATAGGTATTTTATTTACACAGATTAACAAGATATTTAAAAGAGTTACCGTGATTTTTTTTCTACCATAAAGTGAAACTATTTGCTCTTGTGTTTTCATTCGTCCTGGTTTAAGTTTTCATGACTAGTGTCGTCATCGCTGGCTCCTATTTAAACAGCTTACATCCGGGAAGTGGACAGAAATTGTAGACGCGTTAATCACACAACACACATTCTTCGGAGCACATACTTAGGATGTGGTTACGGCGTTGTGCGTCTTGTATGCATAGCAACACGTAAGCTCTTTCAACTTTCACTGCGCAGTAAAGATGGCTTTCATTTGCGAATCACCCGTCTACTCTGACGAGGGCGTACAAAGGAACAAAAGAACTTAGGAAATGCACATAAACTTTGAGGTTAGTGTCACAATACGCAAAAGAAAAAACTGAACAACGGCAGACGTGAGAAAAAGAGTACAGTAAATAGGCCGCTTGTCTAAAACTTACGGGAAGTCATACAGTGAAATCTCCGTAGAACGATTATCGATACAAGGATTATCCTCTCTATAACGATACAATATTGTGGTCCCGGCATAAAACACATTGATACAATGGTATTTTTTTTCTCGATGCAACGATACTCTCTATAACGAAAAATTTCTCTACTTCGATCCATTTTTCAGTTCCCTCCGACGAACATCCCCTCTGTATTACGATGATTTAAGCACAAAAATTGTCAGGACCGTATGTAACTGCGTAATGAAGAACGAACTTTGAATTGCGTAAGCGAAGGAAGCAAGTGATTACTGTATACTGTACGGTAGCTGCTTATCCGAGAGTAGGTTTACTGTGCAACTCTAGGAATTCACCAGGCATAGAATTCCAAGGTCTAGACGGAATCCATACCTTTAGGATTTAAACAACAATACAGTAGCTGTGGAATAGCTGTTAGAAACCGCAGCGCTCTCATTAGTGTACTATACTGTACATTGTTTTGACACATTGTCGTGCATTCCAGCGACTATTTTCATTGCCGCAGTCGTGGTTCGCCCTGGAGAGGTAGCGCAGGTGTTTTGAAGTTCTCTTTTCTGTATTGTACGAACATTACTGTATTCTTTACAGCATGGCTTCACGTTGCCGGAAACAAATAAGTCTACAGCAGAAATTAACGATAATTAACGAATTAGATGGGGGAATGAAACAAACAGACGTAGCAAGAAAACACGGCCTTTCGCAATCGACAGTGGCTACGTTTTGGAAGAAAGAGATCCAGGAAACGTTAAAATCAAATGTTGTAAATCCTGGAAGAAAGTGCATAAAAACTGCGACGTACTGCGACGTTGATGCTGAAACGTTGAAGTGGTTCAATGAGAAAAGAGCCCTCAATATTCCAATTAACGGGCCACTACTTTGTGCCCAAGCTAGAAAGTTTGCTAACCTGCTGGGTGTAGACGATTTTAGAGCCAGCAATGGGTGGCTTATTAGGTTTAGAGATCGTCATGGTATAACTTTTAAATCAATTCAAGGAGAAAAGAAGTCTTCTGGGACATATGACGCTGATCATTGGCGAAGTAATTCAATGAAAGAAATAGCACAGAAATGCTTTACACACCAGAAGATACCTATAACGCTGACGAGACTGGGATTTGTTAATCAACTTCTCCCTGAAAAAACTCGTCTTTGAAAGGAGAGAAATGCAGTGGAGGCAAAAAATCCAAGCAACGTTTAACTGCTCTCCTGTGTGTGAACCAGACAGGAACGCACAAGCTCCGGCCATTCGTAATAGGGAGAAGTCTTAAGCCTAGATGCTTCAAAAATGTTCAAGTTTGCCAGGCAAGTCCTTTTAAAATCACTCGTTGCAAAATTACACCTGTCAAATTTTCGGATTCTCGTACACTGCGCCTCAATACGAGTTTTCTCATTTCAAATTTTAGTTGACTACAAGGCAAACCAGAGGGCATGAATGACCGCTACTAAGTTCTCAGAGTGGCTTCTGAAACTGGATGCTGAAATGAAGAAAAGGAACATCGCACTCATCGTGGATAATTGCGCAGCTCACAAGAGACTACCGGTCCTGCAACATGTGGAGGTCTTCTACTTCCCGGCAAATTGTACCTCGATCCTGCAGCCTTTAGATATGGGAATAATAAAGTGTTTTAAAGGGTACCAAAGATCTAACTTGGTCGAGAGGATTATCACAAACTTAGAAATCTGTCAAATGCGCAACAGGTTAATATAAAACAAGCATGTGACATGATAGCTGCAAGCTGGCAATGAGTGAAAATCAATCTATCAATACTGATCTGCATTTAGGGCAGCCGCCCAGGTGGCAGATTCCCTATCTGTTGTTTTCCTAGTCTTTTCTTAAATGATTTCAATGAGATTGGAAATTTCTTGAACATCTCCCTTGGTAAGTTATTCCAATCCCTAACTCCCCTTCCTATAAATGTATATTACCCCAATTTGTCTTCTTGAATTCCAACTTTACCTTCATATTTTGATCTCCCCTACTTTAAAAGACGCCACTCAAACTCATTCGTATACTAATGTCATTCCACGCCATCTCTCCGCTGACAGCTCGGAACATACCACTTAGTCGAGCAGCTCTCCTTCTTTCTCTCAGTTCTTCCCAGCCCAAACTTTGCAACATTTTTGTAACGCTACTCTTTTGTCGGAAATCACCCAGAACAAATCGAGCTGCTTTTCTTTGGATTTTTCCAGTTCTTGAATCAAGTAATCCTGGTGAGGGTCCCATACACTGGAACCATACTCTAGCTGGGGTCTTAACAGAGACTTGATATGCCCTCTCATTTACATCCTTACTACAACCCCTAAACACCCTCATAACCATGTGCAGAGATATGTATCCTTTATTTACAATCCCATTTATGTGATTGTCTCAAAATGGTACCATGTGGTAGGTAATTAATGTAATTCAATTTCCGGGTTTTAATCTGGTTTTTTTTTTTTTTTTTTGCTAAGGGCTTTACGTCGCACCGACACAGATTGGTCTTATGGCGACGTTGGGATAGGAAAGGCTAGGAGTTGGAAGGAAGCGGCCGTGGCCTTAATTAAGGTACAGCCCCAGCATTTGCCTGGTGTGAAAATGGGAAACCACGGAAAACCATCTTCAGGGCTGCCGATAGTGGGATTCGAACCTACTATCTCCCGGATGCAAGCTCACAGCCGCGCGCCTCTACGCGCACGGCCAACTTGCCCGGTGGTTTTAATCTGTTCACCAATTGACACGAGCAGCTGGTATTCCAAATTCTCCTTATAATGACAACTCAACTACAACAATATATATTGCGTCCGCAAGGTATCGTATCGAGATTTAACTTTAACAACATACATTACATTTCATTTTTGACTGTTATGCCCTGTATGCAAACCTCAGAATTCCTTTTTTTCTTCAAGTAGCTCTGTGGGCTCATTTAGTTCTACATCTCTTATTAAATAACTGAAAACTAAGTCGTCGTCTTTGTTTCCCTCTGCTTCTCTTACCCTCCGCGGCCGACTCAATTTAGTAATATATGTACGCCGAAGCGAGTAAAAGTCCATTAACCTACTAGGTAACCTATCCTCCAAATCACATGGGATAGGAGTAGGGATCTCCGACATACTCTGTAGTCCTCCTGGTGCTAGACTTTACAATCCACCAGAGGTTTCTCAACCGCTGGAAAAGACTGTCACTGGGACGACGTGCGTGTAAGTAAGGCCCTTAACACACGAGCGTTTTTTTTTTTTTTTTTTGTCGTCGTTATGGACTGCAAAAACACGCATCTTTGTGGCTGGCTCAACCACTTCTGCAGTTCATTATGGCCACATTTTGTGGCCGACCCAGCGACAAAATGTGGTCCGGCCAGCGACAAAATGTGGTCCGGTCAGCTTCATCCCTGGGACAGTCTGCAAGTGAAACTTCGGTCATTCTTATTTATAATGGATTCTGAAGAGGAGGCTGTATTTCTTTTGCTCATGCGAAGAAGCAGAAAAAGAAGGAAAACGCGGACAATGTGGTTAGATCCAATAGTAGAAGTCCGGCAACAGTTGGGGCAGTTTCCTGCTTTATATCACGAACTCTGCAATTATGCGGATAAGTTTTTCCAGTTCTTCAGAAAGTCAAAAACGTCTTTCGATGAACTACTACAGGAAATAGGGCCTATTATTTAACGGACAGATACTGTGATGAGGAAGGCTATATCGTCAAAGAAAGACTCGCAATAATTAAACATTTTGTAAATAAATATATGTAGATCTTAACTATTTTATTTTTCTCCTTCGTGCTTAAGTTCTGGAAGTTACTGTGGAAGACTTCACAGATCATCTCCCATGCTCTGACCTTCTCAACTCGGTTGCTGTATGTATCACTAGCGTAGTTCCATATAGCGGGTTCGGCTTGAATCTCGGCAATGAACGTATCTGTATCAAACGACTCCATCACGAATACTGCCAGCGGGAACTTGTCGCCAGGATGTCGACGTGTGTAAAGGAATGCGCTGCAGTCGGCAAGTGGTCGGTGGCCGGGATCGGCTACAGCTGGCGACATGTGGTTCGCATGTGGTCGAGAAAACGCTCGTGTGTAAAGGGGAGGTATTCTTCCCATTGCATTGTATGGTAACGGCAAAGCGGCGACAGCCGGCCACTCATGAACCACTTTTTGTGGTCGACAACGGCGACAAAAAAACGCTCGTGTGTAAGGGCCCTTCGGCTAACGTCCTACTTCACAGAAATTTACCGAGCTCACACGATATATATATATAAAATGGGTTTACGTCTCACTAATAACTTACGATTTACGGAGACGAGGAGGTACAAGAATGTTGTCTATCGACAGGAGGCTGGCGTATCTGAGCAACTTCAAACACCACAGGACTCAGCTGGGATCAAATCCGCCTACCTGAGCTCGGAAGGTCAGGGCTTTACCTCTAAGCTACTCAGACAGGCAGGAGAAATTTTTGTTTTTCAATTTGATTTAAGTCGCACCGACACAGATAGGTCTTATGGCGACGATAGGATAGGAAAGGGCGAGGAGTGGGAAGGAAGCGACCGTGGCGTGCGAAAATGGTAAACTTCGTAAAACCATCTTCAGGGCCGCCGACAGTGGGGTTCGAATCCACTATCTCCCGAAAGCAAGCTCACAGCTGTGCGACCCTGACCGCATGGTCAATTCGTTCGGAGGAAAATATACTTCTTATACGGAAACTTGGGGATATAATGGTCAACAACATCGAGTATTTCGTGAGAGTTAATTCTAAACCGATATGGCCGGTTACTTACACCGGTGAATTGTATAAATTAAGAGAGTGTTCACGTGATACAGACACCGCGTTCGATCACGAATTTGGTGTTCACCCGACAAAATGAATTAAAAAGAGATTCACATTAATATGCCATCTAGTGGACCTAGAGTAAAACGGAACGTCGAAATTGACAAGCATGCAGCCAGATGGCGTTAAATTAAAATGATTGCACGTGGTAGCTATGGTCATACCATTATTATATATATTATAACCCTTCCAACGACAAAATACAGGAAAGCAGCCCATTTCGATCACATCTTACGGTAGGACAGGTGGTGGTATACAATGTCTAATCACCAGATTGTGTGTCAAAAGCACGGATTCAATTCTAAACGCCTCCGCAGTGTTTGTATGGAGTGAGGGCTGTTGATGGTGATCCGTCTGTCTGATGGAGAGGTTAGGCTTTGAGAGACCCCTTGGTGCTATTTGACAAAAGCAGGCCATGCGCCGATAACGGGTTTCACTCTCTTTCTACCTCATTTATCATCATCATCATCATCATCATCATCATGTCCTCCTCACCATACCCAGACGCGCAGGTCACTCATGGGAGTCAAGCAGAAAAACTTGCACCAGGGGGGAAACGCTAGATAGAAAAGAAAGGTGGACGGAGAATATAACTCGGCACAGTACGGTACGTGCACTCTGACACGGAAAAGGCAGTGGTCGGCCAACCCCCGAGGGGAAATCGGAGCCATTACCCACTAAAAGCTATACGCTAAATACAGAAATAAATATCTTTCGAAATGACAAGTACAACCAATACAACAAATCACTGAAGGCAAGATGTGGTGGTGGTTGTGATTGCTTTAGGAAGTACAACTGTGCAACCATCCTCTATTAATACTAATCAGGGAGGGGGGGGGGGGGGAAATTGAAGTCAGACAATTCGAAAACTGAAGGTATCGGTCAAAGACAGACAAGGGCCACGAAAGGCGTGAAAATGGAAGACTCCCTAGGCCTCGAATGGTCAAATACCTTTGGGGTCGGGAAAGAACAAGACTTGACAAAGGGAGGTCAGAGAGGATAGATGAAGGTGAGGAGCCTAAAACAAGTGGAATCAATGGCAGGACTCAGCTAATTGCCCCGTGGTCGCAAAATCACGCTTCAAGTTAAGAGTCCCTGGGGCCCCTTTCAGTCGCCTCTTACGACAGGTAGGGGATACCGGGGATACATTCTACACCCTCGCCCACGGGGGAAAAACGCTAGATAGAAAAGAAAGGTGGACGGAGAATATAACTCGGCAGAGTACGGTACGCGAACTCTGACACGGAAAACGCAGAACAGGAAAAAATGACTGTGACCTCGCCGGCCTTCTACGAGGAGACGGCACCTGAGAGAAGAAGGAAAAGAAACTAAGGGAAGCTACTAAGGCTGACTACGTCTGTAGCGATATTATCTTAAACGTTGCCAGACCAGACCGCCAATTTCCTGCCTTAAAAGGAGGCCTCTATTTCCATCGTTCCTAGTCGAACATGCCTGGGAAGTGAAGTCAAGGCCAAAACAAAAGGAGCACGGTTCATCGGAGCCAGCCACAGTCTGACAGACCGGAACTGTCCCCTCTCACACTCACACATGCACCGCACTTTTTTGGCGCTATCCTGACGTAACCACTGGCGCAGTCGACCTTGGTGTACTACAGCTATCGAAATTATCTCCGCCCTTTATAATAAGCTCCACGCTCTCTCCAGTCAGCACATAGTGGTCGGAGGGCCGAAAGAACAATTTCTGAATAGGAAGAGAAATATGAGCATATCTAGCATATTTTCTAATAGTGGTGGTGTTTTAAGGGGAAGTATAACTAAGCAACCATTCTCTTAACACAAATCAGAGGAGAAAACGGAAAAGGTCTGACGAAGAATGAAGACCTCTGCAAAAGATAAGGAAAGGGTACTGAAGGGCATGACAATGAAAGAATATAAATAATAATGCTATTGTTTCTACGCCCCACTAACTACGTTTACCGTTTTTGGAGACGCCGAGGTGCCGGAATTTAGTCCCGCAGGAGTTTTTACGTGCCAGTAAATCTATCGAAAGGAGGCTGACGTATTTGAGCATCTTCAAATACCACCGGACTGAATCAGAACCGAACCTGCCAACTTGGGTTGAGCCATTCAGCCCGGCAACAATGAAAGAATCCCAGATCTGAAGAAAACAGCAGTTGAACAAGAAAAGTCGGAAAGGAAAGATAAAAAGCAGGAGCTTGGAACAAGGAAATTCGGAAAGGAAAGATAAAAAGCAGGAGCTTGGAACAAGTAATTGAAAGGAACACCAAAGTCAGCTAGGAACCACTTGGTCGCCTACGCCTGCTCTCTACATATGAGCCCCTGTGATTGCCCCTTTTAGTCGCTTGTACGACGTGCAAGGGATACTGGGGACGTATTATACCACTCCCATCCACAGAGGGATATTTTCCAATACTCAGAAATAATAATCTTCCGTCACTTGTCGCAGGTGCAAACTGTTTCGCGCATGTTGACTTGGCCCAGCTACAAGCCCAGATGCCCTTCCTGACGCCAACCCTATGTAGAGGGGTGTGTTCACGGTTGTGTGTTTTGTGGTGATTGGTAGCGTGGCGTATTGCGTTGTGTGTATAGGATTGTATTGCGACTAAAACCAACACTCAGTTCCCGAGTAACACGAATTAACCAGACCGACGGTGGCAATTCAGCCGAAGAAATAATTAAATAAATAAATAAATAAATAAATAAATAATGACCGAGCGAGTTGGCCGTGTGGTTATGATCGCGTAACTGAAATTGCATTCGGGAGATTGTTGCTTCGAATCCGACTGTCGGCAGTCCCGAAGATGGTTTTCCGTGATTTCCCATTTTCACACCAGGCATCACTCCCATCCTTCCGTCGCCGAAAACTTTCGATGTGTTAGTGCAACGTTAAACCACTAGCTAAAAACAACAATAATATCCGGTTTGGAACTTCCTAGATGAGCACAAAAATAACCCAGCAATATCACTGCTTACCACCCACACAATGGCAATGATAAACGGGGCTAAAAGTCAGGTTGTGAGTTTCACAAATAGGAAAAGTCCTCTCAATTTTAATTACTGCGTTGATGGGGTAAAAGTTCCTTTTGGGGATCATTGTAAGTATCTAGGTGTTAATATAAGGAAAGATCTTCACTGGGGTAATCACATAAATGGGATTGTAAATAAAGGGTACCGATCTCTACACATGGTTATGAGGGTGTTTAGGGGTTGTAGTAAGGATGTAAAGGAGAGTGCATATAAGTTTCTGGTAAGACCCCAACTAGAGTATGGTTCCAGTGTATGGGACCCTCACCAGGATTACCTGATTCAAGAACTGGAAAAAATCCAAAGAAAAGCAGCTCGATTTGTTCTGGGTGATTTCCGACAAAAGAGTAGCGTTACAAAAATGTTGCAATGTTTGGGTTGGGAAGAATTGAGAGAAAGAAGAAGAGCTGCTCGACTAAGTGGTATGTTCCGAGCTGTCAGCGGAGAGATGGCGTGGAATGACATTAGTAGACGAATAGGTTTGAATGGCGTTTATAAAAGTAGGAAAGATCACAATATGAAGATAAAGTTGGAATTCAAGAGGACAAACTGGGGCAAATATTCATTTATAGGAAGGGGAGTTAGGGATTGGAATAACTTACCAAGGGAGATGTTCAATAAATTTCCAATTTCTTTGAAATCATTTCGGAAAAGGCTAGGAAAGCAACAGATAGGGAATCTGCCACCTGGGCGACTGCCCTAAATGCAGATCAGTATTGATTGATGATTGAGGATTATATCAGAAACCATTAAATATACACGTCTGCAACAGTTACCAGTTTAATCAAACATACCACCTCCTCGTTTCCGAAGACATGACAATAATAAATTAAAAAAAGGCCAAATGCTATGAGAATCCTCTCCTTCCATCTATCAGGACTGCACTCACCGGAATCTCAGGGTAAAAATCAAGAAAATCCTCCCGGTTGCTAGGCGAGAGGGTGATTGGAGAACAATAGTTAATCATTTGAATAAAGCATGGCGCAATGAATGGTAGGCCTACATTTCAAATCCCAACAATCTTTGTTCCAGTTAAGCGTTCATCTGATTTCAAGGTACGAAGGGAGGTTAAAATCGAATTAGGACGCATTACGACAGATGCCAGTACTGGAAGACATCCGAGAACCCTTGAAGCGATTGTGGTAACGTGCCTCAGACCACTTTGGATATCGCCATGGACTCCCCATATGGGAACTTTAATGGCACGAAGCAGTGCAGAGGTTAAAAATGCTGAACACTGACCTGTGACCTGATCAGGGACCCAATTTGCCCACTCGAGCGCTTGGCAACTCATGTTTTATAAGCCATGCCCACCCAGTGGGCGTCATCGTTAAAGCGTCAAGTCTATATGGTCTAACACATCGTGGTTAGTCTGTTCTATTCCCCTTGGTGAAAATAAAAATAAATCAGAATGTTGGCCGGCAGAGTAAGAGAGGTGGTGATATACAAGTTCTGATAATGATTATGCTTGTTTAAAGGGGCCTAACATATAGGTCATCGGCGCCTAATGGTACGAAATGTAATGACAATTTAAAAGTTCAAAATCGTCTTCTGACCAGAATAAAAAATGAGATGAAGAATGACTGGATGGATATGAATTTAAAACAATCAGTGGATCCGACCCAGAAACTATCATAAACAATACTCTTACTGACCAAGGGACTGCTTCTAAAGCACAATCCTGAATCGAGGAAGCTTGTTGTCTAAAGGGATCCAAAATCCATGTCAACGGCCGCTCATAATGGTACTTATCGCTAATAAAGTAGAATTATGGTATTTGTCATGTTGCGGTACTAATCAAAAGTAGCGTAGACTCACGGAGTTCCACACATTATGGTACTACTCACACGTATGGTACGTCGCACAGGTATTGCCGGTATTCCCGCGGTGTTCCTCACAACGGTACTAATCACGGGTACTGGAAACCCACAGTGAACCACTCTCTATTGCTACTAATCACAAACCTATTGTGTACCTAACATAGTGGTACTACTCGCAAGTAAAGGCGACCCATGGTGTTCTCCGCGTGATGGTGCTAATCACAAATAGTTTCACGGTTCTAATACAATCATTCCTTGGTCGCCCCTTTTAGTCACCTCTTACGACAGACAGGGGATACCGTGGGTGTATCCTTCGTCTGCGTCCCCCACCAACTAGGGGTCTGATATACAAGTTCTAATTACTAGAGTGCGCGCCAAAAGCCTGGATTCAATTCCAAACCTTTCTACAATGTTCATATGGAGTGAGGGCATATGACGCTATTGATGGTGATTCGTGTGTCGGATAGAGACGTTAAGCCTTGAGCAGACCTTGGCGTTATTCTACTGGAGAATGCTATGTGCCGATACCGGGTTTCGCCATTTCCCTATGTCAATATCTTCATCCCACATCCCAACGTGCAGTTCGACCATCGGCGTCAAATAGAAAGACCTGTACCAGGCGAGCCGAACATGTCCTCGAATACTCCCGGCGCTAAAAGTCATACGATATTTTTTTTTTTTAAGCTATAAAACCGGGACTCAGCGCCGTTCAATATTCTTGCCAATATCTATTAGATGTTGTATTTTGAAGGCAGACGTACTTATTACCCGGAATACACTATAAATTTGAGAAACCTCAGGCTACTGACAACTGGAAAGTGTTTGTCAATGTTATCAAATGTGTGCAACTAAAGGGAATTCATGTTTTCCGATCTTTACAACACACCGGTTAAATCGGGAAATAATAAAATAATATCTCTCACCATCACTTAACATGAAGTAAAAATCAAGATCTACATACTAGGTTAGAAACCAGCTACAGTCAACACGATTCCGTAAGTACTGCACAAATTACGTTTCTGGCTATTCATTCTTTGAGGTGACCAGTGATGGGCTGAATTACAGATACCTGAAAATAATTTAGTTACAATTATAAATTACTTTTTCAACTAGTAATCAGTAATATTATGAATATTGCTCTCAGATGTACAATGTTAATGAAGTGTGGTTAAGTGTAAGGACCATGAGTCCTAAGTTCGCCACTACAAATAAAGGCAAATATATAATATAATATAATATAATATAATATAATATAATATAATATAATATAATATAATATAATATAATATAATATAATATAATATAATATAATATAATATAATATAATATAATATAATATAATATATAATAGTACAATTACTTTACAGAACGCCAAGAAATCACTAATATCTTTTTCACATGGTGCTGGAACAATTTAGAAAGTTTGCAAGGAAAATATATTACTTCATCTTATATTTTTCTTAATATAGAGAAGTGGCAACCATCAGGAAGTGACACCAAACAAGACAGTATAACTTGAAACTTTCAAAATGATTGCTCCCAGACAAATTTCCAATTATTTTGAGGTCCAATTAATTCAAAATATTTATTCAAGTAAAGTCCGACTCGTTGGCTGAACGGTCAGCGTACTGGCCTTCGGTTCAGAGGGTCCCGGGTTCGATTCCCGGCCGGGTCGGGGATTTTAACCTTAATTGGTTAATTCCAATGGCACGGGGGCTGGGTGTATGTGTTGTCTTCATCATCATTTCATCCTCATCACGACTCGCAGGTCGCCTACGGGAGTCAACTCGAAAGACCTGCACCTGGCGAGCCGAACATGTCTACGGACACTCCCGACACTAAAAGCCATACGCCATTTCATTTCATTCAAGTAAAGGGAATGGAAATGTATTTAGCCCTTTACAGTCACATGTTTATTCCGGTTCCATTATTGACCACGTGCCAACTCACAAAGTCGTAGTATAGGAATACCTAAATATCTGCTAGTAGCCACGACGAACTGCCAGTAAATGAACGAGTGCTGGGGCTCCTGCGTTGTCGAACTTTCGATATGATATATATTAATGTTATTGGCTTTACGTCCCGCTAGTTACTTTTACGGTTGTCGGAGACGCCAAAGTGCCGGAATTTAGTCCCGCAGGAATTTTTTGACATGCCAGTAAATTTACCGACAAGAGGCTGACATATTTGAGCACCTTCAAATACAACCGGAAAGAGCCAGGATCGAATCTGCCAAGTTGGGGTCAGAAGGCCATCGCCGCAACCAACTGAGCCACTCAGCCCGGCAAATATATATTTATACTAGTTGTTACCCGTGGCTTCGCACGCGTGTATCTCGTAATTGGATAAAAGTAATCGTTCCTCCGGACTGCACTAAGACATTATCTGAAAATGCCTGAAGTACAAAAACCTCACCGAAAAACTGAGTTTCATTCATCTCAGAACCTCTTTGTAAACCACGTTTGTGGTACTGCCTTTTGGGGCCAAGATGACCGGACTACTGGCAAAGCTAACATGTGACAGAACTGTACATGTGAAAAACAATCCTCTCTTAAGTCGAAATAAAAATGTTTTTTAGAGGAGATTCCAAATGATTTTTTAGATATAAATATCCCCATTTAAGAATTTAACCCATTTTCAGTCCTTTTCAAGACCCACACCCCCACCCTACCCTTCGCTTTGTTAAGTGTTATTTCCAAAAATAAAAAATACGTGTTTGTTGATTCCAAATACCAGTTTTTACGTCTGTAACATGCTAAGTTTTTCAATATACTCGTTTTTATAAATGTACCCCTTTTCACATAGTTTAATCCCTTAAGTAGATTTTTCGAAAACAAACAAAGGGTGATTATTCTTAATGGAAATTCCAAATACCAATTTTTATATCTGTAATATGTTTAGTTTTTGAGGTAAACTGGTTTTAAAAATTCACCCATTTTTCAATTCTTTTCGCCCTCTCTTAAGTGGATTTTCCGAGAAAAAAAGAACACGCATTTCTTTATTTTTATAGGAGATTCCAAATACCAATCTACACGTCTTTAGACAGTTAAGTTTTTGAGATATACTCATTTCAAAATTCACCCCCATTATTTCGCCCCTTTAACGACTGAATATCTAACAACCCATCCTTAGTGAGCACCTACACTGTAATATAAATGTATTCCCAAACTTTCATTTCTTTATGTCCAGTAGTTTTGGCTCGGCGATGGTGAATTAGTCACTCAGTCAGGACATGTTATTTTATATAGACTGATTGTTAAAATGTAGCTACTACAATTTTATTTCAAGAAGTAATGTAAGAGTAAAATTACATTTTGTGAAAAGTCAAGATTACAAGTAAACAATTGCTTAAAAAAAGTATTCGTTACAAATTATTTGATTTCTTTTACTCAATTACTTCCCAACTCTGCGTAAGATTAATGTCGACTACTATACTGCGAGTTGGATTAACTAAAAGTTGTGTGTAAATTTTAATGTTCTATTTGTTCAATTATATTATCATCCTCTTTTACTCTCATATAATAAAAGCAGAATGAACCAGACATAAACGGGCTGAAACCAGTAAAAGTTGTCACACTGATGATTCACGTTCAAACAATGTAACTGCTATTATGCTGGCTTGCACGCTCCTTAAACATCACGCCACGTGAATGGTTCTTAAACTTGCTTTAAAACATTCGTTACTGCTAGATGTGTTTAGTTCCCTTTGCTAAAGAAATTTATCAAAAACTACTTTCATTAGATTTCGACCAAAATTGATCCTGAACTTTCTCCCCCGCCCCCTATAGGACCTACAGTAATTGCGGAAAAATACAATAATTTAATGTAACAGCTCAGGCATTCACAGTGACAAAACATTTTTCTAGCTTAGTCCAAATGGCTTTGAAGCTCTCAACATTTCATCGGAAACTGCGCCCAGCATTTTCAAGAGTTGGAGCTCTCCGAAGGTCCATTAGTGGAGGTCCCGGTGAACCATTATAATCAAACATTCTAATTTTTCCACAAATTCCCGCACAAATCAATTTTTAATGATGATCGCTCTATAATCTGCTATTACATGTCAAGGCTACAGTCAGACTCCGAAACAAAATACCGTATAGATTTTCCTCTCCTGACACGCATGCTCTTTAAAGCATGCCCCAATGACTGCTCCTCAACATGTTCGGGTATTTAAAAGGAAGATTTCAAAAAAACATACAATCTCCACAAAACTATGTTATGTAGTTGCGATCAACGGTACTCTAAGAAAGAACTCAGATCTGGGACTATATCTTTACGGGAGTGAAAGCCAAGTGGACTCAGGGTACCTTATTCGTAAGTCAGAAGTAACAGACATAGTAGCGGGGATGATTGCTCGTACAAACAGGTAGAAATAATGGCAAGAGTATAATCAGAATGAACAGAAAAAAGGGTAAGTAGGGTAGGAGAAGTAGAGGGAAACCTATCCAACATGGGTTATACTGCAATTAGTCATAAGAGGCCACGGAGTTAAATGCAAACAAAGGACTGTGGAGACGTCTAGTTAATTAGCAGAGGCTTGTAGACTGAAAGGCAAAACAGTCTACACCGAATTATTTTGTTTCGAAATGTGGAGTTTTAAGATGTTCACAATTTTCGTACAGTATTCCCAGTCTTTTTTTTTTTTTTTTCATGTTCCCGATACGTTAATAGCAAAATCTGTCATCTTTCCTACCAATATATCGGACTGGCCTTGCTGCTCCTGTGCCAGTATTCCTTACAGCTGGAGCTTTGGGTTATGTTGAAAACACGATTACTGTATGACTGATTTCATAAGTATTGCGTCTCTGAATATATTTAAATTATTTTTTTTGAAGACCTTCACGAGAGTACTCGTGGAGAACGCTGTAAGTACCTAGGTGTTAATATAAGGAATGATCTTCATTGGGGTAATCACATTAACAAGATTACTGAAGAAGGTTACAAGATCTCTTCTTATCAATTAACGGCTTTTTTTTTTTTACAATTGGCTTTACGTCGCACCGACACAGATGGGTCCTATGGCGACGATGGGAAAGGAAAGGCCTAGGAGTGGGAAGGAAGAGGCCTTGGTCTAGGTACAGCCCCAGCATTTGCCTGGTGTGAAAATGGGAAACCACGGAAAACCATCTTCAGGGCTGCCGACAGTGAGGTTCGAACCCACTATCTCCCGGATGAAAGCTCACAGCTGCGCGGATTTATTGGTTGTAGTAAGGATGTAAAAAAGAGGGCTTATAAGTCTCTGGTAAGACGTACTAGTATATGGGACTACTTGATACGAGAACTGGAAAAACATCCAAATAAACGCAACACGATTTGTTCTGGGTGATTTCCAACAAAGGAGTAGTGTTACGAAAATGTTGCAGACTTTGGGCTGGAAAGACTTGGCAGTAAGGAGACGAGATGCTCGACTAAGTGGTACGTTGTGAGCTGTCAGTGGAGAGATGGCGTGGAATGGCATTAGTACACGAATAAACTTGGAGTTTTTAAAAGTAGGAAATATCATAATATGAAGATAAAGTTGGGATTCAGGAGGACAAATAGAGTCAAATATTCATTTATAGGACGAGAAGCAAGGGATTGGAATAATGTACCAAGGGAAATGTTCGATAAATATCTAAGTTCTTCGAAAGCTTAAGAAAAGGCTAGGTACCTGCAACCTGGGTGACAGGCCTAAATGCAGGTCATTGATGATTTATTAAAAAAAAATGACTTCCTTTGTCGCACTCCCCTCACAGAAAGTTGATCATCAAAGAGTATTTATTCCTATTTTGCGCTTCCCGCATCTGGGTTGCAGTATCGTGGAAATAGAACTACTGTCGAGAGGTTCCTCATCCGGTATAATCTCAATGTCCACGCCTCCCTTCTATGATCAAATGTGTAAGGCAGTATCCCACTTCCTCGTTGGTGACGGGATCTTTCCATACAATCTTCAAACATTCCCCAACACATCCGCATTTCAAAAGCGTGCAGGCTGTTCACTGACGAAACCTTTAGTTATCACTAGTGAAAGGATTTTTAACGTGCAGAGCCTCTTTTAAAATACAAGCTATTTTCATAGACAAGTCAATATATGTATCTGGGGACATGAAATGAAGCGAAATAAACACAATTTGTTGCATCTTATTGTAAGGTTACTATATTTTGTCACCTTCACCATACTCTTTCATGTTTCAGCACCTTTTTGCCCCATATTTATGTGCGTTTTTAAAAGATTAGACTTTTTCCTTTCTTGAACAGATTTGTGACATTTTGATCATAACTCAACACTAGTCAATAATAAATATTACAATATTATTAATGGAAACCACCAGTAATTTATATCCAAGCAACAATGGCCAACCTCAGCAAGAATAGCCAACCTGCAGCTGTGAAATCAAATTATTTTCACAACACAAAATCACGTCGAAGGTTAAGGAGGAGGTATAGAGGAGGAACAGCGGAAGAAGTTAGGGACAACCCGATAGATTTGCTAAAGACAAATTCGAATTGAATTTCATAAACAATATACATGTGGAAACCTTTGCAACTTCGACTGAACACCCTTTACGAGTGCTGACAAGATATGCTCCATGGGTTTCTGTGGATGTCTAGAAGTTTCTCGCTATATAAGGATCTGCTGAGTCAAAGCGCCAGCGACTTACTGCGAAAAACTTTGAAATATTGTGTGTAATCCAATATAACATGTTGATTAATTATTAGAAGCGAGTGAATGTGATAAATAAAGTTTATGTAACTGGTTTAAATCTTAATACGATTATTTCATGAACACATTTTTCACTTTTTTTTTTTTTTTTTGCATGTATTTTCAGAATTGCCCCTTTTCTGGGCATGCTTTCCACCTTAAAATCCTTTCCCTAGTTATCACTATCAGGCTTCGACTCCGGTAACACGTGATGCACAATAGGCCTACGAGTCTCGAATTGGAAATCACGGAGGCACACAAGATGCTTGAACTCTTACAACGATCCTGGTTTAGAATGGATTGTTTGCAAGCATTACGGGGCCAAACATGTCAACGGCGTAAACAAGATGAAACGCCGGATCCAATATTGGATGGATAACACACGTGCTATTGAATGTAGGAGGAGAGGAGAAAGAACTAGTGTCACCATATCGCAAAAGATTCTGGCAAGGTAGTTAATAACACCCCAATCGGCCGAGCTGTGGGACTGTTTAGACTGCCAGTCAGGTATGGATTATTTAGAATCCAGTACCGTAGTTTAATTCAGGTAATAGGAATATATTATATAGGAGAGTACTTGCCGAAACACGTAGCGAGACGCGTCAATAACATTTACGAGTACAAGGCAGAGGCAATTACCTTCAATACATGCAAGTCACAAAGAAATTAGCATAAGCTAAATTATAGTCCTACAACAGCTTTGTAATCTAACAAGAGCTTCAGAGCCTGAAGTAAAACCGCAAACACCTGCTAATTTCTGCACGACAGATGTTTTGACTATAACAGTGCTCTCAGGCTTAGTGGCTCAGACAGTAAAATCGCTGCCCTTCTGGGCCCAAGTTGGCGGGTTCTATCCCCATTCAGCCCGCTGGAATTCGGAGGTGCTCACGTCAACCTCATGTAGATAGATTTACTGTTATAAAATTATCATCAGCACAGAAGTCCAGTACCTCGGCGTCTTGATGACTCTGTAACGAATGTTTTGGTACCAGGCAGTAGGCCGAGAGAACATCCAGAGATTAGATGCCACGAAAGAATGAACAACGAGATTAGGCAGAAAATCTTACCTCCAGAGATGCACTCCATCGTCGTGTTAACTGGCGCAAGCAACGGCGTCGAACGGATCTTGCACCGGGCCAAAAAGATTGTAATTGCTACCATCATTATTAGGCTGTCATATCTGGTCGCAGGTGTTATTACTTTGAATGCGAGAAGCTGACTAAGAGATTCAATGGTCGTGTCTGTTTCCAGATCTGAAGATCTCGGGTTCAAACCCGGCAGAGGGAGTTCGTATTTTTTAAGGGCAGAAAAATTAAAATTCCCTGGTGAACAATTTGATGCTTACCCGACAAAACTCATTAATAATCCCAGCTACGGACGCCCAATAAAGATCCGGTTTACTATGCTACGTAGCAGGCAACGTCAAAATTGACGAGCAGGCAGCCAGATGGCGTCGAATTAAAATACCTGCACACGGTAGCCGAGACCACACATTTTACTACCACCGAGAGACCCAGCAATGAAACGCAAAAATAGTAAAATTCTACGTCAGAACATTAAACCACTGCAAACCAATTTCAAGGCTGTTGATAGCGGGTTTAGTAATAGTATGTATGTATCAGTGACGTATACCGCGGGCTAACAAGGCTATTGGTGAAGCCCAAACCTCAAATGAGAACGATGGAAATCTGGAGCACATTGTAATGTAAGGATCTGGCACATTGCCCAATTTTAAAAACTTGAAAGCAATGAGAAAAAACTTCGCGCGAATTTCTGAGATCAAGTAATTGGAGACTGACATTTGCAGCCAAGGCGCTGCGTCCCTCTCCCTTCGACCCACCTCGTGCGGCTCGCTGCTGAATGTCCGATAGGCGTGCTAGGCTTCGCTCCGTCAGATCGCCACTTGTAACGAACAACAATGTGTTACTCATCCTCACCTCATACATCTGACTTAATTATATACCTAGATAGATTTAACAGAGTGCTGGCATTTCACTCCCGTTTACTTCTACATCCTTATAAGAAGATACTGCAGGGCTGCTGTTATAGGGATAATCGACTTTTATTTTTTATATGTAGATCTGCTAAAATGAAACGGAATATTTCAGGTTTAGTGTTCTCTTTTGTTGGTTGGAATATAACCCGTGATCATGGGCCAGACACCACCACTGATCTGTCGAGGAAGCTAATAAACCAGTGAACGATGGGTACGACCGCTGGTAATGCTGTACCATTTAAAATTTTAATCTAATAATAATAGTGCAAGGCATATGTATAGGCTTGGTGGTGACCTAATGGGGATGAAATGAATGACGAAGACGTCAAACACCCAGTCCTCAAGGCAGGGGAATTAAGAGTACGAGGGAGTTGATTCTGAAAATTGAACCGGGGCCATCACACCAAATACAAGTATTCTATCAATTTAGCCACAAAACCGGACTTTAATTTACTAAGCCTTAGGCTATCATCTCCACTGATCAGGTGTTGAGTATTGACGGTAGCAGAGGCCAGGGCAGTAGCTTGTGAAACAGCTTTGACAACACAGCAGGCTACTACGTTGGTTATTGGCTGCAGCTCAAATTGATTAAGGCTTGACGTTCACTAAACCCGACAATCGAAAAGCGGTAACCGAAGTGCAGTGGTAGCCCACGTCTTGATCCCAGGCATGTAAGGCACATCAATACAGGGCAGTGCCGGCACATGATGCTTAGAATAATTCACGTGGTGGCTAGACCACTAGTAGGACTTCTCTCACCTCGACCGTGAACTCCACTCTATTGATCGGAACATTAAAGAGACTGTAGCTCCAATCACCCAGCTCAGGGTCACCGTCTTATTTCTGTCTCGCCCTTCTATACAAAAACCTCTGTCTTAAGAAGCTCGACAACATCATTAGTTTTGACAGCAACACAGTGTGTTGTTATGCCAGCTCCTGGACCACCTGCATGAAGCAGCTCAGCCTGGCGCATGATTCAAGGGAACTGTTCCACTTGGTCAAGACCAATTGCAGTAGAATTTGTGGAGACGGTATTGCATCCCCAGACCAAAAAAAAAAAAAAAAAAAAAAAAAAAACAACTCTAAATTACCTCCTGTTTACACGGGCCACGGTATGTAAATTGCCTCCTGTTTACAGAGCCACGGTATGTGAATTACCTCCTGTTTACCTAAGAGCGAAGGTGCTGTCTGTTTATAAATACTGTTACGAACAAAACACTGACCGTTTTGTTGAACTAATTTAATCTAGGATGGCTCAATCAACACACACAATGAATGACAACAGCTCACAAATTACTGGCTATTTACAAAAGTATATTTTCCTCACAGGATGTCTTCGGCTGGCAGTCTTTGCCTGGAACGGGCAAAACTCCATATTCTTGACAGACAGGTTTCATCTCTTTGCGCACGCAGCAATCACTTCACTCAGCAGCTCCATACAGTCGGGCTCGTAGGCTATCAAAATGCACGACTGCCATACACTTGGTTCAACTCCAGACAAGACCAACAACTTGCACAATCCACTCACGTGACCGCTCCACATACTGCACTCTGAGCTCACGACATGTGACTACTAAAAACACACACACACACTCTCCCTCTTTCAACTGAGTCTGCTTTTATATGTTCGGTTATCACGCCTCTTTGATCATACCCTGCGAATGAACTAACATCCTCCACACATTTCTCTTTGCTACTAATAGTGTGGTCTTTATTGCGTCCATCCTCTTACAACAAACTTTTCACACGGAGTCCAATACGAACTCCATATGCTTCTCTCCAGATTTCTTGCCCTCCACAACCGAGTCTAGATTAGCTACCCTTCTCACATTACCGCGCACAGCCTTTACCACTACCCAAGTCAGTGGTTTCCAAACGTTTCCCGCTGGCACTCCCCCTTGCAAGCCCTGTAAATCCCACGCACATCACCTTCCAATTTTACTTTATTTCACGCCAGAAACTCTATGTTTAAAAGATAATGTTGATAAATGAATGTTTTAAATTTCACAACAGTACCGTAAGTAATTTTACCTAAAATTATGTGTGGTTGAAACAAGAAAGTACACTAGTGTCCAAAAGTTAAGCATAATTACTAAACGAGGCCATACCGCCTGATAGGAATGTCAGACGGATTGCTGAACAAACGGAAGCCGACTCACACATCATATGTCACACAACTTGTCCACAAAAACAGTGTCAGAAAGGTTCTGATAGCTAAGGTACGCCTTTGACAACAACTAACAAAACTTGGCAATGTCTTCCACAACAAAATATGCTGTTAGTAGGGTGTATGGTTACTCCTAACGGCCACACATGCTTCGCAGCGACGTGGCATGCTCTCTATCAGAGGGTCCAAGAGCTCTTGTGGCAGTCTATCCCATTCCTCCGAAAGGGTAATGCGAAGGTCTAGGAGGGTCCTTGGTGGAGGCGGACGGGATGCAATTCGCCTCCCCAATGCATCCCAGGCATGTTATATAGGATTCAGATCCACAGACCTCGCTGACCAGTCCATGCAATGAATGTCTTCCCCAACCAGAAATTCATCCACCGGAGCACCGCGGTGCGGTCGGGCATTATCGTCCATTAAGAGGAAGTCTGGACCAACCGCACCTCTGCAGAGTCGAACATGTGGTCTCAGTACCTCATGCCTGTATCTCCGAGCGTTAAAAGTGTTCCTCGGACCACCCCTGAAGATGTGCAGGTCCGTACGGCCATTCAACATGATGCCGCTCTACAACATGACGCCGCCATACCACCATACTGGTCCCGTTCCACGAAGTTCCTGTAGTTGTATCGGCTACCCGGTTCTCGCCAGATTAATGTGCGACGGGAATCGTTCTGCAAACTGAAGCGGGATCATCTGTGAAGATGCCTCCATTCATTCATGATCCAGTTTCGATGTTGACTGCTCCACAGTAATCAGGCCCGTCTCTGTGCTGGAGTGAGCGGGACACACACCGCTGAACGACGGGCAAACAGCCCTGCTGTTCTGAGCCTCCGGTACACACTTTGCCGGAAAAGGACAACCCCTGAGACGACTGCAAGCTTCGCCGACAATTGTCTTGCAGGTGCACTCCGATTTCGTCGGGCGGTTAAGGCCAGATATCGGTCCTGCTGTGGGCTGGTTACCCTTAGTCGACCTGGTATTGGCCTACGACTAACATCTCCTGTGTCTCGAAATCGTCTCCAAAGCCTGGAAATGACACTTTGTGGCACATTCAAGGATACGGCGACTTCGGTCTGTGTCTGGCCTGCTTCCGGGCGGCCGAGTATTCTACCCTGCAAAAACGGGATCCAAATGACGTCGTTGAGCCATTATGTTGTCACGTTCACCACGAGGCTACACTCCGCACACTATAACAGGGCAAACACGACTGAGGCAATATGGAAATCAGGCACTGACTGGGTTTTCCTTGCGGTTACGCCGCTAGTCAAAACAGGGAACACTCCTTTCCCATACAGAGCGAACACGTAAGGTTGGTAGGTGCATATGTCGTGCGATTTGCGGTCTCATTTCCTGTTGCCCTGCTTACTCGTACTCGTAACTTATGCTTAACTTTTGGGCACTAGTGTGAATTGAAATATAAAAAGAATAATCCTACGTGAAGTATCTGTATCAAGATGCAATTTCAAATTCAAACATGTTACTAATTTAATTATTTTCCCTTACACGAGTTTACTTGAAAATTAGAACAACAATTTGCCTCTAAGCCTGTGCTTCAGTATACAGACACTCCAAGACAGAACTGAAAGATAGATGTTGTGAGAATAAACATGAGATGGAAGCAAACCCTGCATATGTGATGAAAATGTGGAATGAGACTGTAACGGACATCATGGTCTGATACTAGGCGGCGAGGTGATTAATACAAATACACAAGAACAATTCTTTTCACTCTCAATAGCAGTTTGTATCTAAACTCCCAGAACATAAATGGGATAACATAAATGGGATAGATTAGAAGTTTTTATGCCATAAGCATATTAACGATTCTTTATGTATCAGGTCACATGTTCCTTTTCCTTTCGAGTAAGTACCCTATGACCCTTGGTAAATCACTCATGCTCCTCAACGGTGGCGCCCCCCACCAGTTGGGGAACCACTGGCCTAAGTCAATCCATACGATCAACATACTTGTCTTCATCTCTAATGTAACCTACCTTATCATTGCCAAAAGCAGCCAGTGGTGGTGGTTATTTTTTTAAACTAGTGTAACAATGTGGTTACCAGTCCCTAAAATATCAACAAAAAATCAACGAAAGAATAGGAAGAAAAAATGATCGAAACTGAAATACAAATATAATATGGGAATATAAGTCCCCTGAGTAACAATACCCTTAAAATTGAGAACGCTTTATAAAGTCCACTCTCACTAAAAAAATGTGATCAACATTTTTATCATCGGCTAATACGAGACTGAGGGTTCCCGGTAAATTAAGGTTGACATAGCGACCCATGCACTTGTTCGGGTAACCAATAAATAGAATAAATAAGCAAACACTGGCGACCACATTGCTGTGTCCGAATTTTTTATTGAATACAGGCAATTATATGATAACGAAATAAAGAACGAAAGCTAGCATTTGATATATTTAAGTACATGCTGCATATAAATAAATTAAATGTAAACAAAAGGTCAATATCCCTATTAGTCACTGAGCCAAAATACTGTGGGTGTCATATCTCTGGAAGGGTGAGAACCTTAAACATTAAAAGATTTCAGGGCCATCACTCCGCTGCCGCTCACATATAAATACATAATTGTGCAGGTCTTATTACTTCTGTCATCTACCGCTTGCCATGGAACTATGTCTAAATTATCGTTGATTCGTCGTAAAGGAGGAATAGAAAGGAGATTTAATGATGCGGAAAGCTTAATGTCCATTTTGACTTTTAAAGCATGGATGGGTCTATGAAGAAATCATGACCCTGAGTACGCCGAGTATAAAAGCCATTATCAAGATAAAGATGGAATTCTGGAAGACAAATTGGGGCAAATATACGTCTATAGGAAGAGGAACCACGGATTGAAATAAAGAAGGTGGTCGCTAACTTTCCTACTTTTTTTTGAAAGCCTATAAAGGACTAGGTAAACATTTTCTTTTGCTGGGGGCTTTACGTCGCACCGACACAGATAGGACTTATGGCGACGATGATATAGGAAAGACCTAGGAGTTGGAAGTGGCCGTGGCCTTAATTAAGGTACAGCCCCAGCATTTGCCTGGTGTGAAAATGGGAAACCACGGAAAACCATCTTCAGGGCTGCCGACAGTGGGATTCGAACCCACTATCTACCGGATGCGAGCTCACAGCCACGCGCCTCTACGCGCACGACCAACTCGCCCGGTAGGTAAACAATTGATAGAGAATATGCCACATGGGCAACAGCCCTAAATGCTGATCACTTTCATCAGTGGTGACTGATTGGAGTGCAATGAGCACAGGCTCGTGGCAAAACGAGGGCAAAAACCACCAGCGGTCGTTTGTGACAACGCTGCCCGAGGGGACGCCAGCCATGAGGGAGACCTCCGAAACGATGGACGAATAACATCCTGACAGTGTTGCCAACACACAAGAGTGAAATCCGTTAACTGACTGTGCCAATTCCGCTAGAGTCTTCACATTTACTTTAATATTAAATAAATACCGTAAATCGTTTAAACATAAACAACACAGAATGCGTGCACAACATCTTATGAAAGTCACTAAAAAACTAAATTTTTAGAAAAAGATCCCTGTTGTGTTCCAGTAGGATGACTTAGTCCCGCACAGAAACCAGTGAACTCTTGAATGTACTGTACATACTCACAAAGGAAAACAGATCACATCCAGTAAATATATATATACTTCCCAATTAGATGAAGGGGATTTACAGGCTCGGCCTAACACAAATATAAATAACAGTAGTGTTGGTGGTACTTCCATCGGGGACTAAGTGCATTCTCATTATTCCCACTAATTTGATTCAGTAATATCTATGCCATAAATGTGTGACATTACATTTAATAAAGTCACTAGAAAATCCTCTGACTCATTAAAATTCCGCCCAAAATACTCCTAAATGTATATTTTTCGCCGCCAAAAGGATTTATAATCCACCAGATTTAGCGGGAAATCCGCTAAGTTGGCAACACTGATTCCTGAAAGACGTGCCGGATGTAGGCTTCAACCCTCAAGAGTCCAAGACCGAGCCAAACAGCCGAGATGTAAAACAAGACAGCAGACCTCAGATAAACGAAAATGTAGGCTAAACACAAGCGAGGAAGCACTGGAATTAGTCGTAATACCTGGGTCTATGAAAAAAAATGGCGTATGGCTTTTGGTGCCGGGAGTGTCCGAGGACAAGTTCGGCTCGCCAGATGCAGCTCTTTTGATTTGACTCCTGTAGGCGACCTGCGCGTCGTGATGAGGATGAAATGATGATGAAGATACAGACACCCAGCCCCCATGCCAGTGAAATTAACCAATTATGATTAAAATTCCAGACCCTGCCGGGAATCGAACCCGGGACCCCTGTGACCAAAGGCCAGCAAGCTAACCATTTAGCCATGGAGCCGGACACCTGGGTCTACGAACATGCAGATACGAATGTGTGTGTTTTACGACTCCAGATAATAAAGAATACATGAACAACTGCACGAACTGTTCTGTGGCGCGAAAGAAAAGATGAAGTCACACATCAGCCGACGAAAAAAGACAGGAAGTGAACACTAACACTCGTTATCTTGAAACTGATAAGCTCTCTATTCAAGTAGCAGACAATAAAAACAAACGGATATGCCCATTCTTTTGTTCTTTCATATGCGAATGACTGATACTAGAAAGATGATGCTCTTCCAACAAGCTAGTTTCTTCCTGGTAAGTTATTCACTGCTACCGATTCTAGGGATACGTCGTAAATTTATCTACTCTGACGTTAGGTACCATAAGCTTCAAATGGCATGAGAACTATAAGGGAATGAAAGTCAATATCTGGCCGTGCTCAAAATTGTCTTAGACAAAGGGTCAATTTAACATGCAAACAAACAAACGTTGCTAGAAGGCTAAAATCAGCGGTGAATCTAACGAAAATCAGCAGCAGCAATTAATGTTGTTGTTGCTGCTGCTGATGATGATGATAGTTATAAGAGGGGACGGACACAAACTACGCAATTTAGAAAAGAAGTGTCCACCACCCCCTTGCCCGAATTCCGCAACTTGCCTTTCAGGAAGAAAAAGAGGTGCGTCCGGGTAGCTTGAAGCTGGCGGCAGAGAAGAGCATAGTAATAGTGAATCTACAGTACGGAAAGTGAAAACAACTTCGGCAGATTAGATAAGTATTTCATTAAAGTCAATACGGTGAATACTAATACAATAATTATTTTGCTACTGATGCTTTCGCGGCCCGTACTTATAGACATGATACTGTATAGGCTTTTGGGCTTAGGTCGTGTCAAGAAAATAAGGTGAAATTCTTTACGTTTCTCTGCGAAATGACAATTATTTGTTAATACTTGTTCATATCATTGCCAAACTCTTAATCATTGACAAGTTTAGGCAACGTAAACAATACTGTACATACATACGCAAGATTTAAGTAAGTTACTTGATAGAATCTGAAGATGTTCTTGCAGCGTGGTTTTTCTTTTCTTTTTTTTTCTTTTTACACAGGGATGTTAATGTTATATTTCATAATGAAATTGTGTTTGACAGTCCGGTAAGCTTTTCGGTTATATTTAACAAAGTCGACACTACAAAATATGGCTTCCTTCTTAACAAATTAGGTTAAAACGCTTATTATTTTTTCTTTTTTGCTAGGGGCTTTACGTCGCACCGACACAGATAGGTCTTACGGCGACGATGGGAGAGGAAAGGCCTAGGAGTTGGAAGGAAGCGGCCGTGGCCTTAATTAAGGTACAGCCCCAGCATTTGCCTGGTGTGAAAATGGGAAACCACGGAAAACCATCTTCAGGGCTGCCGATAGTGGGATTCGAACCTACTATCTCCCGGATGCAAGCTCACAGCCGCGCGCCTCTACGCGCACGGCCAACTCGCCCGGTAAAACGCTTATTTCGACACCATCATGTGCAGCCCACCGCGCAGCTTCTTTGGTAATTTCCCTGCCTTGCCTACATAGTTTCGTTTTATAGTGCTGCAGAAGTTAAATAGAAAAGCACCATTCTGTCTATGCTCAGTGAAAAGGGACATACAGAGCTCGTTTGTTGATGGCTACAAAGTATTCTGCACATGAGTACTGTACCAGGAAGGCCTAGGTCCTGGTCCATATTAATTGAAAGAAATGTTATTTCCAGCATTAAAGATCCGACCGACGTACGAACATCCATGTAAAGAATGTTCCAGTATGTGCCAGACCCTACGAGTACGCTAGGCGGAGTCAAGTGACGTCACCTGTCGCTCGAAGCTCACCTCCCCTAGAGATATTTCTCGAAAGAATTTTTCTTTTAACAGCTTTTTAACACCTTAACCAATTTCAACGGGACAAACGCTGAATTATAGCAAACATCATAAAAGTTAATCCCTGTAAATTTCAAATTAATTCATCAAACGGTTGTTGAGTTATAACAATTTAAAGTCTCAACGAAATTACGTAATTACGGTCACATGGCCGAGAGAGAGCTGCCACCCCTCCCTGCGCTGGTATCTATATATGTCAAGGCCAGATAGCCCGCAAACCAGCTCGCTCTTTCTCTTTCAGAGTTTGTTACAGGAGGACCAGGATGGACAACCAGGCGGATACGATGACGACCCAGGAACGGGCGGTGGCGATCGGGCACTTGCTCCGAGATCTCTTCACCGGCATGACACCGACACCGGAGAGCAACACGGAGCCGCAGACGCTGGAACCTGTGCCGGAGACCCCGGCACCCGAGCCGGAGCTGCCACAGGAGGACCCGGAGATCGAGGTGGAGACGGAGCCTTACAGGGACGGGTGTGACCCCCCTAACGGCTTCTTCTTCTCCGAAGGCTACACCGACCCGGCGCACGAAGCGCTGCTCGTGTACTACAGGCCGGGGCGCCCTGTAACTTCTGAACGGGGCCTCGTCCTGGACAGAATGCGGCGCCCTCGCCGAGGAGGCAGGATCATCTCGACAACCATGGCCGTCGAGAGCTTCCTACCAGGAGGCCTCATCATCAGGCATCACGACCAGGAGCGGATGCGCGACGCAGAGAGGGAGCTTTCTTCTCTGTTCCAGGTCATCCGTCTACCAGGGAGGGACGGAGTGCCAGGGATGAACACCGGCGCAGTCAGGGCCGCGACGGAGACCAGGGAGACGCCGAGGAGGCTAAGGAATAGGGCGGTTAATACCGACCTAGTCCTGGCCACCCAGCCGGCGACCAGCGACGCCACCACGGAGGTGGGGCATGACGCCCCCTGGCGTCTCGACTGTGCGACTTCTGTGGAGGAGGACGCCCCCTGGCGTTCTGAGGTTGCTGTCCAGGCCCAGCCTGACAGCACGTCTGTCGAGCTGCAGACCTCGATGTGCGCCCCACAGGACAGGGAACGCAGTCAAGCGTTAGCAGCGACCGACGCCGCCGCCGCCAGCCAGGAGAAGGAAGAAGACGGCGACGCAGCGGAACCACCAGCTACCCTGGGGTCACCAGGCCGGGAGGAGGGCCACCAGGACGAGGCCTCTTCCCCCGCTGAGAAGCAACCCCCGGGAAGAAGAAGAAGAAGACGACGCCGCACCAGGAAGCAGAAGGCGTCGCTGGCTCACCAGGAGAGGACCGCCAAGCCGCAACCCAGGACTGCTCCCAGGACAGCAGTCAACCGAGGAGCCAATCAGGAGAGGACCTCAGCGGGTAGCGGCAGTCAGGTGAGAGTCAAACGTCCCCCTCAGCAGCTCTTGCAGTGTTTCCGCTGTCTGAGGTGGGGCCACCGTCAAGTTAGCTGTGGACTCCAAGTGAAGTGCAACCGCTGTGGTGGTGATCACCACTACACGGCCTGCGCAACACTTAAGGAGGCGCCGGTGTGCGCCAATTGCGCGGGGGGCCACCCGGCCTCCCACCGCAGTTGCCCAGTCTACAGGGCCATGGCGCGGGCAGAGAGGAGGGAGGCCCGGCGCCATGACCCACCCCATTCCAGGAGGCCCCCGCCTCGGCGGGCTTGGCCTCATTCTCCGGGATCGGAGACTGGGTACGAGGTACCCCAAGGAGGTGGAGTCGTGCGACAGGCCCTAGTGGTACTTGACGCATGGCTCCGCAGCCGGCAAGGACCGCGCTAGTCCCAGCAGTGCCCAGACGGACTGATCCCCAGGCGATGGAATGGCGAGGAATTGGTTTATGTTTTGTGCATGTTACCTGTTCCTAACTAACACAACCTCTGGTCTTTTTCCAGCCCACATCCTTGCATGTGCTATCACAAGATGTCAGGTTTTACATGTAGGCTCTTTCTTCTTTCTGCCTATGTGGTTTTTCCCTGACCCTTCAATACCATACCTTAACACTATCCAACCAACACAAACTTTGCCGTGGTAGCGAGTCTGACTCGGAAACCGGCAGATACTCCTTGTATCACTTCCCACTCTTCCCTGCTATCTCTTTCTTCTTCTTAGAAATAATAGCATGTCGGAGGCCATGTAGATTGAGTCGTTGGTCACGCGGGGGGAGCGGGCTTCGGGGGCCCCCCCGAAGAAAAAAAAAAAAAAAAAAAAAAAAAAAAAAAAAAAAAAAAAAAAAAAAAAAAGCCCGCAAACCAGTGCAGTACAGTACAGTACCGTACAAGGACAAGCAGACAACTGTGTGAGTGAGATAGTGAAGAGACCGGCCCGCGTACAGTATGTTCGCGCAGTCACGGTAGAAGTACTTTCGTCGTATCTCCAGAACGCAAAATTCTATCGCCGATAAAGGACGTCGCACTGCAGTTAGTATGTCGCGTCGCGATTACAAAATAATCCTAAAAAGACATTTAAGACTGTAACACGAGTGAACTTATTGGAGTACAAATATTAACTATTTCATTACGTGTGGACTTAGGCAACGTCAAGTAACATTAAACTTCTACAGAGCCTAATACTTAAGAATCACCAGAACTTATTTTTTTCTCGAGTATTGCATTATATTTCTTTATTCACGTCACATCAATATTTTGAATGAAAAAGTAAGAACTTTTCTGAGTTAATATAACAGGATTAGCAGAAAATCTAACTTAATGACTGTGTTCACAGACTGTGCTTATCGACTTGCTTTCTTTCTTCAAGTGTGAACTGTGTGATTAAGAACGTTTCAATAACGACTGTAAATAGTATTTAGTACAGAAAGGACTGTGATTCTTCATACGCCATAAATAGTGTTCAACAGTGTAAGTGATAACCAGTCGCACTAAATGAATTTTCGTGTGCGAAACTCAACAGTTCCAGCTGTCATCACCTCATCGGGAACGTCAACATCGCCGATCCTGATTCTACATGGAACATTCCAGATGTCCATCTTTCGACATTTGGTAACAACAGTTCTTGTCATAAGTGAGTAACAAACTGACTCAACTTTTTCATTTATTTTGAACAGTGAAACTTCAGTGTCGCGTGTGAACAATTTCCATAATTTCTCAAAAGTGATAAATTTAATTTCAATTTCATTTCTCGTAGAAAGACTGTAGGATTTCAAGTGTGCTGTATAACGAGATTGACGAACTGAGAACTGAAAACTTTTAATAATTTCTCATATCCATTTACCATTATAAAAGTGTGCTTAGGTTTAAAAAGACTTTAGGTGGAAATTCACACATATGAAAGACTTTGAAACCAATGATATTTATGCCATTTTTTTTTTCAAGAAGATTATTTTCAACATTTAATTTCAATATAAATTTTGAGTCAACAATCATACCGCAGGGTGAGAAATTAATAAATTGTTTTGAAAAAAAAATTATTTACCATCTATTATTCGCTCTGCGAGACTATCCTTCTCTGTATCGGCTCCAAAACCCAGTTCCACTCCCTGAGGTCCTACTCATGCCCTTTGTCCACAACTTTTCCTGGTACAGTACCTTCCGACATAAGCCAAATGTAGCCTAATCATTTTTGAAACACATGGCTCACATTACTGTTTTAACATTATACTCAATTTCACAAACACGTTTAACCATACTACTAATATAGACAAAACCTGCCTCTGTTCATGTCGGTTCCAAGTCTGTAAATGGGGAGAAGAATGTTTTGCTCATAATTCACAGCATGTTTTTCTTCACAAGATCCGTTTATACACATTCAACACACCCATGAAATATCACTCCGTAACACAACAATGAACAAACAAATAAATAAACAAGCATTAGTGGCGCAACCGGAAACGACGTCTTGACTGGTGGGTACGTGCAATGCGCCACTCACACCTGTTGCAGACGATAGCGGAAGACCTCATCCAAGGGATAAGTCCATGAGGAATACCTCGAAACTCGTTCACGAACCAGATCATGAAAAATATTGGTGACGTTACTGTGGAGTGGAAAGCTGAAGATCGTAAAACTTTGAGAGCATTCATGGCAACTGACCATTGGAGTGTGCACTAGAGAGAATGCGCATGGACACCTTAATTCTGGAGACCTCGGGACGCAACTTGCGCGCCACGAAGTAATCATACGACGCAATTTACGGTACATTTTTACCTAGGGACGCACCTTGTCTCTGGGTTAGACTTACACTCTACAACTTGAACGCTTTCTTCACCATTACCAGAAATTTCAGAAAGAAAGAAAAAAATCGGTTGAAATTCTACGAATCAGTGACCAAAACAATAAGTAAAACTAGTTTTAGACCTTTCATATTTTGTAAACCATTCGTCGTTCTAAACTGGAGTTCAGAAAAAAATCTAAGCGAGCATTCAAAACAAGGTTTGGTATTAATACATTGCAAAAAGACGATTGAAATTTTACGGAGATATTCAAGGAATGGACAGTGAAAGATTCACTAGAAAGATATTTAACTCCTCCTCAGTAAAAGTCAAGGTCCGACTCGTTGGCTGAATGGTCAGCGTACTGGCCTTCGGTTCAGAGGGTCCCAGGTTCAATTCCCGGCCGGGTCGGGGATTTTAACCTTCATTGGTTAGTGGCTCGCACACCCCGCACACAACACTATCCTCCACCACAATAACACACAGTTACGTCCACTTGGCAGATGCCGCCCACCCTCATCGGAGGGTCTACCTTGCAAGGGCTGCACTCTGCTAGAAATATCCACACGAAAAAAACTAATAGTCAAGAATAACTGGATAATCGAAATTGAAAAAAATCAAGAAATCAGCATAATAGTGAAATTATATGGGACAGAACGTCGGTGAACAAACATAATTTTGAGGAATAATCCAAGAACGGAAGAAAAACTCAGCGAGAGGATGAAGAGATTCTGGAAAGAGAAGAAAGCACATTCATCGACATCTGCTAAATAAGTTCAACAGCTCTCCTTAGTTGGGCACAACGCTGTGAATAATAATAATAATAATAATAATAATAATAATAATAATAATAATAATAATAATAATAATAATAATAACGAACACAAACTCATACCACAAACAGCACTGCAATATTTTCTGATGATTTAAATTAATGTCAATAGATCCGTTTCTGATTACAAGAGCGAGCTACGATGAGGTTCTTTTGTTCCTCTCGGGGAATATTTCAATAGATACTTCTTGTACAGTATCACGAAAGGAGGTTTCAGTGAAAAGCTGCCACCAACAGCCCGTGGAGTTGTGAATAGGGTCGCTGCCATGGCAACGACTGCAGCAAATCCAGCTAGAGGAAAGGAGTGAGCGAACGAAGGACGGAGGTCTAGGGTAACACACAGGGAGATAAACTTAAGTACTGCCACTGATTAAGGTGTGTTTATCTGACAATTACACGTTCTACACACTTTCCGTCACTCGGGAGATCACACTGCATGTGTTCGATGATGTTACGCACCATATGGGAGCACTGTTACATCTCCTATCAATGACAAGGCTTGCACTAGACAGATATCAATGACATCTGAGTGAATGATCAATTAATAACTCCTCAATACAACTGTAATCATTTTCCCGGAAAAGTAGTGTTATAATTAACTGCCGAAATATAGCTGGGCAGCTCGGAATAGTCAGCCGATGATGACCTACAATGACCATGAGGATGAGTATTCACTGTAGAAATATACCGATAACTCTATTTTAAAGTTAAATAATACCTTATTTTCTTGGGCACGGCATAAGCCCAAATAATACACTTTATACAGAAAATGGCATTTTGACAATACGAACATAAGTTAATGGTCTATAAAACTATTTTACTAACACGTACAGTATACTATATACTCATATATATCAAAATGTTATGATTGTAATGCCTTTGCATTTTTAATAACGGAAGATTATGTATTGTATGGTATGGTATGAAATCATCGGGTCATCTATATATGAATGTGAATGCTATTAATACAATCTTATCTACAACAAAAGTATGAGTTTTTTCACGTTATGCGTTGTAGGCCTCTTATGGACTCTCTGAAATAGCTAGTTTATTTCGTACTACAACGCAATTGCCTTCTTTCCGTAGTGAAGAGAGTACGGAAAATGATACTTAATGACTTTCCACAGTTTTATTAGAAATTGTCTCTTGATTGGTTGAACTCTGCTTCACAGGAATGTAAATAATGCTGGTCAGAGAGAATGTGAATCGGATAACACCTGACTTAACCTTGTTGAATTGTTTCTCCGCCTGATTGCAGCACTGTGGTTCTCAGTTCAAGCAATCTACAACCATCACAATACTGACTAATGTATAGTTTAACCAATTTCCGACACATAAATATCGCAGATACTGTAGTATATCATTAACATCGTAATCCACGACTGGATGACCTTGTTTATTACTCTGGTGAGAGTACCTAGGTGTTAATATAACGAATGATCTTCATTAGGGTAATCACATTAACGAGGTTGTAAAGAAAGGTTACAGATCTCTTCGCACGGCTTCGAGATGTACAGGAGAGGGCGTAATGTCTCTTGCAAGACCCCAATTAGAGCATGGTTCCAGTGTATGGGAACCACACCAAGTCTTCATACGAGTACTGGTAAAGATCCAACAGCACAATTTGTCCTTTGTGATTTCCGACAAAAGATTAGTGTTGCGGAAATGTTGCGAACTTTGGGCTGGGAAGACTTGAGACGAGATGGCGTGAAATGACATTAGCAGACGCGAAAGCATGAGTGGAGCTTTTAAAAGTAGGAAAGCGCCATATGCAGTTGGAATTCAAGGGGACAAATAGGGGAAAATGTCCATTTACAGGACGACGATTAAGGGGTTGGAATAATTCATCAAAGGAAATGTTCGATAAATTTCCAAGTCCTTTGAAACCGTTTAAGAAAAGGCTGAGTAAACAACTGATAGGGATGAAAAGTGAGGTTGTGAGTTTCAGCAAGAAGTCCTCTCATTTTTAATTAGTGTGTTAATGGGGCATCGGTGGAATCTGGCACCTGGGTGGCGGCCCTGAATGCAGATCAATGATGATCGACTGCCTGATCGAACCGATCACCCACAATTCGGGAGCGAGTGGATGGTGAACGATCTCACTGTACGTACAGGTCTCCTACAATGTGCTGGAGGTTAACCAATGAGTGGAAATAGCAGATTCCCGTATCGTCCACCGGTGAGGAATGTTGTCTTATGTACCAGGGGCCCCATTTTATTCCATGTGAACAGTTCCCTCTGGTCTCAACTGTACCTTGCCGACGGGAGTCAACACTCATACTCTGCCATCTGCGTGAACGAACTGGTACCACGACTTACGATCTTTCTCCATGCTTTGAGAATTCAATGGTACCTTGTGACATGCGGTGAGCGGTGGTATCCGAGTAGGACAGTGGCTTCTGTACCACACTGCAACAAGCTGGGCTCCTGGATGGTACGGCTGCTCACACTTCGCTGTTATCCAGCATTGAATTCGTGAGTGATCTGTTGCAATATGACCCATCCAAGTCACTCGACGGTGACCCGTCTCCACAACACGTTGCACTCCACGGCAGCTGGCCCTGGCGATGGTGATTTTGCACTAACCTACGTACTCATGGCACACCGAACATGTTGGCCCATGGAAGGCCCATTGCCTGTATGACTTCGGAGATGACTAGCCCATACGTACGGCACCAACAATCTGGCCGCAAGCAAATGTGACGCCAATCTCTCACGTCTTTCCCATCATGCGCTCACTTGTTACTCGCACGGCCAGTACTAGGTCTGACGACATTGCAATCATGTACCACGCCGAACTGTTACATTTGCCGGGCCGACCACAGTGCAATTTTGCAGTATATAAATAGTTATCTACTATTTAAAAAATAATAACGTCCAGGTTAAGTCCCTTAGTACCGGCAGTTTATATTTAGGATAGGCCTACAAGAAAGTTGCTCTAATAAGGTCAGACAATTAATAAAATATCACAAAGGAAAGTTTCATTTACATGCTAGTGTTTCTTGTTATTAAAACGTATCCTAAGCATGTTAATGCTTTTTTTTTTCGGAAAGAGGAAGATTAATAGCAATACGTTTAATAGTTTAACCACACATGGAAGGATTTTTTTTTTAAAAACTTTCCTTACTCAATGTCAATAAATACACATTAAGACACACTGAAATGAGACTCTTACAAGCTAAGCAAAAACCAACATTTAACAACATACCAACCAGGCCGGTAAACAGAACATAGTTTCCAACTGACTGGGATTCAATTACAGTTGAAACCGGTTATTTTTTCAAATGGCCAGCAGAAGTAAATGTATGGCCCAACTTCAAGCTAGAAAAGGGTCAACAACACTCAAATGGTAATGCAAGACGAAAGCTTTCCTTTCATAAGCCAGCACACACACACACACACACACACAGCGTAATATTCCGTGACTTGCACACTACCATGTATTCCTCTGCTCAAACCAAGATGACACTTCTCCTAAGGGGACTTGAATGGCAAGTTACGGTGGCCAGATATGCTAAACAATTATTGTTGCACATATTAATAAAACCATTTAATTTGTTATTTACTCTGTCGTAAAAATGAAATGGCGTATGGCTGTTAGTGCCGGGAGTGTGAGGACATATTCGTCTCTTCAGGTGCAGGTCTTTCGATTTGACGGCCATAGGCGACCTGCGCGTCGAGATGACACCCAGCCCCCGTGCCCGAGAAATTAACCAATGATGGTTAGAATTCCCGGTCTTGCCGGGAATCGAACCCAGGACACCTGTGACCAAAGGCTAGCACGCAAACCATTTAGCCATGGAGACGGACTACTCTATGGTGATCAAGAATGTCTGCCTCCCGTAATGTTTAACCAATTGCATGAAACTTGTATCAGAATAAGTATACAATATTTAAAGAATGTTTTACAGCATTTTTTAATGCAAGAAGAGTAAAGGATTCAAAAATTAAATTACTTTTTCATTTCCATCAATTTGAGATAAGCAAAAAAATACATTTTTTTATGGATATTCTCCCCCCAGTGCCATAGGACACGCACACATGTATTCGCTTTTGAAATAACAAAAAATGTTGGGAAAAAATACTTTACGGCAGGGCCGGATATTGCGATAGGCTGCTGCCTAGCGGCCCCCACACCACCACAAAAAAATAATAAAAATAGAAAATATTTTCATGTTAAGCATGTCCAAAAGTAACAACTATTAATAATAATCTTGAATACTAACATCTCCTGTTCTCACCCTAAGAGCGCCTCACGATTATTATACACTATATATTTACCTCTTAGTCCCGTTTGTAGATATGGCGTCCGAGTTTCGTACACTGAGAAATAATGTATATAATGCATAAAAAGATAATTGTACTTTTCTTTTTTTAATATTTCCTTGAAGAAATTCTATTATTTATTGTTTTAGTTAATCCGAATACCTCCATTTTAGTTACATTTATACCTGAATTTAGTTATAGTATTGTGCAAAAATCTATGGGATATTTCGTGCAGAGGACTGGCAGAATGGAGGCGGCACCATACTTTAAATCCAGTTCTGCACGGTACTGCATGTAAGGGTATCAGTAAATACAGTTTCACTCATATGACTGATAGGATTTCTACATAAACTCTTGGTTTCTAAAATCACGTAACGCGGTGTTATCACTCCAATCAAGTAACGATGCTACCGGCCTCAGTTGAGCAGTCAATTCAAAACAGATAAATGATAATCCTAGACATACGCAAGCCATGTGCCACATATGACTGCTGTCACGCGGAACGGTAAGAAGCAAATTATTTATTTAAGAAATATTAACCTCTTTAACTTAAAAATGTGAGAATGGGAGAAGTGGAGAAGTGGAAGCACACTCCAAGTACAGCAAGGCCATCAGTACGTTTTCACTCACAAGACAGTTAGGATTTTTCAAAACCCTCCTAGTTTTTTACCCCGAGAATATTCCTCCTACCTAACAGTATGCAGTAAATAAACTTGAAACCTAGAATATAAAAGTTTTGTACGTCTAGCGGTTTAAGTAGCCACAAGATGGAATGCGATTTCATTTTTACTTTTCGAATTATGGGGAAAATTTGTCACGCTAGCCACCGTTTCGTGGCATTGCACCAAGTGACAGGAAGAAGCTGTAAAACCAAAAATGCTAAGTTAAGGGTTTAATGAGGTCATCAACTAGAAATGTTTGCAAACTACGAGGATTTAATTTAAATGCAATAATAAACAAACCAATTTGAATTACACTGTGTATATGGCCATCTAAAACTCAAAACAGCAGTTCACTATTTACTACGACTGCTCAAATTCATAAACAAAACAAAAAACACACACCACAAACACAGGTTATAAAATATTCACTCGCTAATGATCACAATGCTGTAAGTCTCTAAAATGAAAAACACTGTTACACCGTTGGAAATGTCAACCATGCTATGTAGTAATAATAATAATAATAATAATAATAATAATAATAATAATACGATACAGATTTCCAAGCATCATAGCAAATAATAATATACTACGCATTCGAGACAACAAATTTCACATTTAAGACAAATACTGAAATACCATCAACAATCAGACTCCTTGGGTGAGGAATCGCAGCATTCTGTTCAGTATCTCCTGGATTTAATCCGACCGTAAACTGGCCTTAAATCCACAAGGGGTGCTGATTGAGAGTAAATGGTGAAAGAAGAAAACGAAAGTACGGCAGCTCAGTCGATACTGTTAATGAAATACGCAGGAGACCGTTTTCAATGCTTTCCGACTCCATGAACATTGCGTGACAAGGTCACTTCACGTCAAACTATGTAGACCTAAATGTATCTGCATGAAGACGATCATACAGGCAGTGAATGTGAACCGTATCAATACATACACATTAAAAAAAGAAAAGTCCTGGGTAGCGCTTGTTCGCCCTGGACGCGTAGTTGATTAGGGATTGAGAGATCCGTTATTATAACACAAGACTACTTTACCAAGAAAAGTATGAAGAGGACAGACTGGGGCAAATATGAATTTATAGGACGAAGAGTAAGGGATTGGAATAAAATATCAAGGGAAATGTTCAATACAATTCCAAGTTTGCTGACAATACTTAAGAAGAAGCTAGTTAAACAATTGTAAATATGAAGTAAACAATTGATAGGGAATCTTCCAGCTGGGCGACAACCTAAATGCAGATCATTGATGACTGATTGTTGAATAATTTATTCTGGTTTGAAAATATCACAAAACAAGTATAGAAACAACTTTGGCCTGCGAAACAAGGAATGATATTTTCTTGAATTTGGCGTCTCTGAGACAAGGCCCCCATGGCCGACCAGCAAAGCCCGTACTCCAAGCGGTATACAACGGATCAAGTTGTCAGGCGATCCCCACTCTTCGACGTCGGTATGGATGATTCCGTTGGTGGGTCACGGGAGAATGAGGAATAGCACGCTTCAGCATGTCCCAAACAAGTTCGATATAATGTATGTACAGAGACATAGCAAGCCATTGTATTCGGGCAATACAGGACTTCTAGAGGAAGATTTGCACCACTGCTGTTCGATGCGGTCTTGCGTTGTTCAAAACAACAATGGAGTTACCACCGATGTCTTCAGATGTCTATTAAACGAGGACGGACAGTCCGCAGACAGTCAAGACAGTAAATTTGTCTGCCGATATCTCCTCCATACGCTTGACACGCCATTTTGGTAGACTGCAAGTAGGTTCGCAACCGTGTCTGAATTAAGATTTTATCAGGACCAGTGCGACGATGAGTGTGTCGTTGAACCGTATGATCGCTCGCCAAGACATGTTTACGTGGACTGAAGACATTTAAACATTTAGAGAGGGCGCACACGCCGTCACATATGCAGTCTACTCATCCGCTGTCGAAGTGATATCCGTAAATCAAGTTGCGCGCGGATGTTTCAAACCAACACACTTTACGAGATCACGACTGCCATTTCTCAAGCCTAAAAATGTTTCTGTTGGTTTATTTTCCGTAACATGTGTAATTATGCAGAATTTTTAGATGCATATATTTTTACGCATATTCTGCCAAGAGATGCATTGGTCGAATAATGATCATTAATATTGGAGGCTGAGTTAAATGCTATTCAATTCACTCTCATGTGCGATCAACAGGAGGGACTGAGCTAACCACATGAGTCAACGATCAATCTGTTAAATGATACTCATGATTGAATGGTTACTGAATGAGCTCGTGTCTTGTGCCACAGGTTCAAGATTGGTGGACTTTTGAAGACAGGAAGACTCATGTCACACATAACAGTATCTATAAGAACCATAGTGAACATATTCTGTCCAAACCAAGCCATATAGCAGGGGTGGCCACTAACCTTAATTTTGGGAGCCGCAAATTTAGGAGAAAATTTAGGAGATAAAATTGGGAGCATGTTTAGAAAATGGTTTATAAAATAAAGACAGGTTTTTCATTTTATAACAAATGAAGGAACCTTTATTTTCTACACTACACAGAACAATATTGTTCAGGTACACATCAAAATGAGATTTTACTTTTGAGAAGTGCTTTTTCGAGTGTTCATTTCTGCTGTTAGTTTTTTGAAATCTGGCTGATAATTGAGAAGCGTAGTTCGCACAGATTCACTTAAATGCTCATCATTTAGTTCAGATCGATATATATATATTGCTGGGGGCTTTACGTCGCACCGACACAGATAGGTCATATGGCGACTACGGGATAGGAAAGACCTAGGAGTTGGAAGTGGCCGTGGCCTTAAGGTAAAGCCCCAGCATTTGCCTGGTGTGAAAATGGGAAACCACGGAAAACCATCTTCAGGGCTGCCGACAGTGGGGCTCGAACCCACTATCTCCCGATTACTGGATACTGGCCGCACTTAAGCGACTGCAGCTATCGAGCTCGGTCAGATCGATATTTAGATTTAATGAATTTAATCGTTGAGTACAGTGATTAACACACATATGTAGCCCCAAAGATTGAGGTAAGTCTCTTAGCATACTCTTTTGTTAGTGGGTATTTTTCTTCTGGAGCATTCTTTCAAAATTCTATGGTAGAATTGCCACTTCGTTCGAGTCCTTTCACTCCTTCGTCCTCGTGCAGTTCTAGTAGCTCCAACTCTACAGCTGCTGTATCCTTTGTTATTGGTGATGAAACAGGGCAGACATCGTCCACAACATCAACAGCAAAAGGATTTTCCAGGAATTAAAATTAAGTTTTAAGTAATCTCAAATCATTAAATAACGTTAAGCCGCACATCGCTGCTGACTGCCGCCGACCGCGAGGTGTTGTTAGTTTGCATTAATTATATAAATTAATTGTACTCTAAGCTTGGTGTCAAGAGCCGCACGAGACTGACTCAAGAGCCGCATGCGACTCGTGAGCCTCGTTGTGGCCAGCCCTGCCATATAGTATGGGGATACAGGCCTTGTAACCTTTAGCTTACTGAGCGACAAGGCAAGGTCGTTCTTATGGTAAGTTATGTGGTCAGTACAACGGGTTCTACCATCATTACTATCAGCTTATTTGACACTGGAGTGTACTACTATCTGATTAGATACTTCATCAACTGTTTGTGCTGACTGTCAAGTAGTTACGTTGCTACATTTCGATTTACTTGAAAACATCCTTCATAGTGACCAAAAAAGAGTGGCCTGGCTGGTAGTGGGTGGGTGGTGAATGCCTTGTCTCGCCTGTCTCCTGGCCCAATCTCAAACCAAATTTTACATTCAATCAATCACCACTAACATGGATAAAAAAAACAAATAAATACATAACGCTGATTCTGTCAACCTTGAACGCCCAATTGTAATCAAACAATTGCCGGGGATTCTATTAGAAGTTTTTGTTCGAGCCATAGAAGCTGTGCCTTCTGCTGTAGTAGTACTTCAAATCCAACGATTTTGCCGTAAATCTGTACATAGGATCTTTCCGTTGTTCACAATCAACGCTAATGGTCGTACTCTGCACACACTAATGCTACTAACACTGACGTAATGGTAGTACTCTGCACACACTAATGCTACTAACACTGACGTATAGTTTCAACAGCCTCTTTTACTATGTGACTGGTTTCCAAGTAGGATAACTATGCCTGTTTTTATGCCTTCGTTGCTTAGGAACGTCACTGTTTCATCAAGAATATCACATTTCTGAAGGTGTATTTATATCAGCATTGCTAGAAATCTCCAGCCATGGTTTCAGGGTGATAAATATAGAAGATGAAACATTTTGCGGTCGCCACATTTATCAGACCTTCTATATCAAGACAGACTCTTGCAAAACTTTTCTGTTGAGGGATGATATTTCACAAGCGGGGCTGAACTTTTTATTTTATAATTCACTTTACGTCGCACCGACAGACAGGCCTTATGGAGACGACGGGATAGGAAAGGGCTAGGAACGGGAAGGAAGTGACCGTGGCCTTAAGGTACAGCCCCAGCATTTGCCCGGCGTGAAAACGAGAAACCACGGCAACCGATAGTGGGGTTCGAACCCACAATCTCCCGAATGCAATCTGACAGCTACGTGGCCCAAACGACGCAACCACTCGCTCGGATATGATTTGGTCTTCCACCTTCGAAGACATTGTCATGCTCGTATAACGTAAAGGCCTTTTTCATTCACTCTCCCATTAGGGAAGGATTTCACTGCGTGGAAATTTGCCCTAGGTTACTCGCACCAAAATACAAGCATAAGACAAGATGGTACCGATAACGAACAATTATAAAAACATGCCCTGTAATTCGTTACTGGCGACAAAATGAATCCTCAAATGGTTCGGATGAACGCCACACTGAAGCAGGTTAAGTCTGTTTTTTAGATTATGAATATCTTCAAATTTAGTTGTTTCATTTGGAAAATATCTCAGCTAATTAGAATAACTAGTTCAATCTTCGTATCAAGCATCAGCGGCAATTTCCTTCAGAAATAGGATAGCTTATCTTGAAATGTTTCTCGCTTTTGGAAAAGCGCTGTCCATTCTCTAAACCTCTAACATATTGAGGCTAGCTCTGACATCGTTCCCGTCAGGTACATTGGACTATTATTTATTTAGCGTATGACATTAAAAAACACCCAATCACAAATTAAATATACAGTACACTATGTAGGTTACAAATTTCACCATCAAGCTCTGCAAATAGTCTATACAAAAGGATTTGAGTCAAGGAAGTCTTTTGGGCTACCCTGATAAGCACTCAGGGTGCACTGTTCCACTATATGACGAACTGTTTGCTTAGGGGCACCGCAGCTACATTCCGGGGAGGGAAGTTTGCCCCATTTATAGAAGAAGTCAGCGCACTTTCCATGGCCTGTCCTGATACGATTGAGGGTTGTCAGGTTTTGCGAGGTAGATCAAATCCTTTTGGAAAACTTGTTATACAGGGGAAGTTCTGATACTCAGCTGGAGCCATAGAAGTCCATTCTTGAAACCAATCCTGCTGCAGGCTGAATTTGTCAACCAGGATTTTGGCAGTCCTTATTGGTGGATTTCTGGACCGAAGTCTGTTGTTCAAGGCGTAGGGTATATCTCCATGAATCGGCAGATTGGAATTCCTCGATAGCTTCTGGTACTCATGCAACAAGGCATTCTTTCTCCGTAGGTGAGGTGGAGAAATATGGCTCAGAACTGGCAGCCAAGAAGTAGGGGTAGATTTTATGGTTCCCGATATAATGCGCAAAGTATGATTTAGCTGAGTATCAACCAGTTTTGTGTAACAGCTGTTCAGCCAGACTGGAGAGCAATATTCTGCAGTTGAGAAGACAAGGGCAAGGGCTGAAGTTCGTAAGGTCGAAGCAGAAGAACCCCAGGTGGTGCCACACAGTTTGTGGATGATATTGTTCCGTGACTGGAGTTTAGCTTTTGTCATCTTCAGATGTTCCTTGAAGGACAGTGTTCTATCAAGGGTTACTCCGAGGTATTTTGGGTGTTTGTTGTGGGGAAGTCTAGCGTTCTGGAATTTGGCATTGTTGTTGAGATGGAAACATGAGACTTCAGTTTTACTCAAACTTGACTTAAGTCTCCACTTATGAAAGTACTGATCTAAGGTGGCGAGATCAACTGTCAGCGTATCTTCGGTGTTCTCCATAGATTTGCCCTGCGTTGCAAATGCCCAGTCATCCGCATAACCAAATGCTTTAGAGGCTGTTTTCGGTAAGTCTGATATATATATATATATATACATAAGTTAAGCAGCAGAGGTGCTAGTACCGATACTAGAGGAAGATCGTTATTAAGGATCCTATCCTTACTTGTCTTGTTTCCCAAAATTACACGAAACCTCCTGTCTATAAGCATGTTTTCTATGAGCTTGGCGATTTTCTTGCAAGGTATTACTCGAAGCAGTTTGTAGATGAGTCCTTGTCTCCATACTGTATCGTATGCTACAGTAAGGTCCACGAACACAACTGAGGTTTTTAGTTGATTTTGAAAACGAGCTTCAATATGTGTAGTCAGAGAGAAAACCTGGTCTGTGCAACTTCTATTTGGGCGAAAGCCCGCTTGTTCAATGGGTAGATGGTCAAGAACTACTCAGCCAATTCTATTGTAAAGAAGTCTCTCCAGTAATTTGTAAACCACACTCAGAACTGCAATTGGGCGGTAGTTTTGAGTATTTTTACAAGATTTACCTGGTTTGAGAATGGCGATGATCTTTGTCTGTTTCAGAAGTCGAGGGATTCTAAGATATTGGAGTAGAACTTGGCTAACCAGATCATTGCATATTTCCCAACATGCACTAAAAATTCTGGGTGAATGCCATCAAAACCAGGGGCTTTTCCTGATTTCACATCTTTTAAAGCCACAGCAACTTCCTCTCGAGAGAATGGAGAGGAAAATCTGCTGCCCTCAAGACTGTCTGATTTCCCTTTTGATTGCAATGGTATGGTCGCGATCTTTAGGAGCATTTGAACTTGACACGATATGAGATGCAACTTTGTTGGGGTTTATAGGAATAATGCCTCGAGCTACTCGGCTCCCATCTCCTAATTTTCTTAACAAGGACCATGCCTTCCTGCGTGAATGTTTGAAGTCGAGGTTTTCAACTGTTTCTGTCCATTTCTGTCGGCGAGCAGTGTCCAGGCTGTGTAATAGTTGATCAGCTGTGTTCTTGTCTCCAGTTGATTGGAATTCTTGATACAGTTCTTCGCTAGCTTCGCTCCATCCAGGAATATTTTCCTTTTGATAACCCCTAGGTATAAACTTCTTTGCTGTGCTTATTACGGCACCTGTGAATCTCTCATAGTTGTCACTTGTTGGGGGAATCCATCCCAATACCTTATCAAGCTGTTCAGTAAAGGCAGGCCAGTTTGCCTTTCGGATATTAACACGGTAGAGAGTACTGAGGTTTAACTATTATTTAACTGCATTCCTACGGCAACTGTATCTGTCACCATTAGGTTTAAAGAATACTAATTTGATAAATGGAAACCCACAAAATGGAAAATGTTACGGAAGGCGTTCGATATAATTATTACCATTAATGCAATGGATTTACGAACTTCTTTCACTTCTCATTTACGGTACGAAACAATCTCACGTATACAGAATGTGCCATAAGTCACTACCCAGAAAATGCAATTTGCGTTCGGATGTAATCTACCTTAGAAACACAGTGTACAAACATCTGATCAAAATGTCCACCATTATTCTCTATGCACCACAAATAGTGTTTGACCACACCCGTGGGTTATTACCGAAAGTGTTTTCAAATTCTCTAACAATCAACCTCTTCAACCAACGCAACTCAGCGCGGCTCACGGCAGCTGCTCCCGCACGAACGGTACTGATCACAAGTAATTACATGGTTTCAATCACATAATCCCTTGGACGCCCCTTTTAGTCGCCTCTTACGACAGGCAGGAGATACCGTGGGTGTATTCTTCGTCTGCGTCCCCCACCCACAGGGGGTAGGTACTGTTTAGAATATTAACATCCTTTAGACTGAAATCGTCGAAAAACTTGCAGTAACCGGTTTCAACTGTACTCGTATATGTCAACTTAAAACTAAATGTTAAAACAGTTGTAAATTGTTACTGACCCCCAGAGGTGGTCGAGACCAGATCACAGGCCACCCAGCGTGCTGGCAGACGTGACCTATTACTTACCCATGCGGCTTGAAGCACCTAGAAACAGAAGAGAACCAGAAACAGGTTGAAAAGACGCAGATCAAATACACAGTCTGGGTGTGAGTGAGTGAAGAGATGAATGAAACCAGCAGCCCCACGTGTAGACAGAAAGAAAAATGGAGTGAATTAAAGAAAAGTATGCTGTTTAGTTCGTTGTCAATTTGAAAGAGTTTGAACGAAGCAAAGTGTGACAGAAGAAATTTGAGATAATTTGTGTTAAGACCCCCTCTCCGTATTATATTGTTAAATGTGAGTGTGTTGTGTATCAATACATGTCAATATACTTAAAACTGAAGTGCTAAACATAAACCGACCATATTCGTGCTAGGGTTCAGTGCTAAATGCGACAAGCACTAAATTAAGGAGCTCACAAGTACCAAGAATAACGGTGGAACTAGCATATCTACCAATGGACTGGGGGGGGGGGGGCGGCAATAAAATGTAACTCGACTACACACAATGCAAAGCAAACTTTGTTTGCAGCACATTAACAGTTACCTTTGCTTTTCCTGATGAACATAATGGTTGAACAGAAGTATTCACAACTTAACACGTCTATGATACGACAGTGTGGACAAGTTAATGGTATACAAGGAACGGAATCTGCAGTTTGTAATGAATTAAGGTAGGGGGGGGGGCGAATTCTGTCCCCGCACCTAATTTCGTCCCCCTAGGGATTTTCGGTTTGCACGCTTGGTACCTAATGTTTACACCCGCGCACACGCGTGGCCTCATCCCACTGACTTGGTGTGAGAGTTGGTTGTGTGCACCACGTTTAGTTTCCGTGTGCAAGGAGGATTCATTTTTCATGCTGAGCTGAGTTAGTGCAGCATTCAAATGAAGAGCCTTTATTCCTAGAGCGAGCACTGATATGTGTACTGCATTTCAGTAATGTGGTTGGCTTGAATTACTGTAGCGGCCATTATAATACGTTAGGGAATGTTCGTAATTTCATCCCCCTTCATTTTATTTGTTGTTATTTTCAGATGGGAAAACTCGAGCCGTGGGATTAGAAGGCTATGAAAAATGCTATTAAGGCAGTGAGGAACAAGATAATGGTTACAAACGTGCAAGTAAAACGTTTAACATCCTATTAACAACGCTGAGACTATGTTAAAAAGAATATCAAGAAAACATTTCTCATAAATGGCCTTCAAGTAATTCATTATAGGTTCGGAAAGTGTTTGGTAAGGTTAGAAAGGAAAAATATACTAAAATTAAACGTACTTTTCATAAATTTGATGGGGGAAGAAATTACGAACACATTTTTTTGGCAGTTTAGTTTTTGTAGTGTTTATGTTCATGTCAAATATTGACTACCTTACATTATAATAGTTTCATTGTAACTTGCCCGTAAGTGCAAAATATATTCCGTAATATATATACCAATTTCTAGTCTTGCCCATAATATTCTTGAATTTCTACAAGTCCAAATCTACTAAGGGACGAAATATGGCCCCCTACCTTACTGTTAATTTCTCATCGTACGAGATATACGGGGCTTGGGACATAAGTCATAGCATTTTTTCTTTCCAAAGTTAGGCACACGCGATTTAAAATTTCGTGTAGTTACTGCTAGCTTGGTGTAGCCCTTGTACGGCAGACCTGGGGAGGGTGGGCACCATGAGCAGTGTACAGGAAACTGCGTCGATTAGTGGTGTGACTTGCAAGGATAAATACCCAGTCCCCGAACCAACGGAATTAACCATTTAAGATTTAAATCCCTGACCAGGCCGGGAATTGAACCCAGAGCCTTCTGAGCCGGACGCCATTAAGCTGACCATTCAGCCAAGGTGTAGGACGGTTACGCGATTGTATCACTAGATGACATACCTCAAGCAAACCATCCATAGTATGTGTACTTCACTAGATGGCTAGGTGGCTCTATGATTTATAGTTAGTGCATGAAAGCGATGTTAAATCAGTTGCGAGTCGATCGCCAGCAAAGGCGACATACAGTAAAGTATGTACAGCGTCTACTGGAGCGCCAGGGATGTGAAGTATTGGAACATCCACCACAATCTCCAGACCCTTCTCCGTATTTCGACCCGATACTAGAAGTAAATGAACCATTAGGTGGTAGACGGTTTGGGACGCTAGAGGATATTGCACATGCCGTGCGGCGACAGATGACCCGATTTACACATGATGAAGATGGTATCTAGTGCCCGCCATATTGCTGCAGCGTATTGTGGACTATGTAGTGGAGGACGACTCGGAAGGTTTTTTAGGATGGTTACGTGAGCCGTAATATTCCTGTAACACTAAAGCTGTAATGTTATTCTAACTACCCTAATAAACATGAGTAGCACAACGCTGTTCATGGGTTTTCAAGGATGGTTCCTGACCTCGTACTCTGCATTGTCCATACTGTATGTTTTCATTTATATAATTACAATTTTTCATCCGCACTCGTAATCTCACAAAAAAGTTGCCATGACTTACGCCCAAACTCACGTATGTTTTGAGAATTCCATGCATTTCTGCAATATTTTTATATATAGACCTATATATAAAATCTGTATGTCAACATCGAGAAAATGGTTTTAGTACTCATGCTCTGTCTTCATATGAACTGAACTGGATATATAGTTATTTTTAATGTGTGCGATTCCCGCCTCTACCAACAGTATGCATGAAGCTAATTTTGCTATGGCCCTTTAGCACGAACCTGTAGTCTACTTGTAAAAGCTGCATAAGTATGCAATATTACTGATGTATAAATACCAGCCTCTGTGACATTCATGCATCCATGTCTTAGCAGTATTTAAGCGTACTTCCCTCTTAAAGTTCTATGGGTTAAGCGAGAAGTTACTTTGTTATTTTACTTGCGAGTGGAATGATTACTGAATTATATGTGATGTTCTCCTTGACAGCTTTCTCCTCTCCATAGTCACATGCACATTCAAGATAATCAAATGTAAGGTAACACTTTTTAATGCCAATGACTTTATCAAATACAGTAAGGTGATGAATAGTATCATTAAGACTTGGGGGAAAATATTTGAACCAATTAAAAGGAAACATGGACGCGTGTACTAGGACGTCCCAGGAGCAGGATTTGGTGTCCGTGATGAAGACTTCAGGAGTGAGTCGTTGGGACAAGTAACAGCAGTCAAAAAGTAACCGAACATCTGTATTTTAAATAAAATTGCTTGACGTCGCACCAACAAAGATAGGTCATACGGCAATGGTGGGACAGGAGTGATAAGGAAGCGGCTGTGGCCTTAAGGTGCAGTCCCAGCATTTGTCTGGTGTAGGGATGGGAAAACAGAGAAGAAAATCTTCAGGACTACCGGCAGTAGGTTCGAACCCACTATCTCCCGAATGCAAGCTGATAGCTACGTCACCCAAACCGCGCGACCACTCGCTCGGTCCAAACAAGTGTACAAACATTTATTAAGGACATGTAACCTTTTCACACACCGCCACCTCGGACAGTGGCATACTTCTGACAGCGTCTGTTAAACTTTTCGGAACACCTGCAGGCCATCTTTGGTCATTTTCCGAAGAGCACACGACTCATTCGTCTTCACCTCATCGGGTATCGCGAATCTCCGCCCCTCGAGCATGGCTTTAACTTTCGGAAACGGGAAGTAATCTGCCGGAGCAAGATCTAGAGAATACAGAGGATGGAGAAGGATAGACATATTACGCAGCGGTCTGTGTATTGAGGCGTTGTGATGGAAAATCTGATTCTGCCCTTGCCACAAAAGAGGCCTCTTTCGTCGCAAGCATCACAAGGACACCGAAGAATAGAAACATACATCTCCTCAGTGACCAGTCCCCAGAATCGAAGAAGTGTTGGGGCATAAGTCTTCCCGTACGCCTGGGATGACAGATTATAACCCGCGCAGGGAAGGCAAAGAAGTTGCCTATATAACAAGGCGGAGTCAGCCATATTTTGATTACTTACTTACTACTGGGGAGTGTAGCTTCCACTGAAGTCCCAGTCTCATCCATGGCTGTGACAATATGGAAGCTGCTGGGGTATGGGTGGTGCTGAGTAATGACATTCAGAGCACGACTAGTGCATCAGAGTGTCATGAAAGGTGCTGCTCATAGGGTCAGTCATGCTGCAATAGCACTTTCTGACCCAATGAGGAAAGCAATGGCAAACTACCTCACTCCTAGTCTTGCCTAATACGCCTCATTTCGGTGCTGCCATTGGTTTTTGCGTTTTCCTTATAACCGCATAACTTTTGGTGGTGCTATTCGAGGATCCAACCAGCCTCTGGGCTGATGACCTAACAGACAGACATACTAGATGGATGCTATTAGGCACCGAAGGTTTTGTAAGGTCATCATAGTGGAAAAAAGATATAAGGTCAGACCAAGAAAGCGATGGCCTGGTGATGCGGAGGAGTATCTTCCGAGTGCTGGGGAAGAGGTCACAAGATGGAGAAAAAAGTTTGACAGAGCTCGATGGAAGATCATCATTCCGAAGATAAAGTTCTATAAGGATCGTAGCGTCGATGAGTGAGGAGTCTCTAGCTCGATGTTCAGGACGTTTATAAGATGTCCAAGCCGTGAACTTCAATGCAATAAACTCAGAATATATATCGTAATTACAAGATTGCTTCTATTCCCTGAAGCTCTTACTTATATCGCCAGTACTGAGATCAAATCGATGTTAGGGTGAAATACATCGATGTTTCCAAGATATCGATTTTAAAGTCCACGCTGCCAAGAACAAATGAACGGCTGAAGGCAGAAGACAAAGATATACCACGTTCTAATATGAATACCATGCCCTGTTTCATAAAAGAACAAAGTGAAATACTTAAACTAAGAAACCAAAAAGTATACTGTATAACATTTCATCCTCAACAAGTGCGTATTCTAAAATGTGTTACCTTACTTTTCCGAACTTTGGCAATCATCAACATGCAATGTTGGTTGAAGATTGAGGAACATAACGTGGCAGGTATCATCACATTCACAAGCAAAAAAGCGCAATCGGACAATAGAAGTCGTAGTTAATAATATGCAGAAGGTCGTTTAAGTGCAGGGTTCAACAACCAAGCAGGAAGAAGAGGCTATAGAGAACACTGAAAGGCCTTGCAGTTTATAGTACTAAAACATATTGGATGTAAACATTTCCATAAAAGTTCAATGCCATAAACGGGTACATCAACAATATTTGGGAAGACCGTTAATACAGTTTAAAATAAGAAAATAAATCAAAATTTGGTTTGAAGTAAGTTTCAGAATTGTGGCTTGTTTTATAAATGCATTAGGCCCATTAAAGTTTTTGCTTTCTGGTTTGAAACGTGGTTGTTAATCTCAGAAAGGTCAAAGAAATAATTCGTAGTCTTATGCTCGTAGATAATTACAAGCTAATTTTGTAATATTTTTGTTGGTAAGTGGCAATTTTAAATCAGTTTATTCTTCCTTGCGTTTAACTACATTAATTCATAAAATGGACATTACAAAATTATGAATACTGTATATAGGAGCACATTTGTGCAAAGTTTCAAGCTAATCGGGTTGAAAAATATTTCCCTCGAGCATTTTTAATTGTAGAAAATTTCCTTCTGAGGAGAAACAAAGATGGAAAAGCCATCCCCAGTAAAGGAACGGGCAGATGCGATTTGAATGTCTCTGCAGGACATTTTAACTGCCTCCAAATGTAAGAAAAGTGTACCACCATGTGTCCCAGTGTGTCTATATGTGACAAAATCTTAGTGCCGTCCAATAATCAAAGACAGTGATAAAAGGGATCAGAAGAATTAAAATAAGGGAAGGAACCAACTATACAACTCACAATATTTGTGGAGAGTCACCGGGGGCAAATAAAGTAATGTCATTTTAGACGAACTCTGCTAGCCAAACACAGTACTCTAAAAATTTGTGGGAGAGAACACTCAACGACAACCTGTCACAGTTTTATTGCAGAATACAATTTTCCGGTTATTTAAGAATCGTGAAACCTGTCAAAAATCGGAGGTTGATTTTTGGCAAGAAGATGAAGGCACCACTGCGTGGGATTCGCTTCCGAACTGAGGAATACTTTCTGCATTCAATCGATCGGTCTCTTTGCGCCACCCACGAATTAGGTAGTACCGATGGTATCCAAAGAATTCCGCGTCGCTGGGAATACGTTGTACGAAACATTTGTGGCTACATCGAAGGCCTGTAAAGCCTACAAACTGATATGTATGTTATATATCTAGAAAATAAATAGTGCCACTACTCAAAAAACAACTTATCTCAGTCATTGCTCCTCCTATCGTAGGAACGCATGAATATTACAGACAGGAAATTATATTTTGCTCATTTTTACTACTGTAGGCTATGTACCGAGTTTCCACACAGCAAATATTAAAGAAGAAATTCTACGCTTCCTGGCTTTCCCCCGTAATTCTGATATGCCGTAGTGTAGGCCTACTAATTAAATAATATATAGCATTTTGTCCACCTTGTCTATCTCGAAACTTACATACCAAGTTTCAAGAAATTATGTTGAACAGTTTTCCCGTGATGAGAGAGATATTAAAGTTAAATTGAACCTATTTTCAACTTGTGTTTCCCTCATCCGAGACAAAAACGAAGTATGAGGGGGAAAAATGAAAGTGTACAGACAAAATTATAATTTTCATTTAATTATGTTTTAATTTTAACAGATAATTTATGACAAATAAATCCAAATTAACAAACATGAAATTAGCGACAGTGACTTACGATACGAACGGATGGGAACAGACGCATGAAGGTATTAGTAAATGAAGAGATAACGGTAAATTTAGCATTGATGAAGCCGTCAGGAAAGATGGTGCAGCTTTCTGATACGGATGTAAGACATACTAAGATCAGTTGAAACAACTGTCGAGATAAACGAAGCATTATAATAATAATAATAATAATAATAATTGCAGTTCTTACTATTATTATTATTATTATTATTATTATTATTATTATTACTACAATGCTAGCCAGTTTAAAAAATTTCTGTCTTTTCCGCCATGTGGCGCAGCTCTTCTGAGGCACATCTCATGGAGGTGAGCTGCATGTACCTTCTTTTAACCACATACCAGCCATCTTAAATTTCTGACAGTGCTGGGAATCGAAGCACTAACCGTTGCACTACGGAGAGTACATATCAAGTCAGTCGAAGGTACAGGGGAAATCCAATGTAATCTACCTCAGTGTGATAACTAAGAGCTCTAGAGGGTACCTCAAGATGTTTTCTTGCTGTTGGTATTAACGAAGAAACCATTCAACATGGAACAAAATTAAGAACACACATAAACACAAATTCGCCGAAAAACCTACACGAAGTGGTACAGGATGGGCAAAAGAAGAAACTCAGCGAACGGATGAAAGAACTATGTATGAAATAAATACAAACGTGATTCCTAGTTGGCCACAACGAATCTTGTTTATTTGGCTAGTGGTTTATCGCCGCATTAACATATCAAAGGTTTTCAGCGACTGAAGGATGTCAAAAGAGAGGTCCAGGCGCCCTAATTTCGCCACTTGAAAGAAGACAAAAGGGCTAGGAGTGCGCAGGAAGCAGCCGTGGTCTTAAGATACAGCCCCGGCATTAGCCTGGTCTGAAAAATGGGAAACCATGAAAAACAATCTTTAGGGCTGCCGAGGATGGAATATGAACCTCACAACTACGCGACCTTAGCCAACTCACTATGTAACGAATAAAAATAATAATAAAAATAATAATAATAATAATAATAATAATTGTACCGGGAGGTACCCCTCAACGCCGCGCGTGCAAAATGAGCGCCTAAAAGAACTCCTCTATCGATCAAATGTGAAACCAATAATACAATAAGTCAGAACTTTACTCTGAAGATGTCGCCACTAAAATCTGATATAATTTTATTAAAGTTTCTTGTACTGTGTGAATTTCTACTTGTTTTGTTTGCCCTTCATCAAGAAGTTTGGACATAGATGTCACTGCTAAAAAACTATGATCATGCACCCTGATGCGAAGTGAAGGAACTTTTAATTTAAAGAAATTTTGTATTCATAAGTTTTTTTTACTAATTGATGTTCATTTATTTTGGGTTGGCAATATTTATCTTTTCTTTCCGCCAGTTTTGAATCCAGCCAATCCCTAATTTCTGTAATTGATTTTCTACCAATTACAGTATTCTTCTTCTTCTTCTTCTTCTATTTTGAGTGTAACTTTTAAATTAACCAATAAAACGAGAAAGTGTGGCTAGTTTAATCTTGAATGGTCTCGAACATTCCCGGAGGGTTTATAAACTGCGGATTTTCACGTCTCTTGGCCAATTGATCATCATCTTACTGAGTGTGTGTGTCAAGCAGGAGGCGGGAGGCCTCTTCGTCAGCTGCTAGAGCTTCTATAAGGTAATGGCCACATAAAATCTTTCTTTCTTTCTTTCTTTCTTTCTTTCTTTCTTTCTTTCTTGCTAGCTCCGCAGTTTAACCCGAGGGAAAGGTCCGAATCATCACCTATGTAACCTACTTTTCTGAAAATGTAATTTCTGCCGACTTATGTAATAATTTCATAAAATCTTTAACTGAAAATCGGGGACAGAGAGTGATGTACCCTCTCGAGCTCCCCTTCATCTTGGTTTGAGGCGACTACGTTCACTGCTGGTTTTTTATTTTTATTTATTCTGTAATGTGGTAAATTACTTTATATACGACTCACCTCGTTATTTTGGGAATAGCCCCTGTTTCATCGGCCTAGTGCCCTTTAGGTTTTAAGAGTTCATATCTAGGAGCGTAAGCAAACGCCTCCATTCATTTCATGTTCGGGCCATTTATTTAACCGGTATTCCTTTTACATGAAGGCCCAGTAGGTTGGGTATTAAATACCCCTGTATAAACATTTTTTTCTTTTCCTCTATTTGTAAGTGGTGCCTTGAGAGGCCAGGAAGTGTTAGTTGTTTCCTTGGGTAGGCTTGGAAAACTGAGAGCCTGTTAGCTCTTTTTTAAAGTAAGATTACCGAATGCCTCTTGAAGGCTGGATATTGTATTTTGGGAGCCAGTGCTCCATGAATTAGGGGATTTCTGCCCTTGTATAAATTTGTGCTCTTTTGTAAATTTGAGCCAGGAGCTCAAGAATTGTAAAAGCGACGGGCTTGAAGCCCAGATTTTCAAAGCCTCTAAATTTTGGATTTTCTTGTCTTGTTCAAAATTTGTCATTGTACCTGACGATTCATTGTTATGAAAATTTGCTAAGGTTGAAAATATAACCTTCAGTTTAAGTTTTAAATTATTTTCTTGACATTGTAGTTAGACCCATTCAGCCCCGCACCTTCTTTTACCTCTGCGGTCCACGATAAACCCCGGAATATAATAATAATAATAATAATAATAATAATAATAATAATAATAATAATAATAATAATAATAATAATAATGGTCCCCGCCCAACTTCTTTGCTGAATGGTCAGGGTAATATTGCGTTGGGTCCAGAGGGCCCTGGGATCGATTCCAGGCTGGGGCGGAGATCTTAACCATGTCCGGTTGATATTTCTGGTTCGGGCACTGGGTGTTTTGTGTTAGTATTAATACACATCTTCCCATTTATATACAATAATTCCGCACAGACATTCTACCACAGAAATATCCAATAGTGAATATACCCCCACCCCCCCACCCCCAGGATAGGGTTGGAGTCAGAAATAGACTTCTGGTGGTAAAACGGGGCTCAATCCACATTAGTGCTAACGACAAGTAATTGTGAAGAGGTCAGGAACAAGAAGAGAAAATGGTTTCGACTACCATGTATAGGTATTTTCATTTGACGTCACTTGCAACAAATAAAAATACACAAGCTTTTGAGCTTTTGACGTTTCAAGAAAACAAGGTGAAATTTTTACGTTTCGCAGAGAACTCTTCCTCGTGAACAGTCGAGATTTTCTTCTGAAGACGCGGCGCAGCGTTCTCTGCGAAACATAAAAAATTCTCCTTGTTTTCTTGCCACGGCAAAAGCACAAAAGCTCATTATCACGTCTACAATTACGGGCCGTGAAAGCATCAATCTAAACACAATACAGTCAATTTACAGTAGACTGAAAAAGTTATCAGATCAACTCAAACTACAGAAATAACTTGAGTGTTGTTTAAAGCAGCCTGACAGCTAGGTCATCGGCCAGTAACAGTACAAGGTGCACCGAAATGAAACGATACTTAAAATTTCAACATGTATCCACTGATTAGAATCTAAAACTAACGATGATGAAAAAATGACCACGAATCCAAAACAATCTGTGGATCCGATTCACAATGCCTTATTTTCTGGGATGATTCTTTTTGTCCAAAGGGGTCCAAAATCCATGCCACCGGCCCCTCATAGTACTAATCACTTGTAAAGCAGAACCATGATGTTTCTCCTATAGTAATACCAATCACGGGCAACGAAGAATCGTGGGGTTCCTCGCATGGTGGTGCTAATCACGGGTAACGTAGACCCATGGTGTTCCTCACACAACGGCACTACTCACAGGCAACACAGACCCACTGCGTTCCTCACATAAGGATACTTACTACTGACAAGTAACGTAGACCCATGGCGTTCCTTACATGAGGGTACTGCTCACAGGCAACACAGATCCATGGTGTTCCTCACATAAGGATACTACTCACAAGCAACGTAGACCCATGGTGATCCTCACATGAGAGTATACTCAAGGCAACACAGATCCATGGTGTTCCTCACATAAGGATACTACTCACAAGCAGCACAGACCCATGGTGTTCCTCACATAAGGGCACTACTCACAAGCAGCACAGACCCATGGTGTTCCTCACATAAGGGCACTACTCACAGGCAACACACACCCACTGTGTTCCTCACATAAGGCTACTACTGACAAGTAACGTGTACTCATGGTGTTGCTCACATAGTAATACTAATCATAGGCAACATAGACCCACGGTGTATCACACATTATGGTACTACCCACAAGCAACACATATCGTGTCCTTCATAATTATAATGTCACTACTCCCAAAGTGATCCTCCCCCGACGATACTAATCAAAGACCCAGACGGAAACAGTAGCGGTACGAGTTCCTCAGATAATAGTGATTTTTGCTCTAAGAGGGAGCACAACTATGCACATGTAGTAGTACTAATCGCAACGGTGTTCATCGCGTAATGGTACTTATCACAGATAGTCTCATGGTTTCAAAAGTATCGCCCCTTTTATTCGCCTCTTAGGACGGACTGGGGATATCGTGGGTGTATTCTTCATCTGAGTCCCCCACTCACAGGGGGTCAGAAATAACTTTCACCGCGCTTTAATTGTATTCAGGGAAGCAACATTACCAATATCTTAGCAAAAGGTATTTGTAATAAGTTCATCCGTTTACTTCCTAGTGTCGGGCCACGAACACTGGACTTTCTCTCAGCAGGTAGCACAGCCAGGTAAAGAGCAATACCCTGAAGAACAGCAGGTGGTAAAATAATAGAAACTCAATCTCAATCGAATGCTTTAGAGCAGCGCTTTCCTAGCTTCTTTCATGGCGACACGTTACCGATCACCAACATTTTGCGACACACATTACACCTCAAACGTAAGCATCTCACACATTCATAAGCTACTTATGTGCCCTTCATAAGATAAACAGAAGAAACACTTATTTCTAGTATCATCTGCATTTTATATGAGATAATAATAATAATAATAATAATAATAATAATAATAATAATAATAATAATAATAATAATAATAATAATAATAATAATCGTATGCCTTCAGCTACCGTGAGCAGACATTTCAATCTGACGCCATCTATCTGCTCGTCAATTTCGAAGTTCCGTTTTACTCTAGACCTACTAGATGGCAGACAGAGTAAACCGAATCTCTCTTGGGCGTTTGTGGCTGTGATTTAATTAATTTTGTCGGGAAAACACCAAATGTGTCACCAGAGATCTTTGACTTGCCCACATCGTCGAATGGATTTCGAATGGACTGTTTCCCGCCCTTAAAAAATCCGACCACCTCTGCCGGGTTTGAACCCGTTATCTTGGGATACGGAGGCCGACACTCTACCCCTGATCCACAGAGGCACCTTATATAAGGTAAAAGAAACATATTTACATACTATTCTAAGAGAAGGAAAACTAAAGTATTCATCGTTAATTTTACTCGTCCCTGATGAGTCCTAAAAATTTGTTTTATGTTTGGACGAATATGGATAGATTCAATCAAATTTCATCAATCAGCATTTTTGAACTGTCGCGTTTGACTGTATTGGTATTGGTCATCACAGAAACTCCTGCTTTGCAAGAATATGTGGCTGAAAACATCAACAAAACCACAAGAGCCTGTTGAGCCAGATGTGGAAAACCATTCTGAAGTGAAATCCAGAATTTTCTCAATCATCTCGTTGATTTAACTTCCAAGTTCCTCTCATATTTAAGCTCTACCAATTCTTTTTCTTCTTCTACTCCCGATAAAAAAAACTGATTTATCCAGACATAACCACTTGTCCTCAGATATGGAAGGTAACTTGAGTTTATCAGACAGCTGTAAACCTTTTTTTTTTTTTTTTTCAAGTCAGAGTAGATTACTGTATTCGGGAATATTTCACCGCTGCTTTCTAAAAGAGATACTCTGCGGCGCCCCATAAACCTTCAGGCTGAACACCCCTGGATGTCGCGACACCCGGTTTGAGAAACACTGCTGAAGGGTGAATGATATATAAAATAAACAGCCGTTCCACAAACTCTTCAACCCCATTCTAGTGTTTGTGTGTAGCAGGGCAAGGGTACAATGGATGACACAGAGAATCAAGATCACAGCCACGAGATATCTCCTGTTTCACGTGCATTTCCAACTCCAGGAATGTGACAACTGCAATTAGCTATTAAAACCGTCGTCGACGGGTTGCCTTTTATACTCTAACTGCATCAATGGCAGCCTAAGAGAGAACAGCACATCTCCATTAACAAGAGTCAGTGCACTTTTCTTGTTGATCGGTTTTCTGGGCTTAGGACATTGTAGACGACCGTATTAAGTTTTCTTTCGGCTCGTTGACGTTCAAGGCAGTCCCATTTCCACCACCCTTCACGACTCCCTTTTCTCGTATTATTTCTCTTCCGGGTTTTCATTTTCATTTCGATGGTTATCTTAATTATTAACCTCCTCATCAATGTGGACCTATGATCACGCTGTTCTGTACCTCCTTAAAACAACAACGACCATCATCGCTATTTAACTCGTCACCATGCCGACTGAACAATATGACCATGTCAGCAACGATCGGTGTTGATGGATTTCGGAATAGCTGTCTAAATCTGTGAATCTCTCTTTATCACAGGGCGCGCAGTAAAAATGTATGGATTTTCACACCAGGTAAATGTCAGGGCTGTACCTTAATAAAGGTAGCTTCCTTACCACTCCCAACCCTTTCCTTTCCCATCATCACCGTAACACCTGTATCGGTGGGACGTAAAGCAAATTGAATATATATCCTGAGGGCATGTGATGATTATTCAATTTGGCTATATACGAATTTTGCAACTTTGAAGTGTATTTCATTATGCATGATTAATTGGATTGTTCTGAAGTATTTCTAAAGCCCTCAAAAACAATTTAAATGGCGAGTTGACACTTGTGGTTATATGTTCTATAGAACACGCAAATGTGATTTTTTCAATTAAACGTGGGGAACGCGCGATGGTTGTCCACGTTATGAAAAAAAAAAAAAACACAAGAATGTGGATGAATCGAAGGGCAATGCAAGATGCTCTCGTCTTTTTTCTACAACAAAGAGGTTGGCATCTCTTGTTTAGCGAATAGCTGCATAGGTATTTGATTTGATTATGTCATGGTATCGCTATAACCCATTCAGAGAACAAAACGTTCAGTATGGAAATATAAGATTTTGCATTTAAGGAGATGTGGTACCTCCTATCTTCACAATGCTAATTTTAACAAATTCAAGCACATACTTTGAGAAGACTATAAATAATATTGTGAAATTGAGTACACATACTTTACAGCTTGAGGGCTTTTGTGTCAACGGTAATTTTCAGACTTTGACTGTTACACTGAATTTATATAATTTTATGTAATTGTTTAATGGACACCCATTTTTATTGATATTTTAAGACTTTAAAACAAAATAAATATCAACATTTTCTACGTTAATAAGGTTTAAAATTACGATTAAAAAAAAAAACAGTCAATAGTAAACGTGTTTCAAATTTCATGTTCCTAGCAGTTCCCGTACACCTGGTAACTTTTTCTTTAAAAAAAGTCTTGTCACACACACACACACACACACACACACACACAACTCAGCGAGTTGGCCGTGCTGTGCATTTGGGAGATAGCGGGTTCGAGCTCCACTGTCGGCAACCCTGAAGATGGTTTTCAGTGATTTCCCATTTTTACACCAGGTAAATGCTGGGGCTGCACCCGAATTAAGGTCACGGTCACTTCCTTCCCACTCCCAACCCTTTCCTGTCCCATCGTCGCCATAAGATTTCTGTGTCGGTGGAACGTCAAGCAGATTTAAAAAAAAAAACATTATGAAGCAGTCATGAAACGGAAGTAATAATCAACACAGGCAGCTCATTATTAAATCACAGATAAACAGAAAACGAACACGCTGAGGATTTACAAGATGTTACGTCGGCTGTTAAAAGGTGCAAATGCCTCTATTTCACCATTTTTTCACGAACTGGTTTCTAATACCGAGTCTCCAACATATAAAACATTTTCTTCATGTTTGCGAGAAAAGGGAGAATGTATGAAGAGCATTTAAATTTCGTGAAACTTATCTGTACAGCTTCCGTATTGCCGTAGTATATGAGAAAATCGTAAAAAACTATGGAAAATTCGTAGTACTTTGCAATACTACGCTAAACAGTCAATTTAAATACAACTTGAGCTCCAGGTAAATTTTGGAGATCACAGGTAACTTCGCATCTCATGTCCGGGATTCAAATCGCAGTCGTCTTGGTGACAAGCCAGAGACGCCCCCTCAAGATTGCACCAGTCTCCTATTAGCACTAATTAAGAGTGTTAATGACGTCTCGTGGCAATGAGGCGGCCCGGCCCTCGACTGAGGAACCTTGGCTCTCCAGCTCGTCGACGTGCGCACAAATTGGTGGAAGTTTCAACCTTCTGGGTCTATTGCTGGTGACGTCATGTTCAGGAGGCCTTGCTAACCCACGTCGATGCGAGCGATTTGGACAATTTGCGTGGCTATACTTGATTACGTCCTGTAATTATGATGACGAAAGCATCTTTGTACGAGTGACTTGCAAAGGACAGAGAAAGAACGAATACTTTCAAAGATGTATTGATAATATGCTACTTCTCATCTAGCTGAAGAAAAGTAGAGGAACGGCGATTTAAAAACAAAACACAATAATCATACCACATGCTGAAGATATCTCGTACACTTCTTCACTGTTCGTCAGTAGTTTTTCCCAATTTTCCCAAGAATATCGATGGTGCGGCTACTGCGCACCTTGAACCGGCTGTTAGTAAGTTGGTAAGCTTTTTTCATGTTTCCAACAAGCACTGTATCTTCTATATTCCTCCATTGTTTTATCTGTACTATGTCCGCCTCCGTAGCGTAACGGTTAGCGTTACTGGTCGCCGTCCTCTGAGTTCAGGGTTCGTTTCTTGGTACTGTCAGAGTCGTTAAAAATGGACATGCAGCTTACCTCCACTGTGGATGTGCCTGAAAAGAGCTGTGCCACCTCAAGTATAAGAGTTCACGAAGGTGTGCAGCAGTGTTTGTGAGGGCTAATTCTGAGAACCATCGAATTCATTTTTATGCGGGTTTCACCGTTGCATGAAACATTACTCCAAGACAAAAAGAAATGGAGCAGCAGCGATTTTAGTAAACTAAGACTAACACTATCTCTAAACCGTAAACGATGGACCCCAAGAATTTGAAGAATTTGGAAGAATTGTGGAATACAAAATCCTCTACGGAACAAGAAAAAAAAATCCGCGGCAGTATATACCTGTTTGTGAAAAATAGTCCCCAATAAGAGTGTTCATATCAGTTTGCAATAAAAATCAACTTTAAAATTAGAAACCATATTTTGAGAATTTTCACGTAATCTTTACCACAAATCGTTTATGCACCTCAATGTTACTGACATTATTAATAGTAAAAATATTGGTTTCACGTCCCACCATTTAATTTTACTTTTCGGAGGCGCCGAGGTGCCGAAATTTTATCCCGCAGGAGTTATTTTATTTTTCCCTAATCAAATTCTATGCTTTGTAAGTTTATTTATTGATCGTTAGGTGTCTTACTTCAAAACTGCAGCACACAGTTCATTATCAGTACGAGTCTCCAACGATACTGTGTACAGTTTATGGAAATATCTTCCTTCTTAAGCCAGGTAGAATCTATTTCACCCATATTTACACAACCAAATACGATAATTTCATACTACTAGAACTGCATGACTCGGTGGATAGGCTGGTCGATATAAGAAGAAATTATTGAACGGAAATCAAATTTGCAAGTCGAAAATGGTAAGGATATCGAGAAGAGACGGGCCTCTCAGAATCAAGACGGGAAAGCCAGAACTAGGAAAACATCAAAATACATGGGAAGTCTTCCGACGAAAGATGTATACTGCGCACGGAAATCAGATCATGTATCGCCAAGGCTAAGGCTGCACTCAACCAGTCATCTCGGCTTGGAGTTACGGAAGAAGATGCGTCGCTATGCATGGATCAGAAACATGCAGAGATAAGAAAAGGAGAGGAAGTTTTAAAATGTGGTGCTGGAGAAAGATTGAAAGAATAACGTGGACGGCATGGTGACAAATGAAGAGGGAAAGTTGGCGACAGGACAACAATCCTCGACACAATTCTTCAGAGAAAAGTCAACTGGTTCTGACATCACATGAGAAGAAACCGCCCACTGCATGATGTCGCTGAAAAGGTGGGAACACAGAGACGTAGGAGAAGAGGCCCAGCTGCTAGACGAATTAAAAGATAAAAGTACTGGGTGCTGAAGGAAGAAGATGAGGACTATGGAGACAGAGTCAAAGGACCTGCCACTAGGACTAATAATATCAAACAAAATGATACGGTATTAGCAGAGATTGCGCAGAGAATGCTATGTATTCGTTCTCTCCCGCCTGGACATACTGACAATGTGAAGTTTCAGGGAACAAATGATCACTGTTTGAATGATCACGGTTCCATTAAATCTTCCATCCCATCCATCTCCCAGTATATTGGAGGCTGGTCGGCAGGACAATGCAGTAGCAGGTCGATACGTCTAGTCTAGAAGGGGTGCGGTGTGGTGGTGTGTGCACGACCCAACCTACCACAACTATTGATTCCTTCACAGCGCATGTCCCAACGCTGCGCAACTCCATCGCTTACATATCCCATTTAGATTCCCGGAAGTAAACCGGATAAACCACCATTAAGTGGCTCGGTCACTTTCCTGATCTGTGAGGAGGGGGACAATTTTTATTAGTGAATCAGCTGAGAGAGATTTCACTCACCGACAACCTATTTTCGGTTTATAGAGGGGTGTTCATTCACTCGTTCATGTTCTAAACTCTATAACGGCTAAGCCATTGGGATAGGACTACAGCCAATACTGTTGGCATTCAATTCCTTCACATCGCACTATCAGCACCTATTGCAATATTATCTGTTCATCTTAAACAATCGATACGTTCCCCATAAATTTTAATTGCTACTGTTTTTGTTTTCATCGCCGAAACTGCCTGCTCAATCTTCCTTCTTCAGCATAATATCATTCCCGCTAGGCGAGGGTCACTGATTAGGATTTTTTTCTTTCATGTATCATTTCCTCCAACAAGTCCACGCAGGTTCATTCTGACCATCCATCGTCTGTTAGGATGCCCTCTACTGCTCTTTTCGGCTGGCAGCATTTCCAGAATCCCCCTTTCAACATATTCCTGGTTCCCTACTTTCGACGTGCCAATACCATCAGAGTCCAGCTTCGATGACTTTGAGACATTTGCATCACGTCCAGCCTCCTAGTCTCTTACTTCATCCAGCCCCGTATGCCCAGCTGCAAACCTAAGCATTCTCTTCTCGTCTTTATCCAGTCTGTCAGCCCATTTTCTTGTCACTGGCTAAGTTTCTGCTCCGTAAGTAATCTGGATGTTCTCTTTTAATTTGTTTTACACCTTTCCTTTCTGTTACGCAACACACTAGACACTTTCCTCCAGTTCCAACACGCGGATTGTGTCCGGTTCTTTAGGTGTTCCTCCAACCAAGCATCTTGTTGGATAAATGAACCGAAGTACCCGAATTGCCTTGTTGGGATCTCTACCCCATTCATCTGCATACGTGACTGCTTCCCTCTCAGGCTCAAACTCTGTCCTGGTTCTGCTTATCTACATTCCTCTACTTCAGGGCCTCTCAAACGCTCAAAATCTCACGCGTGCAAACAGCGGCGCAGAGTTCCTGTGCACACTGCTTCGGTCCCGCTCGGCTCGGACCAACGCTTCATCTGTGGGCTACTCGGCTCGGATATGGAGCGCTACGGAGCAAGTGAGGAAGAGGGAGACAGGGGGAGCGAGCGAGACAGGCGTGGGGAAAGAGAGAGACAGCGCTATTGCTCCAAATCGAGGGGTGGGGGTCTGCACTCTGGTCAACCAAGCGAAGTCGTCGTTTGCACAGTGCACAATGCATGCACCCTGAGAGGCCCTGCTCTACTTTACAGTGCTTCTCCACATTCTTCCAACCATGTATCTGCATCCTTCTTTGTCGATCATCGATCATGGTGCTTCTTCCTTAACGGTTTCGCTCAACACATCCGTAACAATAGTAAACAGTAATTGCCACCTCAGTGATGATATTGATATTACGTCCCAGAAACTACTTCCACGGTTTTCGAAGACGCTGATTTTTGTCCCGCAGGAGTACCTTTAAGTGCTGGTAAATCTACCGACAAGATACTAGCGAATTTGAGCACCTTTAAATACCATCGGACTGAGCTAGGATCGAACCTATCGTCTTGGGAGTCAAAAGGCCAGAGCTTTCCTGTATGGGCTATTCAGCCCGGCCCTCCTCAACAAACACAAATAAGTAAGGTGACAGGTTGGCGTAGGGACAGCAGATGTTAATCATGATGACAATATCGGAAATACTCTCAGAAGTGTTGACAGAGAACAGAATCAAGGACTTCACAACTGGAAACAATAATTCTCAGCAGCTGCGCGTTAAATTTGACGTTCTGTTTTCACCACCAGTTTGCATCACCATATTAACTTGTACCACAGCCTGCGGTGGTGATTGCCGCTGTATATACTAGTAAGAAATTACGTGGAATTACGAAAGTTATCTGGCCTTAAACTTTAGGTAAAACTCAATATGAGCATGGGTTCCTCTACAGATACCTGAGATAAGCTGATGATCATAATAATAATAATAATAATAATAATAATAATAATAATAATAATAATAATAAAAGAGACCCATATAATGTCACGAAGTATGGAACAATTAACAGAGTACAGAAGTTTAAATATCTAGGGGAGCGGATAACTCCTACAGAACTACCAGGAATAGCGTAGCAGGAACCGGCACACACACACACACACACAAAAAAAAAAGGCAACAGCATATCAGCTATGCCGCAATGTATATAACAAAAAATCAATATCAATCGCTGCAAAACTCAGATATTACAACACTGTGATAAAGCCAAAAAGTTTGTATACAATCGAATAGTAAGGGCTTACTAGCAAACATTAAGACAAATCTTGAGAAAATACTACGGCCTAGGAAAGTGGAACAAGAATTACGACTGCGATCAAATGCGGAATTATACAAAAAGACAGAAAATCACATCGTCATTTAAAGGCAGAAGTAGGCTTCTACGGGCACATCAAAAGAATGCCACCCGAGAGAACGGAAATTCTGGAATACACAGAGAGCAGAAAGACACAAATTAATTGGCTGAAGGGAGTGAAGGAGGGCATGGAGGAAAAGAACATACCACAGGATGCAGTATATTACAGACATTATAATAGGAAGACCATCAACAAAATTACAGATTCCGAGATCAAACGATCAACTAAGATCACACGAACAGGAAAGGGACCGGCAACAGCTGGTCGCAAGAATGTAAAGAAGCCCATTCCGAAAGGATGAAGAAAATAATGTTCTTTGCTTTAAAGTCCCACTCTACTTTTACGTTTTTCTTCGGAGACGCCGAGGTGCCGGAATGTTGTCCCGGAGGAGTTATTTTACGTACCAGTAAATCTACCGACACGAGGCCGACGTATTTCAGTGAGTTCAAATACCACCGGACTGAGTCAGGATCGAAACTGTCAAGTTGGGGTCAGAAGGGGATCCCCCTGTGGGTGGGGGCGATAGAATAACACCCATGTTTTCGTAAGAGACGACTAAAAGGGGCCCCAGGGGCTCTGAACATGGGAGCGTTGCTTGGCGACCACGGGGCCCTCAGCTGAGTCCTGGCATTGCTTCTACTTAATTGTGTCAGGCTCCTCACTTTCAACTATCCTATCCAGCCTGCCCTGGCCAACTCTTCCTTTTCCGACCCCGACGGTATTAGAGCACTCAAGGCCTAGGGAATCTTTCATTTTCACGCCCTTCGCGGGACGATACCTTCATTTTTCGAAGTATCGGATCCCTTCTATTTTTTCTCTCTGATTAGTGTTATACAGAGGACGGTTGCCCAGTTGTACTTTCTCTTAAAACAATAATCCCCACCACAACCACCACCACGAGACGAGGTGCGCACGTTCTGCTGTATTATTTATATATGTATTTATTATGGACCACATTAAGCATCACGTCCGAGCCACTCAACCCCACTGGGGGGAGGAAGGGGAAGGATAAAGAAATACTGGGCTGATGGAAAGAAGAACCAGAAATAAATGATGCTTAATGTGGCCCATAATAAATACATAAATAAATAATACAGCAGAACGTGGTTAACTCTTAACGTTTTTATTTTAAATTCGTGAATAATTATTCTTACCGTTCCTTGACAGTCTTATACATGTGTTTAAGCCGAAGTAAAAGAACATAGCGGAACTCATAGTTTCAAAATATTATGTTTAAGGGTAATGGAACGTTGACTGGGTTTAAGGGAGGGAGGTAGGGTAGGGGTGGGGAAGTGTTCAATCTTGCTGATGCTGGAAATGGAATTGTAATTATCGCAAGGTACGAATAGTTACAAGCTTTAGGCCACCAGAGGGTGTGTGCTACTGTAGTCGTTTAGTCGATTCCGATTCTCCATGACCACACAATACCAAAGCCCTCCGTTTCCTTTTCTGCCCTGCAATACTTTTGTAAGACTTAGAGATGCATGACTTCCTTGATGTCATCAGTCCACTTCATCCGTTGTCGCGCTCTTCTTTTACCATCAGTATTCCCCAGCAGTAAGGTCGTTTCCTGTGAAGCATGCCTTCTCACAATATGACCAAAGTACTTCAGTTTTTGTCCTTCCAACGACCAGCCTGGGTAGATTTCCTGCAATATGGACATATACTTGTAAGATCTCTACAGCGTTTTCTCTAACACCATGTTCGGATACGTCAATTTTTTTTCTTTTTTTTTCGACGTTCAGCCTTCCTTATCGCCTAGGTATCGCTTCCGTGCATCGCTACTGGGAGGAAGTTAATGTATACGGATCTTTGTTCTTAAAGTTGTGTCTCTATTCTTGAAAACACTGTCGAGATTGGTCATTGCCTTCCTCCCATGGCTGCATGGTTGAACCACATGGGACTTGATTATTCCCCATAATGAGTTGTCTGGCGTGGTAAGGTCCGGGCTTCGTGGTGGCTATTTCAACGGGGCTGGAGATGTTGGTGAGCCACGGCCAATCCAGCGGCCTTGAAATTGTTCATCAAGGAACTCGCGCACCTGAACAACAAAATGTGCTGGAGCCCCATCCTGCTGTAACCACACATGATCCATGATTCCCTTGTCTTGAAGCTGAGGTATTAACCAAGATTGTAACATATGCAAATACAGTAAGATTTTCCATTCACATGCCTATAAAAAATACGGTCCGCACAAGTGACGTGATGATATCCCGGCCCATACCATAACACGAGGGAGGTTCCTTTTCAACTCTTGCACATAATAAGGATTTTCCTTAGACTAGAAAACCACATTCCTCCTATGTGAACTGCGATTTATCGCACATTCATCAGAAAATAACACTCTTGAGCGAGACACGGCAATTGGGAATTGTTCCAACAAAGCACGGCAGGCTACAACTCGTTGCTGAATTCATTCGTATGCATCGGCCTGAATCCTTTCATTTTCAAATCTCTTTTAATGTGGTCATGCATTGTTGACCGCGGTACTTGAAGTTCAGTTGCTCTTTTGCGAATGTATTTCAATGGAGACTGCTCAATTGATTGAGCGACGGCGGCACACGTTTCTTCCCGCATCTTCTTACGTCTACTACGCGGCTTATCTTTGACACTGCCTGAAGCAAACGCACGTTGCTCCCAATCAAGCAGAGTAGCTTTACGACGTGGGGGTTTGCCAAAGCGATCTCTAAATGCACTCATTATCACTGTCATTGTTTGCCCCGTATGTGCTCGTTCGTGCACCCACACACACGCCACTAATCGCTCCTCAACAGTGTAGCTGTGTCCACTCACGTCCGCCATGACTTAACAACTGAAATGAGACTAACAACGCTAGCAGCAGGGATACCAATACCAATAAAACAACTATTGAATTCCCCAATTATACAAACTCAATTGCCTATACCATAATATAACAAAATAATAATATGAAACTAGGGGTACCGGGCGAGTTGGCCGTGCGGTTAGAAGCCCGCAGCTGTGAGCTCGCATCCGGGAGATAGTGGGTTCGAATCCCACTGTCGGCAGCCCTGAAGATGGTTTTCCGTGGTTTCCCATTTCCACACCAGGCACATGCTGGGGCTGTACCTTAATTAAGGCCACGACCGCTTCCTTCCCATTCCTAGGCCTTTCCCGTCCCATCGTCGGTGCGACGTAAAGCAAAATAGAAAAGAAAAACAACTAGGGGTACGGGAACTTCTCGGACACCCTGTACAATGTGTCGCCCAAGAATACCCCGTTTTGTGTTATAGTACAACAATGAGGTAAGATTGTTTTATTTTCTGAACTGTTCGCCATATCCTAGTCGTTGCAAGTCAAGGAGCCACTGAAAAAAGTATGCGTTTGAATCCGTACTTAATTTGATATTTTTGTCAGGACCTTTCAAGCTCAAATGAACCAAGTTCTACTGTTATGTTATTGGTTTTACTACCCACTAATGAATCACGGTTTCCGGAGACGCCGAGGTGCTGAATTTCGTCCCGCAAGCGTTCATTTAATTGCCAATAAATCTAGCAACAAGAGGCTGTCGTATTTAAGCATCTTCTAATACCACCAGACTCAGTTGGACTCGCCACACTGAGCTCAAAAGGCCAACGGTCTTGGAATGAAACCTATCGGAAAACAACTGTCTCGCAGTGAAAGGACGGATCCCACCTATCCTAGCCACAGACAGCTCTTTTAGGAGAGATTTTTTTTTTTTTTTGCTAGTGACTTTACGTCGCACCGACACAAACAGTACTTATGGCGACGATGAGATATGAAAGGCTTATGAGTTGAAAGGAAGCGGCCGTGGACTTAAAGTACATTCCCAGCATTTGACTGGTGTGAAATGAGAAACCACGGAAAACCATCTTCGGGGCTGCCGACAGTGGAATTCGAACCCACTATCTCCCGGATACAAGCTCAAAGCTGCGCGCCCGTAACTGCACGGCCAACTCGCCCGGTGGAGGGAAAATCAAACTTATGATTATGACGAACTACACCTGCATTCTTTCTCGCAGTAGTTCAACGTCACTCAAATACATAGGTTGTCGGCGACGCCAAGACGGGAAAGAAAACCATCTTCAGGGGTGACGATTCTACCAACTCCCGAACGCAAGCTTTCAGATACGCAGCCAATTCCTCAGTGTATCTTTCGATTTAATGACACTCGCATACTTAGTATTGCATGCAGTTCATAACATTTTTAAAAATGTGCAGGGTGTGCGTTGGAGCTACGGCCGCAGGTCTTTTTGAGGGTAGAATACGACTTGTGTTAGAAATAAGTAAATGAGCAGAATTCAGATTTAGAGAGATTTTATTTTCTGACTAGACTCTCCTGTTGCGAATGTTTTGAAATGATACGATTTCCCGTTTTCATCTTGTGAGTGTTTCCATAGGCAGCTGTGGGTTTTCTCTCCTTGCCTACAAGCTCTCTTACGCCCAAGTCTCTGACATCTTAGGCTTGTTCGATTTTCATTCGTTCATTATTTCCAAATTGTTCTGGACCTGCTTTAAAATACGATACCGAGACATCGAACATTTTCAAAAACAAAAACAAAAATCTCAACTAGGCCTATATCACAAGATTTTCACACACTTAGTCGCACTTCCTCACAAATATTATTACAAATATAGACAGATCTGGCGTAGAAAAAACCGAACGACACCACTCGTTACGTGCTATCATGTCGCGTTCCCGAGTTAACCTATTTTGCAGCATGCTCTGAGCTTCGATTACACGAATAAATGGCGGATACACGCACTCCTCAATACTGCACCATCTATCCCTATGACTCTTGGAACGTGCCATTTTCAGGTCAGTTATATTTTCGCTAGGTTGTTTTTTTTTTTTTTTTTTTTTTTTTTTTTAATAGTTTGAACTTACTGAAGAAAGTTTGGTCCTGGTGTCCAATATTTTGGAGATATGAATTTTTATCGAGGGACCCAGTACTGGAATGAAACAATACTTAATCTACGTCAAAAAGCTGAGTGACCGAGCAAGTGGCTGTGAGCTTGCATTCGGCAGATAGTGGGTTCGAACCCCACTGTCGGCAGCCCTGAAAATGGTTTTCCGTGGTTTCCCATTTTCACACCAGGCTGCACCTTAATTAAGGCCACGGTCGCTTCCTTCCCACTCCTATCCCTTTCCTATCCCATCGTCGTCATAAGACCTATCTGTGTCGGTGCGATGTAAAGCAGATTGTAAAAGAATTCCACTGATCTAGCCCTTCAGACAAGCAACTCAATGTTGAAAACATCTTAGGGCTGAGAGCTACGTATTTTAGGTAAATAAAATATAAATAAAGTATGAAAATAGATTATTCATTCCTAAAAATTGGAATCCTTTTACTAATCACCTTTATTCGGTCGATTAGATTAGCAGTTTGCCTTTTTCTACCACTACGAGCTAATGCATTGTTTCACTTAAGCCCTTGTAACTACAATTCGGTGTGGACATTTTTCAAAACAATAAAAAACGCCTGAGGGTATTGAACAAAGGAACGCATTACAGAAAGAATTATGTAAATAAGTTAATTTGGCTAGGATCTGAAGTAAACGAGAAAAGAAACGAGCGATTTTAGGCTGTTTTCCCGGAATTTCATTTAGGCCGGAAGTGATTTTCGATTTTTTTTAAAATTGGACAGAACTATCCAAGACTCACAATTTGAAACTTTTCCGGACCCTTCAAGCCCTTCAACTTTCGGCAAAATTGAGGACATTGCTTAATTTTACTTTTTCTCGTATTAAGTAGTAATATTCGTAGTAAGGCAAACTTTGTTACGAAATGTTTTCAAGGTGTTTTTTTTTTTTCTTTTTTCTTTTTTAAAGATTAGCACCGCAGACTTAGAGCACTTGCTCTTGACCGGTAAGGGTCAATGGCAGTGATCTGTTAGTTGCTAGGCAGCCGAAATGTGGGCTTGTCAGCACTGTCGCCCAGCTTCTAATGACGGGAGCAGATTGCACTATGCCTAGCTAGCCATCAACGACATGTGTACTTGGCTTAGCGATATCAAAATACTTCTCAGTGAGCTGGACGCTGTGCTGCTTATTAAGCAAAGATAAAGCATACACACAGAGGGTTGGCCAAAATGAGCCCTAGCAGGAGGAAAATCTTAAGTTTGAAACGAACTACACCAAGAGTAACATTTAAATTTCAAGCAAGAAGGACTTTTACTTTGCCCCAGTTTAGTCTGTCATTGCTCCTCCTCTCGTCTTTCTTAGTTAACACAATTTCTTTCGATCCTGGCCCTTCACTACGTGCTCCACTGGCATCATTCTTCGATGGCTAGCGACTCTAGCTAACTGGTTAGCATGCTGTCCTTTGGTGCACCTTCATTTATTTAAGGGACAAAACCTGATTACTTGCGGTTTTTCCACAATATTCTTACGGGAAAGAGGAAGGGTACAGAGTATAGACTCTTTGAAGAATGAAACACTTCTTATGTTGGCTAACGTAATACCCTGGGATCGGACGGGAACATCTTACCAAGAATGAAATACTTCCTAGGCTGGCAAACATAATACGTGGGATTGGACGGGAACAACTTGACCAAAGAGAAAGAACAGCTTCGCACCCGACTGAGGGTTCTATATCACATCCCACAAGCATTGAACACCCTCCCTTCCCCCTCTACTGAAGAGTGGTGGTGATTATTGTTTTACGAGGATGTTTAACAGAGCAAACATCCTCTCTTTGATACTAATCCGAGGATCCCTCGAAGAATCAAGAAATCTGTAAAAGAACAGCAAGAGCCGCGAAAACAGACTACGTAGCAAACCTAATATTGTTGAGCAAAGGAAGCCTGATAGGAAATGCCAGACTCAGCTAGTGGCCCCGTAATCGCCAACCCATATTTTCAAGATGAGAAATGTATCAAGACATCAACACAGTATTCCAGAAAATACGTCTGAAACACCCAAGCCATTCTTCCCCCCTCCAAACGGCCTAGTCCAGGGGCACAGCGAATCAGATACTGTGGTCCGAACATGACGTGACAGCTAACGTAATCAATGATTTATAATGTTCTTTCAGGATAATGGTTTCGTAACTTTGAAATACTATAAAACTGATTTACTGCATTTCATCTGCTATCGTACTACTAAATATAGGCACCTCATTCATCTTTAAAGGCTTATTCTGTAGTAAATCATTATTATGGAAATCTGCTCTAAACTGTTTAGGGGCAAATATATTATTCTATCATTTTAATAAGCATTATATTTTGGCAGAATGTGCCTGTCTCTACTGATATCATACGTAAGAGAACGAATACGACCCTTTCTGTCCGTGTCGCAGTTTTCGAGATCCTCACTGTAATACCAGTAGCAGTTCCTCCTCTTCGTTCCCGTCAAACGTGAGCGGAAGTCCTCATGTCGCAACCCATTGCACTAGTCAGTGCACAAGTAATTTAACCAATTCGCTTATAAGCTTTACATATGCTGTTAACGAACAGCGTCTTGAAGGTCACGTTCAATTGTCATTCGAGGACAAGAGGAAGAGACCACAGCGCGTCTGGCAAGTCACAGGAGGTCCAAAAATAGGTGACACACAAATGACTCTCAAACTTTAGGAGAGGTCAGCCGGTTCAGTGCTACAGCAAAGTGACTGTCCTTCGCTGCGCTCTTCGCGAAGAAGATCGAAGCAAGCAGATCAGCGGGAAAGTAGTGGTGTTAACGCGTTATCTCTCAGTGCATCAAAGATAAGATCCGTCGGATGGAGACGTTAAAACTTGACCAAGTCCCCTGGTGCTATTCCACAGGAGTAGGTTACGTGCCCGTACCGGGTTTCACCCTATCCCTTTCTCATTATTTCCTTCGACGAGGTTAACGTCAGAATGGGCATCCAGTCTTAAAAAATCGCTACGAAGATTTATCTCACTTCAAAATTAGATAACAGCAGACTATGTAAATTAACTAAAGCAACGACGACAATATGTCGGTATTACAAACAATTTTATTGTCTCCTCTCTTAACCGTAAGCTATAATTAAAAAAATATATATACACGGACATTTCTGTAAATAATGGATTAATACCACCAATACCACGCCCCACTAACTAGCTACGTTTTGACCGCTTTCGGAGACGCGAAAGTGCCGGGATTTTGTCCCGCAGGAGTTCTTTAACGTGCCAGTAAATCTACCGACAAGAGGCCGACGTATTTGAGCACCTTCAAATACCACCGGACCGAGCCAAGTTGGGGTCAGAAGCCCAGCGCCTCCTCAACCGTCTAAGCCACTCAGCCTGGCATTAATACTACTACATCTTTCGCACTTTGATATTACATACAAATCCAGGCCGAAGCTCATGACAATGAGCAACTGCACCATTCGTTGCTCTCAGGATACGGCCGTACCATCTCGGGCGCTCTTCCCTCGTTTTCTACCAATAATGCTACCAAAATAACAATTTTGACCCACTAGTTCATCATACATCCGTCATTCGAGTCACACCATGGTGGCGCTGATAGGAAATGAAATTTTTACAGCCGAGAATCAGATCCGCCGATCCCACCTCCTGCAAAAAGGTACGGTACCTAGCAGTGGCGTGCACTGAACCCCATCTACCGGGGTAAATAACTCTTTGTATTTACATTTTCTTATTATTCCTTAGAAACCTTTTTATAAAGTTTAAAAACTGACAACATCTAAGCCAAGCCAAGTACAGCTGTCTCGACAATCCGCTCGCACTACCCCAGTTCAGCTTCTCCAGTGAGATTTAACTCTGTTGGTTGACGCATGCACTTGTCCTTTGAGGTGGGCTGTGTGCCCTCCCCCGACAGCAATTACGACGACAGATAAGGTACGTTAGTTTTAACACTTGACATTCGAAGTGTTCAGCGTCACACACTAGAGACTACAAGAAAAATATCAACATATTAACAGCACATCATCTTGCTAATAAAAACAGAGCCCGTTTATGAAATCAATTGAAGAATATATTTTATTTTGGATTTCGGCACGCATAAAGTTTTTTGAGCAATTCATTGATGGCACGTGCAGAGTGTGTTCCGATAGCCGCAGAAAAGTATTTAGGTTGCCCAGCATAAACACAGAGCTAAGCGCGAAGTAAAAGAATTTTGTATTTTGTCTGTGATGGTGATAGATTTTTTGTAGTGTTCCTCTTGGATTATACGTGAAGTTTTCGTGAGTTCTGTGCCATCCTTCACGAATATAACGTGTGTTATACCCCATGACGAATATTTTCCCTCGTTTGCCGTTGACGCATGTACACGCACGCACATTAATGGTGTCCCGACATAAACAATCAACACTGCCCCACTCCAGTACTGAAAAGGAGGGGAGAGAGTAAAGGGATAGTGTTAAAGGCCACTCCAGTACTGAAAAGGGGGGGAAGGGAGTGAACAGGTAGTGCTGAATACACAGTGTGTGTATTCCGGCGTTATACTGTAATATTGTAATAAGATGGCTCCTATCCTATCACAGGTGAATCGAGGCCGTATTATTGGCATGTGGGAGGCTCACATGGTCCCAAGCAATAGCACAAGCAATACCATGCAGTCTTAAGACAGTTTGGAGATGGATAGAAATATGGCAAGAACGAGGTGAAGAAGGATTGGTAGACCCGATATAACGCAGCTACAAAATATTCCTAACTAGTATAAAACACTTTTCGGTTAAAAACCTCCTTTACCTCTTAATACTGTAATTAACAGAGTAGGTTACTTTTTAATTTTTTTATGTTAAAATGTTGTTTGTTTGGGGCGTCGAACTATAGAGTTCTTTTGCCCCTGCTTGCACAATGAACCTGCATGTAATTGGAATTGCGGAAGTGTTGAGTATTGAATGTGAGAAACGTTAAAGACAGCTCAAACACGCAGTCCCCAGGCCAGGGATAATTATTTACAATTAAAACCCCCTGACCCGGCCGGGAATCGAACCCGGGGCGGCCGGACGCGTTGCCCCGTACACCGCGGGGTAGGTAACCTAATGCTGTATTTTAATACATCCGCCATTGTGCCCATTTCGATCACAACGAAGTCTTGTAGCGGGCTGTCTGCATGCAGTCCATGCAGCAATGCGTTAAGCGAGAAGGTGAGTCATTGTGCCTTCGACACTACCTCTTCACTCCCTTCCCCCATGTTTTGTACTGGATTGGCCTTCAACACTACCCCTTCACTCTCTCCTCTTCTTTTCAGTACTGGAGTGGGGCAGTGTTGATTGTTTATGTCGGGACACCATTAATGTGCACGTCTGTACACTCAGTAAGCGAGTGCAACTTTAAAACTCCGGCGACGGTAACATACCAGTTAAATTTTGCTGATTCAGTTTAGGTTAGACTTTTTAAGTTAAAAACAAATAGTCCCGGTGTATTTTTGTGAAAAATATGACTGAACTATCACGAAAGGTCACCGGGTGAAACTGTAAGTACATAGTTTCAAATCTGCTATTAAGTTATGATGGTGCCGTCACTGCCTTGAATATCAATTTGGAAATATGTGCGAGTGTGTGGTTGAAAATATTCTTTAGGTAGACCTTTCCGTAATCAGATAACCAAAACTTCTCCTTAAAGATGTTATTAAACCGTGGTGTCCGCGCCACATACACAACAGCCACCGAATGAGGAAGGTGACTCATCGCTGTCCCACGTGGCCCATTGTCTGCAGTGTAAGGTTGGGTGCGGCTCCACAGCATACATGGAACTTACTCATCGGAATGAAGGGAGGAAAAAAATAGAAAAGAAACCTAACCCGTTAAGCTACATCTCCAAGAAAGGTCTTGTTGGGCTACTTCCATGTTAAGGAACGAACGGTCTAGACTGATCTGATCGACAAGCCTCGCTCGCCCTATCAACGAGGAAAGTTCCAACAGAGCCTAGGGAGAAGTAAAGTGCGATTTTTAAGAAGCGACAAATTCTAAATGATAGAACTCCAAACCAAGGCGCGAAATTTCTTAGTAATATTTATAAAATACCGTACTGGCTTTTGGCGAATGACAATAGCGGACGGCAATGACTTCTTACTAGTTTAAGTTTCTTATACTATGTTTCCGGCATTGCCGTATCCAGTATTTAGAAATGATTTACTCTTTTGTTAGCGACACTTTTCGCGAGTTCAGTGAAGTCGACAAAATTAAACTTGCTACATTTTATTTTGTTTCCTCTACAAGTAATCTTCTGTCCTTAAAAGGGCTAATATCAACCATGAAGAAATTAAAGATGGCCAGACTATACCCCACGGCCAGTGAATGTGCCTTTTACCCGGATGCGAGTCAGTTCGAGGCCCATCCAGCCTATACGCTTACAACTGAGAAGCTCTCCAACGGTGAGATAGCGGACCCAGTCAAAAAAGCTAAGAATAACGGCCGAGAACATTCTTCGCGCTAACCAAGCACCACCTCGTAATCTGCAGGCTCTTGCGCTGAGCACCGGCCACTTGGCAGCCCACGGCCCTTCAGGGCTGTAGCACAATGAGACGACCAAACGCGTCTCCGATAAAGTGAGAGGGAATTGACCTGAAGTGCTGAGATATGTATTTGTAAATGTCTGTCATAGCAACGTTATTCATTTCAAAAGAAACAAAAATAAGGGGAATCATTTCATACCTCCGATTATATTTGTGAGGAATTAACTTAGTGGTGACCAATGCGGCCACTGATTTCTAGCTTCAAATTACATGCCCTGATTATGTTGTTTGAGTCTTACTCCACAGACGGGTTTGGTGCAGCTCTCCATGCCACCCCATCCAGTGCTAACCTTTTCATTTCCACGTAACTATCGCTTCCTACATCTGCTCTAATCTGTTTGTCATATTCATACCTTGGTCTACCCCTACAGTTCTTACAGCCTACACTTCCTTAAAAAACCAGCTGCACAAGTCCTGGGTGTCTTAAGACGTGTCCTATCACTATCTCTTCTTCTCCTCAAATTTAGTTAAATCGTTCTTCTCTCACCAATTCCTCTCTTCATTTATGATTCGACCTATCCATCTCGCCTTCACCATTCTTCTGCAACACCACATTTCAAAAGTTTCTATTATCTTTATTTCTGAGCTAGTTATCGTCCATGTTTCACTTCTATACAATGCCACGCTCCAGATGAGTCTTCAGAAACATCGAATCCCTACATCAATGTTTGAAGTGAGAAAATTTATTTTCTTAAGAAAGTTCTACCTTGCTTGTGCTAGTCTGCATTTTATGTCCTCCTTACTTCTGCCATCGTTGGTTATTTTATTACCCAATTAACAATATTTCTCTACTTCATTTAAGACTTCATTCCCTAACCTAATATTACCTGCATCACCTCCCTTCGTTCGACTGCACTCCATTACTTTTGTTTTGGACTTATTTATTTTCATCTTGTACTCCTTATCCAAGACTTCGTCCATACCATTCAGCAACTTCTCGAGATCTTCTGCAGTCTCGGATAAAATAACAATATCATCGGCAAATCTCAAGGTTTTTGTACCGGGCGGTACACCTCCACTCCGCTAATTCAAAATGTGCGCCAGTTGAAACTCCTCTGCTGGAGGAAGTCTGAACTTTATATACGCTATTAATTCGCTACCTTCTCAAAAGATGTCACCACGTGGAAAATTTTGAGTTTTTGAACTGTGTCATTTTTGATGTGTTTTTGTTTTGCTTGAAGTAAGAAGTGTGAACTTTCTCTTCTAGAGGACACTACTGAAGATCAACAATAGTGCACCCTAGTGCGAAGTCAAAGAACTATTTTGTTGGAGAAATTTTTATTTCAAATGTTTGTTGTTTGCTAAATTTCTTTCTGTTATTGTTTAAGTTGGCTGTATACCCCTCTTTTTCCCCTTGTTTTAGATTTATCCAATCCTGAATTTCTTTGAGTTTTTTCTCGACCAATCCGATGTATCTTCCCCCTACTTGGATATGTTTCTGTACCCTAGCCAATAAAAGGTGTGCGGGAGGGTGTTTTCATTCCCCTAACGCCTAGAAACTTCTGCGAGAGGATATAAACTGCTGATTTTAGGGTCTCCGGGCCACTTCTGTTCCATCTTTCAGTGTATTAAGTACATAGCAGGAGGCGGGAAGCGCCTCTTTCCTCGGCAGCGGTCAACAACAAGGTAATGGCCGATTAATAACTTCTTTCTTTGTTAGCTCAGCAGTTTAACTCTCGGGGCGGGTTCTAAGCGTTCCACCATGTAACCTTCCTAAATGTAACTACTCCTTTTATATATTCTCTTTTAAGCTACATTCTGGGATAGAGAGTGCTAACCCTCTCGAGCTCCCACTCTTATTGTTTTGAGGTGAACTTATTTTTCTCAACCTATTCTTCGTTAACGTAAAACAAATTGTTCTCTTCTTAAGTCACCTCTTTAGTATGGGATTAGCCCTTGTATTAACGGCCTAGTGCCAAGTAGGTCTTAATCAAAGTGTATTAGGAGTGCAAGTTCGCCTCCTCTCAAATTGTTATTTTAGAGGTCATTTAATTAACCTGCTTTTCATTTAATAGACCTCAGTAGGTTGGGTATTTTACCCCTGTGTCTATGTCCAGTGAGGACAACTTGAAGGTGGAGTTTGGTGTGGCCTGGGAGAGGCTTAAATTTTGAGAGCGTGTGGCTCTTTTGAAAATTGAGTGTTGTATGCCTCGTGGAGGCTTTTCTGTGTAATTTGGAGTAAGGGCTCCTAGGTATGAATGGGGTTTTCTGCCCCTCTGTTAAAACTCGTGTTTGGGGTAAAACTGAGCTGATTGCCCAAGCAGTGTAAAATCAGGGCGCGAAGCCCAATTCCGGTAAATATTGTAACTACCCTTTTTGATTTGCTACCTTGTACCTGCCATGCTTGTTATTTCTTTGTTTTTGAAAAGAAAATATAACCTTGTTAAATTTTAAATTAATTTTGCTTTCGTAGCTGGAGACCTATTCACACCCGCACCTTCTTTCACCTCTACCTACCACGGAAAACTCCGTAACAGTTTTGATTTCCTCTCCTTGGACTGTGATTCCCTTCCCAAATTCCTCTTTGATTTCCTTTACTACCTGTTCCATGTAATCACTAAAAAGGAGGGGGGACAAACTGCAGCATTGGCTCACTCCTTTCTGGATTGCAGCTTCTTTTTCAAAGCCCTCGGGCCCCGATTATAATAAACACTTTTCTCAACCATCATTTTTTATATACACTACTTTACCTAACTGGAGGTACGCGCAGAGCCGTTCAGTAGTACGCGGAAAATAATCAGTAATGGCGGAAAAATGCGTAGTCTAAAAATCAAATCAGAGGAAATGCAGAGGAATATACGAGATGAAATAAATCACATTTCACATTCGTTTCAGAGATGCGGCAACGCCTTTAGGACTGCATTACACATCATAAGCCTAATTTCAAGAAACTAAGTGCGTCAAAGGAAGCTCAACTATCTCATTAACAATGTTCCCGCTGGCTAGTGATCGGTGTAACTATTATTACAGATCAAATAAATATTATTAATAATCCTTAGACTTCAGAATATTTAACTCGAAAAGATGTCAGGAAATGTGGTTATTCACATGTCAAGTTAATAATTTGGCAACAGACAAAATTTGAATTACATTTGAAAATACTTCCTTATAACTGAAGTATTTTATTGACCTAAAAGATTTTCATCCACTGATAATCCTAGAGGAGGTAAATTCGGCTAGAATTTCGAACACCTAATGTTTGAGTCTTTCCCTTTCTATAGGCATAGAATCGTACCAATTGCTCTACTTGTTATCATAAGTTTCTGAGACGTCATCTCCTCTTTGTTCTTTGTAGCGATGATGAGAGTAGCACACTGTATTAAAACTAAAAAGAAATGAAAATTCAAGAGATCTAATCCTTCGAAATATAGGCAAAAGAAAGGGAAAGGTGAAAATGAAAAGCTCCCTCAGCTAAACCTACTATCGTTGGGGCTGGGAGAAAACACGAGCTGACCAAGGGAGGCTGGATAGAAAAGATGAAAGTGAGGAGTTTGACAAGTACGTGGCAACAATGCCTGACTCGCTAGCGGAATCGTGGTCACCAAAACCCATGCTGCCCAACCGAGAGTCCCTGGTCCCCTTTTAAGGGAACACTATAGGAAGTTTCATTAATTTCAAGAAAAATATCGAAATTGGTTTTAGAGCACTAAAAAGTACCCTCATGTGTGTGTGCTCTATCAAAAATGCTTTGATTTTTTAAATGCCGCCACTTTTAAAGTCCACAGTGCTTCCTTTAAATGGCGCTGTGCTAGAATTTAACTGTCCCATGCTTTACTGGATACGCCCCAACAAAGCAGGAAAAGTTCGGGTGAAAAAGAGCCGAGGAAAAAGGAGATTAAAATATCACTGGAGGAGAGGAAAAAAGAAGTCTGAAGGGCGCACTTGTTGTGCAAGGCAATTCTAAAGTGGGTGAAGTTGCACAGATTTTTATTTTCCATTTTATGGTTAGCAAAATCTTCACGTTTTCTTAAAAGAAAAGAGTCCCTATAATGCAACTTTTGTCCGATGTAGGTGAAATTTTACACAGTAGTGCATAGACAGTTGGTGCATAAATGATAATGTCCATTTTACGGTGAAAGGTGATTCAAAATTACTTAAAATTATTTATGTCCTACAAAATGTTGCGTGTACGCATATTTCTTTAAAAATGTAAGCATTACATTTTTTAAAAAATTCTACACGCCAACAGTCAAAGAAATATTGATACTGATATTTGTTAGCAGATTTGTGCAAAATTTGATGCCAAATGAAAAAAGTGATACCAGACTTTATTAATGTTGATAAAATAAAAGTAAAAAAATTCCTAGGCCTACTCGAAGTTTTATAGGTACAATATTGAAATTTGGCAACATTACTATATGAAAGGAAGAAACAATGTCAAAAATTCATTGAAAAATATGTTAGAAATTTCACTATCGTCCCCTTAAGATGTCTAGAACAAGTAGCGAAACCCGTGGATGTAATTCAACAGCTCCAACCCACAGAGAAAGTGGTCATCAGTTCTGTGTTCTCAGGACGCTGGGAGGGCATGCGCAAGTTCCGTAAACCAGCTTGGGCTCAAGTAGAAATTAAAATTCTCATTACAATATTATTGATGTCTCAAGCGTTTCGGAATCAAACAGTTTCATTTAACTGCAAAGATATTATTAGAAAGATGAACTTGGAAGCTAAAACGCGCACAGTTAGAAGAAGAAACGCTGCCAAGTAACTAATGAGCTCACTTGTCGCAGTCGGAGCCCTCACAACGACACGAAGGCACCGCCGGTTACATCACCGAATAACACAAAAAGCTCTCTTTCACTGGCCTTGTCATCAAACATCATGTGCGCACCCAGCCGGTTGTTTATTTGTGTGGCATCGACAAAAATAATTACGCATGTGGCTCGACATTGGCCACAAGAAGGATCCAACTGTGGCTTCTCTGTTTGTAAACTACTCAAGGCCACACATTTCTGTAGTGAAATGAAGACGGTGAGGGATGAGCAAATCGAAAATTAAATTGATGTCAGACTATAGAAAAGATGTGCATCTTCACGACGGAACCACATAAGACAATTGCTAATCGATAATGCTACTTATTTTAACGTCTCACTGACGGGCAAAATTAATGGATAAGTTGAATTTCCAAAGGAAAAAGCATGTTAAATTGTGAAGAATGTGTTTTATTATTTACACAGATAATGTTTTCATGAAAATAATCAAAGTAACTAAGGGTAACAATAAACAGACATAACATTAGTCAGATGATTTTTTCACGAAAATATCAGTGTAAAAAAATAAAATGTTTCACTACTGAACATGTTTTTTCCTTTGAAAATTCAAGTGATCCATTAATTTTGTCGGTTAGTGTACTTTTACGGTTTTCGGAGACGTACAAGTTCCGTCGGTAAATCTATCGATACGAGACGCGTATTTGAGCACACACCACCGAATTTTCTATGAAGAAGCGACGTCTCATACTTGACGGACATCCCTTCGAATGCCTAACACCGAAGCTCCTTATACGGATCACTAAGTATCTACGTGTTCATACCCAGGTATAAGGAAAGATCTTCACTGGGGTGATCACATAAACGGGATTTTAAATAAAGGGTACGGATCTCTGCACATGGTTATGAGGCTATTTAAGGGTTGAAGTAAGGATGTAAAGGAAAGGACATGGAAGTTTCTGTTAAGACCTTAACTGTATGTATGTTGGGTATTCAGCTCGAAGGCTGGTTTGATCCTCCACAGTTCCGCCAACAGCTGTCCTAGATAGCCTAGGCGTAACTGAGGGGGCATACTAGGGAAATGAGAAGTGAGGTAGTAGTGAAGGCCCCACATTCGATTCTTGGCTGGGCTGGAGGTTTTCATTTTGTATGGTTCACTCCCTTAACTTGGGGACAGGATATTATTTACGCTTTTAAAAAATACAGTTTTTTTTCATCTACAAACAACACGCCACACCACCAACCACCACAGAAACATGCAATAGTAGGGTTGGGCGTCAAGAGGGACATCAGATCGTAAGACTGGGTCAACCCACATCCAGTTCTGACATCAATAAATTGAAAAATGGAACGGAATAAGTAGAATAAAACACCAATTTGCAGGATCTATCACTGGAAGGTATTTTATATGTATTATAACTAGGGGCATGAAATTTTCGCTTTAACGTTAAACGCAATAACAAATATTTTGAAGCGATTTCGACACATTTTAACGAATAATATGATTCTGATTAAGAAAATGGTGATTTTGCTTTTGCGAATTACAGCGAACTGTTTGTCCAACCCTTGTCCCGTTTGTCTACGGGTTCGGGTATGGGGTGAAGTGAATCTGTTGCGGAGTTTTTTTTTTTTTAAAGTAAAATAAAGAGCTTAAAATTGTATTCCATTATTACGTGTGTGAAGGAAAACGGAAGGACAGAATAAGGATTTCTGAATTCGACAGAAATACTTGTTCGTTTTAATAATCTAGGAACTCCATTAGTGGTATTGCAATAAAGGGTGAAAGCCATGGTCACGCGGGTTAAAAGAGTAATTTGTTATGAAATCTTGATAAGGGCTATGTTTTAGTTATAATCAGGAATACATAAGGATACCTTATCAATATTGTTTTACAGTATTTCTGTATCTTTCTCATAAATAATTCACAAATCACACGAATGAGGCTTTTAATGAACAATTTTAGAAAATGATTACAGCTAAATTCAAATGATGGGTTAAGGCCTATTTATCGAAATTAAAGCGAAAAACTGTTTCCATTTCGCGAAATCGTACACAACCGTTCCGCCCAAAAGGGGTAGAGATGTGTCCCTTTTCCTTCCACTTACAAGAACAGCATCTTATCAAAGTGGCTTCTTCATTCGTTCTGCTCGGCTATCGAATGAACTCTCGCTACAGAAAAAAAAAAAAAAAAAGTTGCTACCGAAATTTTTTTGTAAAGAGATAAAAAGAATATATAGCCTACATAACGAAACTTTCTGTACATAATTGTCTACTGTGTGTATGTTCAGTATGCGTGGGAGGACGGATGAAAGTTTATGTGATCGAGTGTGTGAAATTGTACGTAGCTATAAATGAGCCGGTCTAACTGAGGTCTATGTGGGGATTCACGTGTATGTTAGTAAAATTGCTTAAATGTTGAACAAGTCCTGTGAATATTATGTAAATACGTGTATGCAAATACCAAAACCATAATACCAAACCCAACAGCGCAACAGTCCTGAGGGGTCTTGGCCTACCACGCGACTGTTACTCATCCCGAAGGCCTGCAGATTACGAGATGTCGTGTGGTCAGCATGACGAATCATCTCGGCTTCCTATACCGGGGCCGCCATTTCACTGTCAGATAGCTCCTCAATTGTAATCACGTAGGCTGAGTGGACCTCGAACCAGACCTCAGATACAGGTAAAAATCCTTGACATGGCGGGGAATCGAACCCTGGGATTTCCGGTAAGAGGCAGACACGCTACCCCGACTCTATGTAAATACGGTATTTGTATATAAGCACATTCTCTAGCCTATAATTGTAATCATTTAATATTGTAATTTTAAGGGGGTATGGAGGCACCTTCTCTCGTATCTACAATTTGTGGAAAATAAATAAATAAATAAATAAATAAATAAATAAATAAATAAATAAATAAATAAATAAATAAATAAATAAATAAATAATAATTTAGTACGAAAATATCATGCCTCTAATATATAACAAATCATAAGTATATTCGATTAGTAACAGAAATGCTGTCATTAGATACTTGAAACTATTGCTGCATTTATTAAGACGCCAAAATGTATGAATATGGCCTGAAAATGCTTTATTTAAAGTGCTAGTAAATCTTTTGACACGCATTTCAAACACCTAAGCAACAACCGTGATGCGAGTATACGAGACGAGAGCATAGCGAAGTACGTAATTCAGCCGGTGTAGTGATTTGAAAATCATCGTTTCAGACTACCACGAAAGAGAAAGATGTGTGGAAACTTCAAATGTAACCGTCTTTTCATTTCACTTCCCCATGTGGGTGGGGGCGGTAGATTAACACCCACGGTATCCCCTGCCTGTCGTAAGAGGCGACTAAAAGGGGCCCAAGGGCGTGGGTTAGCGACCACGGAGCCCTCAGCTGAGTCCTGGCATTGCTTCCACTTACTAGTGCCAGGCTCCTCACTTTCATCTATCCTATCCGACCTCCCTTGGTCAACTCTTGTTCTTCTCAGACCCCGACGGTATTACATATGGAGGCCTAGGGAGTCTCATTTTCATGCCCTTCGTGGCCCTTGTCTTCCTTTGGCCGATACCTTCATTTTTCGAAGTGTCGGACCCCTTCCAATTTTTTTCTCTCTCTGATTAGTGTTAGAGTATGGTTGCCTAGTTGTACTTCCTCTTAAAACAATAATCACCACCAGCACCTTTCATTTTACAGTTAGGGAGATCGACAAAAAGAGCGCGTAGGATAGGCACAAATATGTCGAGACCGCGCATCGAACTCAGCCTTGGTCTACTTGTTAAGAAGCCAGGAAGTACCTGGCATTGCTCCGCAGCATGGGCGTTAAATGATACAATCTGAAGTGCTCACTCACGACCTTGCATTGCCGAAATTTGAGATGCAACGCAAGGATGTGGGTTGCTTCTGTACTCAATGACAAGAGACTCCCACCAGACCAAGGTGTTTGTCTAGCCTCTGCAGTTCCGTGGTCTGGCCCGCCAACCTTGACCCATTTCCTCCCAGCAGTAGCTCACGGCTTCCGCGATGAGGTTGACAGCTGCTGCACCTGCCAAAATTAAAAACAGATTCCTCACGAGTGTGTCCCGTGTCCAATGTTAACCATTGTTATTATTATTGTTGTTGTTGTTGTTGTTGTTGTTGAACACTACAATATTTGGAGGATAACACATCTTAAGTCATTACGTCCTTGAGCAGACATGAGTGATGAGTTTTATTTGTAACTTAACGATTCTCCAGGGAATTGCGGTTTCATTTTATGTTCAAACACGGGTTCTTAGTAGATCCCAGTAATTCACAGACTGGACACCAGAGAGTGCGGAGGTTGCTGTAACTTGAAAATAATGACCCCTGGAAACTAATTCGCAGCAGCAGTTAACCAAATCCATTTCGTTACATTGTCTTAAAAGGGGTGGAATTATAAGAACTGTGAAGAACCAAAGATCTGGTTGGATTTGGACGAGAAATTATGATCTTGATTAATTTTTGGTCATGTCACCTGACGCCGAAGGACATAGGTGTCGGTGATTGTTTTTAATAGGAAGTACAACTGCAGGCCGAGCCTCCGTCTTAGGCCAAAGAGATCGGCACACACACTGAGGATGTTGGCCACGGTGAATTAGGCACCACAAGAACATACTGGGGAGTCTTCCGTCTTCAGGAGGTAAGAGTACATTCTTTCCGTGAAGGCCGGGAAGAGGACCACCACTCGGCAGTTGTCTTAATCGCTCTCACAGCTTGTTGGGAGTTCGCATAGCTAGTTAATCTGATTCCTAAGGACGCAAAGATGATTCGACGTATCTGAAAACAAATATGCATCGATATTCAACAAAAATGTGCCTTAATACCCAGCAGATGCGTAAATGACGACCTCAACAACAGCTGCTGGCTTCCTGTCCGGAAAGATGAGGTTCGAATCCCGGGCCGACTCAAGGTTGAGATTTTTATTTCAAAAATCACGTGGTGTCAAGAGAGGGCATCTGAACTTAAACCCCCAACCAGAACCTAAATAAGCTCGGGTGCCTCCAGCGACATCAGAAATACCTGGGATCAACTGAAGAAAGTTCTACATTTTAATTCGTTTTGTATACAGTTATTTTCTTAGCGGACCCTGCCCCAACGAGAAAACTCTAAGATGATGAATGATGGTAGAGTTATTTCCTTGCCTTACGTTTAATTACAATATAACAAAACTGTTTGTACGTTTGTTAAGTCATCAGTCTGAAGGCTAGTTGGATCCTCAAAGAGCACCTCCTTATTTATTATGTGCTTACAGAGAAACTGCAAATACCGATGGCTGCACCAAAATGAGGCACAGTGCTTCATTTTGGGTGGAACGCGCCGGAACGGCGTTTCGGCATCTCCCAGGGATCTTTTTCACAGTGTTTTTTAACGGAAATTGCTCAATAAAAAGTTACTGGAACATAGTCCACACACTGAAGTATGAACTCATTCAATAGCTTGGGTTCAGTTAAAATTCAATATACCGGGCGAGTAGGTCGTGCGGTTAGGAGCGCGCAGCTGTGAGCTCGCATTCGGGAGATAGTGGGTTCGAACCCCACTGTCGGCAGCCCTGAAGATGGTTTTCCGTGGTTTCCCATTTTCATACCAAGCAAATGCTGGAGCTGGTACCTTACATAAGGTCATGACCGCTTCCTTCCCATTCCTAGGCCTTTCCTGTCCCATCGTCGCCGTAAGACCTATCTGTGTCGGTGCGACGTAAAGCAACTAGCAGTATTAAAAAAAACCTCAATATGTTTTAAACATTTACTCCCATCATAAATATACAAGAAAATGTAGCTTTGTAGCGGTTAAATAATAAAGTTTAAAACTGTCATGGATAGTTTTTGTTCCATTGCTTACATTTAGAAGCTTATTTATTTATTTATTTATTTATTTATTGCCAGTATACATAAAACGTGTGTCTTCTTTTTTGTCGACAAAATCTGACTGAAGAATATTACATACCACCCGTTGTTTATATTAAATCTTGTCGTTTTATTGATTTGATTATAAGAAAGGTTTTAAGAACCTGAATTTCAGAAAAGTATTTTGTAAATAATGATCTCTCAATAATAAGACTTTTTACAAGTTTTCCTGACTTTTATAGGGGGAGGAGGAAATGGCGTATGGTTGAAAAGGGGGTAAAATGTGTGGGTATGCGTTCCGGCCCCTAAAAGTTTAGAAAGCACTGATGAGGCATACTAATAGTAGTTTCATGTTTAAAATAAAAATATTAAGTTCCCAAAAGGGAAGCGTAAGGATTCGCAACCCAACTACCAAGCTTGATGCCGCACTGGGGCGTAACGCTGTTAATTTCATGATTGTAGTGGTCTTTACTTTTTTTTATTAGTTTTAAGCCGCACCGAGTCAGACAAGTCTTCTGGCGATGAAAACAGGGCGAGGGCTCGGAAGAAAGTGTCATCGGCCTTAATTAAGGTACAGTCCCAGCATTTGCTTGGTGTGCAAATGAGAAACCACGGAAAACCAGTCTCAGGGCTGCTGACAGTGGGGTTTGAACTCTACCATCTCTCGAATCCAAACTAACAGCTACACGTCCCGAACCACGCGGCTGACTCGCTCGGTGAAGTTACATGGTGATATGGACTGGACCAAGAGAATCGTACAAAATAACTGCATCCGACAAGAAAAAGTAACAGGCGGAATAATAAACAATATTGACAGCTTTATGAAAAAAAATATCACCATGACTACATTCTGGTCAGCAAGTGTACCTCGGGAACAAGTCCGAGTTGTGTGTGTCGGCTAAGCAGAAAGCTAGTTCGTCGTGCTTATTTAACGTCATATAGTGCCGATTGTGAGGCGCACAGCCCTAGCTTTGTCGACTACTCACTAACACTGTCGCTGGTCCGCCATGTTTCACCCATATATCTAGACTTATGAAAAGATTATTCTCTCTCTATCCACTCCCATACACAAATCGCTAGTTCTTCCGACTAGGATTCTACTGGAATGGACATTACCTCAGAGATCATCGTAAAAATCATCGTTCTTTGGCAGCTGCTTTACTTTTCTCAGCTTCAAGTTCAAACAACGAAAGCGTTCAGCACAATTTTATTGCCAAAGTAATCCATTTTCCCCTCAGATCGCTTAATGACAGTTGTGAACACCTATATTTTTGGTTTAATCTTAACTGAGCAAAAATATGGATCTACAACTTCAGTGAGCGACAGGTACGCTACAACATCCAAATAAGCCACACCATGTGCTTCTTGACTTTTTTTACAAATTGTTTTACGTCGCACCAACACAGGTATGGGACAGGAAAGGGCTAGGAGTGGGAAGGAAGCGGCCATGGCCTTAAGGTACAACCCCAGCATTTGCCTGGTGTGAAAATGGGAAACCACGGAAAAACATCTACAGGACTGCCGACAAAGGGGTTCGAATCCACTGTCTCCCGAATACTGGATACTGGGATACTGGCCGCACTTAAGCGAATGCAGCTATCGAGCTCGGTGTGCTTCTTGACAGCCACAATTCAGTCCACTCAATTATTCTGACTGCCGTGTATTCTTCTACGGGTATCAGTTAAGAATCTGGCAGAAAAATTCACTCTTCATCAATCATCACACTTATGGGCAAACAGTTCTTCACCACATCAAATCCCAACTAAAGGATTTAATATGCCTAGCAGGACGTAGTCAGACGCAAATACAATCAGAACCCAGCAACGAAGGAATGTTCACGTTCTAACCAGTTCCCTCCCGAAATTGCAACCAGTGCCGAAGAATACATTCCAAGTTCTTATTATGGAAACCGTTCCGAGTTTCTTGCATATAATAACAATTCTCAACAAAACATCGTGTATAATCAACATCAACGTAACCTGCCAAAAACTACCACTAACAGGTCGAACTATACAAATAGCAGGAAAGCACAAGGCATGCCATTCATGATACTCCGATTCTTGACGTACTATCCGTGTAGTCAATAGCAGCTGCGCTAATTTTTAAGACTAATGTTTTAGCAGAGAAGAACTAAGTAACATGCAACCATGCTAAAAGCCAAAGCAAAAGAGAGACAGAGAGAGATTTACTTTTCTCAGCTTCAAGTTCAAGCAACGAAAGCGTTCAGCACAATTTACTTGCCAATGTAATCCATTCTCTGCTCAGATCGCTTAATGGCAGTGACAGGAACTTACCTGAAAAGAAAAAGAAAAAACACATGACACTTCAGTAATGACACATTGCACCAGGCACGTAAAACTACACTTCAAGTATCTCTGAAGATAATTGTCCAGTTAACTCGTCATCCAAGCCACGGCTACTGGATGTGTCGCCATAATTTCTAATTACTGTAATCAAAAGAAGCCTGGTTACCTAAGAATGCTGTCGATAACAATCGATCCGTTACCTACAGTGAACAGAGAGTCTAGCCATTCCTGCAGCTCAGTTCTTAGGAAGCTGCCACACTACTCGGCTCTATGGCGAGTTATAAGTTCCCTGCGAGATTATATCATACATACATTTTAAAACAAGAAGTCATTGTCCTATCGTCCGACTCCATGCTGGCCTTTGGTCACAGGGGTCCCGGGTTCCATTCCCGGCAGGGTCGGGAATCTAAACCATAATTGGTTAATTTCACTGGCACGGGGGCTGGGTGTATGTGTCGTCTCCATCAGCATTTCATGCTCATCACGACACGCAGGTCGCCTACGGGAGTCAAATAAAAAAGACCTGCATTTGGCGAGCCGAACTTGTCCTCTGACACTCCCGGCACTAAAAGCCATACGCCATTTCATTTTACTGTCCTACCAGTACACATTCTCTCCTTTATTTGCCTCAGGATCATCCTCCTACAATGAAAACTACTAAAAACATCGAAATTGCTTTACCATAACACGTATTTTTCGATAGAAACTTAATATATGTTCGTGACAAATTTTACTATAGTTCCTTTGGGTATTTGAGAAAATCAGTACGAAAGTCGATTTCTGGGATATAAAAAATTTCCTAATAATAGCCTAAATATTGACACCGTTACTATAATACTCTAACACAGTGGTTCTCGAACTTTCCAGTCCGCACACCCCTTGTACAAAAAAAAAAAATCACGGACCTCCTCTGAGTTTAAAAATCTATAGATAGGCCTATGTTACAAACTTTTCTATTTCAATTCAAATAAATAAATAAATAAATAAATAAACAAATAAATAAATAAATAAATAAATAAATAAATAAATAAATAAATAAAAATACAACATTATAATATGAATGATATTAAACACAGTTTAATGAGTACTAACAAATATCGCTCTGGCTTCCCTTGAAATCATACATCTTTTCCCTTTTACGAATAAATAATAAACTGTATGCGGTTAAATGTACGAGAGGGCCCAGCAGAAGCCGTAACTTCGCCATGGATTATAAAGGATATTATCTATCTATGGAGAACAATAGAGCTGCTTTTGAATAACTAGCTCTGCAATGTTGTAATTAATCAATATTAAATCACTCAACTTCAAGCGTATTTTTTATTTTTTATTTCAAATATGGTACGTGTTTGAGAGAACGCAGTTTCTCACAGATATGTAATGGGGAACACAAAGCATTTCAAAGCTTCTCTCGACAGCTCAAAATAATCAGTAATTATTAACCATCAGCAAGATGTTATTGTGATAACAGTTATTTTTAATGAACTACCAGTTGAAGGTTCTGACAAAGAGCACTGTGTGTGTGTGTGTGTGTGTGTGTGTGTGTGTGTGTGTGTGTGTGTGTGTGAGCCGGGTTTGGCGAGGTCTATTATTATTATTATTATTATTATTATTATTATTATTATTATTATTATCATCATCATCATCATCACAATTCTGAGCGGAATTATGGGAGGTCTAGATAAAAAGGGGCCCCCCATGTACAGAACACATTCCCTAGATGTATCCTAAAATGAGATATTATTTTTAATTTTTTTCACGGTTTACAAAATATTTAACTAATACTGTGCAAGATGTACACGTATACATAATTAGTCACTGATCATTCATTTTTCTCTATCGATAGTTGGCTAATAAACCGATTATTTACTCATTCTTATGCTCACATACATTTACTCTACCAGTCTGCTATTCACTCACAGTCACATGCAGCAACTCCATTAAACGAGAAGGTTCTTTACATACAATTGAAATTTTGGAAGAGGCACGTTCTTGACATCGCCTGACAGCCAGCTCCGTGCCAATAAAACCCTTCAGAAACGCAGAGGTACGAAGGCGAGAAAACGGCAACTCCTTAGCCTCTCTGAGCTGAGAGGTAAACAAACGACAGACGTTGGTGCGGACGGATTTCCGGAGAAAGAGCAGGTCACTTTGTTTGGCTAATTGTCTCAACTACTGTCTTATTCTTGTTCTCGAAGAGCTTACCACGTATTCGGGTTTATGCTAGAACTCTTCACAATCTTCGATACGAGGCCTCATACCAGTGTTCTCTATGCAGGATTTGCCTAGCCCTAGGGAGTCTCATCACCCCCACCCCCTCCCCCATACGATAGACAGCCATTCCATCTGAGCCGGTGACTACAGCTTATAAACCAATAATCTGTGTTTCTCTTAAGAACTGCAACATTTATTACAGAGTCCTCCCACATAATCTTCATTGAATATAGCGCCTCAGTATGCCTACTCATCGTGATCGGTAGACCACTTACTTTACGCGTATTTTTGAACAATTAAATTACAAACCTTACTCCCATACCCGGGAATCTTAACTGGAAGTTGGTATAGTAGGGACGAAAAACTGTTTCAGATATTACAACGCTACTAACGCGAAATCTATTATAAATTTATATCGGAGCAGGTACACAAAAGTCGAGAGTAAGTTCAGTTCAACTGATGTATCGCCTCTGACTATTACAGTGGCATAAAAAGAAAAGGGAGTCCAAAAAGGAAATGCTAAATTTATCCTTTAGCTGTGCGAAAAACTGTATTTAATGAAACTTGTGTAAATTATAATGTCTCATCTTTTATGTTTTATAAGTGTTTACTAGGAATAATAACGGAGATGTATTTATGTATTGGTGTATTGGTTTATTTATCGTAAGAATGTTATTGGCTTTACGTCCCACTAACTAATTTTACGTTTTTCGGAGACGCCGAGGTGCCGGAATTTAGTCTAGCAGGAGTTTTCTTTACGTACCAGTAAATCTACGGACATGAGGCTGACGTATCTGAGCAGCTTCAAATACCACGGGGTTGAGCCAGGATCGAACCTGCCAAGTTGGGGTCAGAAAACCAACGCCTCAACCGTATGTCCTTTAGTACCGGAAGTGTCCGAGGGTATGTTCGGCTTGCCGATTGCAAGCCTTTCTATCTGAAGCTCATGGGCCACTGCCAGTCTGGATGTGAGAAGATAATGAGGTTAGGGAGAGGGTGAAACTCTGTGTCGGTAAAAAACCTACTCCTGTTGCGTAACACCAACGGGTCTGCTCAAGGCTTAACGTCTTCATTATACAGACGAACCGCGTCGTGTACCTTCACACAATATGAACAGAGGAGAGATTTGGAATTGAATTTAGGCTTTTGGCACGCAATCTTTTGATTCAAAATTGTATACCACCACATCTCCTACCCTCCCGGCCAACAATCCTTTCTCATTTTTTTTATTTTTTGCTTTTGGCGACAATGGGATAGGAAAGGTCTAGGAATGGGAAGGAAGCAGCCGTGGCCTTAATTAAGGTACAGCCTGGGGTGAAAATGAGAAACCACGGAAAACCATCTTCAGGGCTGCCGACAGTGGGGTTCGAACCCACTATCTCCCGGATGCAAGCTCACAGCCGCGCCCCCCTAAGCGCACAGCCAACTCGCCCGGTGGCAACATTCTGATAGTGCTACTGTTCTTCCATATGCATGACTCTAATCAGCGTTAAAATAATTGCCGCCATAACTATCATGGCCCCAAGGGGACTCGCAATAACGCAAATACTCACAATTATTGACGACTTTTTAAATTACAAACTTACAATGTTATACTTTTCGAACAAGAACGTGGAAGACACGAAAAAGAGACGGAAGACACGAAAAAGAGACTCGTTAAAGACAAGAGACCTAGCCACATCCAGCTACATCTTCCACCTTCCGTTCGTCGTCGTCGTCATCGCCGTCGTCAGTTACTCGTTTCCGAATTTACAGTTTTCCTGGCAAATGGCTCACTTCTTCACTACTTTCTTCACATTCCATTAGGTTCAACATTACTAGATTCAAGATACCCCTGGATTTAGATTTTTGTGATGAGTCAATGAATAGCGAGCACCCCTGATATACAAATATTGGTAACTACAACTGGCAACTATCCGTGGATCACTTTTAAGAATGCCGGCCTCAGGATCCCAAGACCGGAACTTAAAACCACCACACGAACTCGGATTTATGAAGGGCGGAATGAAAACCATTCGACACTTCATGTCGTACGACGTCGCCATGTGTGTTTATGTGACAAATTTTATTATGATTATTATTATTAAGGTATGAGAGCCTCCGTGGCTCAGGCGGCAGCGCGCCGGCCTCTCACCGTTGGGTTCCGTGGTTCAAATCTCGGTCACTCCCTGTGAGATTTGTGCTGGACAAAGCGGAGGCGGGACAGGTTTTTCTCCGGGTACTCCGGTTTTCCCTGACATCTTTCATTCCAGCAAACCTCTCCAATATAATTTAATTTCATGTTAGCCATTAATCATTGCCCCAGAGGAGTGTGTCAGGCTTCGGCAGCCGACACAGTTCCTATCCTCGCCGATAGATGCGGGGCTTCATTCATTCCATTCCTGACCCGGTCAAATGACTGGAAACAGACTTGTGGATTTTCATTTTCAATCAATTAATCAATGATGTGCATATAGGGGTGTTGCTCAGGTGATAGATATCCTCTCAATTGTTTACAGTTATCGCCTTTTCTTAAATATTTTCAAAGAACTTTGAAATCTGACACATCAAACTGCCAAAGCTCCTTGTTGTATAGTACTACAATTACTAACCACAAAATATATGAAAATAATGATTAATATTCTTTGTTTTACGTTCCACTGACTGGTTATAGGGTTCTGAGATGCCGGAATTTTGTCTCGCAAGATTTCATTTACATACTGGTAAATCTACCGATATGAGGCTCGCATATTTGATGATAATAAGAATTATTTTTATTATTGCTTTACATACCTCAAACTACTTTTACGGTTATCGGAGACGGCGAGGTGCCGTAATTTTGTCCCGTAGGAGTTCCGTTACGTGCCAGTAAATCTACCGACATGAGACGCATATTTCAGCAACTGCAAATACCACCGGACTGAGTCGGAATCGAACCGGCCAATTCCTGCTTACAAGGCGTGCGCTTCTACCATCAGAGCCACCCAGCCTAGCAAAATATGAATATAAGCACAATGCCAGCGTTAGGTGGGTGGTCCGTTATCGTAAGCTCTCTTCAATAATAATTATTACTAAGCACAAGTACAGTATTAACAGCTGAGTAGCAGGAAACTGGATCACTTAGTGACGTAATGTGGAACAAAAAAACACTTGCTTAATACAGACTTCTCCTTAGGCTAATGTCGTAATTGTGATAAAAAGAAGTGCACATGTGAGGCAACTTAAATATACTAAACAGATAAAACTCACTGAGCTTCAGTCAACTATGACTGTAAATACAGACCGAATGTTAAGGCTTCATTAATTCTTACAACTAGCAGATAAAGATGCTGAATTAAACAGTTACGAAATGGCAACACAAATTACCAGTCCGTATATCAGAATAATGCATAGAGCAGTGAATGGTATTCAATCTGGAGTATGAGTACCGAAGGACGTACGCGAAGAATGTTTAGGGTGTATGTGAAATTTAAAATAAGCAAATTTCTCTTTAGCGCCATGAGATAATTAAAACCATTTCTGCCAGAGCAATTTGCCTGCCTTCCATTTCCAAGAATCATTATTTTTATGGTCAATATTGGTAATAAGTCAGACTGCTTGCCTGAATGGTAAGCATAGTGGTCTTCGGTTCTAGGGCTCCGGATTCGATTCCCGCCCGGGCCGGGAATTTTTGCTGGGTTTGGTCAATTCCACTAACTCGCAGGCCGGGTCTTTGCGATCGTTTGAATACACATTTTCGATTAAATACAACACATCACACTCTTAAACACCACGGAACCATGCACCCTCCACAAATGATTGTAGTCTGGAAGGGTATCTGGCCGTAAAACTCGGCTTTATCCACATTAGTGCCAACCCCGGATAATTGGGAAGAGGATGAAAAAGAAGAGGAAGAAAACGAAGTCTGCTATTTAACAGCAGATAAATTGGTCAACTAATTTTAGATCTCCGTACGCATAATTTGAATTAATAACTCCGAGGGTACAAGTTTGGATGCAAAAGTGTTTGTAAAGGTAAATGAAGGAAAATACAGGTTTAATATCACTGACAAGAGGATTCAACAAAAAAAAATCACATTTTACACAAAAATGGGATGAAAAATATGTAGGTAGTCTGCAAGACAGAAGGCTAATCTTCCAGCTTTTCGAAAACCAGAGATAAAGAGATGTGTAAAAGAGGCAAAGAATATGAAAGAATTGAAACAGAAAAGTCCACTATCACCACATTTATTATATTCATCGAGGAAGCGATTAGGATTATAAAAGGAAAATCTGAAGACATAACACTGAGTGAGAAACTGATACACAGTAAAGGATTTGTTGACGATAGTTACGAAAGAAACGGAAAAGGAGATGAATCAAGCATCAGAAACTTTGACATTTGACTGCTCGAAATGGAAAATGCAAATACATTTTTTAATAAAAGCATAGCGCCAGTTGTATAGTTGTAAGGCCAATAGATAAACTAATGCTAATATAAAAATGGGAACGTCAGTAGAACAAATGAAGGACATTTTATTTGGGAAGCCTGAGCTCTGAAGATAATACATGCTACAATGAAATCAAGAAGGATAGCATAAGTCAAGAAAAGGCTATTACAATAACATATAGTTGTATATTAACATACGCACATTTACATTTGCCAAAAGCCTTCGTTTGGAGCGCATTACTACATGGAAGTGAGAGTTTGACAAGTGATAAAAAGGACGGATGCGAGCATGGCGGACGACAGCACGATCAAGCTGAGGAGAAAAGAAAACAAACATCGAAGAATTACAGGAGTGGTTGTGGTGGTGATTATTGTTTTAAAAGGAAGTACAACTAGGCAACCATCCTCTATGTAACACTAGTCAAGAGAGAAAAAATTGGAAGAGGTCCGACACCTTGAAAAATGAAGATATTGGCCAAAGAAAGAAAAGGGCCACGAAGGGTGTGAAAATGAAATACTCCCTTGGCCCCTGTACGTAATACCGTCGGGGTCGGGAAAGAACAAGAGTTGAACATAAGTCGGATAGGATAGATGAAAGTGCGAAGCCTGGCTTAAGTGGAAGTAATGCCATGACTCAGGTAAGGGCCCCATGGTCGCCAACCCACGCTCCCAAGTTAAAGAGTCCCTCGTATTACAGCAGGTTGATGAGAACATGAAATTCCTGAGCATAATGGAAATGATAATTAAATGGTTATGTCCTGTATTGACGCATTTTTAAAACACATTTTTGAAGGAAAGTTTCCGGGAAGAAAGGGGATAGTGAGACCGAGGAAGAAATAACTAGAACATAACAAGAGCCAGATGAGTTTTGGAAGTTACGCGGAGCTGGAGAGGGCAGTAGAAGATAGCGTTATAGCGACTTGAAATATACAACATTTTAGTTATGATGACATTAGTCTATGCACTAATCGAATGTCTTTAAAAGGTGCGATATCTTAACGCCTCCTTCAGTTTAAGGATAACACAAGCTTGACAAACGTCGTCTTCAGGACATACACTTTAGTATGAAATTACAATTTATGCTCTATTTTCGGCATCACTGAAAGACGGTGTTTCAAAATCATAGGTAAACCAGCAGGGGTGAGTAGAGGAAAAATAAACAAGGAGAAAAGTCTCAAACACAGGTTGGGAAACTAACCGTTTCCGAAATATGACGTGATCACATCATAATGTTGTTCATACTTTACGTTCCAACTTCCAATTACCAGGGTCTACAGTGGATTTCAACACGATCATACAAGGAATGGATGCAAGCCAGATCTTTGTTAGAAAACGAGTGAGATACCATGACAACTGCTTCAAATAAAACTACAAATACAAGACGCTCTTTTCGCAACGTTTTAACAGTTTTCTTGACGGAAACACTTGTCTTCCACCACTTTCGTAGGAAAAACAGCTTGTGTTATTTGAGGAAACGACCATTTCAAAACTCGGACAATTGGAGTACGAGTGAAGCGTTTGGCAACAGAGTCCTTTCCGCACTTCGAATACAATATACTCTTCCAAAAAGTGAAAAATTGATATAGAAACAGGAATTTTCCGAATGAAATCAAGAACATTTTCAAGTATGTTAATAATATATTCGTTCTTCCTGATAAAAGTCTAATGACCAGTGATTCAAAACCAGTATCAGACTACTATCGAAAATATACTGAAGGTCAAACTCCTTTACGGCACATCCGGTAGCAAACAGAAGCACAATGAAGCGCATAATACGAGGTCGCCCGTGTTATTGCGCTGCAGAATCCGCCCACTTCCACCAATGTCCAATCAACAATGTGACATTTAGAAAGAAAAAAAAAAAAAATGCACATTCTCGCCGTGAGACAAATTCCACAAACAGTAAACACACTCCTGATCTTGAACTTCGTAGGAACAGCTATTACGAGGTGTATCGTCCACTTACAGAAAGGATCGGGAGATTCTTCTTGTTGTAATTACCGGAAGTTGACACAAATACACATGCTATTATACCAATTCTCTTTCCATCTTTTCCTTCCCGCTGAAGTTAAGAATATTCTAGTCATAAGGTTTGCATATTTCAAGCAAAAGAGCAAGATCCACATACTCAAGACATAAAAAGTAGATCACTGTGAGCACAAGAACACGTTTTTAGGGAAGTAGAAGTGTGTTTCTCGTCTCTTCGCGTTAAATAAACTTCGTCCTCTCTTTAGGTTCTCCGTTTTATACATGACCGATCATCCGGGCAACTCCGAGTCGTAGAACGTTAATACTGCAAGAAGAAATAGAATGAACAACCCTAACAGGAAGGGGGGTTGGACAAAACAAACTAGTAATTGTTTTATTTTTACAGAAAAAAATAAATTTTCTACAACGATACCTCAATGATGTACAGTAAGTTTTACGTTCATTCTCAAAAGCGAACTTCTTATCTTGTCCAAGAGGTTTGACAAAACTGAGATAAAATAGCCTAACTTAGATCAGAGCGGAATTTCGAACTTATTCAATTTTCTACGCACACAAAATAAAAGTGACATGTTCATAAACTTCACTACAATGTTCATGTGCGCAAGTTTTGCAGGCCAAAAACAGAATCAATCCTTCACTGACAGAGCTCTCCCCTGCATCAATAGACGTTAAATACATTCTTTTGTAGCCAGACCTAATTAGTTGCACAAATGCTTTACCTTCACTTGTGGCTTAAAATCAACAAGATTGTAACCTGCAGAGTGTAATAATAAATAATGTTATTGGCTTTACGGCCCACTAACTACATTTTTACCGTTTTCGGAGAGGCCGAGGTGCCGGAATTCAGACCCGCAGGAGTTCTTTTTTGTGCCAGTAAATCCATAGACAGGAGACTGACGTTTGAGCACCTTCAAATACCACCGGACTGAACCAGGATCAAACCTGCCAAGTTGGGGTCAGAAGGCCAGCGCCTCAACCGTCTGAGCCACTCAGCCCGGCTCCCCTGCAGAGTTCGGAGTGTCAACTGGTCGGCGTAGCGACATCCTCAGCCGCACATGGCTTTCGCGACCGGTTCTGCTGTTCTTTCGTATCAGATAGCTAAGTTGGTCTCAGAAGGATAGCTCTCATTCCAGGATTTAAATCCTTGGACTGGCCTGAGTCTGAACCTACGATAAAACCCGATGTTTCTGGGTATGAGGCATGCTCGTTACCCTTCCACCACGAGCCCGCCATCATTTCCCAACTCCAGTTTTCCGGACGAGATGCGCTATTGCTTGCCATTTCGAGAAGTTGTTATACATACCATGTTCTTGGACATACTGTACATCTCACGTCCCTTTCCCCTACTACTTATTTCACAGCTTCCATTCATCGTTTTCTTAGGTTTCCCCTGGGTCTTCTTTCTTGCAACTCTTTACAGAAACATTTCCTTGCTGTCCTTGTCTATTCTCATCCTATGCCCATGCCAGTGAAGCCTACGTTTTCCTATGATACTGACAACGGGTACTTTAATGCCAATTTCCTTATTTATTTTATTCCTGATCTTATCTCTGGTCGTCTGACTCATGATTCCAACGAACTTAATCGGCTGCTGCTTGTATGTTCTTAACTGGTTAAACGTCTCCAATTGGCACATAGTTTTACTTTATCTCGCAGAAGGTTCCTCACTGGGTTAGATAAATATGATTTCTGGGTCTCGTTCAATATTTTATACGTTACAACATTACTCTACCTAACATATGAAGGAAGAAAATACTCTCTAGGCAATTGTTCAGACAATAGCTTTATAGCATATTTAAACAGAAAGTTCTGGGTAAGAGAGGAAAAGGGAAATCGCATGAAAAATGACTGAGAATGTACAAAAGAAAGAGAGAAAATGATTGCAACGAAAAGGTTTCGAGATAGTGAGATGTTGAGATGACACACTAAAGGTATCTGAAAAGAGATTCAAATCTAGTTTCTGCAAAAAATGCTGAAAGTTGTTTCTTTCCTGTTGATGACCATTTCCGATGTCTTAGCTTCGCTGATTTTTAGACCAAATAATAATTTAAAACGTACTGTTCCATGCATTCAGCTTCTCCTAAACCGTCTCTTCTGTATCACCCCACATCAAAACATCTGCAAATATGACTGCGTTAGGATCCGAGTCATTCTCCTTGATAAATCTAATACGATGCGAAATTACTGGATTCCTCGCTTTGTTTCTAAACATACAGATCTGATGAGATTCAAGTTGCTTTACGTCGCACCGACACACACAGGTTTTATGGCGACAATGGGCAGGGAAGGGCTACGAGTGGGAAGGAGGCGACCGTGGCCTTAAGGTACAGCCCCAGCATTTTCCTGGGATGAAAATGGGAAACCATCCTCAGGGATGCCGACAGTGCGGTTCGAACCCACTATCTCACGAATACTGGATACCAGCCGCACTGAAGAGACTGCAGCTATCGAACTCGGCAACATCCAAAACTTCCATCCACCGTATGAACTGTAAAATATATTTACCGATGAGGATGGCTGTCCAGTTGTACTTCCTCATAAAACAATAATTACCAAATAGTTTTACCGATGGAATCCAATTCAGACCCTACTGTGTTTTTTTTTCTTTTTAGTTTGCGATAGTTTCCATGTGGCAAATGCGCTTTAACTGAAGCTGTGCCTTTTTCTAATTATTAAAAAATAGGTCTATATTATGTTTGTTCATTTTCACACTTTAAAATACGAATTATTCCCAAGTAGATTATAAACAACTCCATTCATTAGGAACTACCATTAAAGGAAACATCTCGTCGTTGCCGGGACAAAACCTTCTACGTGAAATATTTTAGCCTGGAACATTGGCCGGTAAGGTTCTGTAATCTAAGGTGCAATACTGTGTGAATATTGTCAAGGCATTCTCGCTCTTCATAATGTATGTGCTGCGGGTCAGTACATCTCCAAAAATATTATCACATAGGAGGTTTTGTCCCAGCAGCGACGATGTGCTGGCTTTATTTTAAAGTCATTTGTTATATTTTTAAATTAGCAACAATGGTTCAAATCCTAATAATAATTAAAATTACAAACTATAAACATGACATTAATGAATTTTCTAATTCTGAACTATAAGTTTGCATTTAGACAGTATTGAATGAAGTTGTATTAACTAATATTGACCCTCACACAAGAATATAAGTAACGTTTACAAGAGCAACATAGATACATCTACAGCAGAAGAAATAAAGGTATTATGTTGAAGAACCTGTCAGTGATTCAAACTGTCTTGAATGTTATTTGTGTTTAAAAAAAAAAAAAAAACAGATCACCCCTGGGAGCCTACGTCTCCATGGCGACTGAAAAGGCCAGCCAATGTCTAGGTGAAACGGATCAAGGAGAGTTGTAAACATGAGGTCAAATGAGGTCAACAGCACTCAATAGTCTGGAATGTAATGAGCCATTACGTTCGTTACCACGGCCATACACAGATTTATGAAGGCAGTTTGCCTGCTCCATCAGGGACTGAGAGTCTGACCAACTAGACGATGTGACATCCAACACCTTGTCAATGCCCTCTGTCGATCAGTGGTAGAGTGTAGGCCTTTGGGTCCCAGGATCGCGGGTTCAAACCCGGCAGAGGTAGCCTGATTTATGAAGGCCGGAAAAATGGTCCATTCGGCGATCCATATCGTACGCATGTAAAATATCTCGGGCGACACATTTGATGTTTACCCAACAAAAATTAATCAACGCTCAGCCACAGATCGCCTACTGGAGTTCCGTTTCTCTGCCAACTGGTCGGAGCGTCGAAACTGGTAAATAGGCAGCCTAATGGCGCCAAACCAAAATACCGGCACAAGCTAGCTCAAGATATACTGTTTATTTGTATAATGCTAAAGTTGAAATGAAAATATCAGGGTGCATATTTCTTCGTATAGTCAAAACAATAATTAGGTTATTTTAGGATTATTTCAAAAACCATCAAGTCGTGATATATATAATGCGTTTTGCCCAGTAAGGAACAAGTAGAACCATTACTTAGCACTGGACTTCTTGTTCTTCCTATCTTCACAAAACTTCCTCATCCTTTTACAATGGGCTTGTCTTCTCCCTTGTGTCCAAGCATTTTTGAGTTTCAAGTTCCTGGCTGTTGGGTTTGTGGATGGGAAGTTATGTGAATTGATTTTCTGTCTGAATGTGGCCCGTGTAGTTGCCAGTGGCTCAATATTCATTTCTGCAAGGTCACTTTGAGTGTCTACCAACCAGCGTAATTCGGTTTGTCAGCTTCCGTTAGTACCCTAATGGAGATTTTTTTTTTTTTTTTTTGTCAGTAGAGTCATGATTATATTACCAAATATTCAATCTACTGCTCCAGTTTAAGGGACTTTAACAATGAGATTATTAGTCCCACGGCTCAAGAAGGACTTCGGTAACGAGTGGAGACTGGATTTTAAAGGTTTTTTTTTCTTTTCAACACGAAACATGAAATAATTAATTACGGTGTACAAACACGTCCGTCACCGGCCAAATTACGTGGTTAGGAATGCCAATTTTAGTGCATATTCCCTTTTTATATATTTCTTACTTTGATCTTTTTTTGACAGAATATCGCAAACATTTAGCTAATTATTTTCTCGCAAACGTGTAACATTCCGAGACAAGAGAACAGACATTGAAAAACTGTGCTGATTTAGAGTTCAGAGAAATTTTTTAAACCGTTGTTTCAGTTAATGTTGAGCGGTCATTTTCTGTTTATAAAGAGATTTTGCACTTAAAGTGGAAGAATCCCGGTTAAACATATTGACTATTATCAAATACAACGCTTTCCTTATGTGGGGAAACGATAAATGTATGCATGAACATGCTGACGTGCGTTTTAAATTAAAGTAGCACTCTTTTGGGAAGTAAGAGCATTTTAAAGTATTTTACTATGACTTTCCCTTATTTGTCGTTTTTTAGAAGAAACATTTTTCCTTCAAAATTCGGTAACGAGTGTCGTGAATGGTGGAAAATGAAATATTTGCGGCTGCGAACTCGTACGCGACCGAGTTTCTTTCCAGCTACCCGACTATGTCCAAAAAAGAGCGCATGGAATTGTATGTTCCTCGTATTTAATACACAAGACTTTACCATAAAATATTCAATGTAAAAAAATACACATTCAAATCTATTGCATTCTGATTTTAAGCACCTCCTTGGGTATTTTGACTGTTTTTTTCTATTATCGCTGAAGAAGAATTATCATTTTCTCGAAACATGTACGATGATGTGAATTAAATTTGTAACCACCATATACTAACTGTGTAAATCAATTGTATTGACTGGCGGACCCTTATTGGCCCTGTTTTTCACAGGTTGTTACATTACAACATAACTAGTTGGGGATTCTTTCGGTAATGATGTCCATGCTTTCCTTGGAGTAGGATTATTATTATTATTATTATTATTATTATTATTATTATTATTATTATTATTATTATTGCTTAAAGGAACCTAATATCTAGGTCAATCCCCGCCCCCCTACCCACAAGCGTTTGGGAGGTTATATTACTACTAGAGTACGCCATAAGTCTTTCCGTGGTCTGACATTTTTCGACATTATGTAGGGTTCATAATCGAGAAAGTATGTTTAAAATCAAGGTCTTCATATGGTCTTGTGTCCTACAGCATAGACAATACAAAACTTTCGACAAGTATTTAAAGCGAAGCAATTTGCTACCAATTTGGAGCTGCACAGTAATTCCGCTAACCTCTTGCATATTCAAGTTAAGCGGTAATCCTATCCTAATAACCTCCCAAGAACTGACAAAATAACAAGAAAGTAGGCGCCAGCGAGGACAAAACGCGCGTACGTCCACCCGACGACCTTGTCAAGCACCATTCACAGGATTATAGCAAAATTCTATCAGTAATAGAAGACCAAAGCCTGGTTAATAATGGATGGGACTAAGCTCCTTTTGCAAGCTGGTTCTACGAGACTCTCTTAAATGTATACATTAAGACGTTTCGGCCAAAATAATTAGGATTATTACAGGAATGCTATTATACGTATTTTTCAGCATAACATCATAGTCTATCAAATATTAAAAAACACATTATCCATATTATTATTATTATTATTATTATTATTATCATCACTAGTTGATGTACGCGCTCTCGATGGAAAGTTCCAACGATATATCCTAAACAGCGTAAATTATCAGTTCTAATATTAAAGCGGTAATATTAAAGCAACGGTCAACGATATCCTGTAAGAAAGAAGTGAATTATTGGGCGAAACTATCGTACAGGAGTGAAAGATGGGTGGACTCAGGATATCTTATTCGTGGGTCGAAAGTAACAGACATCAAGAAAGCGAGTGACTGCTAGTACAAACAGGTGGGAATCATGTCAGGAAGACACTTGGAAGGAAATACAGACTGATTTAGGAATGAACACGATTAAGTTGTATGCATGAATCAGCCTCGGTGGTAGGGCATGTGAGGCGAATGGAGGAGGTTAGGTTACCTAGGAAAACAATCGATTCAGCCATAGAGGATAAGTGGCGCTAGACAAAGACTACGACGATTTCTCTGCTTTTAATGATTTGAAGATAAAAGGTACAAAATTAAACGAGACCACTGAGCTAGTTGCAAACAGAGTATTATAAGGATGCTTACATAATTGTCAGACTTGCGAACTGAACGCTGAAAGGCATAATAGTCTACAGTGAATACGTGATGATGATGATGATGATGATGATGATGATGATGATGATGATGATGACTGTTTTAAGAGGAAGTAGAACTGAGCATTCATCCTCCATTAACACTAACCAGAGGGAAAAAATGGAAGGGGTCCGACACTTCGAAAAACGAAGGTAGCGGCAAAGGAAGACGAAAGGCCACGAAGGGCGTGAAAATGAAAATATCCCCAGGTCTCGCAACGCCAATATTGTCGGGGTCGGAAAAGAGCATGAGTTGACCAAGGGAGATCGGTTAGGAAAGATAAAAGCGAGGAGTCTGGCACAAGTAAGTGCCCGTCATCTGTAAAAAATGGGCAAGTGCGCGGACAAGGGACGCGAATAACGGCCAGTTTTTCACGTAACACACTACTGTATATGGATGCCTGTATTTACTGCAACAGAGAATGATGTGGTTAAGATCTAATTCGATGAAGAAGATTTCGGTAGCAAACATGACCGATAACGATATGTATGTATGTATGTATGTATGTATGTATGTATGTATGTATGTATGTACGTACGTATGTAAGTTAAAGCAAAAGTTTCACCGTATGGGCCATGATTTTGATATTCACGCCTTACGATGTTAGTTTTTTTTTTTTTTTTTAAATACCAATACCATTCCTCGGATGTAACGTGACTAATAAAATGTGATAAGAGTGAAGAAGGAGCAGTGATTCGTCGTCCAAAATGCAATGCAGTCAAGAAACCAAGAACTGCGTGGTGAAACCGCACAGCCGTATATTGCACACGAACAGGGCCAACAAATTCAAAATGCTCTCCGGCGGGGTTACCTACCACCTTGCATGATTCACCCCACTCTCAAAAGGATTTCGTCAGACACCCTCCAAAAATGCACGGCAGAGGCTCCCGAACTAGGTCAACACATCCAACTTTTTAATGAGCATAAATTGTCACTGGAAGGGTAAAAGCTGTGAACGATGCAGTGACGAAATAGTTTACTGAGCGCCCACAATATTTTACATTTTGGTTGTTGGTATCGCGAACTTACGAGATTTTCTTTTGCCCGGGTAGAGCTCTAGCTATCTTAGCTAACCTGGCAGGTTCGAACCCGCCTCAGTCCCGCGGCATTTGAAGATGCTCAGATATGCCAGTCTCGTGTCTGTAGATTTACAGACACGTAAAACAATGGGACAAAATTACAGCACCTCGGCGTTTTCGGAAATCGTGAAAGTACAGGGATGCCAAATTTAAACGCTATTGGCCGTAGATACCAGCGAGCTCCTCCCTGTTGACACAGCCAGTACCCTCAGGGTACAGACTGTTCCGAGAAGTGTCATTACTCATTAGTCAGCACTCAATCCATTTATTGTTAGCTGCAGGCGGTCACTATGTTAACCGGGAGCTCGCTATGGTCTGCGGCCGGCAGCGTTTTAATTTGAAAGCCCTGTAGTTAATGGGGCGTAAAACCATGAACACTTATTTTTCTTGAATTTTATTTTTCCGGTAAGTCATACTTTAGTCTACTTACGTAGCTGCCGCCTTAGTGGATCAGCGGAACGGTCACCGATTAATGATCCCTATATAGTTGGTCACTTCTGACATCCGTAAAGGTTTGAGTATTAAACTGTATAAAAAGAATGAAAAAGGGAAGGACAAAGAAGCGCAGTCGGTTAGTCAACGTCGTTCTGTTTCGAAGACATGGGGTTCTATTCCTGCTGAGGCCAGTGCCATTTGATAATATTTAAAAGCGGTAACTCCATGTTCATGGCATTCGGCCTGGTTAAGAACTTATGTGATATAAAATCCCGACATGCTACTGTCTATTAAAACGTACAGCCTCTACCCACTAAGCGAGAGAAGGCTCATCATATGCAGTGTAACGGGAGAAGTGACCAGACAAACAGTACGGCTCCACGGCTAAATGGTTACCATGCTGGCCTTTGGTCACAAGGGTCCCGGGTTAGATTCCCATCATTATTTCATCCTCATCACGACGCGCAGGTCGCCTACAGGAATCAAATCAAAAGACCTGCACCTGGCGAGCCGAACATGTCCTCGGACGCTCTCGGCACTAAAAGCCATTAGTCATTTCATTTCACCAGACAAAAAAGTTGTATTTTCTAATCGTCTCTCGGTCAACAGAATCATCACTAACGTGTTTTCTTTTGGTGGCCAAACTTATAAGTAGGGCTCGGATTTTATGGCGTAATTTTTATCCTCGCCTCCTTTAAGAACTGTAACATTTATAGCTTTTGTAAACAATGTTTCTATTGCTCAACATCATAACCTTCGTTATAATTTCTACTTTTCCTACCGACAACGGGTGGGGGCACATATAGCTCGTCTACACTGTCGTCTGTCTCTGCACCATTCCTGGTTCCACTGTCTTATATCATTCTTCACCAAGTCCATCCATTGTAATCCGTCTTTCCTCGTAATTTCTCCCCTATCATCTGTCCTTTCGGTGCTTGTGTTGGCATTCTTCCTTCATTCAACCATTTCAGTCCGTTTTGCTCCAGTTTCTTTTTAAATTTACCTTTTGCACTTTTAGTTCTTTCCGTATGTCTTCACTTCTCACTCTGACTCCATGTCTTCTATACCATACTCGTCAAGTTCATTTTAGCTGCCTGTACAGTCAGTGGACAACGAATTAGGAATTTCCAAAAATTCTTATATTTTATAACTTTATTTCAATTTGTACAATATATTTACAATGCTTTTAACATGTTTCATAATTTTACAACTAACGCACTTTTTTCACATCATTTGAGACAGTTAGTGTTTGGTGGTACCACCTTTAGCTTTAATAACAGCCATAACACGCCTTGGCATGCTTTCAATACTCCGTGCCACCATTTCAGTAATAGCTGCATCATGTTGCCATACTCACTGCAGATGCTGTTTTAATTCAGGAATATTAGTGCACATGGGACTGCTGACCTTATTTTCCATAATATTCCATATCCCTTCTATGGGGTTCAGGTCTGGGCTGTTCCCTGGCCAGTCCAACACTGTGATTCCTCCCAGCTGCAGATGATTCATGACAAATTTTGAAGCATGGCAGGGTGTCCCATCCTGCATGAAAATTCCATCATTTTCTGGATACCACTCATTTATTTGAGGAACTAGGCATGTATCCAGGACATGTTTGTATTGTTCCTTCCTCATAGTACCCTCAACAAAATACAACGGCCCAGTGCCATGGACAGATATCACACTCCATACCATAATTTTACCGGGGTATTTAACAGTTTCCTTCATGCACTCGGACATCAACTGCTCTCCACGTCGTCTCCACACATGCTGCTGACGATCTTGCATAATTTCTACTGTCGACTCATCCGAGAAGCAAACCTGCAACAAGGAAACGTATGGAGTAAAAAGTATTAAAAAATCAGTAACTCAAATTATTTTTGAAATTTGATAAAATTTTGATAAATCCGCCAACAGAGTATGGTCAGTGGACTGAATTAATTCATAAAATAATAGAACAAATGAACTTACCTTTGACCAATCACTTGCAGTCCAATCTTTATGCCTCAATGTCCAAGATAAACGCTTTCTCATCATGGCTGGTGTTAACTTTGGCTTTTTTGTTGGACGGCGAGATCGTAAACCGGACTCGTGAAGTCGCCTACGAACTGTATTTGTGCTTAAATAACAACCTGCATCACTCAAGGCATCTCTAATGTTCTTAACAGTAATCTTTCGGTTACACAAAGCAAGATTCCTAAGCATTCGTTCCTGTATTGGCGTGGTCTTTCTCAGTCCCCTACAGTTTTGCCGCTTTGTTGGTGTAACTGGTTCACATAAGTCCACCTCTCTTTCAATTCTTCCAACACTTTGTGGAGAAACATTACATTTTCTGGCAATTTCAGATGATTTTAAGTTTGAACATTTCAACATAACCTCAATTTCCTTTTTCTTCCTTGGATCAGGTCTCCCCTTTTACCCGTTGTTATTTTTTCCTTATTAATCTCAGGAATAACAATAAATTAATATTATATTCACTTGGAAAACTTTGACAATTGCTAACCCACCTAATCAAGTTCGACAAAGCAACTTCCTTTATCAATATTTTGAAAAAATCTAAGAGACACAAAACTAGACACACTTTCTCAATGGCAGCACTTACACCATCTACCAGGAAAACTTAGAACTCTAAGACATCTAGTGGTGGAGAATTGAGTTACTACCACATTCAAGCCAAGAGAAGAGCCTCACATTCATTTCCACCCGGACAAATAACCTAAGTGAGTAAGAAGTTGATAAAAAGTCTTGAAACCGAATCAAAATTAAAAATTCCTAATTCGTTGTCCAGGCACTGTATTAAACTCGCAACTCCTCTCGTTATTGTCCATATGGTCGTATGGATCACACTTTAATTTCTTCAGCTTATCCCAGTTGTTTCAGCGGTCGCTGGAGCCATCCAAGCACAAACTGGTTTTGGATGGGTCGAGTGCCATTCCACAGGATTTCTGAGATCGACCGGGATTCGAACCTGAGCCTTCCGGCTGAGAAGTCAGCAGCTACGCCAATGAGCTAGTCACGCCCCCAGTTATATAAATAATATCGTACCCACTACGGCAAAGTAGCGAAAGTGACAAACTAGGGAATCTGTAGCTCTAAAGTTTTAGTCTAGATCTTATTGAATAATAATAATAATAATAATAATAATAATAATAATAATAATAATGTCATTCGCTTTACGTCCCACTAACTACTTTTACGGTTTTTGGAGACGCCGAGGTGTCGGAATTTTGTCCCTCAGGCGTTATTTTTACGTGCCAGTAAATCTACTGACACGAGGCTGACCACTGGACTGAGCCAGGACCGAACCTGCCAAGTTGGGGTCAGAAGGTCAGCGCCTCAACCGTCTGAGTCACTCAGCCGGGCCATTTTATTGTGTATATGAATGTATAACCTCTGACAAAGTCTCACATCTGCAGCTCGTTCTGTATGGCTAACACACAAAACCAATCATTAAATATAAAAATTTGGCATGAGTAATCAAAACTTCTTTCAGCTCTCCTAATTTTTTTTTTACTATTTGCAGATTTGTTCGTTTGCTAGTGGGGGGACGATGTGTATGGTCATATAGTTTTACCCATTCTCCGTGTATTATTCACATGTTTTGTGTCCATTATGCCAAGTGATTTTGTTTCTGTTGGGTTACTTTGGATCTCCTCTCATTTTGACGTTAAATTGAAATCGAAGGTTTCGCGAGCAGTATGCTGTCCAAACAGAAAGGACTGAATAATGTTACCTATGTGGACAAATGATTGCAAGTCTTCTGAGCAAATTCCCGACAATATTTAATTTCTTTTGCGTCATATTTTCAAGCTCTAAAGTCATATTTTGGTATTCTTAGGGTTTAGGTGCATGAATATTTCCACTGATTTTAGCCCTTCATAATATTAAAAATGTACGTGAACAACGAAGAACTCCGGACGAAAACCACGGAAGTCAACTAACTCACCTGCGACACGTGAGTCAACCGAGATTATAGAAGTAGTGAGAAGCTTTAGACCAGGAGCCAACTGTGGTGCAGCCGATGACTCCCTCTCTCTCTTATCAAATGTATCCGACGAAATGCAGCATTGCCATGGACTAGGACTGAACGGGGTGCTGCGAGAAAACCTGTCTCTGACTCACTATCATCAGCTACGGTTTACGTAACGAGTAATAAAGCACGTGACGAACCACACCTGTGCTTTCCTCTACGCCACAGAATAGTTTATCACCAATAATTTACAGAATATCCTGCCATCTTCACCGCGGTTTTTAAGACCGTATCATCACTTTTTAATTTTTTTTGGACTTCCATCTTTTGCTGTTCTCACAGATCTTTCCTCGTGCATTCTGCTGATATGAGGCCACTGCGTAAGGCGAACTGAGTAAATACATGTTCTGAAAAAAAGTATTGGATTTTTTATTCGGGCGAACCCGAACAAAAAAGGAATTACAAATGTTATGTACTTGTATTACATAATATTAATTCATAAAGCGTACCACTGAATCAGTTTCTATTTTGTACAGTTATTATTTTCAAGGATTGTATATTTCAAGTGAAAAAATTAGGACGCAACAATATAAGTCTTTTTAAACCAATCTTCCATAACAAAAAATGAAATGTCACTTATTCCCAGTCAATCATGTAGTCACGGTCGTCATTTTCTTGTTCCTGTGTTACCTCTCTTTTAACAACGGCAAATTTAATTTAAAACGCAGATTAGTATCTTTTGCGTTTATTTAATTCAGAAAGTACGACGTACACACAGAGCTTCGAGGAATCATGAATATAGTCTTCACACAATGTATGATAGTATTAACTCTTTAAAAATCGTAATAAATATAACGAATGTACGAATCGACATTACTGTACATTCTTATCATGTTACTAACATCAGCCTATTAGGTAGAAAATAATCGTGCACGACCACTAATGGGTAATCCAAGTGTTTAAGACGGACCTCCATAAAATATATATATATAACATATCTTTGGCTTAGAACAAATTCATACTCAGCGTACAGCGTGCTTTCGGATTCTATTTAAAGTCAATGGCTCTGAAAGTACTCTCTATTGTCTTGTGTATTTTTAAACAGTATTGCATCAGATAAGACGTTATTCCTCATTCGCTCCATAATGCGTGCAAGTACGCCCAATAAACAGCTCCACACCTACCTCCGAATATTAATGAAGCTTGCCCATCACACAGGCCACGGTCAGTAAAGTAATGAGGCTCTAAAGGTCACGTCCTTATACGAGTAATTGCCAGTGAAATGTTCTTTCAAGAGACACTGGGGCACACTTGTGGAAGCTCGGTGCCAAGGCGTGTGCGGAGGCGTGAGGAAAAAGGAGGGTAATGATGATGATGATGATGATGATGATAATAATAATAATAATAATAATAATAATAATAATAATACATGGACCACTACTACTACTACTAATTTTTTGCTAGTGGCTTTACGTCGCACGGACACAGATAGGTCTTATGGTGACGACGCGACAGGAAAGGGCTAGGAGTGGGAAGGAAGCGGCCGTGGCCTTAATTAAGGTACAGCCTCAGCATTTTCCCGGTGTGAAATCGGAAACCACGGAAAACCATCTTCAGGGTTGCCGATAGTGGGGTTTGAACTTACTATATCCCGAATACTGGATGCTGGCCGCACTTAAGAGACTGCATCTATCGAGCTCCGTGCTTTATATCTGCCATTCAGAGCAAGTTACTGCAACAACGAACTACAGAAAGCACACACTGCAGGACCAATCGGTAGAATCTTATCTGTGCCGCAGATGTTCCACATCCACCGAGACAATACAACACGCTACTACTGGATACAGATTGGCAAACGAGAGCTACGGATAAAGGCATGACCAAGTAGCAAACACAACCCACCGGAAACTGGCTCATCAGTTCCAACTCACGAAGTACACAATACCTTACCGGAAGAATGCACCACCGTCAGTCCTTGAAGAGACCGTTCCATGTAATGGACCAGACATCGGATTACTTAACAAAACCAAGGAAACCTACTATGGTATATCAAACACAGCATGTCCTAGTTCCACAATCCGCAGGTAACACGCACTAAAAATGTCCAAGTTCAACGAACTGTTCGCGAAATTTTTATCTTTAGGAAATGTTTTACAATTTGCTTTACGTCGCGCCGACACAGACAGGTCTTATGACGGGATAGGGAAGGTCTAGGAGTGGGAAGGAAGGAAGGAAGGAAGGAAGGAAGGAAGGAAGGAAGGAAGGAAGCGGCGTGGCCTTGAAGTACAGCCTCAGCATTTGCCTGGTGTGAAAATAGGAAACCATGGAGAATTATCTTCACAGCTGCCACGGCTATTTTCGGAATGCAAGTTGATAGGTATGTGACCCAAATCCGTTGGCGGAAATTAAAGCAATGTGGAGAACCAAGAAAGTTAACAGTTATCACAGTGCCACTAGTCATAGTGTCTCTTGTCTTATTCCAAAGACATTGCATAACGGTCTTAAACCCCTCAATCTACGGTCTGTACCCTTCACCTACATAGGATAGAAACAGCCACCTGCCATATCGTCCGGAAGTTCTTTCTTGGAGATGGAACATCCCGTACACGACTCCCAACTCTTGAATCATCCCGGAAATTCTTTGTAAGTAATGTACTTAATATGAAAATGTATATACATCGTGCCGCCTTGTATCTGGTACCGAAAAGATACTCAATGCAACTATGTGTGTCCAACCCATGTCCCGTTTCTCTACTGGGTCAGCTACGAATTGAGCGAAATTGCTGATGACGATAATAATAATAATAATAATAATAATAATAATAATAATAATAATAATAATAATAATAATAATAATAATATATTTCTAGACTATGAACAATATTGTACTTTCGGTGTAGACTTCAATATTTATTGTAAACTGAAAAAAAAACCAGCTCTATATCGTCAAGAAAAGGTATCACTCATACGTGTCTGACTGCATTTACTTACAATAGTACCAAATAACCTACTGTATAGCTAACTGCTTATGAGCAAAGACTGCCTACCCGAGAAGGTACAGGCGTACTCTGTTCACCCAGAGGAACGTAGGTTCGGACCCCGTCAAGATGTTGGGGAAGAAAGAAAAAACTGACGATACGACGTTTCTACTCTTTGAGAGGCGCTCACTGGTCATTCGAGGCCTATACGAAGATGCCTCTGACTCGATTTTTTACTATTTAGAAGTAGTACCTAAAGTAAACTCGTAATAGGCAAAGTTAACTGTTATTGTTTCCTCGTCCCACTAAAGTACTTTAACGGTTTTCGGAGACATCGAGGTGCCAGAATTTTATCCCGCAGGAGTTCTTTCAAGTGCCGGTAAAGCTATCGACACGAGGCTGACGTATTTGAGCATCTTTAAAGACCACCGGACTGAGCCAGGATCGAACCTGCCAATTTGGGGACAGAAGTCCAGCACCCCAACCGTCTGAGCCCCTCAGCCCGGTGCGCTAAGTCCATAACAATGTTACTGGCTTTGCGTCCCACTAAATACTACTTTGCGGTTTTCGGAGATGCCGAAGTGCCGGAATTTAGTCCCGCAGGTAAAGTGCGAAAAAGGACCAGTTATTTTCTACGTGCACACCAAGTAAGGAAACTTCATCCTTACGGGACGAATTTAAGAATCATACGCACAGAGCAAGAAGAAAGCCAAATTTTTTTCAAGGTGCTTTACGTCGCACCGACACAGATAGGTCTGATGGCGACGATGGGAGAGGAAAGGGTTAGGAATCTGAAGGAAACGGCCGTGGCCTCAATTAGGGTGCAGCCCCAGCATTTGCCTGGTGTGAAAATGTGAAACCACGGAAATGCATCTTCAGGGCTGCCGACAGTAGGGTTCCAATCCACTATCTCCCGAATACTGGATACTGGCCGCACTTAAGCGACAGCAGCTATCGGGCTCGGTAAATCGTAAATCAGTGGGTCGAGGAACGCAAGAGATATATTTAACAGGTCAACAAATTCAGTTAGACTTCGGTGCCAAATTGGACAAGCTCCTAACCTTAGGTATAATATCTAGCATTTCTAACACATTTCACTATGGAGTCTAAGTATCTAGAAGTGAGTATGTATACTTGCAAGTAGAAAATGTGGTTCATATACTATCTGCGTCTCACGAGAAGCTTGTATGTACGACACGAGTAACATACTACTACACTAAAGTACAAACATTCGTCGTGATAAACAGAAGAGATGAGTGTTCATTATTAAACTGTTCATTATGCAGTACTTACATTAAATGTGGAACTAAAGCGCAATTGCACTACCAATTTGAAACTTCACAACAGCATCTTAGTTGAAAAGAATCACCGCGGACGGAACCGATGTTGATTGTAAGGCCTTGAGATTAGAGATTGGCGCGGCCATGCTTACCCTCCGCACCCTTTACACAGCATGCACGCGAAAAGACGAACATAGTAGGAATGGCTCTTTAGGTTAGCAATCAAATGCGTAACAGCCCCAGCTTCTGCCGAGTCAAATTCATTTCTCCTCGTGAATGATTCTAGCAACACTGATAAGTCAGGCCTACTTACCTCCCACTAAAAGATGAATATTAGCATTGTTTTATTTGCAAACCTGAACAGGTATATGGAAGGCCCCATGTTTCTTAGACCTATTATTCAAATTAGCTATATTTACATCATGTACATAGTTTACAATATACAATCCAAAATATGCAATCTAGCTCAAGCTCAGATTGTGCTTGTCATTAAGACGCAGAATAACATCCGGGTTACGCTTCATACATCAAGGTTTCATGTAGTTAAATGTACCATAAAGGTGATGTCAAAGCAACAGAGTGCTTTATATCAGTAATAACGATTTTGATCTGTAGACTCTTCTATTTCTCACTCTCCATACATTCATTCATTCATTCAATCAATCAATCAATCAATCAATCAATCAATCAATCAATCAATCAATCAATCAATCAATCAATCAATCAATCCATCAATCCATGGTTGAATGGTTAGCGTGTTAGCCTTTTGGTCACAGGGGTCCCGGATTCGATTCCCGTCAGGGTCGGGAATTTCAACCATCAATGGTTAATTTCGCAGGCACGGGGGCTGGGTGTATGTGTCGTCTTCATAATCATTTCATCCTCATCACGACGCGCAGGTCGCCTACGTGCGTCAAATCAAAAGACCTGCACCTGGCGAGTAGAAGTCGTCAGACACATCCCGGGACTAAAAGATACCTGCCATTTCATTTTTCATTCACTCAATCATTCAATCACTCAATCACATATACTTCCTTTCACTCTACTAATCACACTTTCACGTGTTAAAGCACAGCACTTTCAAATACCACCGGACTAAGCCAGGATCGAAACTGCCACCTTAGGCCCAGAAAGCCAGAGTTCTAACACAGCCCAGCGACTCAGATGTCTGGATACACAGTAGTCTGGTGTTGCTCATCACACCATGTTACAAGGCGCTAAATATAACTACATTAAATCTCTAGACACACAACGTCCCGCGCAAGAGGGATATAGTATCATCTGATAGGTTTACATAAGAATACACACCATAGAGAGCGCATATAAAATGCTTAAGAAAAATGAGCGTTCCTCGTAAGACTCATTATATGATAGGCGAAGGAGCCTGTTTAGGGTCTGTCAACAAAGATAAAACACACGAGCTTGTTGAGAGCAAGATATGGCTTGCACATGTTCTCGAAGAATGTCGGCTAGACAGAAACATTCCCATAACCAATTTAGCCGGTAGGGAGCATCATCCTACAGTGCGCAAAATTTCCGATCGCCAGTTACTTACATTTAAAAAAAATCTCGTTGTCTTCGTAGAACATAGGGCATCAACAGAGCCTCGCATCTCGCCCTGTCGACATCCAACCTCTTTATTCACTCCATAGCTTTCCCTCTTCCAGCACCTGAGGATGGACGTACGTACGTACGTCGGTGATGGCCGAACTACATTCCACACAAGAGTCTCCCCAACAAAGTGAGAGTGAACCGACCTAAATGAAATATTATTATTATTATTATTATTATTATTATTATTGCAAGTTGCTTTACGTAGCACCGACACACACAGGTCTTATGGCGACGATGGGACAGGAAAGGAAGCAGCACTGCCTAGTGTGAAAATGGGAAACTACGGAAAACCATTTTCAGGGCTGCCGACAGTGGGGTTCGAACCCACTATTTCCCGAATACTGGATACTGGCCGCACTTAAGCGACTGCAGCTATCGAGCTCGGTAAATAGGATTTATTAAAACCCTCAACTTCCCGTATGTACACAGATATACCGAAACCAAGATATTAGGCTAAATCACTGTTCATCTAAGTTTTTTCAACGAATGAATGAACAAACACCATGTATGAAAAAAAAAAAAAAAAAAAAAAAAAAACAGCCTTATGGGTGGTTAGGCCGTGTTAGCAAATAGGGATTGTTAACCTGCTCAAGGTGAAGTGAATTTTCAGTTTTCAAAAATATGTAGTCCCTACGGAGATGAAAATGAAAACCTACAACCTGTTTTCCAGTCAATGACCGGGTCAGGGATGGAATGAATGAAGCAGATATAGGCTATTAGTACGATGGGGTCGCCATTCCCAAAGTGATTTATTAATGACTGATAGATGCTATGGAATGAGAATGGAGAGTGTTGCTGGAATGAAAGAGGCCAGGGAAAACCGGAGTACCCGGAGAAAAACCTGTCCCGCCTCCGCTTTGTCCAGCACAAATCTCACATGGAGTGACCGGGATTTGAATCACGGTATCCAGCGGTGAGAGGCCGCCGCACTGCCGTCTGAGCCACGGAGGCTCCAATTTTAAAAATGGCTTTCACGGCCGCAGATCTAAAAATCTCGGGAACAGAACCAAACACAAACGGCCTGACCAACCAATCTATGTATGCAAATTCTCAGTAGGAAATAAGTGCAAAGGAAAGAAAAAGAACACTTCTGGTGTATATACTGCATAGAGAAACACATCGGCAGCAAAATAAATGTTCATCCATACATGCAACGTATAGAAAACACTATGCTGTTCAAATTGTTTGTTTGTATCCTTGTTTGTTGGGTCATCAGCCCGCAGGCTGGTTGAATCCTCAAACTGCACTACCAGAATATACGGGGTTATAGGGAAACCACCCACATGGAATTTTTATATCATTTTACCTTCTTATAAAACTTCCAGTAAATTGCAAATGTCAGAATAAACATGTCTTTATTATTATACAGTTCCACCTACAGCGAAAAGAATCATCTTCTTTCTCCACATCATGTTTCCCTTCTAGAACTCAATTTACTCGATGAAACAATTGAACAAAAATTCTTCTTACTACAGCGTTCACGCGTTAAGACATCACGATCAAGTCTGAACTCGACTATAACGAACAGAAGCGGAAGAAAAAACTACACGAAGACAAAATCACGCATAGCAAAGTCATAACTTGATTAGAAGCAAGGTCAGAGGAAATAGAAATGCATACAAAGGCCAATAGTTGATAGATCTCTGCTGACACACACACACACACACACACACACACACACACACACACACACACACACACACACACACACACACACACACAACTCGTCGGACGAATGAGAGTTTGCAACAACAAGAGCTATAAATAAAGGGAAACACTGATGTGAACTCTGTACATGTTCATGAAGGTCACTGTAGACTTGATGAAGACAAATCCTGCGTAACGATAATGGCACAGCACATGGATGTTAAACTCATTAATAAATCTTCATTCTACTCCACTCCGTAACACGTGCCAGGAATTCGACGTCAGCAATAGGCTGACGCTAAGATATGGACGGGATTTCTTATGCAGATAAGTAACAATTTGTGAACCATCATTATCACGATAAAGCATGAACACTACAGTATGTGCTTCAGTAACTAGAATCTGTTTGTACGATAACGACAAGTAAAAACACATTTGACGTTTACCCGACAAATTTAATTTAATTTCGTTTGGTCAGCTGCAACCTTTGCAAGGCTGACCCTCCGAAGAGAGTGGGCGACAGCCGCCGTGTATGGGAAAGGAGGATACCTGTCGGATTTTTCATTGCACTCGAATTTAGGGTTTAATTAATAACGAACCCATGGGTCTTTTGCAAAATGTGTTATACCAATATTTTCCTTGTTTAATTCTGCATCAGATTGTAAAAAACAAATTGCTTTTGAACTTCATTAATTATTTTTATTTGTGGTTGTAGTAAACATTGCCCAGGTTTGTGGCTGCTGCTCTAGGAACAGCTCACTTAAAAAATAAATACATGGAAAATTACGGTACGTATCTGATAGCGATGGAATGTTTATAATTATGTTATAGCCACATGTATCCGTAGCGCAATACTCAAGTTACAATTGTTTTTTCAACCATCCGAAAGAAAGTTCTTATCAGTGCTGTGCGTCGATTTTTAATTAAATTGGAAGTATGTCGAGGATAGCATAACCACTCAGTCCCCGAGCCACGGGAATTAATCCTCTGAGATTAACATCGCCGACCCGGAAAGGAATTGTACCCGGGGTCTTCTGAACCGAAGGGTACTACGCTGACCAGCTATCCAAGAAGCCGGACATAAAATTAAGTCAGGCACAGCGACCAGGTTTTCTTCCAATCTGGTAGAGTAAAACGAACGTTGAAATGAATACGCACGCAGCCTAAATAGCATCAAATAAAGCCAGCAACATGGCAGCAGAGATCGCACGCGTATTATTATTATTATTATTATTATTATTATTATTATTATTTAGCCAAATGAAAGAGAAAAACATTTTTTCACCTTTCGAAGAACCTATGTACCCGACCGGAGGAAATATAACGGAAAAAAGGTTCACTATTAACTGTATAGATATTACAACCTGTAAACTGCAAAGCAAGAACGGAATGATCATTGACCCAACCGTACGGCTAGAAACTCCTGACCAACCGGGAGCGGAAGAGAAAAAGAATATTTAAGATTTTTTTCGCCATTTGCTTTACGTCGCACCGACACTGATAGATCTTATGGCGACGATGGGATAGGAAAGGCTTAGGGATGGGAAGGAAGCGGCCATGGCCTTAAGGTACAGCCCCAGCATTCGCCTGGTGTGAAAATGGGAAACCACGGAAAACCATCTTCAGGGTTGCCGACAGTGGGGTTCGAACCCACTATCCCCCCGGATGCAAGCTCACTGCTGCGCGTCCCTAACCGCACAACCAACTCGCCCGATATTTATGAATTTAACAGCCCCGTATTTAAAAAAGATTGCAGATATAACTGTTACAGAGTTAACAATGGGAACTCGCGGAATGATACAGAGATTCTTATCACAGTTTTGGACATAATTAGGCCAGAAAAACCTCTATTCAGAAATACAGTGATAGCTGCTATCCTGGGTTGGGTAATCATTCCGAGGAACAAAGTGTACGGTCAATTGTGTTGCGTACTTGTTAATAACTTTTTCTTAGTTCCTTTTGTCTAAGATATTCCCACAACTATTACTACTTCTTCCGTCTTTCCCACACTTTGTGGGATCGCGGGTGCGAACTGTGGATTTGGCCCCGTTTGACGACCGGATGCTCTTCCTAATGACAACCCTATGTGGAGGGATGTAATCACTATTTCGTGTTTCTGTGGTGGTTGGTAGTGTAGTGTGCTGTCTGAACATGAAGGGGAATATGTTGGACCAAACACAAACAACGAGTCCCCAAGCAACAAGAATTAATCAGACGCGATTAAAATCCTCGATCCGGCCGGGAATCGAACCCGGGACCCTCTGAACCGACGGCCTCACCGCTGACTATTTCAGCCAAGGAAATTGAAGACTTACTGTTAGAGATAAATCTATTGCAGCTGCTTCATACTAAAATGCATTCAACATGTGAGGATGCTTTCATACGATCATCACTGGTGTGATTTTTTTTTTCTTTGGAAACAGACTTTTATAGCCTCTGAAGTAGTGATAAATAATGGATACATACTGAATAATGAGGTACCCTTTGTCCCAGTGGCAAGATTATAATTGAAAATGAAAAATGAAAATCCACTGCCTGTTTTCAGTCATTTGACCGGGTCAGGAACGGAATGAATGAAGCCCCCATGGGAAGTGCGACAGGCTTCGGCAGCCGGCACAATTCCTATCCTCGCCGCAAGATGGGGGCAACCCTATAATTAGTAAAATACAGCAAGTCTACTGGAAGACAATTTCCGAACTGCCGTATAGTGGTACCGCCTGCCGCGAGAGATGTCTTCCAATGGGCTTTCCGAACCGGATAAACCTGGATCGAATCTTATCTATGATAATCCTCATATTTCTGGAGGCAGGAGAAATAAGACATGTTCGAAACTGACTGACGAAGCAGATACTTTGTGGATGAATCATCCATTAGTCAGGCATTCCACGATGCAGTGACCCTGTAGAGAAAGCTGAGCGAGACACGCTACGTAGCAGCATGCCCAGCAACGCCCAGAAGGGACAAAATATCGCAGAAAAGTAGAAAAATATAACCATGCACATCTTTAAAAACACGGTCATGAGAAAAAGAATGCACACTCAAGTCGAATAGAACAAAATTACAAATGTATACGTTGAATACTTTCCGTCGAAGAGTTCAGTGGTGTGGAAAGCAGCCCGCAACTGATCATCCCCTCTTCTTCCGGAGTGCAACTAAGTTACTAACGATTTACATGAAAAAAAAAATTAATAAGGACAATTATGCACACTAATCTAATTGGTAGGGTCGCGCAACTGTAGCTTGCATTTGGGAAATAGTGGGTTCAAATCCCACTGTCGGCAGCCTTGCAGATGGTTTTCCGTGGTTTCCCATTTTCACACCAGGCAAATACCTTAATTAGGACCACAGCCGCTTCTTTCCCTTTCCTATCCCATCGTCGAAGTAAGACCTATCTGTGTCTGTGCGATGTAAAACAAATTCTAACCCAAATGGGTTTTGGACATCAAAATGTACATGTTCCCAGTATTGAAAGTAATGCTTCTTTTACCGGTTCTATGTTCTTTATAAAAGACTGACATAGAAAAGAAATGATCACAGCAAGTTTTATTTTCCAGACTATTGAGAAAAACAGGAAGTTCCACTTCTTCGAGGCTTCATTTCAGTTTTTTCTGATGAGCTTGTAAGGTTTGCTGTCCCGTGATTGAAAATATACGTTTAAAAGGAATTAAGTTCAATAAATATAAAGAAAAATGAACAAAACAGTTTAATTTATGACAGGTACCATGATACAAGTTACGTTCCGAATAAATATATATATGCCTATATATGTGTTGAGGGTTAAAACGCTCACTACCTTATCACAATCAGGACATCTGTAATCCAGCATATAGGGTGGCCAATGTCGACTACACCCAGTACTGCTTAACTTCGCAGCCTCAGAGAATTTCGATTTTCAACAACGTTACGCCGCTGGCCTTTTCATACACTTTAAGACATGTATTTTTAAACACGCAATGCAATACATAGTGCTGGAAGATACGATATATTCAATCATACATACAATAGTTAGGGAAGGAATCAACAATGAAACTACATCGGAAGATGGATAAGACAAGACTGAAGCAATTAGTGGCTTTTTTTCTTTTTGATAGGTCTTATAGCGACGATGGGATAGGAAAGGCCTAGGAATGGGAAGGAAGCGACCGTGGCCTTAATTAAGGTCCAGCCCCGGCAATTGCCTGCTGTGAAAATGGGAAACCACGGAAAAACATCTTCAGGGCTGCCGACAGTGGGGTTCGAACCCACTATCTCCCGGATGCAAGCTCACCGCGCTCCTAACCACAGGGCCAACTCGCCCGGTATTAGTAGCATTTAACAGATAATGGCGCTGTTCTTCTTCTTATTTCGGTGCCTATCCGTTTCGGATGGTGGCGATCATGATGGCTATTTTCGCCTTGTTTGTGGCAGAGCGGAACAGTTCAACTGATGACATATTGCACCAGCCTCTAAGATTGTCAAGCCAAGATATTCTTCTTCTTCCAGGACCTCTTTTGCTGTTGATTTTCCTCTGGAGTATTTTTTGGAGTAGGCTGTATCTATCTGTGTTGCGCATTATATGTCCCAGATACTGCCGCTTTCGGCATTTCACTATCTTGATCAACTGAGGTGTTGTGTTCATCCTTCTCATTACTTCCACGTTTGTAATTCTCTGGATCCAAGATATTCTCAGGATCCGCCTATAAAGCCATGTTTCAAAGGCCTCCAGCTTCTTCTCTGTGTTTTTATTTAAGGTCCATGTCTCTACACCATATAAAAGAACAGAAAATACATAACAGTGCAGAAGTCTGATTTTAGTCCCTAAAGTTAGATTGTGGCTTTTAAACACATTACTCATTTTCTGGAACACACTTCTTGCTTTTCCAATGCGTACCTTGACTTCTTGTGAGCAATCCCAGTCTTCATTTATAATGGTTCCAAGGTATGTATATTATTTTACCCTTTCTATACTCTTTTGATTTATAACCAAGTTTATTCCGGAAATATTTTCCTTACTTATAACCATGAGTTTTGTCTTTGCGGTGTTTATTTCAAGCCCGTATTGGCTGCCGACTCTTACAATTCTATCCATTAGTGATTGTAGCACTTGGATAGTATCAGCAAATACAATTGTATCATCAGCATACCGGATGTTGTTTAATCTCACTCCATTTATCAAAATTCCTTCTTCTATATCTTCCAAGGCTTCTCTAAATATGTATTCTGAATACAAATTAAATAGTATAGGTGACAAGATACATCCTTGCCTCACTCCTCTCAGGATTTTGACTGCTTCGGTGTGTTCTCCTTCAACACGCAACACCGCTGTTTGATTCCAGTACAGCGTCTTGATGATTCGCTGATCTCTTTCCTCCATTCCAATATTTCTCAAAATATCCATCAATTTTTCATGTTTTACACAGTCAAAGGCTTTCTGGTAGTCTATTAAACAAGCAAATACATTCTTATTTACATCTCTACATTTCTGAAAGAGGACCTGCACACTGAACAAGGCTTCTCTCGTACCTACTGCTTTAATAAACTCAAATTGATTAGGGGCTATCTGATCTTCACACAGTCTGTATATTCTTCTGTGTATCACTCTCAAGAACACTTTCAAGAGATGACTCATCAAGCTTATTGTGCGGTAATCTCCACATTGGTTTGCGTTTTGCTTTTTTGGCAAGGTGATGAACTCTGATTTGAGCCATTCCGATGGAATATTCCCGGATACATAAATTCGATTGAAAATTTTGGTCAACCATTTTACATGATGTTCATCCATCAGTTTTAAGAACTCTGCTTCGACTTTATCTGGTCCCACTGCCTTTCAGTCCTTCATCTGATTGATGGCTGTTTGAACTTCTTCTAATATATCTGTGCCACTTATTTCATTTGTATTTTGTGTAAAAGCACATCTAGTGTCATAAAATAAATCTTCTATATATTTTTTCCAGATCTTCTTCTTGTCTTTAAAACAGATTCCTAGATTAGTTATTTTTGGAAAGGTGACGATGTGAAGGGAAAGGGCTAACAATTAAAGACTGGGAAAGCAGCAGCGCTAATCTTAAATAAGGAATAACGGCAGTATTTGTTTGGTGTAAAATAGGAAACAACGAAATATACGAGTAGGTCTGCGGATGGCAGTTCTAGCCCACCATCTTTCACATGCAAGCCTAGAATACAGTCTTCTTGGTATGCCTATCCGTTTTGGACGTTGACGATCACCACAGCAACACACTTTATCTGTCACTGATGTCCTCGGAACTTGTACCGAACCATGTTCTTAAGCTCTTCAGCCAAGGCATTATTCTTGATCCAGGTCCTCCATTGCCTTTTATCTTCCCCTGCAGAATCAACTGTAGTAAAGCATATCTTTGCCTGTTCCTCAAAGTTTGCGCTAAATACTCCAGTTTACGAGATTTTACATGATTAATTCGTTGTTCAAGAGACATTTTCTCTGGAGCGTCTCCCATCCTAACTGAACCGTGGTGATAGTGGTGATTGCTGTTTTACGAGGGAGTAGGCCGTACAACTAGACTACCAACACTAATCAGAGAAAAAAAGGAAAGAGTTCGAAGAACGAGTGTATAGGTACAATATACTCTCCATACTCGCAAAGCTAATAACATTGGGTTCGGAAGAGCACAAAAAGTTGATCAAGAGAGGTTGGATCAGAAAGACGACAGTGAGTGAGCTTGGCATAAGTAGGCGGAAGCACCGACAAACTCGGATAGGGGCCCTATGGTAGCCAACAACCGCTCCTAAACTGACAGTCCCTACGAATTACGCTTTCTATCACCTCTTACGACAGGCAGGATATGCCGTGGATGTATTCTAGACCCCCACCCTTAGCGAAATAGCAGAATCTGTTAACGTGCGCACCAGTACAAGGGGGATACGAGTTTGAGACCTCAAGCAGTCTACATTACCAGTTCCTTCGCTCGTATAGTAGAAAAACTTGCTTTCCAACTTATCCGAATTGACGCAAATACTAACACTTTACATTTACTTTCCAACGTAATGGAAGATGCCACTTCCAGGTAAAAACACGTATGTCATAAGACAAGGAAAGGCTTTCCCCACTACGTCTGTAGCAAGCAGTTCTGTAACTCAAGTCCTGGGCATGATAGTGTTGAATTCTAAGAATATACAGCATAATGTTCGCCATCAACGTTCAATACTCTGATTATGATCTGTCTTAGAACCGTCTAGGCATCTGATATGTAACTTCCAAGGATCGTTCAATGCTGATTAGCGGTTTCGTGTTTTCAAGTCAGAGAGATCAACCGTTCCAAGGAACATGAACCAATAAATTTGTCAGATTAGATTTGTCAGATTACGTCAATTTGTTCTTCATATCGAAACGCTTTTGATAATCTACATTTCATGAAGGGGTCGGCAAGCCGAACAGGTAAGCCGCGGTCGGTTCAGAGGGTTCGATCCTCCCCATGTAGGAAGTAGCGCGAAAGTTTTTACCGAAAAAAAAAAAAGAAAGAAAAATAATCACAAATCAATTCGTAACAAGTTGAACAGAAGACCACAGTGGCTCCAAGTGCCTACCTCAAGATAGCCTAACACCCTAAAAGCATTCTATGGCAATTAGTGCATTTTTGCATTGACGGTGATATAAATGCTATAAGAATGATTTCAACTAAAGAATATGGTTAAAGAGGAGGAAATATTTTCGAAGGATTAGGCGAGCTATAAAAAAAGTCTACACAAGTTTCCTGAGCGCTCAGGTGAGGCGACGAAAATGTTTTACAGACTCGTGTGCACTGCAGTAACAACAAAATTATGTGAATGAAGATTCAGCTTCGTTATCAGGAAACGGGGACTTCCCCGGACCCACTACACTACACTACACTACACTAAGATATGTCATAACTGGCAGTAAATAGATCACATTTAGATGACTTCAACCCTACTATACCCATAGAGAAAGGTTGTTTTTTTCCTCCCAACTTGGCCATATTCGAGCATCTGAGAGCGGACATTATCTTGTTGTTATATGGAGTTCTGAAACTGCTCCCTTCTTTGTCATTCCATTCGATAGTAGTGTTGATGACCGTCCTGATTAAAAGAGACGGATCGTGGTGGTGGTGATTGTTTTAAGAGGAAGTACACCTCGGCAACCATATTCTTGAAAGGGACAGATGATCACACGACAAAGATTCCCGTATCAGCAAAGTTCGTCATTGACGGCAATACAAATTTTGAGTTGGTGAATGTCTCCGTTAGGGTTGGCTCTATCAAATAAGCAGACGTCATAAAAACTTGTAACATTATTAAAAAATGGATTACCAGGCGAGTTGGCCGTGCGGTTAGGGGCGCGCTGCTGTGAGCTTGCATCCGGGAGATAGTGGGTTTGCCACTGTCGGCAGCCCAGAAGATAGTTCTCCGTGGTTTCCCATTTTCACACCAGATAAATGCTGGGACTGTAATTAAGGCCATGGCCGCTTCCTTCCCAGTCCTAGGCCTTTCCTATCTTTCCTATCCCATCGTCATCATAAGATCTGTGCCGGTGCGATGTAAATAATACGAAAAAAAGGATTGACACATTTCTAAAGAAAGCCGACCGTTTTCATAATATCAGCAAGAAAATATTTCACAATCTCTTAGCACCCGTTGCTCCTCTGAATAGCCTACTGCCAATTAGTCCAACATCCAAGGTAAATCAACTGTAAAATAAATCTTTGTGTTTTTCGTGTGATTCTGGAGCATAAATACATAAAATGAACTAGTGATTAAGATATTCAAGTTTATTTTTCGTCAAACAACATGATTTTTAATCACGCATAGGCAAAACTTCCCAAAATTCTGCTTTAACGCCATCCTGATAGCCGGTTTGTCAATTTCGACATTACGAGATTAAAATTAGTGTTATCGCCGACATCGGAGTGCCAAAATAAACTTTCTTCCGCCTTTCAAAAATTCGACTATCCTGTCGGGTTTAAAATCCACGACACTGGGATCCAGAGACGACACTACCGCCGGTCCACAGAAGTGGCTATTTATAGGGACAAAAGCTGTAAATACGGTACACTTAATTATACAACTCACATCAACTAAGTTAATGGGATCGCAGTAACCACAAGCAACATATTTTACAACTTTTCCCGTGATCGAGGGATAATTTCTTCCTGCTATGCCTTGAACTTCCACAAGAGTACTTCTTCCAATACCATAAGAGGCAACCGTTGAATAGTTGAGACTCTTAAGCCTATAGCGTTATCGCCTCAACATCATGGATGTGTTTGAAGCCACAGCATGCACGGAGAAGAAATGTTAAACAGTTCTTATCCCCACATACACCATAACCATATACTGTACTGCCTTGAGACTACCTTCACAGATAAACTAGATGCTGGAAGTCGTCCAGTTACTATATCGAGGCAGAACTAGGCAGACACGCATTATCTTGACATTGAAACAACAATGAGATTGATCGTGTGATATGATACGTGGTTTAGATTGGCGCCAGATGCGATTAACGACCATTCGGCGAACAAAAGAGATTTCCAAGTGGAAATAACTGCTCCTCACGAACTCTCCCACCGTTGGAACTTCAGACGTTTCTATGTGAATGAAGGTTTCTGCACTCTATAAACTTCGGGCGAAAATAAACTAAGGTTTAATATTCGAAACCAGGGACACCTTAAAAGGTCCTCGTCACAGATACAACAGCCAAGCGAACTCTGGAAAGCACGATGAGTAAATATATTAATGCGGACTGAAAGACAATGACTCAAGAATCCCCTCCAGTTTCTCTGGAATATAACTGGTGACAGTTCAGTTACTTTAAGCATTTTTAGTCATACATCTAGTCACTACCAGACGGGATTTAACACCAACCACAGCGACGACAGAAATAACTAAGCTCCCATCCCACTCGTTCAAGGACACATGTTCGAGTCATTTTCCAGCTAGTATGCTCGTTATAGACGAGCAAAAAAACTGAACAATAATACAACCTCTTGTATACAAAGTCGACGAGAAATAGTGCTTTTCGTAAATTAGAGTTTTATAATTTAAAAAATCAATCATCAGCTTTGCCCAAAGTAAAACTGCAGTCAGAAAGAACAGTTTCACGTTAAAGTTAATTCCAGATATTATCCCCGATAAGGAGCTTTGGCTGAAGAGATGAAATCCTTTAGATTACGTACCATCGGGTATGAAATTACAGATGAATGATACATTGTATCCTACTCAGATATCAGTCAACATTATAGTCTGAGGCTACTTCTGCAAGTGATCCCGGAGGATCGATTGGTGTCTTACACTTCTATATACATCTTCATTACAGAGTGGCAAAAGTGGCTTTTTCCGACCAAGACAGTTCTATGTGACCATGGCGAATTTCAAACAACACAACATCTCTTATGTTGTCCGTTGAGCCCAATCAGACATACAATGAATAATGTGACTCGAGCTAATTCAAGTGCTCTCGAAGTGGCTAAGTTTTGAGCGGGAACTGTTTGATGTCACTTCATGAACCCACATTTGTGTACTTTTGTCCATTTCATGCTTCTTTTTGTTGTGTTTTCAAGTTTCATATTTTGTACTTCTGACACGAATAAATAAATAAATAAATAAATAAATAAATATAAATTATACCTTTCAGGGACCACTCTGCGAGCCTCTGAGAATTTACAATGGATCACTATCCTGCATATGTAACTAGCTCTGTAGCCTCGTTTAGGTCTACACCCAGTAGCTTTAAAACATTAAAAACTAACTAACCATTATCCATCTGAGCAATCCTCTGCTTCTCATAGCCTTTATGCCCGAGTAATTTTTTCTCTTAGGTAACCTGCCCTTCATTCGTCTCACAGGGTCCCAACACCTCAGCCGGCTTATGCGCGTAGCTTCATCGTGTTCGTTCCTAACTGAAGTATTTATCTCCTTATTCCGAGAACCCTTTTCCCACCAGTCTGTACAAACAATCATTCTCACTACCTCCACGGCCATTGCTTTTAACTTATAAGATAACCTGAATTCACCCAGCTTTCACTCCCGTACATAAAATACATTGTGAAAATATGATGATGATAATGATGATGATGCTTGTTGTTTAAAGGGGCCTAGCATCAAGGTCATCGGCCCCTAATGGTACGAAATGTAATGACAATTGAAAAGTCCAAAATCATCCACTGACCAGAATTCAAAACGTGATGACGAAGAATGAATGGATGAATATGATTTAAAACAATCAGTGGATCCGACCTGCAATGCCGCACATCCCCAGAAACTAGCGTTAAACAATAGTATTACTGACCAAGGGACTGCTTCTATAAGCACAATCCTGAATCGATTATACTTGTCTAAAGGGGTCCAAAATCCAGGTCATCGGCCCCTCATAATGGTACTTATCACTAGGTAAGTAGAACCATGGTCTTTGTTATGTTGCGGTACTAATCAAAAGTAGCGTAGACTCGCGGTATTTCACACATTATGGTACTACTCACACGTACTGTAATACGCACATGTAACGCTGACCTAGGGTGTTTCTCACATTGCGGCACCATTTACAGGCAACGCAAACCTATGGTGTTCCTCACCTACGAGTAATAATCACAGGGACTCTAACTATCCCGTGGTGTTCCTCACATGTATGTGTTGTATGTTGGATATTCAGCCCGAAGGCTGGTTTGATCCTCTGCAGCTCCGCCAACAGCTGTCATAAATAGCCTACGCGTCACTGAAGAGGCGTGCTAGGGACATGAGGAGTGGTGTGATTTCCCGTTGCTTTCCTCACCGAGCCAGCCGTTGCTATTACATATCAATCTGCCAAGCCCACTGAAATGCATGCACCAACCGACCCTATGAGCGATAATTTCACACCATTCATAACAGGGACTGGCTGCATAAGCAATGGTATTACTAGCATCACTCATGCCAGTCACTTTCATATTGTCAAAGCCAAGGATGAGACTGAGACAGGTCAATGAAAGTAACAAATTTGATATAGCCCATACCAGAAGACATAGTACACTGTAAACACTACATCTCGCCAGCAAAGGCATGTTCCTCACACAGTGGGTACTAATCATAGGCAAGGCAGATCTATGGTGTCACTCATAGTGGTACTAATCACGGGTAATGTATAACACATCCTGATTAACACAATATCGCTAATCACAAACCTATTGTGTACCTAACATAGTAGTACTACTCGCAAGTATAGGCGATCCAAGGTGTTCCCCGCGTGGTGGTACTAATTCCAAGTAGTCTCATGGTTCTAATTCGTTCATCCCTTTGTCGCCTCTTACGACATGCAAGGGATACCGTGGACGTATTCTTCGTCTGCGTCCCCAATCCACAGGGGAATGTGTGTATGGTCCGCGAGAGCGATTTTACTTCGCTACGTCCGCCGGCAAGCCGGTTAGGACTCCTCTATCCGCCACCTGGGACGCGCCACGTGGGAGTATCACCTCTCCCCTGCTACGCCAGCGTAGTAAGTTCGCGGCGTTGTGAAAACAGATCGATGTGAAGAAAATTTCGTTTGAGAGTTCGTTCCTTTCCTTACATAATACCAATGATCGTAACTGCGAGCAAATTTTCATCAGCTCTGTTATATCGTAAGCCTGACTTTATTTACTATACTAGCAACACAGAAGAATACTCAACGTAAGTACTGCACTAGAAATGATCCATCTGTTCCAGTTTCACATTTCCTACCTGACATTCAATCCCCTGACAAGATATCACTTTAATCTTGGAAATGCTTATTCTCACAGGCACGTCTTTTCAAGCTCCAATGTATTACACCGTAGGCTTTCAACACAATCTGCTATCAACACCCAAGTCGGGTGGCCCAATTGTCAATACAAATCCCTTTGATTGCCTGCGTTAACCAACCCCTGATTCCATAATCCCTCAGTATGGCTAAAATAGTTTTACCCTTGGCACACAGTCACATACCTTGTTCAGATCCACAAAATATAACCATAACCTCTCGAAGCTTTTTCAGCTACTTGACACGCAATGAAAATCGGGTCCTGACAACCCCTCTAAGGTGTGAAATTGAATTGGCTTTCTTCCAATTTACTTTCCACCAACGTCCGCACTTCGTTTTCTGGAATGTCTTAACAGCTACCCTGGTACATAAATCAAAGAAATACCTCTATGGCTGTCGCAAATCTTCCTGTTCCTTTGCTTATACGTTAGATGCAATTACTACTACTGTCTAATCATATTACTGTAACCCGATAACTGGACGAAGACATTTTATCCCCGTGTCCCAGGTTTTGAAAACTATGTAGTAATCTAACTGAAATTGCAGGGAATCAGAAGGATCCAGCAAACTGCAACAAATTTATACATTAAAGGAGATGAAATACAAATACGAAATTTTTGACTTGTGATGCGCTGAGAGTGTTAAAACGAGGGTGAATGTACAGTTGCCGGCCCCGTGGTGTAGGGGTAGCGTGCCTACCTCTTACCCGGAGGCTCCGGGTTCGATTCCCGGCCAGGTCAGATTTTTAGCTGGATCTGAGGGCTGGTTCGAGGTCCACTCAGCCTAAGTGATCACAACTGAGGAGCTATCTGACGGTGAAATGGCGACCCCGGTCTAGAAAGCCACAACCAAAAAACTTTTGGTGGAATTCAAGTCTCAACATTATGAGAAAACGAGTCTTAGCCTCCTACAGAAAATGGAAAATATCTAAAAGTGCAACTTTGCGAGAAATATAATATGAACAAAGATATTATGAACTTAAAAGTGAGTATTTGATAATGCAGGCAAAACAAATGCCTGGAAAAAGTCCTGTTCCTTAGGGAATGCCAGTAATCCATGGCACATTGTGTATAAAATGTGTCTGAAGCCCAGAGACTTCAATACGATACTAACCTCGTTAAAAACAGAAAACGGTTTCACCAACTCTACACTGGAAACAGCAAATGTTTTGATGGACCATTTTTTCCCGGTAGAAGACAATGACAAAGAATTTCAAAAGATTGTATCCAATTTTGCTGCTAATTTACCAGATACTGAAGATGACCTGTTCACGAATAAGGAGGTGGACCGAATTATCTTTAACTTGAACGACCAAACAGCTCCTGGACTAGATGGAATTTCAGCCAATATTGTTAAAAATATTCATTACTGCCTTCCGTCTCTTTTTATAATTCTTTTTAATAAGTGCCTCAAGTTATATTTCTTTCCCACCTGCTGGAAGAAATCTGTAGTCAAAGTGATTCCTAAGCAAAACGCTAAAAATGTATTTGCCGTCAATGCATTCCGACCATTATGTCTGTTGGCTTTGCTTGGAAAAATTTTAGAAAAGCTGTTAATTGATCGTATTATGTATTTTCTTCGTGCAAACAATTATTTGAGCGATAGACAATTTGGATTTTTTCCACAAAGATCTACAGAAGTTTCAGTAACATATGCTGTTGATTGGGCTAAGGAAATCTTCTTACATCAGCAAGTTGGCGTACTGGTATCTCTGGACATTTCTGGTGCATTTGATAATGCATGGTGGTCCAAAATTCTTCATCAACTAAAAATTAAAGCCTGTCCAAAGAATTTATATAAATTAATACCGAGTTATTTTAGTAATCACAGTGTACAGTTAACAATAGGTACCAGAACATTAACTAAGACTCTTGTTAAGGGATGTCCTCAAGGTTCAATATGCAGTCCAGGTTTCTGGACTATACTATAATTATGATGATTTACTGCAACAAACTCTTCCACAAATCTGCAATATTATAGCTTATGCTCTTTTCTTGGTTAAGGCTAATACTGCGAAGGAATTGAATATTTCAACAAATTCTGCTTCAGAAATCATATATAAGTGGGGATGTGATAACAAATTACAATTTAATCCTAACAAAACTACCGCAATGTTAATAACAAGAAAAAGAAAAGTGAAGAAACCAAATATCAGATTGAACTCAAAACAATTAATATTTGCAGACAAAATATCTTACTTGGGAGTCATAATAGACAGTAAATTAACATTTCGAGCTCATTTTCAGTGCTTAGCTGAAAAGGCTGTTAAATTCTTGCAAGGATTATCTATTGCTTGTAAACCATCTTGGGGTCTGAATTCAGATATCTTACGTATAATATATCATGGATCGTTTGAGCCAATGATATTATATTGTGCTTCAGCATATCAAAATGTCCTGGAGAAGAAATGGGCTCAATGTAAATTTGCACAAATTCAGAGAGGATTTATACTCAGAATAATACGAAGTTATAGAACAATACCCACAGATGCTGCTCTTATTATAGCTGGTATAGAACCTTTGCATCTGAAAGCCATAGCCAAAGCTGAATTGACTAACATTAAGAAAGGAAGACAATGCAATACGGTAATACAAGAATATGATATTGAAAAAAAAAAAGGAAATATCCTTGAATGTGGTCATCCAGCTTATCATTATGATTATGTTATCACCGAATGTTTTCTCTCACATGAGGTACAAGTTTACACAGATGGCTCAAGAACACCCAAAGAGGATTGTACTAATCTAGTAGGAAGTACCTTTGTTGTGTATAAAGATGAAGCAGAAATATAGTTTAAGACTATGAAACTTTCCTCCCAGTGTTCCATTTTTCAAGCAGAACTTCTTGCTATAAAATATGCAGTTCAGTGGATAAAAGAAAGGAAGTTTAGTGCATGTATACATAGCGACTCGCAAGCAGCTCTGAAATCTATAAGTAATTTAATAATTTAAATTCTTTGGCGTGTAGCTTTAGAACAGATCTCTCACAGTATGGAAAACATATTTGTTTTAAGTGGGTTAAAGGGCATGAAGGTCTATTAGGTAATGAAAGCTGATGAGCTTGCTAAACTTGCAGCATTTAGTGACAATGAAACTATATACAAAAGAGCCCCTATATCAAAAGTGAAACGTGAATTATATAAATTCACAATCAGTGAATGGTCAAAGCTGTGAAACTCAAGTAATAAGGGTGAAGTTACAAGAAAAATCTTTTTTCCCACGGTACAGGACCGTTTGGACTGCAGTTTATTGAAACCAAATTTCACCAGCACTCAGTTACTTTCGGATCACGGAAAATTTAAATTTTATTTACATAAATTCAAAATTAGTAGTAATAACAGCTGTGTTTGTGGAGATGAAGAAACTGCAACTCACCTTATTTTTGATTGTCCATTCTTCAGCAAAGCTAGATATATTTTGGAACAACATTTAAATTGTTGTACAGTAATGTTAGTCAAACCTATTTTTAGGATATTTCACAAGATCTGTTGTTTGAATGGATTTTTATGTTTATGCAGTTTATTTTAGAAAAAAAATTAATAGTTTTTCTTTTCTCCCAGTTTAATTAATTTGTGTGTGTAATCACTCACTTCAAAAATGTTGTAGTATATGTTTGTACTATTTAAGGTAACTAGTTATAACCTACAGCCCTAATATGCTAGACAAAGTAGAGCTTTTTCATAGATAATAAATAAATAAGAATAACGGCCGAGAGGATTCGTCGTGCTGACCACACGAAACTTCGTAATCTGCAGGCCTTCAAGCTCAGCAGCTGTCGCTTGGTAGGCCAAGGCACTTCGGGGCTGTTGTGCCATGAGGTTTGGCTCCCCCCTCCCCCATTTGTTCTACGTCGCACCGACAATGATAGGTCTTATGGCGACGATGGGACAGGAAAGGCCTAGGAATGGAAGGAAGCTGCCGTGGCCTGAATTACGGTACAGCCCCAGCATTTGCCTGGTGTGCAAATGGGAAACAACGGAAAAACCATCTTCAGGGTTGCCGACAATGGGGGTCGAACCCACTATCTCCCGGATGCAAGGTCACAGTTGCGCGCTCCTAACCGCACGGCCAACTTGCCCGGTAGGTTTCCTTTGTATAGTTGCTAAAAATAAAGAATGAATTGCATGTTCCTCTCATTCAATATCTTCTCAAATTTTTAATAGTTATCAAAATATAATTCACTTCCCACGTAGAAAAACCCTGCGGATATACGCAACAAATATATCCTTAGGTTCATTTATGTCTGAGCAAAGCGGTACCCGCGAAGAAGTTGTACAAAACGCCAGGCTCTTTTTTTTTTTTTTTTTGAGCGACTGTACAATAATCTACATTGTTCTATTCGAATGACGGGAACGTGTTCTACAAAACTGTTGTTTCTATTGAACAAGAGTTCTTCACACCCACCGCTCCGTGGAAAAGTTTTCTACTAGGAAACACTCCCGCAAGGCGGCGAGCCGGTTTATGACCATCCTTGCAGAAATTGAGTCAGCAGCCTGCAATATATAATATTCGCTGGTACCTAGAAGTGTTATCGTTAGATCATGACTGACGTGGTAACTTGATCGCTTCACCGTTCCAAAGAAACCATTACGAATGTCAAATGCCGTCATCTCCAAGCGATTCTTCGAGCTTGTAACATTCTCCTAGAGAGCGAACCTCCATATCACTCTTGGTATCATGTCAGATTTACACCAAGATCTTTATGGTGATGCAAAGCTACAACAGGTAGATAATTTCAAGTATTTAGGTTGTGTGTTCTCCCAGGATAGTAATATAGTGAAGGAGATTGAATCAAGGTGCAGTAAAGCTAATGGAGTGAGCTCGTAGTTGCGACCAACAGTCAGGAAGTCAGCTCCCGGACGAAACTATCTTTACATCGGTCTGTTTTCAGACCAACTTTGCTTTACGAGAACGAAAGTTGGGTGGACTCAGGACATCTTATTCATACGTTAGAAGTAACAGACATGAAAGCAGCGAGAATGATTGCTGGTACAAACAGGTAGGAACAATGACAGGAGGGTATTCGGAATGAGGAGATAAAGGCTAATTTAGGAATGAAATCGATGGATGAAGCTGAACGCATAAACCGGCTTCGGTGGTGGGTCATGTGACGCGAATGGAGGAGGATAGGTTAATCTAGGAGAATAATGGACTCTGTTATAGAGGGTAAGAGAAGTAGAGGGAGGCCAAAACGACGATGGTTAGACTCAGTTTCTAACGATTTAAAGATAAGAGGTATAGAACTAAATGAAGCCACAACACTAGTAGCAAACAGAGGAGTGTGGCGACCTTTAGCAAATTCACAGAGGCTTGCAGACTGAACGCTGAAACGCATAACGGCCTATAATGATGTATGCTTTAATATTACGGATGATTATTTAAAAAGTCACTCATACGGAGATGGTTCAGAAGGAACCAATAAATCTGACACACGTCTCTCGCAATTTTCTTAATTAGTTTTAGACTGATTTACATCAATTTGGACGAGCCACTGGGATTAACCAACGGAGTCTAAAATCCCAAACCCGGCATGGAATCGAACCCGGGACCCTCTGGACCAAAGGCCAGCATGCCAACATTTCGCCACGGAGCCGGACAATCAAATGATCATAATATGTCGCTCGGTTATGGCCATCTATCAACGCCTGCTAATTTCAGATGACCACCAGCCATGTCAGAACCAAAGCCCTTCTGAGTAGCCGGCGGTACGCACCGCCTCACTGTACTTCAAATAATAAACAGTTGGAGAGTGTACACGAGTTCACTTATTTCGGGCAGTAAAATAACTGATGGAAGAAGTAGCGGAAAAATTGCCAGTCACACCAACCAAGCCAAAACGGGACAATTCGATAGGATATATCTTGAGACACGAAAGTCATTTGTGCATTATACTGGAGATTCAGTGTGGAAGGAAGATTTTTTTTTTTTTTTAAACGGGTTTACGTCGCAGATGGCGACGACGGGAGAGGAAAGGACTACGAGTGGGAAGGAAGCGGCCGTGGCCTTAATTAAGATACATTTCCAGCATTTGCTTGGTGTGAAAATAGGAAACTCCGTAAAATCTCCAGGGCTGACGCATGGAAGAAATAAATAGCAGAGGCAGACCACGACTATCGTAGATCAACCACATAATGCAGGACAAAGGTTGCCATAATTACTTGGAAATGAAGTAAGTAGCCGCAGAGCAGAGTTCATGGAAAGCAGCTATACACCAATATTTGGATTGAACACAGGAGGAGGAGGAGGAGAAGGATGTAACTGATAATGATCACTTGTGCAAAGTGACCTACAGAAGTTGCTGTAAGACTCACCCATATAGATCAAATCTTACATATTAAACAATGAAAGGTGTAACATAACAAATGAAAATATACCCGGTGGCCGTCCAGCCCCGGACTTTCTACTTATAAGTGTCCCGCATGCACTAATGATGAACGGGATGCCTAATCGCTGGTTTACAAATGTGCGCTACAATGTGCTGTATTTCGGAAGTTAAACAAATACGAGTCATTTTACTACACACGTTCTGTAACAGGGTGCATTTTAAACTCGCCAAAGATGCAGAAGAGAAAATTTAACACTCACTAACTTATACACGTATAGATGTGCCTTGAACGATCTATTAGCTCTTAATCGCAACTCTGTTAGGTAAAATATTTCTATAGAAGGCAGGCAGTTCTCTGGAAACTCCTGTGCATACAGTCTGCAAGCTTCGGCTACATTCCCACCAGATTTTCAATGGAATAAAATTATGTCTGTGTATTCGTCATTACTGAACATACCAGCCATTGTCGATGTCATACGTGCCAACTTTCAAAAGTAAAAAATCAGGAGATCTTTTGCGGCATATCCCGTCATGTTACAACACATCTTTGATGACGTAACTTTGAATATATAACATTATACAGTACTAATCACTTACGCGATTTCTCTTATTAATTAATGTATTTATAAATAAATACTGAAATACTGCATGTATCTGAGCTTTGGAATACACGACTACTCATTGCAACTGCCTTAGACCTCTTAAATTTCTGAACCAGATTTATGATCAAAGCACTGGCCTTGTTGAACAGGTTTTAAGGTTTAACTTCTTCTCAGAATTCTTTTTTCGCGAAGGTTTGATATGATTTGAGTTTTTGTTCTTGTAAATAGGCAAAAAAGTCTCATTGTCGGCACTGCTATGTGGAAATAATGAAGTAAAAAGCATTACTTTAGAGATTCTATCATATTTAAGACCACCACCAGCTGACTGCATCTGTCTTACCGGCGCCCACTGAACATGAGTTCTCTCCAGCTACTTAAAGAACGAGAAAAACCCGGAATTAAAAAAAAAAATACATCAATACTAAATTTGTTCTCAAAATCGGGAGAGGAAGGAAGGACCAAAAATAGGGAGTCTCCTGCTTAAATCGGGGGAGTTGGCTCGTCTGCGATATGTTGACGTCAACTACAGCGCTACCGTGTCAAAGACCAGCCTACTACTGAGCGTTCGAAAACGAGGCTTACTAACGCAAGGGGTTACATTTGACGGGTAGCACTGAAGAACAAGCAGCGATCGGCCTTCCGGTTGTTACCTCTACATATTCTGACGTAAATAACCTGCAGACACTAATACTCCTGTGAAAATCAGATATATAACCCATTCGTCATTAGTGCAAGCGAGACACTTAAGTAGAAAATACAATGACGCGCTACTTGTAGGATGATTTTCACATAAAAATTACTTATCAGAAAACCATTTTATAAAACAGGACAAATTTCGCCAAGTACAATCTAATGACAACAGAAATGTTAAGGCTTATTGCCTCACACGGTGACGTCACAATGGAGCAACATTTTATCGCTGTGTTTACACACTAAGTACATATGACCCGCAAAGCCCGACTGTAATGCTATATAAACATTAACCAACACACACGATGTTTGTTCGCACCGAATTGAACACAAACCAGAAGTGCAAAGTTCACAAGTATGCAAGGCATCCTATATATACTTCTCAATCTCAAATTAAGAATAAGCTACGGGGCCGCACGGTTTATATTAGGTACGTGCCATAGGCTGGACCGGCACGTTTGTATGGAGGAGGGTCAAAATTCCATAACCCGTCCCTTCGCTAAATACACTCGGGTGTCGATGTCAGGGAAAATGAAAATACATCAGCTCAGTTTCCAATGGTTTATTCACGAATTGTAAACCTAACATGTGATGGAAGGATGTTAATTTCAATATATTTTACATTTAAAATTATGTAAACAATAATCGAATACCGGGCGAGTTGAGCGTGCGGTTAGGGGCGCGCAGCTGTGAGCTCGCATCCGGGAGATAGTGGGTTCGAACCCCACTGTAGGCAGCCCTGAATATGGTTACCCATTTTCACACCAGCAATTGCTGGGGCTGTACCTTAATTACGGCCACGGCTGCTTCCTTCCCATTCCTAGGCCTTTCCTCTCCCATCGTCGCCATAAAACCTATCTGGGTCGGTGTAAAATAATAATAATAACAATAATAATAATAATATATCGGTAGTTTATCCATATTCAACTCAGTAACTTACAGCTGTATTTTTCTTCTTATTACTCCTCTACTAGCAATGCAAGATACTACTACTACTACTACTACTACTACTAATAATAATAATAATAATAATAATAATAATAATAATAATAATAATTAATGGCCCTGTGCTGCACTGCAGCATTCTTTATAAATAGGCCAGATAACTCGTCTTTATATGCTTGTCGCAATCATGTTGTTTTGCCTGCCCTTTTAAACAGTTTTATGAACATTTAAGACTGGGAGTGTAGGTAGTATATAACACTTCCTTCCATACAATATTCTTTGTGCTTCGACCATTCGGTCGTATCTGGTTCTTAACATTTTCAAAAGATCTTGCCCAAGATAGTGCAACATACAATTGGCCGTGGATGAATACTGGTTCGGGTAAGTATACTACCTACTTTGTCAATGGTCATATAGAAGGTTATACTCGGAGTCGGCTCAAGTTACGTATATTATATAAAAGCCGCTTACATTACCCGCCAGTTTCATGAGGAGACCCAAAATGGGGAAGAGGCAAGAGAGGAAGTACTCTCACGCCGCAGGATATTTTCCTCAGATCTTGAGTTGACTACTGGTACAACATCAAACTGACCGCTTAGGACTTGAGTTGACGCCGACTTTAGTCGACTTGATATCTTCCCGTCTGTACGTACGTAGAACCGTTTCCTCTTAGCAGCATGACTAGGAACGTTCTGCCATCTGTTGTGTGTATTCAGAAGCTGGGGAAGGTCAGAGCATCAAAGAGTACCTAGCAGAGAATAGTATTCTTCCATCATTAGAGGAAGCGTATACTCTCTGGCTTGATAGGTACAGTCAGTATGGCTGCATGCAATGAGATTACTAAGGATGAAAATCACATACGGTAATTATACCAGAACATTAATGATCGTGTTAGTCGCTCAGCAACCTGCTAAGTACAGAATGTATTGCGGACTAGTATAGGCCTTAGCCTGCAATTAGTGCAAGGATCAGTTAAAGACTTGATTTTATGATTACTCAAATCTGACTGAACTTAGAGATCCATCAATGCCTCATAATTCACCACCGGCGAGTAATTCCGGAGAGAGATTAAAACAAAAATGAGGCAAATCGGTCCAGTAGAATGGACGGACAGATTAGCCACACTGTTTTCAGTAAACTATTAATATATAGATAATAATGACCGAAAAATTCACCCACTCAATCAACACGGCGACGAAAAAATAGTAGATAGGCACCTACAATTGTGACTGCGACTACGAAATTCCAGTCTGAGGGCAAGAATATTTTCAGGATGCTTTCCTCTCCAAAAATAATTACATTAACATTTTATGTAGTTAGTTTTAAAAATCTCGAGAGAGAAATCTTACAAAAGCAGGAACTGCGCTTCAAGATTATGTCCAGAGGGATTTTTCATTTAAAAAGCTGCTTTACGTCGCACCGACACAGATATGGCGACGAAGGGATAGGAAAGTGCTAGGAGTGGAAAGGAAGCGACCGTGATGTATTTCAGCAATTAGACAGTATATTATATTTATGGTTCATTTTCCGTTACACCTTTGAGCACAACGAACACCGTTCTGACGGACTGCATATCCATATATAGCCGGGAGGCGTGACCAGTCTTAAGGATAATAATGGATAGGAAGATCAGTGTGACGATATGATAGGTTGAAAGAGGGCGAAACTCAGTGCCGACACACAGCCTACTCTTGTCGAATAGCACCAAGGAGTCTGCTCAAGGATTAACACCCCCATCCGACGGAAAAATCACCAGCAACAGCGTCACAAGCCCTCAATGTGGCGTATATTATAATAGCTGGTCTCAGGAGTAAATGGACGAGGTTACCAGGACCTCTTGACATGAATCAATCATAAATAAGGTTAAAGAAAGGGAGAGTCATAAGAATCAATCAATAGTCAGGCGTCAGGTAAACTATCAGACATGCTACATGCGAGAGACTGAAAGGAAAAGTAACGAGTTCCTAAGCCGAATTATTAAACTCCACTGGAAAATGTGCAACGGAAGACGACTCGTGCTTTAGATACCTTTTTAACGGTGTCTCCACGACTCACTTGTCATATCGCAGGGATGCGAAGTGCATCACGAGAGGGTGCTATTCAACAAAGCACTTCAAGAGTTGCGTTTACACACGTGTAACTGGAGGATGAAGAGCACTCACTTCCTTCCTACAGTCAACCACTTCAAACGGGTTGAAATCTTGCAGAGACGATCGAACAAGTAGACAACGAAGACGCTGAGGAACCGAAGAGAGCAGAGGGAGACAGAGTCGCAAGTCACAATTTTGTGCGTGATCGTCGTCAGACAAATTATGTTGCTCATAAATGCAACAATGTTATGAAAGCTTCCGACTTAATTAAACCCCTCCACAATTTAATGTGGAACTGACACTGAGCCTCGTATAAATTCTAATCAAATAATTTAAACGTCTTAGTTGACCTCTGCTTCTCTTACCTTCCACAGCCCAGTCCATTATTCTTTCCGAGTTGCATTTCCTCTTTCAATCAATCATCCCCCTGTGAGTGAGGGCGGTATACTACGCCCATGGTATCTCCCACCTGTCGACTAAGAGGGGCTCTCAATATATATATATATATTTGCTAGTGGCTTTACATCGCACCGACACAGATAAGTCTTATGGCGACGATGGGAGAGGAAAGGGCTAGGAATTGGAACGAAGCGGCCGTGGCTTTAATTAAGGTACAGCCCCCAGCATTTGCCTGGTGTGAAAATGGGAAACCACGGAAAACCATCTTCAGGGCTGCCGACAATGGGATTCGAACCCACTATCTCTCGGATGCAAGCTCACAGCCGCGCGCCCCTAACCGCACGGCCTACTCGCCCGGTGGGCTCTCATACCGGAGTCTGACATTGCTTCATTCTTCGAAGTATCGGATTTCTTCCTTTTTCTCTTGATTATACACATAATGCATAATCATACATGCTCTTATTGTTATTCTTCTTAATAATAATAATAATAATAATAATAATAATAATATGCTGGGGCTGTACCTTAATTAAGGCCACGGCCGCTTCCTTCCCACTCCTAGCCCTTCCCTGTCCCATCGTCGCCATAAGACTTATCTGTCGGTGCGACGTAAAGCAACTAGCAAAATAATAATAATAATAATAATAATAATAATAATAATAATAATAATAATAATAATAATAATAATAATGGCTTTACGTCCTACTAATTACTTTTACGGTTTTCGGAGACGCTGAGTAGCCGGAATGTAGTCTTGCAGGAGTTCTTTCATGTGCCAGTAAATCTGACACGAGGCTGACGTACTTGTGCACCTTCAAATACCACCGGACTGAGCCAGGACCGAACTTGCCAAGCTGGGGTCAGAAGTCCAGCACCTCAACCATCTGAATCACTCAACCTAGCACTCATTTCTTTATGACTATCATACTTGTTTTTACAAGCACCGCATACTGACATGGTCAGCCAGCCATCTACCATACTCCGTACTGTTGGAAGATGAGAAGAATGCCTATCACCGGTGAGGCACAGGGAGAAAAGGTTATCGCCAGTCATACGAATCCTGCTACTACCCAGGCGACTTATTTTACCCTCAAGTAGCAACCCTTGGTGCGATCACTTGCAAACCAGCAGTCTTTGCGTTCAATGCCATCGCATTATTCCGCGTTCATTCATTTTTCTATCTCTATTTTTGTCTTTTCTCTTGACCATTTATCGCATGTTACTGCTGTTGCTCTTTATTTCCGTTTTAATTTATATGCGAGTAACTGTTTTGAGAGTGCAGATCGGGCCCAGAAGATTGTGCAGGGGCTTTAATGCAGGAACGTTTGTCAGCAGAATTGACCTGCACATGTCAGTAGTAAGAACATGAATGTATACCTCATTCTCGCGACTATTCGTCCGCCTCTTGTGTGTGTTACCGGCGCACACAACACACGTCTGCCACTGCTTCCGTGGCGCCACCGCAAATAACACTACATAGTAGATTAGTTTCCTCAAACCGAAGCAGAGATATACAACCTGTCAAGAGTCACTGATAAGTTGCAGCTGGCATGAATGTACTTAAGTGACACACACCCGCTATGACCAAGTCTCGCCCGCAAAAAATAACTTAGAAAGCGCTGCTGAGAGACAGAATATCTAGAATGAACAGAATGATTAGATCATCGCTGTTCAATAGCAAGTCGATCATCCCAGAGGCAGATGTGAGCCGCTCTCTGCATGCATTCAATTGACATTTTGCCACCTACAGTACAGTAACGCAACTCTAGTATTGGCGATAGTCCCCCAGTGGGTAAATTTCTATGTGCAATAGTCCAAGTAGGCTTACACATAGTACGGCATAATCAATTACTCCTCATCAAAGGGATTCTAATCCTGGCCAAAAGCTACTAAGAATTCAGAAACGAAATGTCGCATCTCAGTGGCTCTGATTTTATTGGAGGTCCCATGGCTTAAGTTCCTGATATCAATAGTTACGCAAAACTACAAGCTAGCTTTTTTGTTTGCTTGGATATAACAGCTAAAGAAAATTGTACTTTTTATGTACAACAATAATACAAGTTAACAAGTGTCTTAAAATATACATTTTAATTGTTCTGGCTTTCTCCTACCGTATAGCCTCAGCTGCTGTACTGCAAATCTTTCGAGTGGAACCGCCTAGTCGACTTGCGGATCAATTTCAATTATACTGTTCATTAACTCCGTTTAGATTACCGAAGACGCCGAAGTACCGGAATTTCGTTTCGCATGACATAAGGCTGGCCTCACACGATTGAGGCGGGACCGACTCGATCAACTTGGCCTTAAAAGGCCGCCAAGCCCTTAGCATGACGCTGAATTTCGATATGCTGCTCTTGTAAACGGAGTGCCCGTACTAGCGAACCCGAAAACTAAGTAGCCGTACTGAAATACAAGTAGAATTTCTCGACTCGATTTGCTCACTCATCGACAAAGTGGACTATCGATTTTCCCGTCTATTAAAATTCACCGACCTCCAACGAAACAGAACCTGCAAACAGGATAGCACGCTAAGGTGTCGACTTCCTCTGAAGTATTTAGCCAACAGTACAGTAAAAAGAAAAAAAAGCACAGCATGACATTGCATGTTTCACGCATGTCATATTTTATCCACTTAATTTTAATACCAAAATTGGATTCGCCTTCGACGTACAATAGATAGAAAAACCCTATGTATATCCACAACAAACGTTATACAAAAGTGCCAACTTCCAATGTCAAAAATCAGAAGATTTTTTACGGCAAATCCCGACATGTTACGACACATCATTGATGACGTAACTTCGAAAGATATTAACAAATTATACTACTCAATTATGTGTTGTACGTATTTTAGATATACTGAAATACTGCATGTACCTGAGCTTTAGAACACATGACTCTTCACTGTAACTGCCTTAGGCCTCTTCTTAAATTTCTGAACTAGATTTATGCTCAAAGCACTGGCCTTGTTGAACGGGTTTTAAGGTTGGTTCTTTTTCAGAAATCTTTCTCTGGAAGCTTTGAACTGAACTGAGGTTTTGTCCTTGTAAATATGCTAAAAATAGTCTCACAGTCGGCATTATGTGGAAATAATAAAATTAAAAGCATTTTATTAGAGATTCTGTCATATTATTAAGAACACCACCAGCTGATTGCATCTCCCTTGCCAGTGTCCACTTAACATTCATTCTCTCCGGCTAATTAGAGAAAGATGAGAAACCTGGGACATTAAAAAAATACAGAAACACTAAGCCTGTTCTCAAAATCGGGAGAAGTCTCTGCGAATAGGAGTAAGGGAGGAAGGACGAAAAATACGGAGTCTCCTGCTTAACCCTTTATAGGGCAAAAGACTGGGGGTATTAAAAAAATATATTTTATGGTTAATTTGTACATGAAATGTATGTAAGACTATGGATGTACAACTAGTTTATGGATTTACACCTTATTTCGTAAAATATGGGGTGGGAAATTATTATCCCACTGACCGTTCCAGATAGGTAACGTCTGTGTGTGGGCAGTGGGATAATAATTTCCCACTTAAAAATATTTATGATAATGCGCTCATTATGTATTAATTACTTTATTGACATCAATATAATACAATAACATTACATACTACATGGCCTATGGATTAAAAAATGATAATGAAATCTCTCAAACCTAATTTACTTTGGTTGTAGAAAAATTTGAAAATACTGTCTATGATTTGTGAAATGGTTCAAAGCATGATTTACATAATGCAACATTACATTTCATGTTACTTCTTTTACTCGATATTACACTGTGCAAAGCGACGATATGCTTTTATTAGCTCAGGTAGATGGCTGCCGATATCTGATAATCTCGCCGTATTTTCAATCGTTGCTTGTCCATCGGACCTGTTTCTCTTCCTTCTACGCCGTTCGCTAAGGTATAGCCAGGGCGTTTCTTGCTCGAAAATGACTGTATCAGTTCGTTTACTAGTTGTGACCTTACCTTCAGGTGTGATGTACTTTTGTCTTCTCTTTCATTTCCGCTTTGTACACTGTGTATGAATTGACAATCACAATATCCAAGAAGTAATAAAAATCTTGAGCCACCATCTTTTTGACTTCTTGACCTGCCAATAAAAGATAACATGAACCTATACGACACTATGTATAGGAATTCCAATCATAGTAGGTTGCGTGGGTTGAACATTGTTTTTTCTTACCTACCAGAGTACTGGACACGATCTTCAGCATCAGAATTTCCACCTTCCTCCGAGTCCACAGCTTGTTCTTCCGGTATTTCATCCAGCCAGACTTCAATCTTTGCTTCCATATTCAGAGCAGTAGTAATCACCCTACAAATAGTTCCAATATAATACTGTATTAACATTATATTATTATTATTATTATTATTATTATTATTATTATTATTATTATTATTATTACCAAGCTACTATTAGAGGAAACATGCTTTACCTATGTTCATGATTTGAAACCACTTATTAGAAGAACTAAATAACACAAATACAGTCCAAGCAAAATTAGGCCTAGATCTTGCATAAAATCTAAGTACTGACTAAGTGCAAATGACAATAACATCTTTGTCCGTCGTCATAAGGGGAAACTTAAAACAGTTTTAGAATAAGGAATTATAGTAAGTTTGAAAAATATGTAAATAATTTTGAAATAGCATCTTACTAAGTTGCAGAGAAACTATGAAATTATCATTGATTCTGTTAGTAGTATTCCAAATGACACAACGGATGGATCATTATGATATTCATGGCACAAATACATTTGCTCCTTGAATAAAACATGATAAACTGCATCTCTGAAGTATATACTAACCTTTAGAAATCTTCTGTCTTGAGTATTCCACACCTTCTTACTACAAACACCGTTTCACTGCAACTGAACACAAAGTGACAGCCACTGTATGCGCACTAGGAACCACTGGGATATATACTTCCCACCTAGTGATTTAGGTCACAGTAGCGAACAGGTTATTAAGTTTGAAATGAAACTGTGCAGCCCTCTTACATTAGCAAGTGGAACTGCATGCTCTGAAACAACTGGGAAGATAATCTCCCTAAACCCGTTACGTATATACGAGGTGGGAAGATAATATCCCAAAGACCTATAAAGAGTTAAATCGGGGGAGTTTGCACATCTGCTTATATCTATAGGTGCAAATGTTTCTGGGAAAAATGTAACTGCGAGGAATTTATACAACACCATGCATTCTTTCTTTCTTTGAGCGGCTGTACATTCATTCAACGTCATGATAAAAACATCGTAATACGAACCATACAAACAAAGCCAACGTCAATAACGTTAAGGATGATATGGAGTATTTGTACTGGAAAAGTAAATTACATCAAGTTTACGATAATCTTGAGAAACATATGAAGTAGATAGTACTGCTTAGGCCAAAAGACGTTAAAAGATCATAAAGACACACTCATTAGCCATTAACTGCCAAATGTCCGACTCGTTGGCTGAACGGTCAGCGTACTGGCCTTAGGTTTAGAGGGTCCCGGGTTCGATTCCCGGCCGGGTCGGGGATTTTAACCTTAATTGGTTAATTCCAGTGGCACGGGGGCTGGGTGTATGTGTTGTCTTCATCATCATTTTCATCCTCATCACGACGCGCAGGTCGCCTACGGGAGTCAAATAGAAAGACCTGCACCTGGCGAGCCGAACCCGTCCTGGGATATCCCGGCACTAAAAGCCATACGACATTATAACTGCCAAATTTTCTTTCTACAATTCAAAATGATTTTAAATTTCTTAAAGCATGAAGGAACCAAGAAAAATAACATCAAGTACTCACTACGATTACCTATAACCTATCAAGAGCTTGAAAGGCAGACCAATCATAAAAGTACCTCACCATAGCAATAGCAAATCAGCTGTAAAAGCAAAATATTATTCAAGGTAACCTATAAACTACAAGAAACAAAATAACATCCTTAGAGCATTTCAAAATCACAGAGAAGAAAAAAACCTTAAAAACCGTGTTGTTTCAACAAATCACTTCATGCACAAGCTCTACCAAGTTCTGTACAGCAACGAAAGAAGAAATCGGCACAACCAACCTAAGGGTTGCGTCCAAATTTATGCAGCAAAAGAATCGTCAAATGGTTATGGCAGTTAACAGGTTAAAATGAGCTAAACAATTCTCCATCAGATAATTTACCAGAAAATAAAGGCGACTTTCCCAAGAGGTTGTAACTCAATTCGTTTCCTGGATACATTGTTACAATAACTGGATAACAAACTATTCTAACATTTAAGAAATTCTGATAAGCCTGTCAAAAGAAAACATGGAAGTCCTGAAAGTATAATTCCTTCCACTATATTTTTAAAAATCTAAGGTGGCAATGAAAGCTAAAATGTAAGTCAGCTGTTATTTATATAAAACAATTTTCGGATTTCTTATGCATATCTGCACTGGGATCGGGACCACTTCGCTTCACTGGTGAATAAGATTAAGCAAGACTGACACAGCACCGATCGGTCCTTTGATAGGAAGAAATTTCAACACCTCAAAAACCGATGGAATATGATACAGTAAAATATATTCACTGTCACAGAAACCTGAGAGCATAGAGGTAGGAAAAGAATGAGTAGGAAATGGAGGTCAGACAACAAAGCTGAAAAAAAGAGAAGTTTGACACAAATAAGAATAATCAATGTTCCACCGCCAGACCGCCACATGTCTCACAAGCTGCGTTATCACAGGCAATTTCTACACGACCGAACAAAAAACCGCACCTGTATCATCAACGAATAGCCATCTGGGCACAGGACATTGCTGACTGTCTAATACAAAGACAGGGCCTAGCATTTGTCTCAAGTAACCTCAAAATCACGGTACTAAGCTGACAATGATGCATATATTTTCTTTATAGACAGTATGCATTTCGGCGTTCAGTCTGTAAGCCTCTCAGACTGAAGTAAGCACAGCGCTGTAGTCCCAAAATTCTCATAGGGTATACTCCTAAGTCTTATGCCCGTTTGCTGAAAAGTCCATCAAATCAGTCCTTAACGGCAGATCAGCTGATTGCAAATCAACTTTAATTCCAGAGTGCATTGCAAAAAACCTCAACTCCGATCAACTTTCACCAATTTACTGACTGAAGATTCGTTAAGGATGGTGTCTTATCCTCTTTGGTGTACAGACATCAAAGTGGCAGTGAAACACGGAACAGCTAATCCTGAGCGTGTTTGAGAAAGGCGAATAAAAAGAGCGGAGTTCGAGGCTTTCGTTTGATTTAATTAATTTTCGGCAATATGAGTGATATCCCCACTAAGAAAATGAGAGGGCCAAAGTTTTCATTGAATGATAGAGCCCTCTTACCTAATTTGAGAAATGCTTGCATATAATTGAAAATAAAACTGATGCTGTGTGGGCAAAATGACAAAACAGTAAACAACCATGCTGCGGATAGGTTGAAGTTTTATCACGTTAGGTTATGCATTTTAAAATGTCTGGGTTTACCTGGATATTAATATGCCAGAGATAAGTATTTATTTCAAGAGTTGATTGATATAAATTAACTCATTCCATGTTCAAGATTGAGGTTGTATGTGAGAATAATGACTACGGAAAACAAAATAGTACGTCACTCAAATCGCACTTCCTACATGAACTTTAATTTATTTGAAACGTTTAATTAGATGTGTTTAATGAAAGAAAATCATCCTTGAGTTTAAAGACTGCAAGCACTGATTGGAAAATCAGTGCTTGATCAGCATGAATTTGCCGGTCAATTCTGATGGGAGATTGATCATCGATCAACCACTGATTGCTGTTTCCGCAACTCACATGGGATGATTGCCAATCAAACTCCAGTCAAACTTTGATTGGCTTTTCTGCCACTGGGCATTAGAGTGACAAATCCTGGATGCCAGACCACCTCGACGTTTAAAATTAGTAGGTTACAGCTAGTTAGAACAAACATCCCTCAATGTGGCATAAATTAGGCATGTTGTTGTATGTTGGGTATTCAGCCCGAAGGCTGGTTTGATCCTCTGCAGCTCCGCCAACAGCTGTCATAAATAGCCTAGGCGCCACTGAAGAGACGTACTAGGGAAATGAGGAGTGAGGTAGTTTCCCGTTGCTTTCCTCACCGAGCCAGCCGTTGCAATTACATATCAGTCTGCCAAGCTTTACCGATCTCGATAGCTGCAGTCGCTTAAGTGCGGCCAGTATCCAGTATTCGGGAGATAGTAGGTTCGACCCCCACTGTCGACAGCCCTGAAAATGGTTTTCCGTGGTTTCCCATTTTCACACCAGGCAAATGCTAGGGCTGTACCTTAATTAAGGCCACGGCCACTTCCTTCCCACTCCTAACCCTTTCCCGCCCAGTTGTCGCCATAAGACCTATCTGTGTCGGTGCGACGTAAAGCAAAAAAAAAAAGTCTGCCAAGCCCACTGAAATGCATGCACCAACCGACCCTATGAGCGATATTTTCACACCATTCATAGCAGGGACTGGCTGCATAAGGAATGGTATTACTAGCAACACTCATACCTCAGTCACTTTCATATTGTCAAAGCCAAGGATGAGACTGAGACAGGTCAATGAAAGTAACAAATTTGATATAGCCCATACCAGAAGACATAGTGCACTGTAAACAATATATATAAATTACAATACAAAATATAGACCATTAGTAATAAAATAACATAAAATGGGAGAAATATAGGCCTACAACGTGATGGTGCTTAAAAGTCATTCTCACGAAATTTTCAAGTTAGAGACTTGATGGTCAGATAATAAAATAGGAGTGAAAAAATTAACAAATGGTTTTATGTTATTTTATTACTAATGGTCTATATTTTGTATTGTAATATATATCTTTGTTCATTTGACCTATTGTGGCTGATGATGGTGTCCAAGGACTCGAAACCGGTCCCTAATAAAAATGTTGTGATCTTGTATTAGCAACATATTTTGTATTGATATAAGGTGGATCATTTGTACTCCCCTTTATTATGTGCTATATTGTAGCAACTTTGAATGGTGCTCAAGATGAAAATTATACCACAATTATGAAAAAGAAAACTTCTAATCTTAAAGCATCACTCCCACTAGATTCTTCTCACTCCAAAGTGTTCACCATTGGCGAAGTTAATGTAGCAATAAAAAACCTAATTTCAACTGCAGTATTTGAAGCATACAGAAAATCGGGTCGTGACAGTCCCGCTGCGGTCTGAAACAGGATTGCTTTTAACACTATTTACTCTCCATCAATTATCGCACCCTCTTTTCTAAAATACCCGTGAACATATAATGATACTAAGAAATGTAAACAACTCTCGTAAACACACTGCGTAGCGACCAGATTGAAGGGATCACACCACAGCCATATGGATACATAAGCATCAGGAAACGTATATTCTTAGCCTACACAAGACAAGTCAGTGGACCGAATGGAGGTGAATGTACTCGAGAGTGGAACACTACTCTTCTACAGCTGCAAAATGCTGGGCACGTATCAACACCTGAGGCCAGATGAAGACAACGAAACGCTTATTCTGTCGCCCCAAGACGCTCGTCGACGCGTCGGACGTCATATGATATACGGTAACATTAATAGACTTCCATTGGATAAGCCAAGCAATGGGACGTAGAGTTTACTGTTTACGAACTTCAGAGCAAAAATGAACTTAAAGACAGAAAAATCAGCGTTATTCATGCAAAAAAAAAAAAAAAAAAAAAAAAAGCGACGGAGAAATGTGCATGACTTAAAAACACGTGACGTCAACTATAAGACCAGAAATCGGCAGGCGATGCAGTTAAAAACATACGGAATGAATCGGCCCGATCCTTAAAGATTTTAAATCGACAGCAATCGCACAAAAATACAAATGAAACAGGGATATCCGGGAACATTATTCACAAATGGCAAGATGACTAAGAGGACAAACTAAGGAAAACGCCTCGACTGGAACATCATGGACCAAAGAGAGAAGAGAACCACACAGCAAATTGTCGAAAGAAATACGGGCACAACGAAAGGTAAACAAAAACCGCCAAGTACTTAACGTTCCTCGTTTTATGTCCCACTAACTACTTTTAAGGCAAATCCAAGGTATATAGAAGATAAATCTACCAATACGAAGCTGGTGTACCAAATACCACCGGTCTCAGCAGGGGCAGGATTTATACCGTCTGATACCCTCAGCCAGGAGTAAATGTTCCTACTCGGAGTTTCCCGCATTGTAGATGTCGAACCACTGTCGGACCCTGCACCAATCCTTACTATTCATACATAAGTTCCACGGCCAGGATAATCTCGTACCATGTCCGCGTTTCCGTTCTAACTTGCCTTCTCTGATCAGTTACACGAGGATGTATTTGTCATTTCGAAAATGTGGTCGAGATAGGCTGCTGTCATGATTTCCCAGCACAACGGAGTGACGTGGTCTACATAAGGGGTCTTATCTGCGATACACACAATGTTGCCAACTCAGCGGTTTTCCCGCCAGATCTGGAGGTTTTGAATGTTAAGTTAGCGGGTGAAAGTCAACAACAAGCGGCTAGCGAGTTCTAACTTATGAATAGCTGTAATCTAACCGGAAATATCATTGTGAATACTATTTTATTTGACGCTATAGTACTAACAACCCTAAATACATTTTAGTAAACAAGACTGTGTTTTAATACTAATGAAAAGAAAAAGTCGTCTCAAGATCAAAACAGTCGAACAAAGGCAGGTGAGACAGGAAATATTAGATTAGGAAATGAAGTCTTGAAGGAAGTAGATTAATATTGATACTTGGGTAGTAAAATAACTAACGATGGCAGAAGTAAGGATATAAAATGCAGACTAGCACAAGCAAGGAAGAGCTTTCTTAAGAAAATAAATTTGCTCACCTCGAACACTGATATAGGAAATAGGAAGATGTTTCTGAAGACTTTCATCTGGAGCGTGGCATCGTATGGAAGTGAAACATGGACGATAACTAGCTCAGAAAGAAAGATAATAAAAGCGTTTGAAATATGGTGTTACAGAAGGATGCTGAAGGTGAGATGATAGATCGAATCACGAATGAAGAGATACTGAATCGAATTAGTGAGAGGAGATCGATTTGGCTAAATCCGACGAGAAGAAGGGATAGACTGATAGGACAGATCTTAAGACACCCAGGACTTGTTCAGTTGGTTTTCGAAGGAAGTGTACGCGGTAAGAACGGTAGGAGTAGAGCTAGATATGAATATGACAAGCAGATTAGAGCAGATGTAGGATGTAGCAGTTACGTAGAAATGAAAACATTAGCACAGGATAGGGTGGAATGGAAAGTTGCATCAAATCAGTCTATGGACTGATGACTCAAACAACAACAATGATGCATCATGGGTTTATTTCTTATTCTGACGAACATAAGAAATTGGAGTCCTTTGTTTTGTATAGTTCCTTGAGAATGTAACTACCAAGCATTGTTTCGGAATCACGGGAATATAACCGGAATTTTGGGTGGTTAGGCCGTGTGCATTTGTAGAGCTTCGCCCAGCCGTGCCATTTAGTTGGATTGGCACGCCCCTCCACGACTCTGCTTAGCAGTGGCAGACCAACAGCATGGTCCCACCGTGTTAGCAAATAGGGATTGCTAACCTGCTAAAAGGAAAAGTGAATTCTCCATTTTCAAAAATGTGTAGGCCTAATTCCCATGGAGATACAATTCCAAAAATGGTTTTCACGGCTGCAGATCATGAGCCCAAATGGCACGTCTGGGCGAAACTCTGCAAATGCGCACGGCCTAACCACCCAAAACCTGGTTCTATACCAGGAACTGCTTCTAAAGCACAATCCTGAATCGATGATTCTTGTTGTGTGAAGGGGTCCAAAATCCAGGTCATCGACCCCTCATAATGGTACTTATAGCTAGTAAAGTAGAACCATGGCATTTGGCTTGTTGCGGTACTAATCAAAAGTAGCGCAGACTCGCGGTATTTCACACATTATGGTACTACTCACAGGTAATGTAATACGCACTTGTAACACAGACCTTTGGTGTTTCTCACATTGGGGCGCCACTTACAGGCAACGCAAACTTATGGTGTTCCTCACATAGGTGTACTAATCACAGGGACGTATTACCCCGTGGTGTTCCTCCCATAGTGGTACTAATCACAGGCAACGCCCAGACCCCTGGTGTTTCTCACATAATGGTACTAATTACAGGCAGCGCAAGCCCATGGTTTTCCGCATGTATTGGTACTAATCACAGGTACTGTAAAACCCATACTGATTTACACACTGTTGTTACTAATCACAAACCTATTGTGTACCTAACATAGCGGTACTACTCGCAAGTAAAGGTGATCCATGGTGTTCCCCGCGTGATGGTACTAATTCCAAGTAGTCTCACGGTTTTAATTCGATCATCCCTTGGTCGCCCCTTTTAGTCGTCTCTTCCGAGAGGCAGGGGATACCGTGGGTGTATTCTGCGTCCCTCACCCACAAGGGGTTGTGCGTTTGGTCCACGAGAGCTAATTTATTTCGCACAAGTCCGTCGGCAAGCCGATTAGGGCCCCCCTGTCCACCACCTGACGCGCCACGTGGGACTATCACCTCTCCCCCTGCTACGCAATACGTATAATAATAAATATGAAGACACAAACGTTCCTGACACACAGTCGAGCGCTGCAAGTATTAGCTAGTTAAATACCGCGTGAGAAGTGGGTTGCTAGAAATGTAAATCCCGGTTGGAAAAGCCAATTTTGAGAACTGGACGCCAAGAGGTCTTTACCATGCCAACAATTAAAACAGGAAGTGCCAAAACTTTCGCACTTCAAAAATCTACTTCTTTGGCAGAGTTGGAGAAGTGAGACACACTCACTACCTCTGATCCACGAACGCAGAAACAAATTCAACAGATAAACTCGGAAGTCTGAGAAGATTCTTGCACAAAGTAACATCAAAGGAATTCAAAGAACACGGGGGGATTGTTTGAGATGCGGGTATTAATACTTTATTCAACATAAATGACACGTTTCGGCGCCTTCTAGTGTTGTTGACGAGCTGTGGCAGCTAAATTAGAAGGAAACAATAGTTCCTACTGAACGCCGGCGCCAATATCAAAACGCCACAAGTAAATGGCACGAGAGTTGGCATCGCACCTTGTTAAACATTCAGCGCGCATTAAAAACGCTCTACCAGAGCGACGTTGTGGTACTGTTCACAACACAATCTTGGCACAGGCACGTAACACAGAAGAGGAATAAAACATAGTAAACTGTAGCTCAACACCACTACAGCCTATAATAATAATAATAATAATAATAATAATAATAATAATAATAATAATAATAATAATAATAAACTGTAACGGAAGAAATTAATGGGCTGAAAGGGGAAGCAGAACAGGCTTGAAGATACCATTTGAAAAGACGGAAGTAATGTCGAACATCAAAGACAACACGACTCGTCTGAACACCTAATATTGAACAATAAACCGTGTGCGTAAGTTTAAATACTTTAGTGAGTGGATCCAATCAAACAGACTAGATAGAGACATTAGCGCCCAAAAAAAAAAAAAAAAAAAAAAAAGTAGCTTTCCAAACGACCCAAACATAACATAACAAAATGTGCTTAGTACCAAAATCCACCATTGTAACACTGTCGCCAAGTCGGTATCTCTCTATGCGTCACAATGCCTTATCCTCTCTCAGAAATGTGCACTCGCTAAGTTAGAGCAAAAAGAGAGAAAGATTCACCACAACGTTCGTGGCCCGAACTACAAAAATGGCATCTACATAAGAAAATCCAGACAAGAAATCTACTCGAAGACAGAGATCACGGACACAATACGCAAACGCAGGGCTCGCTTCTATGGTCACCTACGACGGATGGTCGACTCTTGATGGACAAACCGTATTTTTAATAATTTTGACTCAAAACCAAGAACAACAATTCCCTGGAGCGTTAACGTGAAGAAATGGGCCTACGACCAAATGACGCGCACAAACGAGACCTTTTCAGAACAAGAACTTTCCGGGATGTGAAGTGGACAACTGGTGCAAAGGGGTCGGATGAACGCCGTGCTCAACATAGCGAGCTCATGAAAACCTAGTGGATCAATCGAAAATTTAGTAAACACCAGAATGTGCAATGAAACTTATCGTCGTTCCTAGTTGGCCGATTAGCGAATAATAAATAAACAAAAATAATAATAGTCTATGCGGTCTGACACCGTGGTTGCGGTAATCACTAGATTGCATACCAAAAGCCTGGATTAAATTCCAAACCTCTCCGCAGTGCTCATATGGAGTGAGGGCATATGATGCTGTTGATGGCGGAGTCACCCATCGGATGGGGACGTAAAAGCCTTGAGCAGGCCCCCTTGGTGCTATTCGACGGAGTAGGCTATGTGCCGGCATCCGGTTGCACCCCCCTCTCTTTCCACTATCATATATCTCCTCCGATGAGGATGACGTCAGGACGGGCAACCGGTTATAAAAACTTGCTACGAAGATGCATTTCACTAAATACTCGACCTCGTAGAGGAAAGAAACAAGGGTTAGACATACATATAACAATAATAATACATCTTAACTTACACTTTCAGCGCAAATTATAATGTCTTTCAGCAATCAGTCTGCGGAACTCAGTGATTCAATTATGCCCCTTACAAATCCAATACAATTAAGCCACCTACTGTACAACGGCCTCCATAACAACAATGATCAACCATCAATAATAATAATAATAATAATGAAGAAATACAACAGGCCCGACACTTTGAAGACAAGAAGGGACACTAAAAACTTGAAAATGGGGGGGCACCATATCTTCCCCCTGTGAGTGGGGGCGGTATCCCACGGGCTCTGAACTATGGAGCGTTGGTTGGCGACCAAGGGACCCTTAGCTGAGTCCAGGTATTGCTTCCACTTGTGCTGGGCTTCTCATTTTCATCTATCCTATCTGACCTCCCTTGGTCAACTCTTGTTCTTTTCCGACCCCGACGCTATTAGTTTTGCGAAGGCTAGGGAGCCTTTCGTGGCCCTTGACGTCCTTTAGCCGATACCTTCATTTTTCGAAGTGTCCGATCCCTTCCATTTTTTTCTCTCTGATTAGTGTTATATAGAGGATGGTTGCCTAGTTGTACTTCCTCTGAAAACAGTACGGACACCATAGGCTTCCCACACCTAATACTGTCGCGATCGGAAGAGAACGCGAGTTGACCAAAGCAGGTCGGATAGTTAAAGCATGTACGTGACAAGTCTATCAAGTCTCAGGTAGGCCACCAACTCTTGCTCCTCCGAGGGTTTCCTTTTAGCCACCTCTTATGACTGTCCGAGGATATCGTGGGTCGATTCAACCGTCCCCATTCATAAAAATTTTAAAAAAATATGGTACAGGCCCGACCTTTCGAAGGACGACGGTATCGGCAAATTACGGGAAGGGCCACGAATATAAGACAATGGGCTTCGCAAATTAATACAGAAAAAGTGGTAAGAGAACAAGAGTTCACCAAGAGAGGTCCAACTGGAAAGATGGAAATGAGAAACCTAGCACAAGAACGGGGAATGATTGCAAGACTTAGCTAGGTGGTAGTGGTGATAGTTTTCAGAGGAAGTACAACTGCTAGCAAAGATCACAATATGAAGATAAAGTTGGAGTTCAAGAGGACAAACGGGGCCAAATATTCATTTACAGGGCGAGGAGTAAGGGATTCGAATAAATTACCAAGGGAAATGTTCGACAAATTTTCAGGTTCTTTGAAAATATTTAAGAAAAAGCTAGGTGAACAACTGATACGGAATCTACCACCTGAGCAAAGCCCTGAATGCAGATCGTTGATGACTGAACTGGGCAACCATCCTCTATTAACACTAATCAGATGAAGAAAATGGAAGGGGTCCTACACTTCGAAAAAATGAAGATATCGGCCAAAGGAAGACAAGGGACACGAATGGCGTGAAAATGAAGACTCCATGGCTCTCGGAACCTAACAGCGTCGGGATCGGAAAAGACGAGTTGACCAAGGGAGGTCAGATGGGATACACGAAAGTGAGGAGCCGGGCACATGCGGAAGAAAGGCCAGGACTCAGCTAAGGCCCCGTGGTCACCATCTTGCACTCCAAAGTTAAGAGCCCCTGGGGCCTTTCTTTTTTTTTTTTTACAATTGGCTTTACGTCGCACCAACACAGATAGTTCTTATGGCGACGATGGGATAGGAAAGAACTAGGAGTGGGAAGGAAGCGACCGTGGTCTCAAATAATGTAGAGTCTCAGCATTTGCCTGGTATAAAAATGGCAAACCACGGAAAACCATCTTCAGGACTGGCGACAGTGAGCTTCGAACCCACTATCTCCCGAATACTGGATACTGACCGCTCGGTGGGGTCCCTTTGTCGCCTGTTACGACAGGCGGGGATTACCGTGGATAAATTCTCCCACCTCCACCAGGATTTTTTTTTTGCTACTTGCTTCACGCCGCACCGACACAGATAGGTCTTATGGCTGATGGGATAGGAAAGGGCTAGGAGTGGGAAGGAAGCGGCCGTCCTTAATTAAGGTACAGCCCCAGCATTTGCCTGGTGTGAAAATAGGAAACTACGGAAAACCATCTTCAGGACTGCCGACAGTGAGAGTCGAACCCACTATCTCCCGGATGCAAGCTCACAGCAGCGCGCCCCTAACCGCACGGCCAACTCGCCCAGTGTCGCCAGGATTTCTCGAGACACCGTAAACTACCTCAGCCTGGATCGAGCCCGCAAACGTCGGATCATGGGTCAGACACTTATCCCCTGAGGCAACGAAGCAATTCACAGAGACGGAAACAAAGAAACATGGTCCAGGCATTCCACACAACGTTGACTTTAAGACGGATTATGTAGGCAGTTTCTGGCGCCAAACTAAACAGCACTACGATCACTTCACTGTTTTGGCATCACCTCTCTCATTAAACGTTTGTCTAGGTGACGTTGAGGTAGGCAACTCCACAATACAACCTTGGCACACACATGGAAGAACGAAAGAGGGTAGGGGAATATAAATGCGTTCACTTGCCAGAGATTCGCAGGGTCGTTACGGTCTCAAACTTTACAGCAGAAGGACTATTAGGCACTTCTGGGACGATCTCTTTTAGAAAAGAGAAACGGAATGGCTCAGACGGTACTGCTACAGAAAGAATAGACAGATTTCTTTCTTCTTTATGCTTTCCTTTGAGATGCCGGGACCATAACACCAGTGGCGGTTTCTGGTATAGCGCAATGGAGCAATGAACCTCCAGTTTTTATCAAATTGTACTCAACTACGTAATTTTCATAACTCCCTTGTCAATCTCGAAGCTCTTGCTAAGTCCCACTATCCGTAATATACTCGTACTGGCTTTCAAATGTGAGCTGCGCAAGGTCTGTGGCTGGATACTTGTCTGGAATGAACCCCCTTGCAAAGGCGATCTCTCCGTTCGTACATAGGCGAAGGGAGTGGCGAGGTGCGGGGGGACGAAAGCCAGCATTAAGGTAAGACCAGGATATCGCAGAAACGGATCTCTGTTCTTTACGCATGCGCAATAGGCCACTGTCTCAAGACTAGCTAGTCGTGTTGTTGGGGTTGGGGTATGTGCCTGCCATCTGTTGGCCTTACGGGAATTTGACTAGGCAACAGAGAATAGTGCAAGTAACTAGCGCTAGTGTTGAAAAGCATCGTTACTACCAAAAGTCACATTAAACTGTCAAATTCCAATTAATATCGTGTCCCAAATATATCATTACTTACTAAACGTCTATTAATTTGCCTTCTTTGGAATAATTACCTTTTGGAGAGAAACTTAATTCAAAAATCATTGAGGCAAAGAATAGCGGCAAGGTAATACCAATGAAAACTTTTAAATATAGTTGTTACTATTCCCATGACATCGGAAGCAGAAAGGTGCTTCTCTACCCTGAAGAGAATAAAGACTTTCTAGCGCAGCACAATGACCGAGGATAGACTTATTGCTCTTGCTATGTTGTCAATTGAAAGGAACTTTGTTCGAGACTCTGCGGACTTCAATGAAGCAGTTATTTCTTATTTTGCATGTAGTAAAACTCGGCATGTAGGCCTACCGTATTTTCTGCTCCTCTCGTATTTGATCACATTTCTAGAACTTAGGTTTAGGAGGTTACGGCCCACGATGGAAGAGAAGCTGGCGGAGATGGGGAGAGGAGAGGTTGGGGGGGAGGCACTTTTTTCTTCTTTTGAACCCCCAGTGATGAAAGTCACGCGCCGCCACTGCATAACACCATTCCGAAGTGTGCGAAGCTGAAGCACACGTTAAATAGGCTCTGGCTAAATACCTCAATTGGAGAAGTCTTCCTCGTGAACAGTCGAGATTTTCTTCTGAAGAAGCTCTCTGCAAAACTTAAGGAAATTCACCCCGTTTTTTTTTTTTTTTTTTTTTTTTTTTTTTTTTTTTTTTTTTGACACGGCAAAGTCCGAAAGTACAGGCCGTGAAAGCATCAATCTGAACGAATAAGGCTATTATTACTCAAATTCGAAGACACTACCATGTAGAACAAATGAACCTATGGCAGTTATAGCCAATGGTAAAACCTGCGAGGTATGAGATTGGTTTCTATATTCATTTTTAATTTATTTTCCTGATCTCCTTTTTCCCCCCCACGATTTGAGATTACTGAAAGACATCTTCCGTATACCATACAAGCTAGCAGTCATTATAAACAATTTAGACAGAGATATTTCCCAGGGACATTCGAACATAACCAAAAAAAAAAAAAAAAGGCACTACAGCTGGTGAAGAAATTAAATATATGTACAGTATATAGACTTGATAGACTCGAAAATTGACAATGAAGTACCGTATTTTGGAAGCAAAGATCAATGTCTCCCAACGCCACGAAAGCTGTGATTCGTTCAAAATTCAGTATGTACGAACTCTTGCGTCCGTGCGTCTCACTCAATCATTCTATCAAAATGTTATGGCCTTTTAAAAGTTTAAAGTAATTCTTCCCAGATGGAACGGTTTTGGACAGTTCTCTCTGCCGGTTGACTCAAGGGATCTTCCTAATGGTCTTATCCCATCGGTCTGGGGTCTTCCTCTTGGTCTCAACTGATCCACCGAACTTCAGTCCTGTGTCAATTTACTCTATCTGGTAATATCGCGAGCAATATGGGATTGCCATTTCAAGGCCTCCAGGCAGTCATTACCCTTTGTATTTATATATGTACCGGTATTTTAATCAACTTCTTAGAGAAACTGAGGATAATTTAAACTCTCTCAAAAGTCAGTTACCGCTTTATGACCTGGTGAAGCAATCAATCAGTTTAAATACCGAGCGAACACAAGCACTGTGAGTGAGCCAAGGATGAGAAAACTCTACAGCCAAGTAGTTCATGACCACGAGGATTTATTTTAGCTTACGGCGATGGGTAAGTTAAGTGTGTGCAGACGTCAAGGCCTCTGTCAGGTCCACAGTCACTCGATCTATAAATGTACCAGGCTCTTAGACGTAACCAACTCCACTCTCCTCAACAGCAGAAGGTCTAAATGCAAATTATGAATATTACGCTGCATGATGCTATTTAAGAATGTAAACCCAAATATTATCCTTCGAAGATACTCGTAAGTAATAGGTCTCTGTTCACGGGAATTAACTTTAGCATCATTATCACTATGACCAAGGAGGAAAAGAATGCGCGATAGCGTAGTCCCGAAACGAACAAAAATGAGATATTTGTATATTAAAAACGAAAGATTACGAGGAAGCAATGCACATATAAGCTTGTGTTCCGAGATTACCACACACTGTTTACAGGCTGTTAGGCAGGAAATACACCGGATCTCCGCTCAACCGAATCCCGAAATGAAGCAGGATAGCTCGAACAATCCCATAAATAACCGAACTGCTTATCAATAAAAGGGGATAATTTCGCAAAAATGGGAAAATATAACTTATTTCATCATCATAATCCGGTTTATTCGTTTCTGACTGTCATGACCCCACTGGCTTTGCTGGTTGCATCTCTATGTAACTTTGCCATCCCGGTCGATCTTCTATTTTACTTAGGGCACTTGGGGAAGATAAACCAGTGATACTCTGTATAGTCTTCACTTGTCCTCTCCATCTAGTAGCAGTCCTTCCCTGTGGTTCACTGTCCTCAACCTTCCCATAGATGATTAACTTTTCTAGATATTCTCCAGGTCGTCTCGAATGTGTCTAAAGAACTGAAATATTCTTTCATTGATACAAGAAGAAAGGCGTTTTAAAATCTTCAGCTCCTGAAGAATAGACGCATTGGTTCTTCCCGATGTCCAAGGCACACGCCAGCGCCACATTTCAAAGGATTCGATGAGTTTTCTGTCTAAAGCCTTTACGGTCCAAGTCTCACAGCCATATGAAAATCCAGAAAATACAAGAGTTTCAACGAGACTGATTTTTGCATTATCAGTAATTCCCCTGTTCAAGATCTTAGTTCATTTCATCGTAACTACTCGACCTAGCAAAATACTTCTCCTTATTGTGATGTTTGGGACATCACTGCGTGTATTAAATTATTGAACTATATAACTAATTAATATGTATATATTTAATCACTGGTAGGTCATTTTTAAATATATATATAGGGTTTTATTCATCCATATCACATCATCATTTCATTTCTTTGTATCGCGGCTATAACGTATTCTGAACGAACAACTTATTGTTTAAAGTATTTCAACATTCATTCGCATTAATAGCTTGCAGTAAATTTTCCAATAGCCGTAGTGAGGTGACCAGAGTCAGCAGGCTAATTTCAGCCCATTACCAGGAAATGTAAGTCATCAAGGTTACGAGAGACCTTATCCTCTCCACCTTCTGAGGAGACAGTTGAAGCCATGTTTAACGCCTACCTTTCGAAGTTCGCTACCTGACGCTTCATTTCCGCGGGAAAGTTCAGCCTATGTGAATGGACGTAATGAAGCAACGTGATGGATTCACAGCAATACATAAGAGAAGGGATGAGACCTCGAATCTTACTGGACCATGTGATATGGTTGATGGGGGGAGATTTTGAAGGCTATATACTCGACAAGAGCTGGAGAGGAGATTCAGATTCACACTCGTACTCTTGGAAGACACCCTTACGACGATTCTACGCCTGCACATCGGAGAAGATTTTAACTTAGTTCAGTTCGCATCTGAGTAGTATACTACTCAAAAGTTACTCTCATTGGAACCTGTTATCACAATGACGAGAGGTAAAGTCAACGGGAGACCGCTTTTGACTAGTATAGGGTAGGAGAGCTTTTGTTATGAATTTAGTTACGCTACTGTTCCATAATACGGAAGAATACAAGTGTATCTCCATGAACATAACCCATGGTGGTTTTGCTTTTAAAATTAGGACTCATGACGACTTTATGTAAGGAGTACAGTAGGAAGTGTTAAAGGCAGGAAAGACATAGTACAGCTAGTGTACTATGCACAAAGCAGAAGTAGGACTGGAATCCACAAGAGATGACGCCGCCTGTACGAGAGATCCATAACAGAGTCTACAAATAGTGAGCTAATGGCACAAATGACTGCAAGACTTCGCGCAACAATTTATTTTCTTACAGTTTATTTCATTCAATTTTTGTTTTTTCGTAAGTTCAGATTTCGTTAATACGCCGCTACGTCACGTTTTTCATCCTAATAAATAGCTGTTTTAATTTGTATTTTCTGAAGTTATTATTAATGATCCTTAAATTCCAAGTTAGTGTACTTAATGGATAGTGTTCCGTCACCCCACCTGGGAGTTTTTAGAGTCTCATTACGTGTTATTATTATCATTATTAGTTATCAACTATCGTTTTCAAGCCATAAGCTTGAAGGCTCCCATAGGATATTGTTTATGGAGAAACAATGAGATATCATTTATTTATATTAATATTAAGGTGACCTGCTACGTCATAATTTTGTCACACATCTGTGGGCAGAGTGGGTACGTCACATTATGTCTTTCTCGTATTCTTTGGAAATAGACATATCGATTGGTGCTAAACTAGGACGTCTCCGGTACCATGCCGCGCGTAAAGAGGAGACTTGAAATTTTCTGTTTACAGATAATAAGGAAACTCCGGAAGCTACCATGTGTGACAAGCCTAGAATTAAACCGGAAAACGTCTTAATTTATTAGTGATTAACGTAGATCCCTCTGCACAAAAAGGTGGCTGTTTCTGCTGAAACAATAGGAAAAGAGACTAGTATCATTTGCTCCCCAGTAGTTCCTGGATTAACTTGTAAGAGTACAATATTAAAAGGAAAGGACAAACGATTGCTAAATCGTATATCAGAGGATTAATGACCCATAGCTCTCATGTAATGACAGCTTGCAACTTTCCCCATCGATGGCATTATGTATTCTACGACAAGTGCATATATTATGAAGGCTATTATAACAAGTTCAAGACATTGTCTGCCACAGATGAGAATGAAGTTGAGTGATAAGTAGTCATTGCGCAGCCAACATTCGTGAGGTGTTTGGATACCAAGCAAATATGTGTCGTTCAAAGGAGACATGCCCTGATGAAAAACACGATAGCAGCGGCGGCGGTAAGGACCCTACAGACCCCGCGGAGCGGGGAGGGCATGGCTTGTGAAGGGCCAACGAGTGTTTTTTAATTGAGTAGGTGAAGAGTCATTTTACATATTGGTAAAGCTACAGCACACAACACAGTATTATTTGTACTACACAGCGTTATTCCAAACTTTGGCCGTCGTAGTGCAGAGCTTCGTTCCTCAATATAAGTGCGGTAGTTATTTTTGAAAGAATGCGGGTCAGCGGGTAGGGTCTGACAGATCCCACTCTGATGAGTCTAGTGTCAAACCTTTTTTTTTTTTTTTTGCTAGGGGCTTTATGTCGCGCCGACACAGATAGGTCTTATGGCGACGATGGGATAGGAAAGGCCTAGGAGTTGGAAGGAAGCGGCCGTGGCCTTAATTAAGGTACAGCCCCAGCATAGTGTCAAACCTAAGACGAAGCGCCGGTTAATAGAACAAACGCCTGAAAAGCCTTACATCTGATCTGTTTTTGACATGCTCTATTGGTGAAAAATACCTAGTTCCCTCCATGGGAACTTGGAATTTTCCTTCCCAGCCTGTTCCAATAATAACCATCCCTTGCTGCTATTCACAACAACCAACAAGGCTTTTGAAGTAATTAGCCAGTTCTGAGAACCCAGCAGTCAGTGAAGACGCGATAACAAAGACATCCTCCTTATCTAAACTCTAAATACTGAAGTTTCGAGCCTGTTTATAATACTCGACAGTCAGTGTAGCTAAGTAGGTTTACGATGGACGGCTACGTTTTAAATTATTTGGTCCTAGGAACGAGATTATTTCTTAATATTGTGACGGTCAGCGAGTTTTGGTTATTATAATTGGAATATGCATTTCTTGTGCGTGTGTTCGTACCATATAAGTGTATTATTTTAATTCCTTCGAATTTGGAAACTAAATTACGTAATTACTACTATCATCGTTGCGTCGTCGTTCATTGTAACCCTGTATTACGAAACAAACTTGTAACTTTCTTTATCAGAAAACGAGAGACCAATTTTTTTTTAATTTTGCGGGGGGGGGGGGGTGGCTTAACGGCGCTACCGCACGATAGCAGCCAATTCTATTTTTCCAACCGGATAACATGATTCACACACATATATTTCCAGTAAGAACTTTGAGCAACAAGGAAAATATAATTATGTTAGGACAAACTATCGCAGAAGGCTTTTCCCTCTGCTGAAAAGTGTGCAAATTGAGACTTATCCCCCTTTAGAAACAATTAAACTGGCAGTTGCTGAAGATCACCGTTTATTAGTAGTCTAGTTCAGCCAGCAGATTTCTATAATTCATGTCGGTGCCGGTGTGAGAGTAAGTCACAAATCGGGGCTGATACGCAAAAAACAAAGCGACCGTTGTCGAAGTGCGAGAAAAATTCCAACATTCGCTCGCAATGTCGCAAAATACCACGCCTCTTTCTACATTGGGTTTACGAAGGCTGAAAGCAAGAAACGGTAATAGATCATTGGTCAACAACGGGTTTCTGAAAATCATTGGCATCAGGAAAGAATACGAGACAAGTCTGTAATCTCCTGAAAGAGAAGGGGTGAGTAATGCTTTCCACAGTCAATAATAACTAAAGGAACACAGTTTGCATGAAACGCAGCCATTACAGTGAACTATCTTGAAGCGATAACAGCAATAAGTTCAAGGGCAAACCCCTAGAAGGCTAGACGAGAAAGAGGCAAAGCCGTTATAAAGTCACGAAGAGGCGAACAGGCATGCAATTCACAGCCTAAATGCAGTCAATCTCCAGATCTGAACCCCTGCCACTGCGGATGAGACAGGAATCGAGGTTCTAAAGAACAATACTCCAGGCTCGAGTCTTATTACTTGTATTCTGAATTTTCTCTACCAATGGCACAAGTGCTTTTCTACATCCAGCCTCATGATCGCCTAAATTAAAACATTCGGGGCGGTTAATAGTTGACCAAGTGAATACCTCCAATTAGAGGAAAGTGACGAAATAGAAAAGAAAAACCCTGGCCACTACTAATATAAATATTCGTAATCACAACGGTAATATTAGGTGAAATTGAATCAAAGTGTAACAGAGGTAATACAGAGCTCGCAGTTGCGATCAATTGTATTCTGTAAGAAAGAACCGATTTTCGATCAAAATTAACTTTATATATGTCTGTTTCCAGGGCATCTTTGCTATACTGTAGTGAAAGCTGGGTGGATTTCATAGGCTGGAAGTAACGACATGAATATAACGAGAATAAACCTGCTTCGGTGGAGAGGACATGTGAGACCAATGGAGAATAATATACTCGGTCATGGAGAATAAGAGAAACAAGAAGGTGTAGAGTTAAGCGAGGTCACAGAGAAAGTTTCAAACAGAGGATTGCAGACTGAACACTGAAAGGGATGTAATGAAGAAGCACTCATACAACAGTAATTGTGGCGGTGATGGTTGTGTGTTGTCCTACGAGGCAAAAATGGGTGGGATACACCCCCCCCCCCCCCCTTCCGACCAGTGATCAAAAGGAAAACCGTGTCCCTTGGGAAATCGGAGTAAAAGCCAGGTAAGGTATCACAAAAGGCGCCATAATGAAAGACACCTTAGGCGTAATCCTGCCGGAATCGGAAGAAATGAGAAGACCGAGGAAAATAAGAGTAGAGCCTGCATTAAGCATAAGCAATGGTCAGCGAAGATTCTGAACGAGACCATCATTCATTCATTAATACATCCAACAAACAGCTCACAGGAATTGGCGAGGATAATAAATTCTATTGTTTCCGTAAATAGTGTAATTCAAGGAAAGGAATCGATCACAATTGGGAACTAGTCAGAAAAAAATCTTCCTTCTAACCGTTTCGATATGACAGGTGATTATTATCAATTTCGACATGAGAAAGGAAAGTACTGTATGTATGTTTCTTCAACTTCCACGTAACGTTTCCTTACTGATCACAAATAGAGAATGGTTAAAAAATATCTCTGGTGTAATAAAGGGAGACATATAATTAAAAGCAAAATGAATAAAACTATATCAGTATTTGAAGAAAAATATTCAAGTCTGGAAGAGATGCTTTAATCCCTTTAGTTCCCTAACCGAGCACTAACAGTGGTACGCAATCGTTGGTCACCTCTTGAATTACGTCTTCACATCCTTCACACTTCTTGAGGAAACCATAACTCTGCATATCAATCAGGCTTCACAAATTGTGAGAAATAACGGAAGTTACAATCATCGCGCTGACTTTCGCCCCCTCAGGTCATGACACTCCCATGAGATCAAATTACAAATTATCTGTACGCGTTACTACATAGCTGTGGATATGTATGAAAGCGGTAACCCGCGTCGCTGTACAAACTCTGTGGGTGTAACGTAGATAGGATAAAAAATACGGTTCAAGTGCTATATACAACTTTTTTCCGATACTGCTTTATTTCAAAGTTTGATGCATAATGCCTTCCCTCGCTATACATTAAACACACAGTCCGGTATAATAGGTACCCTTCGGTGGGTGTCATATTCCCCTAGGGATTCAAAATGGTTAGAATTAAGAGAAAACTAATCTTCACGAGGCTTGCAGAGGAGAAGTCGTTTACGGTCATACCTGTGACAATGAAAATATTTAAAATTTCTCAGTAGAGTTTTATCGCTTCATTATATTTAATTATATAGAATTTGTTCTCTTCACTAGCTACTGCAGTACAGTTGATGATGTGACCGGGCGAGTTGGCCGAGCGCGTAGAGGCGCGCGGCTGTGAGCTTGCATCCGGGAGATAGTAGGTTCGAATCCCACTATCGGCAGCCCTGAAGATGGTTTTCCGTGGTTTCCCATTTTCACACCAGGCAAATGCAAGGGTTGTACCTTAATTAAGGTCACGGCCGCTTCCTTCCAACTCCTAGGCCTTTCCTATCCCATCGTCGCCATAAGAACTATCTGTGTCGGTGCGACGTAAAACCCCTAGCAAAAAAAAAAAAAGTACAGTTGATGTTTATTATTCGTTTGTACACCCCACTATACAGAGTTGATTCCGACAAGAAAGTGCTTGCTTCCTGTAAGTAGATCTGAATGGGGTGAGCGACATTACATTAGTACGACGAGCACTGTTATTTTCATGGACGTCACTTTGAAAATATTTGCTGTTTAAAGGGGCTTGGCATCTAGGTCATCGGCCATCAATGATAAGAGATGGAATGAAATAATTACAATTTAAACGATGAAGAAAATAATTTAAAATAATCAGTGGATCCAATTCATAATGCCTAATTTTCGTACAAACTAATTTAAAATAGACTGAAACGTATTAAAATTTAATAAGACATTTCCTTTGAAATGAAATAATATATTTTAACCAAATTAACAGTTTAAAAACACAGACTAAAACAGACCTACGTGTTTTTAAAAATAGAAAATTTACTTTAACACGATAAAACAGGCCACTGTCCCTCATAAAACGGATAATAAGGTCAACTGACTGCTTGTCATCTCGTAGCATGAGAGAGATGGTACTCGGAAGTTTTAGACTACTACGACCCAGATCGGGAAAACTGAATGTACTGTACGACCACCGACAAGCGTATTTCTTTCTTCTTTTTTTTTTTTTTGCTTCACGTCGCACCGACACAGATATGTCTTATGGCGACGATGGGGTAGGGAAGGCCTAGGACTTGGAAGGAAGCGGCCGTGGCCTTAATTAAGGTACAGCCCCGGCATTTGCCTGGTGTGAAAATGGGAAACCACGGAAAACCATCTTCAGGGCTGCCGACAGTGGGGCTCGAACCCACTATCTCCCGATTACTGGATACTGGCCGCACTTAAGCGACTGCAGCTATCGAGCTCGGTAAGCATATTTCCAAGAGTCCGTAACTTCTGGGCATTTTTAAACCGATAGGCCAAAAAAATTTTTAGTACGAGCGAGCAATGAACTGGCACTGCTCACCAGGGGACAGACAATGTTTACAAACACACTTAATTGGAGACTGCCGAGCTACTTCCGCATCTTCTCTCATCCCACGCATGACCCGGATAACGTCCAAGTGACAAACGACCACAACCAACAGAACGTGTGTTACAACACAATCCTTTGATTTACACAGCCAGGGGCCTGTTCCACGAACGAACTTTGCACTTTTCAGTTCAGATTTTGTTCCACCATCACTTTTCAGATTTAGCTTGCAAAGTGAAAGTTAGGAATATGTACTATGTTCGGAAATATTACATTTACTATAACATCTACTTTTAAAGCCTGTTATATTCCTCCATTGGTACAGAAATGCAAAGTGCAAAGAAATGAAGTGAAAAGTTTTCATAAATTTTGCAGAGATGATTCACTTTTCATCTGTTTAATTAACAAGTATGTACTCTAGTTTCTCGGCGTAGAATATCGTTTAGTGATAAGAACATGTTGCGACGAGAACGTGCGAGAGGATTAGTTTTCATAACCTTACTTCGACGGAATTACGCGAGTGTTTTCGTATTACCCCTACACAGACTGACTACATTCATGAAATGATCGGTTATATATTGAAACATGCAACAAAAAAAGGTTAATCCCTTTCCGAAAAAGAACAAATTCTTATATGCTTACATTGGTTAGGAAATGGTGCCCAGCTGCACAGTGTAGCAGCAATCTATGGGGCATCACAATTAATTATTAGCAGAACTGTTCCCAAACTTGTAGATATTGTAGTATATGTAATATTTCCCAACATAGTACATTGGCCTCATAATCCACGTAATATAGCGAGAGAATTTCTAATGAAGGGTGAATTTCCTTCTGTGTGTGGATGTGTTGAAGGTACTCTCGTTAATATTGATGCTTATCATTTGAGAGGTTATTCTAAAAGTTGCCGAAAAGGATGTCCCGTTTCTGCTTGACAATTTCTAGCACAGCCAACTTCTTGTAATCATCTTTCTTTCCCATGATAAAAACATTAAAATTACCGGTACCACAATTATACTGCCAAGTTCACCGCGAAAAATAAAACATTCATATCATGGAGTATTATACAGTTTGCCTACGGAATAAACTTGATCGGATCACTCATTCGTAAATACTTTTCACTTTGCAAAGAAACTGAAAAGTAAAACCTAGATCACGGTGGAACAGAAAGACTTAGCAAGAACTGAAAAGTGAAAAGTTGCAAAGTTCGTTCGTAGAATAGGCCCCAGGTCGCTCCAAGTTCGGCGTCTTAGCATCAAAATTATGGGAATACAGTGTAAAGTGAACCAGGCGTAACATTCTTCTCTCCTTCCAGGGATAAGACGCGCGTGAAAACCTTAGCGTCCTAGCTAGGTCCGACATCTCTCTATTCCTTTCCAGCCTAAACCCTACAGTATATCAACCAGGCCGAGTGACTCGCGGCGCTGGTCTTCTCGGACCAACCAGGCGGGTTCGATCTTAGTTCCGTCCTGCAGCTCAAATACACCAGCCTCGAATACGTAGATTTGCTGGCAAGCAAAAGCACTCCTGTGGGAAATATTTCGGCACCTCTGACTCCGAAAACTGCACAAGTAGTCAGTGGGACGTAAAATCAACTATATTATCACAGTTTTCGTGCGATTTATTAGGTTTGTGAGAGGACAAAGAAGTCTCCTCCACAGACCTCCCCTACCTACACTCCATAGTCTTAAGTCTAGGATGAATTCGGAACAATCATCATTTCTGCGAAGAGTTTCTATTCTCGCCGTTGCGACTCTTAAAGATGGACCCTACTGAACTTCTTAATGTTAATTTCAACCTGATTTCCATAGAATCTCGGACGAGACAGCAAAAGTAATCTAAATTAAGATCAACTCAAAACTTTGTTCAAGTCTAGCAATTACCTTCGGAAGAAGGACTACAGCTATTTGCTTTTTCGATTTTTTAAATCAAAATCCTCCAAGAGCACCCGCCATTTTTGTCTTATGCGAGTTTCACTAATAGGAAAAAAATCATCTCAGTTTTAATTACAGCGTTGATCTAAATATCTACGTGTTAATATAAGAAAAAAATCTTCACTGGGGTAAACACATAAATGGGATAGTAAATAAAGGGTAGGTACAGATCCCTTCATATGGTTACGAGGGTATTTTTTTAAAAACTTTCTTTATGTCGCGCCGACACAGATAGGTCTTATGGCGACGATGGGATAGGAAAGACCTAGGAGTGGGAAGGAAGCGGCCGTGGCCTTGATTAAGGGGCAGCCCCAGCATTTGCCTGGTGTGAAAATGTGAAACCACGGAAAGCCATCTTCAGTGGTGTGCGAACCCACTGTTTCCCGGATGCAAGCTCACAGCTGCGCGCCCCTAACCGCACTGCCAACTCGTCAGGTATGATGGTATTTAGGCGTAGTTGTAAGCATTTAAATGTGAGGGCATTTAAGTCTCTTAAGACCCTCACTAGAGTATGGTTCCAGTTATGGATCCCTCACCAGGATCACCGGATTCGAGAACTGAAAAAAAAAAAAAAACGAAAGAAAAACAGCTCTATTTGTTCTAGATGCTTTGCGGCAAAATAGTAGCGTTACGAAAATGTTGCAAAGGTTGAACTGGGAAGATTTGGGAGAAAGAAGATGAGCTGCTCGACTAAGCGGTATGTTCAGACCTGTCTGTGGAGAGATGGCGTGGAATGACATTAGTAGACGAATAAGTTTGTGAGGGGTCTTTAGTAGAAAAGATCACAATATGAAGATAAAGTTGGAATTCAAGAGGACAAATTAGGAGAGCAAATATTCGTTTATAAGGGGAGGTAGAGATTGGAATAACTTATCAAGGGAGATGTTCAATACATTGCCAAATTATTTGCTATTAAAGAAAAGACCATGTAGGCAACAGATAGGGAATCTGCTACCTGGGCGACTGTTCTAAATGCAGATCAGGGGTGACTGATTATTGGTTGTGGTAGTTTTTGTTTTAAGAGGAAGTACAATTGGGCAACCATCCTCTCTGAATACTGTTAGGAATAAAACTCCATCTGTTTCATTACTCGAATATATTTATTTCTATGACCTGATAAATGCATACACACAGAGTTCTAACCAGCTGTGAATGGCCACACTAACTACTATCTATTTACAAACTGCTCTTCCTTATGGCGCAGCATGAGATCCAGCCCGCTACTCTACCTGGGGAGACTTATCCTTACTGTCATTGTTCCAAGTCCAGTCAACTCATACCGCTGGTTTCAAAGTGCCACTGGCTACACAACATCAACACAGGCTTCCCTAGCTGAGCCTCACAGAAATACACGAACACACAGGACAGTCTTCCATTCTTTCGTCTCCACCTACTCACTGGTCTCTCGACACCACAACAACAGCTCCTGGTTCAGACCTCGGTGGGACACTGGCGACAGCCAACACCTCTGTCGCCCTCAGCCCAGCCACCGAACCCCAACACACCGACTCCAGTTCGACTGACTGTCCGCGGCTAGCCTCCCTTTTTTATAGCTCGGATGATTTCATCCAGAATGTTCGCTAGGTCACTAGAGGCAGAATATTCCCTCACTAGCCCCTTTCTGGAAGTACCGAAAGGGGTTACCACGGGACTGGCACGTAACAATACTAATCAAAAGGAAAATGGAAGAGGTCAGGCAATGTTACGAATGAAAGTATCGGCACAAGAAGGGGGAGGGCTCCGAAGGGCGTGAAAATAAGCTCCCTATGCTTTGCAAACCTAATACTGTCGAGGTCAGAAGAAAACACGAGTTCACTAAGGGAGGTTAGATAGGAAGCATGAAAGTGAGGAGCCTGACACGTGGAAGCAATGTCAAATTCAGATATGGGGACCGCGGCAGCCACCCCACGATCCCAAGGTCCCCCTTATAGTCATCTCTTACACGAGAAGCAAGCAATGCCGTGGATGTATTCAGCCGATGGGTGGAGGTTCCGGATTGAAACTTGGTTGTTAAGCTTGGCAAACTCAAAGGAATAATTTGTACCATTATGTTAATTAAAGACTATTTCAAAAGAATATCTTGTTGCATCTTAAACAGCTGATCTTTCCACAACTTGATTCGAGTTATTCTGAAAGTTTTTCAACCATTTAGAAAATGGATATTGGAAAGTATAAAGGACTTCTACGTGCACGTTTGTGCAAAATTTGAAACTAATAAGATTAAAACTGGTTTGTCCAGAGTATTTTTAATTCTAAAAAAATACATATATGCTGGAGTGGACATGCCCAGTTAAAGGAACATACAGGCCTCCGTAGGACCTTTAAACATCGTCGCACACACAAAAATAACAAAAGCGCCACTAACTTATGTGCCCAAAGGTTGGAGTGTCCTTTGTATGCGACAAGAAGGGTCAGTGTTTACCTGCTTATACATGAAGGTGGAGGATGTATAGGAGAATAAATTGGTGTAGATATCTCATTTTTGCTAATGTGACATCAGTTTATTCACCGAGGTCAGAGCATTAGACAATGGAGAAGCTGAGACAGCGATGGCTGATTACTAACATACAACAGAATGCAAAAGCTGACGCATATCGAAATGCCTTTTAGTGTACGCAATGGAAAATAATGGTACAATAGGGGAAGAACGCCAAAATTTTCGTTGTCGATAGTTCGGCTTTGTTCTGCTCCTACATTGAAGAAGGAACTTTCATCATGTATGACTCAAGCCCGCTCTACTTCCCTAGACAAAGTTCGCAAAGTTACATAACCGCTGACAAGTTCTATGGCAAATATTTTTAAAGAAATTATTATTTTTCACCGCATGTTTATTCTACAAATACCTATTCAATATACCACCTTATAAAAGTGCTATACCTTGGCCCGACATTCATAACACCATTTTCAACAAATGAGGGACATCAGTCCAAGTAGCATGTGAAAATCGAGCCAACAATGAATTGACTGTATATGACAGGAAAAAACTGAACCACACTGACGTTCAAAAAAATTGGACTTCCTGCAGAAATACAAATCTAATGTAGTAAAATGGTAATCTGAATAAAATATATATCCTGATCATTTTTGAAGGTACCATTCATTATATCTTTGTTGAGGCAAGAAGCTTAATGTTTACAAAAAGACAAGTAAGACCCTTGCAAGAACGGAAGTCTTACATTGTTTCCTTTTGGCGCCAACGCCTACCACGGAATTATTAAAATCATTTCGACGCCCCTATTGTTTCCTATTGTTGATCTCGTGTCTGGCAGTCTTCGTACACACTCCGCGAACTTTTCATTTAGCGTTTCACCAGGTCCTGTCAATGAAAGTTGCTTTAGATATGACTGAGGGCCGAAATCATAGACAACATTTATAAGTGGAACCCTTAAATAAAAAATGGAAATGGCGTATGGCTTTTAGTGGCAGGAGTGCCTGACGACAAGTTCGGCTCGCCAAATGCAGGTCTTTTGATTTGACTCCCGTAGGCGACCTGCGCGTCGTGATGACGATGAAATGATGAAGACGACACATACATCCAGCCCCTGTGCAAGCAAAATTAACCAATTAAGGTTAAAATTCCCGACCCTGCCGGGAATCGAACCCGGGACCCCTGTGAACAAAGCCCAGCACGCTAACAATTTAGCCACGGAGCCGGACAACCGTTAAGTAATAAGATATCTCTTAATAATAATAATAATAATAATAATGTTATTTGCTTTACGTCCCACTAACTACTTTTTAAGGTCTTCGGAGACGCCGGAATTTAGTCCCGCAGGAGTTCTTTTACGTGCCAGTAAATCTACCGACACGGGGCTGTCGTATTTGAGCACCTTCAAATAACACCGGACTGAGCCAGGATCGAACCTGCTAAGTTGGGGTTAGAAGGCCTGCGCCTTAACCGTCTGAGCCACTCAGCAGGGCAAGATATCTCTTAAGAGTTTACCATTCCATAGACAGCACTTAAAGAGCACACACGTATTTCTACGTAACTGCTGCATCCTACATCTGCTTGTCATGTTCATACCTTGGTCTAACCCTACCGTTCTCACCGCCTACACTTCCTTTAAAAACCAACTGAACAAGTCCAGGGTGTCTTAAGATTTGTCCTATCATTCTATCCCCTCTGGTCAAATTTAGGCAAATCGATCTCCTCTCACCAATTCGATTCAGTATCTCTTCATTCGTGATTCGATCTATCCATCTCACCTTCAACAGTTTTCTGGAACACCGCATTTCGAAAGCTTCTACTGTCTTTCTTTCTGAGCTAGTTATCGTCCATGTTTCACTTCTATACAATGCTACGCTCCAGACGAAAGTATTCAAAAACGTCTTTCTAATTCCTATATCAATGTTCGAAGTGAGCAAATTTCTTTTCTTAAGAACGGCCTTCCATACTTGTGCTAGTCTGCACTTTATGTCCTCCTTACGTTAGTGATTTTACTACATAAGTAACAATATTCGTCTACTTCCTTTAAGACTTCATTTCCTAATCCAATATTACCTGCATCACCTGACTTCGTTACTTCTGTTTTGGAGTTTTTTAATTTATTTTCATCTTGTACTCCGTACCCAAGACTGTTTATACCATTCAATAATTTCTCCAGATCTTCTTCAGTCTCAGATAAAATAACAATATCATCAGCAAATCTGAGGGTTTTGATTTCCTCTCCTTGGATTGTGATTCCCTTCCCAAATTCCTCTTTGATGTCCTTTCCTGCCTGTTCTATATAAACACTAAAAAGTAGGGAGGGGGGGATAACTGCAACCTTGCCTCACTCCTTGGTTGACTAACCTGATACAAATCAATACAAACCAACCGAAAACAAAATTGGCAATACTTTAGCACGTTAGTTTTAAGTTAATTCTTCAGGTAAGTCAATTATATCCTATTCTATAGGCCTACAGTCTTGGTAATTTATGAACCCTAACTCTGTACTACTACTTGCCTGAAATGAGGAGATTGTATAAAATCTCAAAGCAATAATTAATATCTTTATTGATGGCGAGATAGGGAGTCATCTAAAGGTTATGTGCACTCTCTTAACCGCCGGAAGAAGAATATTCACAAGCGTCACTTTACTAAAACGAAACCATCTTTTAAATTGTTAGTTACAATACACTTCTACAGAAATTTCCATGTCTCTCAGGTATCTTGTGGACGCACGAAAAGCATTCTGTTTATGAAATGCAACATATTCAGCAAAATCATTATCCTCCATCTTGCTACCAAACAACGTAAGTGAGTCACGTAAGTGTATGAAGGAGGTCCACTTAAAGTAATAAGTGGGATTCTTAAGTAGGTAATATGAAATGAAACGTAGCTTGTAAGGGGCACTTACGCATACGTGCTGTCCATGAATTGGGCTCTGAGCCCAGAAGATGTTGCAAGAGCTGTAGCACTAACTGATGATGGACGTAGTTCCCGTTATGTTGGAGGGAACATCACCCGAAAGTGTGCACTGAGCTACGAGGTGTATTCGAGAACAAAACACCTTCCGTAGACGACCTGGATCAGGTTAGAGGTCTACATAAACTAGAGATGGCCGATATTTAACTCTAGACGTGTTAAAGAGATCGTCAAGACATAGTTGCACAGGCTAGAAGGAGTCTAAAGGTGGGCAACATGAATATTAGTGAATGGACAGTGAGAGACTAAAATAAGTCCAGCTTCAGTTTGCTAGAGAACATCATAAATGGACACAGGAGCAATGCCCTCGTCAGCGCTGCAGATGGAAGGAAATGCGTGTGGAGGAGACCTCAGGAGCGTTATGCCACCTTCTCAGTAGGAACACCCCACAGATGAAGTTCCGTCATGATATCGGGCAAGGGGTCACTTCCAATCACTTCCAATGCCCAGACTGCGCTGGTGTTCATTAAAAAAACGGGGCATTAAGTGCACACCGGCAAATAGACTCCACTTGAACACACCGCCCCTTTTGCTCCCTACACCGGAGAAAACTTTTTTTTTTAGTGCACAACACCCGTCCTCACGCTGCTCAACATTCCTCAGGAAACAAAGGGTCACTTTGGACTGACCCCAAGACCTAAATTCCAACCAGCTCGGGTGTCCAGTCCGTCGACAGGACTTCTACACCCTGGCCGAGCTCCGGGTAGCTCTTCAAGAATGGGACACTATACCACAAAATAATCTCGTCTAATTGCCAGCATGCTGAATACGATGCGAGTTGTTGTTTCAAATTATAGCAGTACCTGTTATTGAGTAGCCAGAGAGGTGTTCACATGGTTGTCCACTCTATTAGTGGCCAGCGGTGTGTTAAAGTGGCAATGTGCGAGTGTAATTTGAATGCCGCCGAAGGAACAGTTCGAGAGACTTTTATTCACTCCCGATTCTAAAATGTAATTTTCTTCTTTAAAATTGTGGTTTCGGTTTAAAGTAAAATAAGACGTTAAAAGGGACGCCTCAAAAATTCAGGAATGCTGTTTCAATTCCGAGTACTATTTTTATTTTGCTAGTTGCTTTACGTCGCACCGACACAGATACGTCTTATGGCGACGATGGGACAGGAAAGGGCTAGGAGTGGGAAGGAAGCGGCCGTGGCCTTAATTAAGGCACAGCCCCAGCATCTGCCTGGTGTGAAAATGGTAAAGCACGGAAAACCATTTTCAGGGCTGCCAACAGTGTTACGGCTTTATTTACTCGTGGGTGTATTAAGCAATCAATGAACTACACAGATAACCAATTAGAATGGAAATATACAATGAGGCCACAGGGATGTTCAGGCCAATATATGTGTACTGTACTAAAAGCATGTCAGCAGTACTGCACCTAAAGCTACCGTACATCTACTCTGAAATGGAATGACAGGTATATAGTGTAGTGTTTTTTCTACTTGTTGCTTCACGTCGCACCGACACAGTTAGGTCAGATGGCGACGATGGGATAGGAAAGGCCTAGGAATGGGGAGAAAGCGGACGTGGCCAACATTTGCCTGGTGTGAAAATGGGAAACCACGGGAAACCATCTTCAGGGCTGTCGACAGTGGAGTTCAAACCCATTATCTCCCAAATGCAGGTTGTGAAAATGAAAATCCACAGCCTGTTTCCAGTCATTTGACCGGGTCAGGAATGGAATGAAGCCCCCATCTAGCGGCGAGGATAGGAATTGTGCCGACTGCCGCACTCCTCTGGGGCAATGAGTAAGGAAATGAAATAATACTGGAGAGTGTTGCTGGAATGAAAGATGACAGGGAAAACCGGAGTACCCGGAGAAAAACCTGTCCAGCACAAATCTCATATGGAGTGACCGGGATTTCAACCACGGAACCCACCGGTGAGAGGCCGACGCGCTGCCGCCTGAGTCACGGAGGCTTCATCTCCCAAATGCAGGTTGTACAGTGTTAAAAATATTTCGCCATAAGATAATGCCAATTTTCTTAGGGTTTATGAAACCACTCATATTGCACAACCGTTGGAGACTACTATATTCTTGTCCTCAGCGCTTAAAACAATAATCACCACCTATTACTCAATTTATCGTACGGTAATTAAAGTTTGCCTGAGCTCATTAACAGGCGAAGCTGCCTAGCCAATGCGGGAAAAGCGTGTTTGGTTCACTCGAAAGAACGTCCGTTCGATTCTCAACAGCAAGTCGCGAAATTTAGAAACTAGAGAGGCACAGAGACCTTAGGTTAACTCAGTGTTCCCTCTGTGGGTGGGGGCGGCAGAATAACACCCACGGTATCCCCTCCCGTCGTAAGAGGCGACTAAAAGGGGCTCCACGGGCTCTGAACTATGGAGCGTGGGTTGGCGACCACAGGGCACTTAGCTGAGTCCTGGAATTGCTTACACTTACTTGTGCAAGCTCCTCACTTTCATCTATCCTTGTTCTTTTCCGACCCCGACGGTATGAGAGCACTCGAGACCTAGGGAGTCTGTCATTTTCACGCCCTTCTCCCTTCTTTGGCCGATACCTTAATTTTTCGAAGTGTCGGATCCCTTCCATGTTTCTCTTCGATTAATGTTATAAACAGGACGGTTGGCTAGTTGTACTTCCTCTTAACACAATAATCACCACCACCACTTAACTCAGTATACAGACAAAAATGAGTACAAAATTAATTCCTGGAGGCACAGGCGGCTAGACATGGAGGTAACCACCGAATCCCACTTACAAGGGAATGTTGAGCCTTGAGCAGGACCTCCTGTGCCGACATCCTCTTCTTACCCCATTATCATTAAATATAATACCGAGATGTACAAGTTGCCCAAGGGCGTCAACAAGAAACACCTGCACCAAGCCTCTCCGAAGGCCACACATCACAAGAGAACAGTTCCAAGGCCTGTACGCAGATGGCTAGGCTTTTTGTTAAGTTTAACATAAGGGATTTTCTTAGAAATGGAGTACGGTTCCGTGGCTGAATGTTTACTGCCTAGGCCTCTGGGTCCTGGGTTCGATTTCTGAACGGGTCGTGAGATTTTCAACTTTAAACAGTTAATTCCTTTTGTTTGGGGAGCGGGCATCTGTGATGTCTCCCAATATATCTACAACTCACACACTAACTTCTCCTCTAACACATTAACACGCAGTTTATTCCAAACGCCGCCCACTCTCGTAGGAGGGTCTGACTTACCAGGGCTGCACTGTGCTAAAAAGTCAGACGATCCTCTTTAACGTAGATTTACGTTCCTCGACAACAGGCGTATGGAAAAAAAAATGTTAAGACGGTTTTAATGTTTGGGTAGAACGCGTACATCTCCGAGAGTATTTCACTTACGATTATGTTTCCTTCAAAGTAAGGCAAATTTTACGCTAAATGTGTGACTTGCACACGCGTTGTGTTGACTAGCGCGCTCTGTAGGTTAGCCATCGTGAATATATCGTGGTCAGCTGCATAGAATAAAAAATTAATAATGGAAAAGAATGTTTTGATTAAGATTCGTAAAAAACGTGCAATAGAAGGAGTTGAAACGAGAAAAGTGAATGATGAAGGGAGTTTTATTTCCAATAAGTAAATCAACCCTCAAAACCCTGCGGCCATTACAATAGTGACAGCCTACCGCCAATTTTTTTACGGCGTACCAAATTGAAATGAAATGGCGTATGGCTTTTAGTGCCGGGAGTGTCCAAGGACATGCTCGGCTCGCCAGGTGCAGGTCTTTTGATTTGAGACCCTTAGGCGACCTGCGTGTCGTGATGAGTATGAAGTGATGTTGAAGACGACACATAAAACCAGCCCCCGTGGGAAAGAAATTAATCCATGATGGTTAAAATTCCCGACCCTGCCGAGAATCGAACCCGGGATCCCTGTGACCAAAGGCAGCACGATAACCAATTAGCCGGTGTATGCCATTATGGGAACAACCACAGGTAATACAAACCCATGGAATTCGCCACATGGAACTACTCTCAGGTAACGCACACCCATGGTTCTCGTATATAGTGGTACTTACCACGGGCGCCAGCCAAACCAGTGGTTTTTCTCGCATAGTGGTAGTAATCACAGGCGACGTACATCCATGGTGTTTCTGGTAAAGTGGTACTACTCACAGGTAGCCCAGATCTATTCTTAACCCAGGGGAACAGGCACATTCCAGCACAGCGTTACGGGACATGGACATTAGTTCGCGCAGCCGAATACCCGCTCCCCCTATTCCGTGGAATACACACGACCGAAGAACCCAACTAACCACACAACCGTGATGTTCCTCACATAAAGGCACTACTCACTGGTAACGTAGATCCGGGGTGTTCCTCACAGTGCCGGATTAAGGTGTTTGGGGGCCCTGGGCTATTTAAAAATGTGGGGCCCCTTCTTCGTAACATCACGTAAAACTAGCATACTAAAATCGTTATAGAACTACTTCCACTTAAATTGATGAATAGGGAAGTGTTGAAATAGACTACAATTTTTCACGTTAATATTTCATAATGCGAAAAAAATTTACATTTGTCTCATCATCACTATCAAATCGACATACAAAACAGAATTTACTTTTTTGGCACCACTAGGATATTTTCTATCCATTTTATAAGAACATTATAGTTGTAACTTACGAATGGTTCAATAATTAGAGGGGAACTGGAAGTTCTCTTCCTGATACAAAGATATAGTATAGCATGCGCATTCCACCGTGCTTCCCTTAGTAGTGTTTAAGAACCTTGCTCCCGCTCATTTCCTAGACCCCCCCCCTTCCCCCTCTGCCCGTACTCGCAAGCTGCCAGATTTAAATTTTCGTCAACAATAACCTTTACAATAATTAAGTGCGTAAGTAGCGAGAATTCGTGTCACCGGACGATTGATTCTTGCAGTGATGAAATACTAACGCGGACAGCTGATAAGAAAGAAGGAAGGAAGGGTGCGTGTTCGATATTTTGCGAGTGTAAATATTCATATACATGCACGGAGGTGGAGCAGCAGGCCTTTTTATACAATAGTAGGTTCGGCCAAGGGCCGGGGCCCCTTGGCACGCGGAGCCCGGGGCTGCAGCCCCTTTAGCCCCCCCCCCCCTTTAATCCGGCCCTGGTTCCTCACATGGTGGTATGAAATGCAAGTAATGTCGACCCATGGTGTTCCTCACGTAATGGTACTAAGCACAAGTAGTTTTATGGTTCTAATGTCATCATCCTTTGGTTGCCCCTTTTAGTCACCTCTTACGACAGGCAGGGGCTACCGAGCGTCTATTCTTCATCTGCGTCCCCCAACCACAGGGGGTCCACTAATCTGTCTCAGTCGTATCCTTGGTTTTGATAATATGAAAGTGACTGAGGTATGAGCGATGCCATTTCTTAAGCAGCCAGTCCCTGCTATGACGTTGTTCACGGGGTCGGTTGCTGCCTGCGTTTCGGTGGGCTTGGCAGAATGATGTAAAAGCAGTGAGGAAAGCAATGGGAAAATACCCCACTCCTCATTTCCCTAGAACGCCTCTTCAGTGATGCCTAGGCCATCTATGACAGCTAATGATGAAGCGGTTGAGGATCCAACCAGCCTTCCGGCTGAACATATATTATCAACCCCAGGGAAAGTGGTGATTGTTGTTTTAATGCAAAGAATGCCACTCTCTCTTAATGCTAATTATAGGGGAAAGACGACTGAATGTACTGATAAAAAAGGTCAGCCAATGAAAAACTCATCAGGCCTCGCAAACATAATACCGTCAGGTTAGGAAGAGAAGAGCGAGATTACATAAAGATAATGAGGAACCTGCCACAATGAAAACTAAAGGCCAGACTCAACCCTCGGTCACTACGTCACTCCAAGACGAGCGCCTCTGCGACGCAGACACACTTTATCCCCAGACATTTTTATTCACACGGAAAAAAAATCGCTGATCTCTGAAATCTGAGGATACAAGCGGCGGCGGCAAGCTACTATAGAAGCAACGTGCGTGCATAACGGCGGCGAATGCCCCGTCACAATAGAGGAATGCAGCCTTGACGCCACGGGGCACAGTGGGAACTGGTTCCGAGCGACTTGCGAACTAGCTGTATATTATTATATAAAACTGGGTAGAGGGGAGGAGGGGAAAGCTAAAAATAAACCAACATTGTGTAGGTAGTGAACGCTTGTCAGTAAAAAGTTCTCGAGGCCGCATGGCTCTGAGGAAGGTGAACGAGGTGACCGACCAGAAGTTGAAGAAAATGGGAAGACATGGCATACCAGGCGAGTGAAATTGACGATGTGTGGTACTGTCAACTGGGGTTACTACGGTCTAAAGTTAGAGAAAACTTAAGACGCCTATTTATGCAACACACATTTTTCCTCAATTCCGGACGAATTTCTCTCGATGCAGCCCCCGAGCCACAGCAATTAACCAACGACGGGCAAAACCCCCACTCGGACGGGAATATGATTTAATGAGATACCTGTAGGCAGATAAAGACGGTAGTTGAAGACTGATTCCCGAAATCTAGCAAGAGATGTTTGGAGATGAAGATGTCAAATACCAAATATAAAATGCAGAAAAATATCTAAATTCACTTGTAAAATCCAGAGCATTGAGGAAGGCAGTAAAGAACTAGATGTAATAGATACGTTCTGCAAAATAATAATGGGGCTAGCAGAAAGTACAGCTAAAAGCGTACTAAGAAATACTGGTTAAAATTAATGGGGGTAAAGAGAGAAATACTGAATTTAGCATACCAACATCATCATAATTACTGCATAACCAAGGTGAAACAGATGCAAGATATAATAGGAATGTGAGACTACTGGGACAAAGAGAGATTCAGAATAGAGAAAAGAAGCCGAGTAAGGAAGAAACTATTCAAGTAAACGATTCTGACAGATGATCATGTCAGAATGTAGGGCCAAAAGAACAGTACTGAAATAAGCAAAAAGCTGTCAAGAAACATTTGACTTCCAATCAACAAGATTGATTCATTCAAAATAAATAATCTGATAAGAGGTTTGTAATTACTGTTGCTCCTCAAAAAGAGATATTTGACCTCAAGGGAGAACATATCCTATAACGCTTAGGTGCTTAACGGTTATCTATAACAACAAGGGTCAAAGAGAGAAACAAGAAGAGAATAGTTGTTTGTTATGTGGCGCAACAATGGAAGAGGCACATTTTTGAGAACAGGAATGGTGAACTTGTGACCCCGTAGGGAAATGGGACAAGGGATGGACAAACAACATAATATTAACCATAATTATTACAGGCTATAAAGATGGTTCCTTGGAATAAAAGCAAATCCAAAGAGCCATCTGAATTCTCACCATGATGATCAGAAAATTTCCCTCGTTAACACCATCCTCTCAAGTTGATTATAAAAGCTCTCACACTACATTCTTAAGCTATACAATATTAAGACAGTCCTTCACAGCTGCCAAAGTACAGGCATCTAAAATCTATCCCAGAGAGCTTGAGACAGGGTAAGTGAGAGACAAGACTACAGAACAAGGATAGAAGGTTGACTGCCACTGCAATACATATCCCCTCTAATGAGAAAATGTATCCATTAGCCTAGTTTTATTAGAATGTAAGTTGATTTAGTACTGAGGCCATATAATATGCACAAAGAATTTTTTTCTCTTAATATTTATCTTTTACAATCTGCTTTACATCGCACCAACATACGTAAATCTTATGGCTATGATGGAATAGGAAAGGGCTAGGAGTGGGAAGAAAGCGGCCATGGTACAGCCTGATGTGAAAACAGGAAAGCAGAGAAAATCATCTTCAACGCTGCCGACAGTGGAGTTCGAACTCACTATCTCCCGAATGCAAGCTGATAGGTACGCTATCCAAACAGCACAGCCACTTGCTCAATCTCTAAATAACGGACTTCCCTGTCTCTAGTAATTAAGTAAGGATTCATGATCCTTTCTTCCACTTAAATATGTGCTAATGAAGAAATTTGTTACAATTACTTTGAAAATGAAGAGCAAGAACACCTCCCTCACAAATACAGTCCTAACCACACTACATTTCTTCACCAGAGGCCGACAGATATATTTGTGTGCATGTGAACTATTGGTGGGTATCTGTGCAAAGCTAATGAAATATAGCATTAAATAGCACTTTATTTTGTTAGGTTTAGGTTTTTAATGTTCTGCAGTGCAGTACAGGCTGAAGAAGCGAACACTTTCAATGGTCAGGATCACTGTACACATGCAATTAGGCCGTGCTTATGTTCCACGTCCAGCTCTCCAAGGCAGAGAGTACTGCCGAGAGAACAATGAAGATAATTAAAACAAACACAACTGTGACATGTCAATCAAGTCCTTTGGAATTAAATAAGATGGTCGTAAAGCAGTGAATCAACCTTAGTGTAATCCAGATAAGCCCCTATATTGTTCAGAATATTTTGGTGGATTGAACCAAGTTTTGTGAGAGAATAGACTTCCAATGACCATAATAAAGCTACAAAGGTTAAAAGGACAAACAATTCTCTGACCCCTACAGCACGCCAAAAGACTATATGGAAGAAATATCAAATATAGTTCCTCTCCATTTTCTTCCATCATTCCACCACTCGCCATCCAACAGTGTTCCCCGGGCTTATGCTTATCCACGTCCCTGTTCCTTTCATTTGGCTTTCCAATGTCTATCTTGGCATTATTTCATCAGTCAAAACACAGACTGCATTTTAATGCTATGTGTGGTTAAATATGTGAAATAATGCACCTGGCTCAGTACACAACCTAGGTTGGCAATCGCGCGAAGTACCTGTGCCCGTGAAAATGGCTTTAAGTAGCAGACAGTGGATGCTTTCGGATTTTGAACTTATAGAAGCTGTGAATACTCTTGAATCGGAAGAGAGAGTACTAAGTTATCAGTGAATTAATATTTAACTTTTTATACGAGCGTCTTTTTGGCTCTAATGGACAATCCTGATTTTCTCTGTCCTTCATTTTTGTGCAAACAAATAATAAAACTGAAAGATATTCTGGAATTTTTTTCTCACTTTTCATATATTTCTAGATATATATATTTTTTAATTCAGCACAGAGCGATCTGATAATCGTTCAACACATTAGTAGTGAAAAGGTTAAAATTACAGTGCGATCTTCAGCAGCAGATGTTCTAGGACATCTGCTACATATTCCATCTTTGCAAGTGCCTGTCTCTTGCCTACGCTTCAAAGCAGATCAAACACCAAATTACGAAACCCCTAATTTTGCACCCATCTGCCAGTCTGACCAACCATCTTGTATGCACATGCTATGGCATGTTGTTATTCACTTATGCTAGCTTCCCCCTCCACCCTGCAACACACACACATTGACTCTTCTTCAGCGAGTCTATCTTGCAAACACTGGAGCAGTACAGTCTAAATCAACAGTGACATTCAAAAAAAGGAGGGAAAGTAGTTTGTATTACAGTTAATAAAAACAAAGACAACAGCCTTTTGAGGTTTGTACATTCTTTGGTATAGGCCATAACAAAATCCAGGCCGGATATTTGATGCACACAGGCTGGAGATTATATTACAAGTATAATTTTCCAGGTAGTGGGCCTACTTAAATGACAAATATATTTCAGTGTGTACTAAATCAGAATGGACCAATACCTGCAGCAAGAAACAGATCAGAAACTGAATAAATCTCAAGAATGCAAAGAGAAGTTTGGAGATGAGTTTACACTTCCTGATACTACCGTATCATTCTCCATGCGATTTTATTTTGTTATAAATAAATATCACACGAGATATGCATAAAACCACTTTATTGCCGCTACGTCCACTCCTTAACACCACACAGTTATATACAATTACACACAACACTATTAAGGGAAACACACTGAAGCAATTTACTGTCGATTCTGTCAAGTACAGATATCAAGTCCTCACACTGATCGTTCACTTCATCATCACACAGTTGATTCTGGAAAGTACATATATCAACAAGTCCACACACTGATTATTCACATTACCATCACAAGACAAGATGGACTACCCTCTCGTTCGGCGAGTTGGCCGTGCGCGTAGAAGCGCGCGGCTGTGAGCTTGCATCCGGGAGATAGTAGGTTCGAATCCCACTATTGGCAGCCCTGAAGATGGTTTTCTGTGGTTTCCCATTTTCGCACCAGGCAAATGCTGGGGCTGTACCTTAATTAAGGCCACGGCCGCTTCCTTCCAACTCCTAGGCCTTTCCTATTCCATCGTCGCCATAAGACCTATCTGTGTCGGTGCGACGTAAAGCCCCTATTAAAAAAAAAAAACCACCTCTCGTTCAAGTCGATTCTAACAAGTTCAGATATCGACCAACTCCTCAGCTCACTGTAACACTCACTCTAACCCACAGTCTACAATACTGGGCGAGTTGGTCGTGCGGTTAGAGGCGTGTGGCTGTGAGCATGCATCCGGGAGATAGTGGGTTTGAATCCCACTGTTGGCAGCCCTGAAGATGGTTTTCCGTGGTTTCCCATTTTCACACCAGGCAAATGCTGGGGCTGTACCTTAATTAAGGCTACGGCCACTTCCTTCCAACTCCTAGGTCTTTCCTATACCATCATCACCATAAGACCTATCTGTGTCGGTGTGATGTAAAGCCACTAGCAAAAAAAATACACAACACTCTCCAACTTCCACTCTGTTTGGCCCCTCGGCCAGTCAGCTCGATATATATACCGTTTGACAAACAGTCCAGAAATACAGACTCCTGGAAATGTTCTTGCAACATTCTAAGTGGAATACATCCAAACATACAAAAAACAATCGATCGACCGGCCTCTCGATTGGAATAGATCAAACTCTAATATCCAATTACCTTCATATACACAACCCACAGTGACAAAATGTAAAAAAAAAAAAAAATTCCTAATGTTTCTACATGTATATGAATAGTAAATCATTACAGTAAGTTTCCAGAAACCTTCATATGTATCGGAATGACAGTGGATTATACCCAATATACAAATATTACAGTTTTCAACTAGGCCTACATAGATTTCGGGTTTAGACATATTCACAAAACGTATTTCAGTTTATACAAATGTACAATACAAATTTATTGGGTATAGTCATACTTATGATTTAATAAAAGATATAGTAATTAAAATAGGCCTATATTAAACATAATAATTTAAGGGTTTTACAAGCATTAGGTTATGAGTAGGATGGCTTACATACAACATCTGTACATTATTTTGCTTTTATTGACCTTCTTTGTTCTGTGTTCATAAGTTCTCTACACTGCGATAGTATCCATTTGCTAACCTCAGCATCCAGTCCTGTACTCTGTTTTAGTTCACTTCCCAAATACTTCAAATTCTTCACAAATTCCAGATCTTTGTCCCCAAGTTTAATATGACCTTTCCTTTGCTTTTTCCATACTCTATACCAAACTGTTCTTGAACCTCTTTGTCCTCTTTTCCCCAGATTACAATAGGCATCATCAGCAAATAAGATCACGTTCATTTGTCTTCCTCTGTACACTGCTTCTCTTGCTCACGTTCTGTGATCAGTTCTCATTCATTCTTAAACCACCCTGAATACGTCCACTTGTGTTTTCACACAGCACCCAATTACCATCTCATACTGAAATTAATTGTAATACGTTTAACATACTGTACAGGCTATAAATACAGAAGTAGCATTCGCATATAAACTTAAGGGAAACTCTTACAGGGATTAATTTGGAACAAGCCATCGCTTAATCTTGTTGCAAGGAAGAGCTTATTCCAACCGACTGATTAGAAGTTATTTAGAGGTATTATAGTTTTTGGTAGGCTGTATGAAGTAAAACAAAATTCCACAGTAAAAAATACCAAAAATCACAAGAGGAAAGACCTGTAACCTTGTACTTGTTTCATTAATTTGTTTTGTTGCTAGGGGCCTAAATGTAGTCTATGTACTTCTTATGGCATTATGGACATTGCTTTTTTCCTTCTTTCCTGCATGAGCTTAGAACTTATGTCAACAGATTCAAGCGGTATGTTTCTAATCCAATTTATTAATTTTCATGTTTGTCCAATAATTTATATTATTCTAGGGGCTCAAATTTAGCCTATGTATTCCCTGACACAGCTTTTTTTTCTTTTCTGCATGAGCTACATGCGTAGACCTGTCAACAGTGAGTGCACCCTATCACCATTTCTATACATTTATTTGTTCCATACAAAAACAAAACCATACCAAACTGGATTCTGATACTGTTTAAGATATACACTACGAACACAAAAGTAGCACACACATAAGATATACTTACAGATAGATCATGTTAGGGAAAGAAAATATCCATCTTATACATAACACTGATCTACTGATCACATGGCAGGGGTCATGATAGGCAAGTAGCTCACGAAAGATCACTTGGATGGACTATACAATAACTTTTGGCTACTCTTAAACAACAAAATAATGGTCTACGAATGTGATGTAGAACATGAGACTGTTAGTGAAATGTTGCTCATAATTCTCTTCATTTTAAAGTTAAAAGGAAGAGATAAAATGTCAGTGCTCTTATTGCATTTCATATAGTCACCAGTCTGTGACCTTCATAACCAATGAGTCACAAGAACGTGTAGGGTTATATAATAAAGGAAGAAGAAATACATAAAATTCACAATCTATTTATACTGCATGTCTTGTGAGATGTTACGAGCATACAAGAAGTCAGCTTAACACAGCGAGCTTGCTGGCCTTCACAAAAGAAAGCAACCACAATAATACCAAAAATAATACTCAGCCATACCTTCTGCTCCCACACCTTGGGAGTGGTGACCCCATTGTAATAATAGCCTATATATCGTCGCTGCCGGGACAAAACCTCCTATGTGAAAAAATTTAGCTTAGAACTTTGGCCGATAAGGTTCTGTCATCTAAGGTGCAATATTGTGTGAATATGGTCAAGACACTCTCGCTCTTCATAAAAATGTGCTACGGGTCAGTATATCTGCAAAAATATTATCACATACGAGGTTTTGTCCCGGTAACGACAATATGATTAATTCAATCCATCCCTGACCCAGTCAAAGACTAGAAAACAGGTTGTAGGTTTTCTGCTCCCAGTTCACCTCGTTATTAATTACTCCTACAGATTATTACGTTCCTTCAACAAATAAGGTACAAGAAATCTACAACTTAAATTAATCAGCAGCCTCGGGGTGGGGAAGCTGATTTGATCTTCAATAAGTTTCTCTTCGTGATTTGTAAATCAAGAGAAATACTACAAGTACATGACAATTATCAGAGCTATAGAACGTATTCAGACTACTAATAGATGACGGGAGAGTTGACCTTGTTATTAGGCCCATCAGCAGGCCTACAGTACCGTGCATTAATGCACCACCTTTTAAGTCTTAGGCCTAAGTAAAATAATATTCTCAGTAAACTTACCTATTATAAGCAAAGATAGGTCACATTAAGTAAGTTTACCTGAAGTTGGTAATGAGCAGTAGGTTTATACTACGAATATAAATGGTTCGTTATTGAACATTATAAATTTTCCAGCTAACTCATTCTTGGTTGCCAGCGTTTTGCCCCTGTGTCCCAGACTGGGCTCATCAGTTGGTACCTAGCACACATGGCTATTGCACACGGTGGAGGCCACTGCGTAGGCTAATTGTAGACACCGGCAGTGCCAATGCACTATGAGAGACTGTCTCGGATTCCCTATGGGAATCAATATCTATATCATCTCATGGCCAAGCAGGCATCAATTTTTGGTAGTGAGACAAAGTCTCTCATAGTGCATTGTCACTGCCGGTGGCTACAATTAGCCTACATAGTGGCCTCCACGGTATACACTAGCCATGCGTCTTGGTAGGTGTGCTAGGTACCAACTGATGAGCCCAGCCTAGCACAAGGGGGCGAAACGCTGGCAACCAGGAAGGAGTTAGCTGGAAAATTTATAATGCCCAATAACGGACCATTTATATAGGTATTATAAATTTACTCATTCGGAAGAAATATTTCAGATTCCCTATGGGAATCAACATCTTTATCAGGTTTATACTATTACAAAATAAAGCATAGGGGGCTACAATCACTAAATAGGCCTAATCACGTCGGAAGGCATATACCAGCATGCTTTTGACTACCCTGGTATATCGGTATCTAACAATTATATCTTGAAATAAGTTTGATGAAATAAAGATGTAGCCTTTAAGATACTCAGGAACATTTCCACAGCAACCTAACATAGAAGTATTAAGTTACCTGCAACAAATACTAACAGATTACCTCACGCGGGAAACAAAATTAATATAAAAAAATAACATGACGCAGAATGTTAAATATTAAGTTATGTTCTTGAATTTGTGAGGAGAATTCTCAAAATTGTAATAGTCGCAGTAAAACATCGAAAAACCATGCCTCATTAAGATTAAAATAAGTAACAAATCGTTCATACAGAACAATCTGAAAAGGAAACTTGCTTTTATCTTATTTAAATGTCATAATCACAACTTTGGTAAAATAAGCAGCGCCTACATAGGGTCGAAACTTATTTATGTCATAATCACAACTTTGGTAAAATAAGCAGCGCCTACAGAGGGTCGAAACGCACGGTGACCAATGTTATTTGATTAGGCTATACTATCTGAAGTCTCCTGGATAAATCAATATATTTAAAAAAAAATACTGCTATCAGCTAACGCACATACAAAAAAGACAACAACTGTCAACGGCAACAGAAAAAATCCACTAAACATAAAGACCAATATCACTCAATCACCAACCACCCAATGAATCAGTCAACATGTAAACAAGCGAGGATGCTAAAATTTTACTTGCGAATGGAAATAAGAACTACTAACCTCTTCCCTCCGTTTTAACCAACGTCCACAAGGGCTTTCTTCCAGAATTTCACTCTCATCTTCCGAATCTTCGCCACTTTCCCGTGGTGATCTATGCTCCGGGTCGTTACTTGAGCGACTTCCAGGCATTCCGTAAAACTTAATATCCACAAATGACTACGTCTAGAAAACAGACGTTACACTGTTTACTGATACAAAGACATATTGTAGTAAGAAAACACTTAGCACTGGAATTCACAGCCATGGATCATTCAACTACACAAGCACCACAACTTCTTGCTAAGATATCAAAAAGTCTATATCAATGTTATTCTCATTGGCTTAACGGGATATCTCCGTCACTTGTTTCTACGAATCGTTCGTGAAATTTACTTTCTTTTACACTAAGGCATTTATCAAATGGCACATACTTCATACTCGAAATGCTGCATACATAAACACTTTCAATACATCTGCACTTCAAAGATATTTTCGAATGAAAGACACAACTGATACGCCGGATGGAATCACTAATGTCTCTACGTGACCACTGCTCTGAGACTAAATTCGTTTTAAGTGCTGCTGCGAACGTTTAAAAATGGAACTTTCATAGTATACAAGAACACCGCTAGGCAGTAGTTGTAAATTGCACTTACCCGCCATCTGTCGGCAGCTTGAAATACGAACATGTAGCAGAGATACCAGATTCTATAGATCATTTATCATTTTCTTTTACATGATTCCTTGTCTTTTATTATCGTGACAGGTGACAGTTGTCGCTGAGGCTTATTCTTTCACTTTGGTACAGAATATATCTTGTAAGCCATCCAAGGTTTTAAAATTCCGCCAAATCTATCCCACTCCTCTTTTCCCTAGTTCCAAGAAAATTATTATTATTATTATTATTATTATTATTATTATTATTATTATTATTATTATTATTATTATTATTATTATTATTATTATTATTATTATTATTATTATTATTATTAATGCAAACAATTTGTACAGAATAAAATTACAAGTAATCTCTATTAAATAAATAATGTGCAAAATAGAAGATGCATTTCAGTCCATGCAATAGTCTATGATAGGTTTTCCTCAATTCATACACTTAAGAAGGTGGTAACGTTCACAAATTCTGTCACATTCTGTCCACTTCATGACCGTATCGATGAGTATAATCAACAAGTATAATTAAAGAACCACCTAATCGATACTTTATTTTTTGCGTTGGGCAAAATTAAATATACATTATCACTCACAGAACATGTTTCGACCACTTAGTGGTCATCATCAGCTGTATAAGGAAAACTTAGATGAAAAATATTGGACAATAAGCACAAGCAAATATTTTTCCATAACCTAAAGATTAACGCTTGTGCTTATTGTCCAATATTTTCCATCTAAGTTTTCCTTATACAGCTGATGATGACCACTAAGTGGTCGAAACATGTTCTGTGAGTGATAATGTACATTTAATTTTGCCCAACGCAAAAAATAAAGTATCGATTAGGTGGCTCTTTAATTATACTTATTGATTCTGTCACATAGCTCGCAGACACAAGTCAAGTTTGGGTCGTGGTATAATTTTTTCTTGCACATTTTATGGTGGAAGCTGTGCACAGCAAAAGAGGTCACAAAGTGACGTAAATCCTGATTCGCGTCCATCCATGCTCTGTTCATTATGGCCTCTCTCGAGTAGAACTCTATCCAAATTTTTCTTCTTTTCAATGTCCTTTCTTCCAGCACCCTCTACAAGTTGGTCGTAGAAGGCAAAACAAACCTGAATCTTAAGTCCTCTGAACAGCTGGAGAGAATCAATAATTAAACTACTGTATAAAGGCAAAGGTGCAAGGGACGATCCAAACTCATACAGAGGCATAGCTTTGGAAAACAACTCATTCAAACTACTAACAACTATTCTAACAAAAAAAAAAAAAAAGTCACCCAAGTTACAGACCCTCTGATCCCCGAACAACAATACGGCGCAAGATAGTGATGTTCTGTTTACTCTCTTGACTGTGATTATTGTGTTTTGAACATTAACTGAATTGCTACGATATGATACAATGTTAATTTTTTGCCTGTATTCAATATACTAGTTGTTTTAAGATCTTCGCTAATTGGCTGATGATGATACTTGAAATGTGTTGAAACCGGTCCCAATAAACAGGTTGTAACTACTTTTTAGTTCAACTTACTACGGAGTATTGAAAGGTGGATCCTTCCCTATAATATTGTACATCTTCAGGAAAGGGCGCGCCTGCCTAAAAGCTGTACAAAACCTCTTAGACGACATGCTTGAAGCTCTTTGTATGCCAAAACAGAAATTCTATGTGATCTTTATAGACTACACCAAAGCTTTTGACAGCATAGATAGAATGATACTCACGGAAAAACTAGGAAAGACGGGAATAGACATCAATACTAATTAATACCCTGATAAGAAACATACTGTGTTACAACATGATCAGGATAGATGACTCGGTCACATCGTCAGAAGAAATCACTCAAACAAGTGGAGTCCTGCAGGGTGACCCCCTTAGCCCGCTTCTCTTCAACATCGCCACATCTGACATAGCACAAATATAAAAAATGGCTTTCACGGCCGCAGATCTTACGATCACGGGAATAGAAAAGCTGATAAGCACAAATATGTTAAGCTACAACATCACTGTGTACCTATGCTGACGACATGGCCCTTGGTACAACAAACAAAATCGACTTACAAAGATCACTTAACCTCCTTATAAATTGGGCGGACCGAAATAAAATGGAAGTAAATCAAAAGAAAACAGTCCAAATGGTGTTTAGAAAAGGTAGGGAAAGACTAATAAATAATAATGTTATTTGCTTTACGTCCCACTAACTACTTTTTAAGGTCTTCGGAGACGCCGAGGTGCCGGAATTTAGTCCCGCAGGAGTTCTTTAACGTGCCAGTAAATCTACCGACATGGGGCTGTCATATTTGAGCATCTTCAAATACCACCGGACTGAGCCAGGATCGAACCTGCCAAGTTGGGGTTAGAAGGCCAGCGCCTTAACCGTCTGAGCCACTCAGCCCGGCAGGAAAAGATTGAAGGAAGACATTATTTTGATAAAAGATAAGCCATTAGAAATTATGTACTCCTTCAGGTACCTGAGAGTAACCCTCCAACCAACAAAGTCGTTTAGAATACGCTTTATGGAGAGAGCCACAGTAGCAACCAAGGGAATGTTCGACATCAAGGGAATCAAGATCCTAAGTTTTCCTTCTGCCTTAAAACTATTCGCAGATAAAATTATTCTGACCCTGTGTTACGGTATAGAAATCATCTGACAAAATCTTAGTGTAAACGGACCTCAAGAATCTGGAGAAAACAAAGGCCCGTTTCTTAAAGTTAGCCCTGGGACTGTCTAAATATACTCCATCAAGATTAGTATATGAACTCACGAAAGAGACTTCCCTGATGGAGGACCTACGAATAAGATTCTCGCTCCCCTTTATGACTAACTGGTCAAAAGTTGTACAAGAAAGACAAGAGGAAAACCATACAGTCCGAGTTTTATGCCACAAATGCAATGATCGAGCTCAATAGCTGCAGTCGCTTAAGTGCGGCCAGTATCCAGTATTTGGGAGATAGTGGGTTCGAACACCACTGTTGGCAGCCCTGAAGATGGTTTTCCATAGTTTACCATTTTCACACCAAGCAAATGCTGGGGCTGTACCTTAATTAATGCCACAGATGCTTCCTTCCCACTCCTACCCCTTTCCTCTCCCATCGTCGCCATAAGACTTACCTGTGTCGGTGCGACGTAAAGCAATGCTAGATCGGTCATAGACAGGACCCAAAATAAGACCTTCGTTACTTGACAACGGGATTAGCGGCGGTTATCATCACAAAATATGTAAAAACAAAACGTTCCATGTACCTCAACAGGACTGCAGTGATCTCTGCAACCTGCCGTGTGACAGATATCATATTATAAACTGTACGAAAAGAACAAACTCAATCAGTTCCTATTGTAAGGTGTGATATTTCTCCCATTATGCACAATTGTGTGCAATTCTTACATCAAGTCCTGCATTAACAAGGACTCCCGAGCAAACTTATATACTAATCATGAGCGGGTGGTATTTAGATACACCAAGGGCAGCCTTCATCTATCTATCTATCTATCTAGCTTTTACCTGTTTCATTGTTTGATTTTTGCAAGTTGCTTTTACGTCACAACGACACAGATATGGCAACGATGGAACAGGAAATGGTTACGAGTGAGAAGGAAGCAGCCGTAGCCTTAATTAAGGTACAGCCCCAGCATTTGCCTGGTGTGAAAATGGGAAACCACAGGGCTGCCGACAGTGGGGTTCGAACCCTCTATCTCCCGAATACTGGATACTGGCCGCACTTAAGTGACTGCAGCTATCGAGCTCGGTTCCATTGTTTGAAGATCTCCAATCTTTAACTTAATCCCAAATTACTTCTATGCCATACGTGAGTACTGGAACGACTTTGGCGTTGAAGAGGGCCATGTATTACAGAACTATTTAAAATAGTTTTATTTGAATCCGCCTTGTCAATACACTTATTAATGAAAGAAAACTATTTATTTAACTATACATGTCTCGGGAAGTCAACAATTCCCTTCATCAGTGGTCAGTTCAAAGAATAAAACAATATAACACAATTACAATTCAAAGAAGTATTGTGTCCTAATACACCATATCAATGAATAAAGAAAACTTATGAAATATTATAAAAATGCTCAATACATAAAATTTTGTTGAACTGAATGAGAATACTTATATAAATTTAAGATCTTCAAGTTTTTCTTCTTTTTTTTTCTTCTCTTTGTTGCTTAAATGATCATATGCTAGTCTATACAGTGGGTTATCTTCTGCACTTCTCTCATTTAAACTTGATTTTAAATTATTTTTTTGTGTAAGATAAATTTCTAAACTTTCCAACACTGTCATTAATTTTCCCTTTTTGGTCGAATGTAATAATTTCATATCATTAGAAATGTCTGTAAATTTACGATTCTTTTCAACCATATATTCTCCCATTGCTGAATATCTTTTATGTATGATTGTATTAACATGTTCTTTGTACCTTATAGCCAAACTTCTTCAAGCCTGTCCTATGTATCGTTGTTTACATGTTTGACATGTTAATTTGTAAATTCCTGATTTATTAAATATACATTTATTCTCTAACTTATCTGAATTGAAAATTATCTTATTAGCAGGAAACGGATTTTTATGTACTAATAATTATTGAAATAAGGAATTATATATGGTCTTAAAATTACACATATAACATTGAAGAATGAAATGGCGTATGGCTTTTAGTGCCGGGAGTGTCCAAGGACATGTTCGGCTCACCAAGTGCAGGTCTTTTTTCATTTGACACCCGTAGGTGACCTGCGCGTCGTGATGAGGATGAAATGATGATGAAGACGACACATACACCCAGCCCTCGGGCCGGCGAAATTAACCAATGATGGTTAAAATTCCCGACCCTACCGGGAATCGAACCCGGGACCCCTCTGACCAAAGGCCAGCACGCTAACCATTTAGCCATGGAGCTGGACCATATATAACATTGATTTCTATTTAATATCAGTTCAAAGACGCTAAACAAAGTAGATCTACATGCAACATAATTTACACTTCTCATTTTAATATATTTGAAGAACACACAATCTTTTATTCTCTGTTACCAAAACAATGGATTACAAAATGTTCTTTTAAGTGCTGTAAAGTGAATCTTCTCCTATTATCTCTAAGGACAGATTTATATTGACTGAAACTGCGTTCAACATTGGAAGAGGTAATGGGGGATTAATTCAACTTCACAATATCTGCTGGGGTTAAATCCAATGTTAATTTTACACTTGAATCTCTACACAGCATTGCAACAACCTTTGTCATTTCTTCATATCCAGGGTTCTTTGAAAGTACAGTGGCCATCTTCATGTTTGCTACATCTGCAACTTTACCTGTACCACGATTTATTTGTTCCACAGTTTTATTCACAATTTCACAACTTTCAGAAAGTGAGAGATGCAAGGTTTGGAGCCTTTTCAGTGTTTTTGTGATGCATGAAAAATTATGCTGAATTTAATATAAGTCATTTCTCACACTTGTACTGCAGACAACTGCTTCTGTGGCTTGAATTGAGGCTGCATCTTCAGAGTCCATGACATACAGAACATTCTTAATACAGTCTATATATTCAACATAATATTTAACTGCTTACAGCCACGTACCCCACCTAGTTAGAATCGACTTAGGTGGCAATGGAATCTCTGGGTACATTTCTTTCAAAAGATGAACTCTTCTGTGGGCTTTGAGAAAAACTTTTTTCACTGAGGAAATCAATAAATCTACTTTGGGGTAACTGCCTCTTACCACTTCTGCCACACGATGAAAGGCATGTTCTACACATGTTAAATGAGGATATACAACACATAATGCTTCTCCGGCTTTTATCATATAAGGTGCGGCATATCTAATATAAAGTAACACTTTACTATACTTAACGCCCTGTGGCCAGAGGATACCCATAGCCTCATTGAACAGTTTTGCTATAGTTTTGTTATCACACTTTTCTAGAACATCACAGTGAAAGAGAATCCGTTTACAATAATCTTCACTTAACAAACCAATGATTATTTAGCCAATTAGTCTGCCTTCTTTGTCTATTGTCTCATCAACGGACAACCAAATTGGACCGTCTTTAATCTCTTGCCTTATCTTCCAAACAGTTTCATTGTATATGGCTGAACAGTACGGTTTTCTGAACACTGACTCATCTGGGATGGATCGTTTAATATATTTCTCGAGGAATTCCCTGAAGCACTGATTATTCAATTTGAAGAGAGGTATGTCAGCAGAGATGAGAGCACGGCAGAGATTGGTGTTGAACTCGGACGTTACACTGGAAGTTGCTGGTTGTGTCAAAAACAACTGTCTCTGCTTGGAATCTCATTGTTTGTTAGCCTGGTGTTTACTGGTTGAAACATGCTGTTGCACAAGGAACCTTTGAGTAGATGTCACTGTACAATGACACAAATTACAAAATAATATCTTACTGTCAGTTAATAATAATTTCATGTGGCTATTTCTAGCCGAGTGCAGCCCTTGTAAGGCAGACCCTCCGACGAGGGTGGGCGGCATCTGCCATGGATAGGTAACTGCGTGTTATTGTGGTGGAGGATAGTGTTGTGTGTGGTGTGTGAGTTGCAGGGATGTTGGGGACAGCACAAACACCCAGCCCCCGAGCCAATGGAATTAACCAGTGAAGGTTAAAATCCCCGACCCGGCCGGGAATCGAACCCGGGACCCTCTGAACCGAAGGTCAGTACGCTGACCAGTTCAGCCAACGAGTCGGACACGTCAGTTCATAAACCATCTTCATTAAATTCTGATACGTAACTTTTAAATTTTAAACTGGCTGACTGAGCTACTTTAGGCATATTGTAACAACGTTAATGTCTTCAATGAATATCAATAAACAATTGCATACACTGAATGTACAAGAACACTATGATCCATCTCACTGCTAATTCAAACTGTAAAATGAAATGTCGTATGGCTTTTAGTGCCAGGATATCCCAGGACGGGTTTGGCTCGCCAAGTACAGGTCTTTCTATTTGAGGCCCGTAGGTGACCTGTGCGTCGTGATGAGGATGAAATGGTGATGAAGACAACACATACACCCAGCCCTCGTGCCATTGGAATTAACCAATTAAGGTTAAAATCCCCGACCCGGCCGGGATTTGAACCCGGGACACCTGAACCGAAGGCCAGTACACTGACCGTTCAGCCAACGAGTCGGACACATTCAAACTGTGAATGACTGGTAGCGAACTAGATGGAGTTATGAAGCAATCAAAGGGAATGCCCGAATTATGAACTAATCCGGAAACCACTAGCACATCGTTGATGAATAAGATTTCCCTAGTCACGAAATTATGGCACAGACACAGTTGATGTTATGTAATGCAGCTTATCAGTGCTGTAAGTGTGATTCAGATAGTCACGGTACTGACCGGCTGATCTCCACCACTTCCGGGCTCAACCTCTCTCTCTTTCTTCGCACCGCTTATCAGCTTATTTTATCAGCCCAGACGTGGACAGGCATGATAATGACCTGCACACCAGTTAAAATATTAATTTTTTGAATATAGATTTTAAATTTATTTCTCCATTATTGAGAGGACTAAACTCCAAAATATGGAAAAATATGGAAAATGAATACTCAATTTTTCAATTCCACACATCATGATTCGTAAAGATAATGCAAAATATAATTAATTTTAGCTTCCTAAAGAGATATGTATTTACATATAAATCCGTTCCCTGCTTATTGGTATTATTATCCGTTTTGAACGCAACATTGACATTCTTTTTTCCTGAAAATTTTAGCCAGTTGATAAGAGTGCTTATTTCGAAAAGTTAGAACTGCAGATTTCTTTTTCTCCTTTTGCTCTTTACTTATAGTTGTTTTTGGTTCATTTTTCACTTTATTTATCATTCTATTAAGAAATCTTTTGGAATATCCGTTGCTATGAGCAATTTGATGGATTATATTTATCTCTCTATTATAATTCTTCTTAGACATAGTAAGTAAGTAAGTAAGTAAGTAAGTAAGTAAGTAAGTAAGTAAGTAAGTAAGTAAGTAAGTAATATGTTTTATTTATCCTGGCAAAGTTAGGGATGTACTCCCTTTCTTACACTTAACCAGTCTTAACCTAGAACACTTAATAATAACTACTGATGACAATAATATGATAATATGGACAATAGTAACAGTAATACCATTAACAAAAGTAACCACACTTTAAAAAAAAAAAAGATCATATCATCTATATAATATAAATCGTACGTAAAGTGCAGAATATAATTATGAATAATGAGTACTAAGAATATAATTATGAATAATGAGTACTAAGAATATAACTATGAATAATGAGTACTAAGAATATAATTATGAATAATGAGTACTATAACAACTACTTAAGAAAAAGTTTAGAAAATATATATATTTCTACAGTACACCGAAATATCGCCTTCAGTTGAGAGGTGAAGAGAAGGATTAGTAGGAAGAAGAAGAATATCTGTGAAAGGAAGAGGGAAATGATGATGAAGAGGCGGTAGGAGTAGGTGTTTTCAGGTCATAATTTGATGATTCATGCATGTTTACCTAGTATTTCGACACAGGCATGTTTAAAAGCTAAGCTGCTGGACATACTTCTGACGTCCACTGGTAAGAGATTCCATTGTCGGGCTGCGGTAACGGTGAATGATTTCGTGTAGATTGCTGTTCTGTGTACAGGAAGGGATAAACACATTGGTGTTGCAGGATCGGGTATTTTTGTTATGGTCTGTGGAGAGGAGCTTCATTCGATCACGGAGATAGGCTGGTTGAGAACTTTTAAGAATAGTATGCAAGAAGCAAAGAGTATGAAGTGTGCGTTGTTCTTGCAGGCGAAGCCACCCGAGCCGCGTGTAAGACGGTGTGACATGGTCAGCGTAACGAAGTCCACAGATAAATCTTACACAGGCATTCTGAGCGCACTGTAATTTCCTTCCCCAGTCTACTCCTAGCTCTATTAATTAAACTGTAAAATGTTGCCTTTTTATGTTGACCTGGATGATAGGAGTTGTTCCTGATATTAGTACCTGTTTGAGTACTTTTCTGAAAATTTGAAAATCGAAATGACCAGAATTTCTAGTAACTGTTAAATCTAAATAATTTAAAGTCCTATCAATTTCAGATTCTGTCGTAAAATGCACTTGTTTATAAACAGAAGAGGGCCATGGTGGACCTCAGAGACAATCTTGTAATTGCTTCAAATATAGCCTTTGGAGCTGCTGTTGCTCATTGTTTTACATGGATACGGAATAAGTTCATCATCATTTGTACGGTTAAACCCAGATATTTAAAGCTATTAACAGTTTTTAAGAGGTTTACTTTGGAAAAATCTTCTGTGTTCTGAGGAGACACATCGACCCTTCCTGAAAATCATGTGCTCAGTCTTCTCTGTATTAACTTGTAAGTCATTGTTACCTGCCTAGTTCTTCAGAGCATGGGTTGTATTCTGTAAATCTGATGTCATGGGACCCTAGAACCATATCATCTGTGTAGACGTTCATCTTTGTTTCCTTTGAGACTTCTCTAACTGTTTGAACAACATCATGCGGGTTTTTAAAGGCAGTTGGCACTAGAGAAGCAATATTTAGTATACAGGTACTGTTCCAAAGATGTAGGGATATCAACTGTAATATAACTGCATGCCTCATTGATTATCAAAAGGCGTTTGATCCTGTGAATCATGAACACATGATAGACGTACTCAAGAAAACAGGAATTGATGGGAAAGATCTAAGAATAATAGAAAATTTATATTGGAATAAACCTGCAGTCATGAAAATAGATCAAGACCAATCTGTGCAAGTGACAATATGCTGAGGGATCAGGTAAGGATGTATAATATCACCGATACTCTTCAACCTTTATTCTGAGCACGTATTCAAAGAAGCCCTATTTGATGTGGAAGAAGGAATTTCAGTGAATGGTGTCAAACTCAACAATATGCGCTATGCAGATGACACCATTGTCTTTGCAGATACAATGGAAGGGATACAGAAGTTGATGAACAAAATTTCTGAAACAAGTAAGAGAAATGGTCTGGACATCAACACTAATAGAACTAAATTTACGATCATCAGTAAGAAGAACATCCGAGGCGTGAATCTGTTTCTCAATGGAGCAAGTATAGAGAGAGTTTTACAGTATCCGTACCTCGGTACCATCATTAATGAAGCATGGGACAATTCACAAGAGATAAAGTGTCGCATTGGAAAAGCGAGGAGTGTTTTCCACTCAATGAGCTCAATCTTCAAGAATGACAACCTTATCATGGATAACAAAATGTGGCTCCTTAGGTTCTAAGTGTTTCCAGTTATCTTTTATGGTGTGGAAACATGGACCCCTACAAAAGCCAACCCTACTAGACTGGACGCATTTAAACTCTGGCTATACAGAAGAATTTTGAAAATACCATGGACTTCGAAAGTTACAAAAGTTGAGGCTCTACGCCGAGCTAATGGGGGACCAGAGCTGATCAACACCATCAAATGTCGTAAACTACAATAATTTGGACACATCAGGAGGAATCAGAAAAGATATGAGCTGCTTCAACTTATCCTGCAAGGAAAAATAGAAGGAAAAAGATCTCCTGGGCAAAGAATTTCCTGGTTCGACAACCTTTAAACCTGGTTCAACAAAACATCTGCAGAACTGTTCTGAAGTGCAATGGATAAAGCCAGAATCGCCAACATCCGAGGAGGACAAGCACGCTAAGAGGAAGAACAACATGCGTGGTGACACTTAACAGCGGGGCACTAAGGGGGTGTCCCTGGAGTTCACCATTTGCCTGTATTATCTGTCTAGAAATTGTTACGTTGTTGGAAATTTGTATGTTATTATTCTTTAATATGTTGTCAATTAAAATTGTGAGTTCTTTATTTTATTTTTTTACTATTGAATCTAGTTTTGTGGAGATGATTGTCGAAAGCTTTTGAGACATCTATGAATACTACATGGAATTTTCTTTTAGGTGTTCCAAGAGCATTCTCAATGTCATCTTTTATATTTCTGATTGCCTGGAGCATGTACATTCATTTGCACAAAAATTGGGGAGCAAAGAAATGTATTTATTTATTTAATTAATTAATTAATTTATTTATTTACTTCATACAATGATAGGCTGCCTAAATCTGAAAAAGTGTACCATAACACTTAAATATTGAATGTATGTTTAACCATGAAGAGTTTTCTGGAGTTTATCCCTCTACTATAGAGGTATAATAATAATTTTAATTTTCTGCGAGGGATTGTGGAAAATCTTACATGAAACACTCATAAAGGGTCCGCACTCCACAAGTGTATGGGATTCTTACCCACTAAAAACCACACACCCATTTTCCCATGATGTTTGTTTCTACCCCGGAACCACTCACACATTACTTCAGGCCAGTGTCATACTTTTAGTCATTCAGACTTCTTCTTCCTTCATTCATCTTTCACTGATGTTCAAAAGCATCCAGATCCCTCTTCTTCTGGCGCAGGATACTTTCCACAAATTCTGTCACCGTATCCCAAGATTCGTGATTCCTCAGCATCACAAACTTATTGTCTTTTCTTTGATGTAAATCTTGTTTCAATACGGAACCTAAATATGAAATTCTTAATGTTAAATACTCTGGGAATAGGTAAACATCAACAGAGACAAACAACTCCTGACATTCCACTTGATGAACTGAACGATTATTTTAGTAGAATAAATATTCAACCTACCCCAATTAACTGCACTGACTCACTGCCCTCCCCTCCATCCAACCACCATTCACATTTCACAGTGTCAGAGAAAATCAGGTTAAAAAGGCTTTGTACTCGATTAGATTAAAGGCTACAGGTGTAGATGATATTCCTATTACTTTTATATAAAACATTATGGGTGTTGTCCTGCCTATACTGACGCACCTACTGAACTACTGTTTACTAAACAGAACTTTCCCTACTGCCTGGAAAACAGCCAATATTATACCAGCACCTAAGAGTTTAGAGCCACAATCACCCTCTGATTATTGTCCTGTGTTCATTCTCCCTGCGCTTTCTAAAGCCTTTGAACATTTAGCATACGAGCAAGTTCTGGAATACCTAAATAAAAATGCTCTTTTGGACCCTTTGCAATCTGGATTTAAGAAGGGTCACAGTACCGCGACAGCACTTTTGAAGGTTACTTAAGACACTAGAAATGCTATGCACAAACAACTGCTCACTATACTTATTCTTCTTGACTTCAGTAGCGTCTTTGACACTATGGAAATTCTGACTATGATAAAGAAAATGGAACTGCTAAATTTTGACCTAGCTGTGCTTAAGTTTCTAAATTCTTATTTGTGTAACTGTCAACAGCATGTAACAGTAAACTACAAGGCCTCTAAATGGAAAATGAAAGTGGTGTCCCACAGGGCCGTATTCTAGGGCCCTTACTTTTCTGTATTTATATCAATGACATACCATCTGTGACAGGAAATAACACATCACCTCTATGCTGATGATCTTCAAATATATCGGCAATACAAGACAAGATATTAATAATGACCTCCGATGACTCAGTATACATACGCAACAAAATTATTTTATTCTACTAAACTCCACAAAATCTCGGCAATCATAATTGGATCACGAACATTACTGAGCTGCTCAAACAATGTCGTAATCCTGCCTATCCTACTGAATAGCAACATTATTCTCTACAGTAAAACGGTTAAAAATCTCGGCGTAATTATGAATACGTAAAAAAATTTTCAGTGCTTCACCCTCTTAAATGGCAGAGCGATGTATTTCCATTTGAGCTAAAGGCCAGACTAATACAGACACTCATTCTCTCTATTCTTGATTATTGTGACGTTGTTTTAGTTGAAACAACGAGAGAAGAAACACTTAAATTTCAACGAGCACTGAATTCCTGCCTGTATCGTGTACGATATTCATACCACCCCATAATATCAGGCTGAAGCCTGATAAACTTCGGCAGCTACACATTTCAACAATGGTGCTTTTGTCATCATTTCACAACTTAAATACACATTCTAGATCCTTTCTTTCTATTCCACTGCACCACACAAATAAAATGAATAGATGATTTGTGGCGATCGGTGCCAGATTATGAAATTCCCTGCCAGTTCAGGTCAGAGAAACTAGCTCTTTATGAAGATTTAAGGTCACCGGCTGAGATTACCTGCTGAGGACAGCTGACTGAATGGTTGAAGTGTAAATGTGTGCATGCCTGAGAGTCATTTTTAATAGTTTTTATTATTAATTAGTTTTAATATTAATTTAGTAATTTATTTAAATATATTTTCAATTCTATTAATTTAAATAATTTTAACTATTTTAAGTATCTCAGTATTTTATTTAAGATTTTAATTGGTATGTGGTTAAGTGTAGGAGAGAGCCTCGAGCCATAATTTGCCACTGTAAAAAAGGCATAAATAAATAAATAAATAAATAAATAAATAAATAAATAAATAAATAAATAAATAAATAAATAAATTTAAATATAGAATGTAAGGGGTATGGGTATAGATAATTTGTTAGTTGGTAAAGAAAAATACACACTACAACTATGAGCTTGCATCTGGGAGATAGTGGATTCGAACCCCGCTGTCGGCAGACCTGAAAATGGTTTCCCGTGGTTTCCCATTTTCACACCAAGCAAATGCTGGGACTGTACCCTAATTAAGGACACGGCCGTTTCCTTCCCACTCCTAGGCCTTTCCTTTCACATCGTTGCCATAAGACCTACGGTGCGACGTAAAGCAAATTCTAAATCAAAAATCGTTGTCATAAGACCTATCTGTGTCAGTGCGACGTAAAGCAAATTGTTAATTAGTTTCCCTCACAAGCCTGGGATACAGAATATAGTAATATAAAGTGACAGTTTTATGACGCTAATATTCGTATGTATAATTTTTATTAACATGCCAAAAACCAACGACATGGAGCTGTTGCTATTTCAACACCGTTTTAAGGGCCACTGAACCAAGCCGGGATTTGAACCTGCGAACTCGGACTCAGAAGGACAGCGACTCAACTAAATGATCCAGATGAAAAAAAGGTGTTTGTAATTATTGTTATAAATAGATGCAGTTGTATTTTTACAAAGGTTTTATGAGGAGCATTTATTAAGGCATACGTTTTCCAACTGTCCTAAATGCACGAGACCGGATGGAAGAACTAGCTGCAAGATAAAGAGCCTTGCAGGGGTGTCGCTTTCTACTCTGTTCACTTTTCCAAACCAAAGTCCATGGCGTAACAGCCCTGAAGGTCCATCGCCTACTAAGCGACTGCTGTTCAGCCCGAAGGCTTGCAGATCACGAGGTGTTGCGTGGTCAGCACGACAAATCCTCTCTGCCATTATTCTTGGCTTTCTAGACCAGGGCCGCCTTCTCACCATCAGATAGCTCCTCAATTATAACCACGTGGTCTGAGTGTACCTCGAACCACCTCTCAGATCGAGGTAAAAATCCCTGACCTGGCTGCGAATCAAACCCAGGGCCTCCGGCAGGAGGCAGGCACGCTACCCCTAGAACTTTAAACACAGCAGACTTTCCCTTTCCAATCACCAAGATAGAGCTAACTTGTTGAACTTTAAATTCAAAAATAACTTCTCTCCAACTGACACCACTGAAGGTATGTTGTTCTCAAGGACAGCCTGCCCTCTCTTAACTGTAGCCAACCTATATTTCTCAGAACAGGAAGAAACAGTACCCCTGTTGGTGGGGGTGGTAGAATAACACCCACGGTATCCCCTGCCTGTCGTAAGAGGCAAGTAGAAGGGGCCCCGGGGTCTGTGAACTTTGGAGCATGGGTTGACGACCACGAGGCCCTTAGCCGACTCCTGGTATTGTTACCACTTACTTGTGTTAGGCTCCTAACTTTCATCTATCCTATCTGACTTTGTTTGATCAACTCTTGCTCCTTTCCCACCTCAATGGTATTAGAGCACTCAAAGCCTAGGAAGTCTTCCATTTTCATAGCCTTCATGGCCCATGTCTTGGCCGATACCTTCATTTTTTGAAGTGTCGGATCCCTTCCTTTTCTTTCTCTCTGATTAGTGTTATATAAAAAACAGCCTGTGAAGGATCCGCTCCCATGCTGCAACAGGCCCAGACTTGATACCTGCTTGGATTCTCCCTGGTGCCCTATACAACCTGTCCATTAACAGTGGGACTCTGCTGCAAGATTGGCAACATGCTAACGTTGTTCCTATGTTCAAAGGTGAGGAAAAGGATGACTAGACAACTACTGCCCCATTTCATATAATGTCTGGCATCTGTAAATGTATGGAGCACCTGGTTGCTAAGAATATGTTGGAATTCCTGAGCAAGCAAAACTTGTTAAATCGAAGCCACATGGCTTTGTTGCGGGGAAGTCTTGTACAACTCTTTTAACAAAAGTGGTTGATGATTAGCAGAACTCTTTGGAACAGACTACCACCTCTCCAGCACACTGCATGTCTCTGGTCTTGAGCATGGCTTTTGACTAAGTTCCTGATCAAAGACTCGTGTTAAGACTTAGTAAATATGTTATCAAACAAACGACGACGACGTGGTTGAAGTCATTCCCAGTGGGTCAAACACAGCTTGCCCTGTTCATCAGGGTCAGGTCACAGAACACAGTGATAACTTTAGGAATCACAAGAGTTTGTGATTGGCCCTTCGTTGTACACTCATGTTCATAAAAATACAGAACACATTGAAAGACTAGAGATAGGAAGTTCATATTCACATGACATGTTCACTAGAATGTTCTGCAGAAACGATTAGCATTTCAGTCACCTAGATTCAGCTTGTGTCCTGTTGCCTAGTAGGCATTGGGTCCTCTATGGCCACTGATAACTTGTTCCATGCATGATGGCATTGAAGCGTATAAGGCGCAAATGGCGTCCTGGGGTATAGCCATCCATGCTGCATTCACCTGGTTCCACAGTTCATCTTTAGTGGTTGGCATTGGGTCTCAGCGCTGCACCTCTCATTTCACCATATCCCACACATTTTTGATTGGTGACAAGTCCAGTGATCAGGCGAGCCAGGGCAACAGTCTGACATGCTATGGTAACAAGAAGGCACGTGTTCGTGAAGCAACATGTGGTCGTGCATTGTACTGCTGAAATATGGCGTCTGGGGTGTCGTGCAGAAAGGGTATGGCTACGGGTTGCAGGATGTCATTCATGTAGGTGAAACTGGTCACAGTGCCCTGGACATGCACCAATTGTGATTTGTAGTAGCACTCCACATTGGAAGGCCTTGAGTTGGTGCTGTATGTTTTGTGCGAATGCAGTCAATGTGATGCCTCCTCCCCTGTCTGCAGCAAACCAAAATGCGGCCATCATTTTCAAACAAACAGAACCTGAATTCATCTGAAAACACTATCTGCTGCCATTTCTGTAACCAGTGACGTTGTTTCATTCACCATTGCAGTCTAGCATGTTTTTGCACATTACACGTTAGTCAAAGATAGGCAGAGGAGTGGACGTGCGCCGGTAACCCAGACCATAATAAACGGCGATGGACTGTCATTCCTGATAGTGTATGATGTGTTACACTGTTCCACTGTTGCGCTAGAGCCAAGGAGGATGCAGATCTGTCCTGCAATGCCATTCGGATGACGTGTCGATTTCTCAGGGGGTGATCGAGGTGGTGCAAACAGACCCATCTTGTCATGTTCTACGGCCTTCTATGAACCATTCTGTACACACCCATTGCACTGCCAATACAATTCGTCCCACATGAGCAGCAATTTCTTGGATGGATGCATCATATTCTCTCATGCCAATAATGCGTCCTCTTTCAAACTCACTCATTTGACGTTATGGTTCTTGCATATGTTTCGCGAGGCATCCTGCACATCTGCTCAAGTCACACTGATCCATTACCTTCAGTTTATAGCAACAACGAGAGCCGCAGGCACATTTTACCAGTCGGTGGTGGTGCGCCGAGATATCGATGTGGACCTTGAACCTGAGCGCTGACATGGTTCAAATGCTAATCATTTCTTCAGAACATACTGTGCACATGTCCTAGGAATATGAACTTTCTAACTCTAGTCTTTCAAGGTGTTCTGGTTTTTATGAACATGAGTGTACATGACTCTCGACCTTCCAGACTGTGATGTCTTATATCGTCCTCTGTTGTTGAGTCTTCACACTGTATTGCTTCTATCTCCCCTGCAAGGGCACTCATAGGATAGTCTGTAGGGAGGGGGGGGCTAGACCTGGGGGTATGTAGTATTTTTAATATTTTGGAAGATGAATGGCGACTTGTATTCCACAGTTGAATACCACACACTGTATCCCCTACCACGTCTATGTAATACCAATTTTTAAATCATTTTCTTGAAAGAAAAGCACCTGACTATATTAGATTTTTTCTTTTCCCTGAAAGCTGGTAGGGGGGCGTCCCCACCTTGCCCCCTGGCATGGGTGCCCATGCTCCCCTCTACAGTTGTTCAAATTCAATAGCTTATCAAAATACTGCTTTCATCTTCTCTTTATCTCTTCTGGGTGTGTTAACAATTCCCCATCTTCCTTTTTCACTACCTTTGTGATAACTCTTCCTGTCCTCTTACTTCTTATTAGTTCATACAGCATCCTTTTAGTGCCACTTACCCTCACTTCCATTTTTTGTGTAAATTCTTCCTAACTCCCCTTCTTTTCTTCTCCTACCATTTTCTTACACCTCCATTTGCTGTTGAGATACTTCCTTTTGCTTTCTTCTATTTGATCTCTGTTCCATTCTCGCCAGCCTGTCTTCTTTTCTTTCACGACTTTCCTCACTGCCTCATTCCACCACGGTGTCTCCTTTTCTACTCTTGTTGATGTCCTACCACAAGCACTCTCTGCTGCACTAACAAATGCCTTTTTTAAATTGGCCCACTCCTCTTCTACATTTTCCACTTCAATAACTGGGATTTGTTGCTTCAATCTCTCCTGAAAATCTTCCTGTACATTTTTGTCTTTCAAATTCCATACTTTTATTTTGCTTTCTTTCATCTCTTAGTTTTTCATTTTTCCCAACCGTAATTTTGCCACCATAACTCTAAGGTCCCCATCAAATGCTTCTCCTGGTAAGGCTGTCACATCCATCAACTTCCTGCAATTTGTCCTTTCCTCCATAAAGCAGTCAATTCCTGATTTTGTTCTTCTGTCACCCCACCTGTATCTCATAATTTTCCACCGTTTATCTTTTGAAACCATGTACTTAGGTAGTTTGAAAAGTTCTCGGAATGTACTAGAATTAAGTATCTTACTTCGGTGGAACTGCTTTTATTTTTCAACATAGTCTCCCTGTAGACTAATGCATTTGGTCCGGCGATGTTCCAATGCCTTGATCCCATCTCGAAAATGAAATTCCTTCAGGCCTGCAAAATACCTCTCCAATTCGGCTGTCAATTTTTTACTTGTAGAAAATCTCCGTCCACCGAGGAAAATTTTCAGCTTGGGGAATAGATGAAAGTCTGATGATGCCAAATCAGGTGAATAAGGTGGATGTGGCAACAATTCGTACCCCAGTTCATGAAGTTTTGCCATGGCAATAACACTTGTGTGCGGCAGAGCATTGTCCTGATGAAAGATGACCTTTTTCCTTGCCAAACCAGGCCTTGTTTCACGTATCTTTTCCTGTAGTTGGTCTAGGAGGTTTGCATAGTATTGCTCCATAATTGTTTGGCCAGCAGGAAGATAATCTATCAGCAGAATGCCTTTTGCATCCCAGAAAACTGAGGCCATGACCTTTCCGGCCGAACACACTGCCTTTGCTTTCTTTGGTGGTGGTGAATCAGCATGTTTCCACTGCTTTGACTGCTGTTTTGTCTCTGGGGTATAGTAGCGGACCCAAGTTTCATCTGTAGTCACAAACCGGCACAAAAAATCTTGTTGGTTGCACTGAAAACGGGCCAGACTTTGTTCGGATATTTCCAATCTGGTGCGTTTATTGTCCAATGTCAAGAGCCGCGGCACCCATCTTGCGGATAATTTTTTCATACCCAATTCTTCAGTTAAAATATAATATACCCATTCAGAAGACATCCCTACAGCTTCAGCAATCTCTCGCACTTTCAGTCGACGATTCTCCATGACCATTTTAAGCACTTTTGCAATAAATTCTGGGGTTGTAACACTTTTTGGCCGTCCACTACGCGGATCATCATCCAAGCTCTCCCGACCAAATTTAAACTCGCTGGTCCACTTGGCAACAGTTGAAAATGAAGGAGCAGAGTCCCCCATTGTGTTCTGAAAGTCGGCATGAATTTCCTTTGCTTTCATACCTTTCTTTACAAAGTATTTAATCACTGCTCGAATCTCAGTTTTTTCCATTGTCACAAATCACTATGCGGGAACAACAATAAAGAGTCGTCACTACCACACTCCTGCAGCTAGAGCACTGATGCGCCACGTGTTCACTCACAAAGGATGTGTGATTATTGCACGGGAACCTCGTTGCTCTAGCACTGACATCTAGCGGTGATTCTGAGAACTTTTCAAACCGTCCTCGTATTTCCCACTATAAGTCTATTCCTTTCATAGAAGTCCACTGGTTCCTCTCCTTCATGATTCTTCTTCCCATATCCATATGGGCCAATGACTTCTTCCTTTCCTTGTCTCTCATTTCTGACTTGTGCATTCAGATCTCCCATAATAACCACTTCCACACCTGAAATTTTTCTTTGTACTTTCTCCAAGAATCCTCCAATATCTTCTCCCGTTTCCTGTCTGTGGTGCATACACTTCTATGAAGTCCATCACTTCGTTCTTCATCTTTAGTCTAATCTTCATTATTCTGTCACTCACACTCAGACATAGTAATAAAAAACTCAACAGATGGCAGTAAATGACACTTATAGGTCTAGCTGAAAGAGGAATTCTTAAAGAGCATTGTGTTACCTCCCTGCTAGCTTCTTACAAGATGTGAGAGGTTATAGTATTCAGTCAAGTGTGAGTCACAAGTTTTGAGACCGGTTTTTGCTATTTATATAGCTATTTTGCAACATGGTTAGTAAGAAGAGAGTCGGTGAGCAATAGATTGCTTCAATTTTTGGACTGTACGGCCGTAGATGAAAGTGATTTTTCATTTGAAGAGTCTGAAGATGGAAATTCAAGTAACTCCAAGGGGACTACATATTTTGTAAATGGAGAATTCACTTCTCCTTTAGCAGGTTAGCAATCCTTATTTGCTAACACGACAGGACCACACAGTTGGTCTGCCACTGCTAAGCAGAGTCCTGGAGGGGCGTGCCAATCCAGCTGATGAGCCCAAATGGCACATCTGGGCGAAACTCTGCAAATGCACACGGCCTAACCAGCCAAAAGCTATTTTGATTCAAATAGTGAGTCTTCTGAAAGCAAGAATGACTCAACTACCCCGGAGAACGAAACAGCTGACGGAGGCAGTGGTGGCAATTGGGAATTAGAAGTGGGAGGGGGCAAAAGATTGTATAGACAGGAAATTTACCCAGGATTGAGGATATAGCAGATGTGAGGGGGTAATACACATCAAAACTGGGAAGAAAAATGGCTACAAAATGGTAAGTTTTTTTGAAACTCTCTGAGCAAATTTCGACAGAGAGGTAAAGGTTGACAGTTTACCAAAAGTGTGGTAATAATAAAGTTTTTTGAGATTTTGATTCAATACTACACAATAAAACTTTCACCAAAGGAACAATATTTACAAATGTATTACTGTTAAATACAATTTAAAAAGAAATCATTTACTATTTGACTACACACTAAGAAACTAATAGACACTACCAGACTGATGAATGCATGCGGCAAGCGGGTGAATCATACCTGTGTCCATGACCTTCGCAAAAAGAAAGTATATCCCTGCTATCTTCCTCATGGCACATACAAAGTCTCCACTACTTGCTGTGGTGCTGTACAAATCGGTTAGCCACAACGAACAACATTTTGTGCGCCTTTCCCTTGATAAATTTGTTAATAATTAAAGAAATTAAAGGAAAGAATTAGCTGATAACACAACAGGGCTTGTACAAATGGGTTTTCTTAACTAATTCCTAGTTTCAGCCGGCTAAAATGGAATAAAAATTTAATGTTTTCTCCACAAAGTAGAGGGTGGGGGTAACTGCCCCCCCCCCCCCGCCTCCAATCACCGCTACTGGACGAAAGGAATGATCTGACTTGGACCCAGGACCTTCAAGTACCATTCCAATACATAATATTAATCAAGGACCAATTTTACATTCATATAATGACATGACATCTGAGGCTACAGAATATATTTTCCTGTTTTTTATGCCGAAATATGGACATATTTCACCACAAAACAGTAATTCAGGGAAGCAAATGGAAACAACAGGCAACACCTCCACTAGACCATGTAGGATCAAAGACTGGTCATCTCCAACAATATCTGTCCGGCTCCATGGCTAAATGGTTAGCGTGCTGGCCTTTGGTCACAGGGGTCCCGGGTTCGATTCCCGGCAGGGTCGGGAATTTTAACCATCATTGGTTAATTTTGCTGGCATGGAGGCTGGGTGTGTGTGTGTGTGTTGTATCCATCATCATTTCATCCTCATGACGACGCGCAGGTCGCCTACGGGTGTCAAATCAAAAGACCTGCACCAGGCGAGCCGAACATGTCCTTGGACACTCCCGGCACCAAAAGCCATACACCATTTCATTTCATTTAATTTCCAACACTATCTGATAAAACAAAAATCCCCACCACCCCCCACTGATAGGGGTAATAATTTATTTGTGGAATGACTTTTATGCCTTCTTTTTTGCTAACATGCTCCACAAAAATATTTAGTAATATCCATGGACCTTTGCAATGGAGTACATCCAATATTCAAGGTAAGTAATTAATATTCAATGAACTATTGGGCAAGAAAGAAGGCCGAAAATTTTTTATTCCGCATGGTTCTAGCTGACCCATTCACAAAGAAGAAGAAGAAGAAGAAGAAGAAGAAGAAGAAGAAGATGATGATGATGACATACATATGCATGTTTATAGCTAGTGTTCAATAATTCTGGACAAGTTTTAATTTGCCATATTTTCAATCCGCATACAGACATAAGACGCTTCTGCCAGCGTAGGGCTAATCTTTTTTCGAAAATCTGTGGCTGGCACGGATTAACTATCCCTTTTTCACTGCCTCCAGCTATCATATCGCCGTCTGTAGAGCACAAGGTGTCTCGCTTTACCTAGAACAACAGCATACTAATCGGGGTCTTACAACACTCTGCTTTGGTTGTTAGCATGCAGTCCACTGAGGCTAAATTCAATACAAAAAGAAATGGTTCCAACATAACAAATAAATAATTTCCAGATTCTCATGGCTCAGTCTGTCTTTTTATTTATTTTTTAACAAATATTCCCCCCAAAAGTCCCCTAATGGAAATCAACACATGAAGGGTTTCTTTAATTATTAAATTATAGGTATTTTTTATTGACAACTCCTGAAATTTCATGTGTGATAAAATTTGATTTTTTTACAAATAAGCCCCATGGGAAACACAAGGCGTAGCTTAATATTTATGGTTACAGAATAAGAGAAGTATTTGCTCACTACAAGTGGATCAGGTCCTAGTTAAGTTACAATATCATACATGAATACATACACCTGGTGATGAGATTGTTACAGTTTTACCAATAAAGCTATGTACAACTATTTACTGGAAAATCAATTAATGTGGAAAGGTATTACAAAACTAATTTATACATGTAGACATTGTAGATATTTTACAAAAGAAAGGAAGGGTGCAAGAACCACAACAGTCTATTTTGGGCAAACTTTCTACCTTTTAATATTATTTTATTCTCTTGGCCTTTAATTTGGTGTAAAAACAATGTAGGTCTGTTTGTTATTCGCTAAGTTATGTACGGAAAAGAGTTACCTCACCTTTATGTACGGTGAAAGAATCAGACAAGTCTACAGTGGTTTGGAGGTACCTGTTTAATGCTCCAAAATAGTTCTGCTCACTGCTACTGACAGATGTAGAATATTGAATATTAGTACACCTAGTTATTGGGGTATGTAGATGCACACCTATGTTTTGAGTGAAGTACAGAGCATTATTTTTATTGAAGTTGCAAGCATGCTCAATTGTTATTTGCATAATGCTCTGTGCCAACAAGAACCCTTGTGGGTGGGGACAGTGCAATATCTCGTGCCTCTCATAAGAGGTGACTAAAAAGGAACCCAGGGGCTCTTAACTTGAGAGTGTGACCTTTAGCTGAGTCCTGTAATTGCTTCCACTTACTTGTGCCAGGCTCCTCACTTTCATCTATTCTATCCAACCTCTCTTGGTCAATTCTTGTTTATTTCTGACCCCAGCCGTATTAGAATTTTGAAGTCTAGGTAAAATTACCAACAAGCAATAATTTACTACAGCAAGGGTTTTAGTTCCACCGTGTCAATACCAAATTGTTTTACAAACTACTGTATTATATAATATAAATTTTCAATACAGTATATCAAGTAAATGATATTACCTAAGTCTTGGGACTAGTTTCAGCCACTTTGTGGCCATCTTCAGCCAAATAAACATTAAACAAATCATGTGATAACTAATACATATGTATACCAGACAAAGACAATGTTTCAGGAATATTTATAAGATTAAACTATATACAATAATAAAAATTAAGGTTATGATCTTCTTGTCACAATATGATGTCTTTAAGTTCCTCCTGGTTCCTGCTTCCTCTGGCAAGTGCTTGTTCCACATCAGACATTAGAGGTGAGTCTCATAAATAATTTTTCTCCTTTTTAATATATTTTCTGTATATTTATTCATTCCTAATTCTGGCTATCATTTCCAGACTTACTTCTTTCACTGAGGTCCTAAATTAACTTAAAGACATCATACATTGTGACAAGAAGATCATAACCTTAATTTTTGTTATTATATATGGTTTAATGTTATAATTACTCCTCAAACATTGTCTTTGTCTGGTATACATATGTATTAGTTATTACATGATTTTTATTTTTATTTTATTTGGCTGAAGATGGCCACTAAGTGGCTGAAACTAGTCCCAAGACTTATGTAATATCATTTACTTGATATACTGTATTGAAAAGGTGGTCCGACTCGTTGGCAGAATGGTCAGCGTACTGGCCTTCAGTTCAGAGGGTCCCAGGTTCAATTTCCGGCCGGGTCGGGGATTTTAACCTTCATTGGTTAATTCCAATAGCCCGGGGGCTGGGTGTTTGTGCTGTCCCCAACATCCCTGCAACTCACACACCACACATAACACTATCCACCACCACAATAACACGCAGTGTCCTACAAATGGCAGATGCCGCCCACCCTCATTGGAGGGTCTGCCTTATAAGGGCTGCACTCAGCTAGAAATGGCCACACGAAATTATTATTATTATTATTATTATTATTATTATTATTATTATTATTATTGAAATAATTTATTCTTATAATTGCACTTCGATACTGAACAAAAATGAAATTTATAGCTTATAACTGTATTATATACAAATATGTACAAATGGGACTAGTTTTGACCCGACAGTTGGGTCATCATCAGCCGTTAAACTTAACCTAGAACCAAAATGGAAAAGCATATAATATGATTTTATATATATGGTACATTCTGAATTATTGTTGTTGGTCAACTGTAAACATATTCAAAAACATATTGGTGAAACATCAGCTGTTGATATGGCTATGAAACATGAATTGAAATACAATCGTGGCATCTGTACATCCAAAGAGACACATTCTAACAGTCAAATTTTAAATAATAGTACCTACATTGCTTGTGGGACTCTCTAGCATATTTGAGATAAAATTGCTTATATATTGGTATGATATCCAATAATTAGAAGCCTCTGTGGCTCAGGTGGCAGCGCACCAGCCTCTCACCGCTGGGTTCCGTGGTTCAAATCCCGGCCACTCTATGTGAGATTTGTGCTGGACAAAGGTGAGGTGGGACAGGTTTTTCTCCGGGTACTCCGATTTCCCCCGTCATATTTCATTCCAGCAACACTCTCCACTATCATTTCATTCCATCTGTCATTCATTAATCATTGCCCTAGAGGAGTGCGACAGGCTTCGGCAGCCGACACAATTCCCGTCCTCACCGCTAGATGGGGGCTTCATTCATTCCATCCTGACCCGGTCGCATGACTGGAAACAGGCTGTGAATTTTCATTCATTCATTCAATAATTAAATCTGCATGAAGCGAGACTGAATCAGAAATAGTTTGAAGTTATTCTATAATATTGAAAATAGCCATAGTTGTATTGTAGAATCAGATATATTTTGCCCATTGTCGTCAATCCTGGGTTCAGCTGATTTGTTATAAAGTTAATTTGTAGGATATCATACCAACATATACAGTAACCAATTTTATCTCAGATATGCTAGTCTCCTACAAGCAATGTGCTATTATTTAAAATCTGAGTGTTAGAACGTGTCTCTTTGAATGTACATACGCCACGATTGTATTTTGATTCATGTTAACAGCTGATGTTTCACCAATATGTTCTCTGATATGTTACCATGTTTACAGTTGGCCAACAACAATAATTCAGAATGTATACATAACATCATATTATGTGCTTTTCCATTTTGTTTCTAGGTTAAGTTTAACGGCTGATGAAGACCCAACTGTCGGGTCAAAACTAGTCCCATTCGTACATACATGTATATAATATAGTAGTTTGTAAAACAATTCGGTAATGATTAGGTGAAATTAAAAACCCTTGCCACAGTCGTCTAATATCAATACTTTGAAAGCAATAGTATACATGTACACTCCATTAAAATTAGTGACTGTATTTCAGTTAATTCAAGATTTTTCTATTTCACTCTTTTTGCTCTCAAGAAAACTTGCATTTTGGGTTTGCATGGTTCTTGCACCAACCCCTTCATATTTTCTCATACAGTATGATTGTTACTACATTTTTAAAAAATTATTAACAATCTTTACACCAAATAGAAGGTTTGTACAAAATTAGAGATCTGTGACATTTTTCATCACATTCAGTAAATAAAAATGTTGTAGGTTTTAAGGGATTTGATTGACTCTTGTTTGGCCTGTATCGCTAGGTACAGTCATCATCTACGTTTAAAGTGTGTGATACATGACAAATTGCCTAAATTCTTTAAGTCTTCAGAAGAAACTAACATCTCAGCATTTTTAAGACAGTCATAGTTTCTTCTGAGGATGCACAGCAATGGTTTTCACAAAAAGTAAAGATATTAGGCAGTTTGCCTCACATTTCATTTGGCATAAGCTTATGATGATTATGATGCTTGTTGCCTAACATCGAAGGTCATCGGCCCCTAGGCATAAACTTAAAAGATAAACACATCTAAAACTGAATATTGAATTTTCATGACTGCATTGTAATCAAAGTGAGGAAAGCAACGGGAAACTACCTCACTCCTCATTTCCCTAGTACGCCTCTTCAGTGATGCCTAGGCCATCTATGACAGCTGATGGCAGAGCTGTTGAGGATCCCACCAGCGGCATCGCTGACGGACTAAACATACATACATTGTAATCGAAACTAACTTTCAACTTATTAGGTCGTATTACGTATATTTAGTACATGTAGAAGAGATTTTAAGTACAGACAAAAATGGCCAACTGGACACCAGTGAGATCCAAACCAACAACCTCCCGATTTTGCATCGGTTGCTCTATCAACTGAGGCTATGGTGGCCTAGGTCATCCTTGTTCTGTTGGAAAGGATCTAAGCTACTGCCATCACACCGTAGAGTGCATTCAAGTCGCCCGCTGTGGGCTAAGTCAATAAATATTGAATGTTCACGACCGCATTGTAATCAAAACTAACTTTCAACTTATTAGGTCGTATTAAGTATATTTAGTATGTGTAGAAGAGATGTTAAGTACAGAACAAAAATGGCCAACTGGACATCAGTGGGATCTGAACCCACAACCTCCTGATTTCACGTTGGTTGCTCTTCCAATTGAGCTATGGTGGCCTAGGTCATCCTTGTTCTGTTGGAAAGGATCTGAGCTACAGGTCTGGCACTACTGCCATCACACCATAGAGTGCGTTCAAGTCGCCCGTTGTGGGCCAAGTCAATGGATATTGAATCTTCACGACCGCATTGGTAACTGAAACTGAGTTTCAACCTATTAGGTCCTGTTACGTACGTTTAGTATGTGTAGAAGAGATGTTATGTATAGAATAAAAATGGCCAACCGGACACAAGTGGGATCCGAACCCACAACCTAGCACCATTCCCTGCCCACTCGCTGAAGCAGGAGCTCCATCTTTACGAATAAGGAGGCAGCAGTTACTCCTCATGTACCCTGCCAAAATTCGTGAAATGCCACTACATCCAAGCTATCAATGCATCTTTAGTACCCAATACTACCAAAGGTACCAAGAGCCCGTGATCGTTAAGGCGCTGAAGTCTAAACGGTCTGACGTGGTTAGCCAGTTCGAGTTCCGTTGGTCGAAAAAAGTTTCACCATCAGAATGTTGGCCGGCAGGGTAGGGGAGGTGGCGGTATACAACATCTAATCATTAGATTGCGTGCCAAAAGCCTGGATTAAATTCCAAACCTCTCCACAGTGCTCATATGGAGTGAGAGCATATGACGATGTTGATGGTAATTCGTCCGTTGGATGGGGATGTTAAGCCTTGAGCAGACTCCTTGATGCTATTCGACAGGAGCAGGCTGTGTGCCGGCACCGGGTTTCACCCTCTCCTTACTATCATATATATCACGTCATTCATTTCATCTCATTAACTCCTCTGATGAGGCTGACATCAGGAAGGGCATCTGGTCATTAAAAAAACCCGCCACAACAGATTCATCTCACCTCATACCCGACCCCGTAGAGAAACAGGATAAGGGTTGGACAAACAACAAACTACCAGAGGTACCAAGACTAGCCGAATGCCACACGGCCAGTCAGGTTTCGAATTGATAACTTTTGTCATGAATTAAATATAAATATCGGTCTTGAACAGAATTTTAGTGGGGTACCTCCGCGACCTGATATATGACTAGATATACTCCGTGGACCCAAGGAGAACACGAACTCCTCCGTTTATCAGAGGTATTTTCAGGACTTCGTTCACCAGCATCCGGCTGCGAGACATATCTTCACGGATGGTTCTATGATCAGAGAAAATGTTGGTTGCTCTTTTGTCACCAATGATATAAGCATGAAGATCTCGCTTCCTAGTGTATGTAGTGTGTATACTGTAGAGTTTTACATCTAGAAGCTCTGTAGTTTGCACTGGGTGACAAAAGAAACCATTTTCTCATGTGCACCGACCCGTTAAGTTCTCTGCAGTCTATTGGAACCTGTTTCTCGCAACACCCACTGGTGCAGCAGATTCATGACCTTCTAGCCAGGAAGTGATGCTGGCACCAGAATCACTCTCATTTGGCTTCCAAGCCACGTTGGGGTTGCGGGAAATACTTGCAGATGAAGCTGCAAAGGTAGTGGTACCTTTACCTCCAAGACCTATTAATGTACCTGTTAAAGATATTTGTTCTCAGCTACGTAAAACCATCTTGGTCCTGGGAATCGGTGTGGCTAGCTATCCAAATTCGCAACAAGCTGAGAGCAATTAAGGAGACAATTACCGTGTGGCGGTCCTCTTTCTGCCCGTCACAGAAAGAGGCCGTAGTATTGTGTAGGCTGAGGGTAGGTCACAGATGATCTACGTACTCTTCTAAAGTGGAAAGACCAGTGTGTTCTTGTGGTGCCAACTTCACACCGTGGCCCAATCCTCACAAAGGGCGCCAATCTCTCTAGCCTAAGACGGAGCCTCGACCTGCAGGAAACACTCGAATACACATTAGCTGATAATGCGACTACTGCTGATCTCATCATCCGCTTTATGTGCGACAGTGGATTAATTGAGGGTATGCAAATTGCAAGTGTTCTGTTACTCAGGGAACTCAAGTTCCCTTTTGATTCGTTAGTGATTTTTCAGATTAATTCAATACTTTTTGTTTTATTTTATACTTCATTTTGAAATTCCATTATTGAATAAATAATTTTGTTTTATTTGTTCAGAGAGGATGATTACGTAAGTGTACGTTCTCTTAAAACAATAATCTCAACCACCACCACGATGAAAAAACAACTGAAGTATTCTACCTGGTGAACCCTTAGTGTTCACAAATCAATCCACAGCTCCACTGACTAGACAGCGTGAAAGTTCAGGTACGTATGCCAAGGTTTCTGAGTCCTAGGGAGTCTTTAATTTTCAAGCCCTTTGTAGTTCCTTTGCCAACACCTTTGAAGCACTGTAACTCTTCCTTCTTTTCCTCTTCTGGTTACAATTAAGAGGGGATGCTTGCCCAGTTGTACTTTCTATTAAAACAATAATAACCATCACCACTACAGGAGACAAGGACAAACATGGAAAAATTAAATTATGAGGACAATCTCAACATCTTCAAAAAAATTCAGTCTTTGCATAGATGGGCTCTCTCCTCATCAGTTTCTTCTCAGCCACCAATGAGCTTGTTTCTGCTTCCAGCTTCATCAGCAGGGTAGGCTTCAACACTCATTGAGGGGATATCTTGACAGATCTATGTGGGAAGTGTAGGATAAGACAAAAGTTGAAAAAAGAAAAAGAAAAACCAGGAAAAGGGAACAGACACAAAGATAAAGATGTAACTACTGTAGGATTATGCTCAATAGCTTCAGAATAATTTTCTCTTTTCCATATCATAAAAATGTAGTAACTTCAATGACAATTCTAAAACATATTCAATATTACACAAAAATGTGTTTCATGGTAAGACCAGACAGATGACATGTCTCACATTTTACCTGCTATAATTTAAATGTTCTGAAGTGTTGGACAATTTATGTTATCTACAGTTGGGGAGAAGAAACCACACACCACACCATGGTGCTGCAGACTTGACAGGCCTCAGCCTACATATGCAGTCAGTGTGACGAATTCTTTCAGTCATTATTCTTGGCTTTCTAGATCATGGCTGCTATCTCACCATCAGACAGTTACTACATTTTTTTTTTTTTAAAGGTAAATTAAGTAGACCTCAAATGAGCTCTAAGTTCTAGGTAAAAATCCCTGACCAGGCTGAGAATGGAACCCAGGGCCTGCAGGTAAGAGACAGGTTTGTCACCCCTAGACTGTGGATCCTACTGTCAAGCTTCATGAAACAGGATGCTGTGTATGAAATTAAAGCCGAGTCTTTCAGGTTGCAATTTCCTTATCGTGTAGTGGATACCCAATCATAGAACCTAACAACCAACAACTATAATCACTCCCAAACCACCAGGTGTCTATTTACATCAGTAGGAAGATTTAGAGATTTGCATCACAGTCTGTGGGACACGGCTTGTCCTCCATACTCAGGATCATCACTGTCTCAATCTTGTTCTGAAGCCACTGGAGCACAACGGGGTCTTCGGACTCGATATACCTCTCGTCTCCCGAAAAGAAGTTCAGACTCTCATCCTGCAAAAAATGAAAGATCCATTTCAGTACACAGATATAAATGCTGAATGCTGTTAGACATTACAGTCTTACTGGATGTAACGTATCCATGATAGGAAAACAAAGCTCAGTCAGTGTGAGAACCAAGTGTCTAGCTCACAAAACTAGTGCATCCTCAAAAGAATCTTCAGCTTAATTCAGTAATTGCTAGTTTTGGCTAGTAGCTAATCTGGCATTACTTGGTTTTTCAGGACCCAGTGGTCAAAACTTCAGTTATCAAGGATGAAAGCTCAAAGCTAAGGCACTGAGCCATGTAGAAGGCAGATATATAAATAACACGCCTACATTACACCACCAGGGATGAATGAAACTCACCTGTCGTACTTTGAACATGAGTTTGCCATCTGATAGGTGGGGAACCCCCATGATGTCATCCACTCGAACAACCCATTCAACATCCCAAACTCCCCAGAGTCGACATTTCTCCACCAAGAAAACGTGTCTGAAAAAAAGAATTGGAAGATACACATGGCAATATCTCATCTTCTGAAATTGTGGTTACATATGGAATAGAAAAGAAATAGGTACCAGTACTAGGGATAGGAAAGGCATAAGAGCACACAAAGAGTAAACACAACAATGGTCCAGTGAGAAAGACATATATAATACACATAAGGATAAGAACTCCACATTTCCATCACAGGGCAGTTTATTAATAAATAATAAATACCTTTACCAGTAATACATCTAATGAAACTAACAATTTCATAAGAGGCAAATTGTAATATATATTTTATTTTCATCATATTTTATTTTGAAATGGTTGAACTGCAATTCACGGTTCTTCACAAATTTTTAACAAAATTAAATTATAAATTTAGTTTAATTTTATATTTTTCATTAATTTATACATTTATATGAAATTTAAATATAGCAATAGTTATTATTTCAGTGATTATGAATTTATTTGGCACTTCTGTAAAAAAAAAAAAAAAAAAAAAAAAAAAAAAAAAAAAAAAAAAAAAAAAAAGGAACTGTGTGTACCGTATGGGTTCATGTAGTTGCAAAATGTAATATAAACCTAATTATCTGAGTTATCGTAATTTGATAATATTTCAGTGCTGAAAAATCTCCTTCATTGGTAGTAATGGCACAATTCTACGTTCGTTGGAAGCGTTGCGAAAACATTTTGAGCGACTTTAATACAATACCTTAAATCTACATAATTACCAGATCTTGCATTTTTGAACATTATTTAAGAAACATCAGTTTTTTAGACTTACTGGAGTGTTATCAGCACCGTTGATTTTGCTTCTTTGTTTAGTGATGCATGTGCCCAGTAGATATCTGTGTCTGAGTAATGTCCTTTACTCAGGGTGTTCAAGAGATGCATCCCTGTAGCTTGGTATGTCGAGAAGGGCTTCAAACCCTGCACAGAAGGAAGAACATGGAAATACATTTTTCTTCAGATATAACCGACTTGAAAGTAACTAAAATGGAGGACGAGGAGGTAGCGGCAATTGGGAATTAGAAGTAGAGGGACAAAAAAAATGAACACACAACAGAAAATACCCAGGTTTGTGGGATGTAGCAGGACAGGGGGGCGGATTACATAAAAACTGAAAACAAAAGCTTCAAAATGGTAAGCCTTTTATGCTGTCTGAGTCAATTTCGACAGAGAGGTAAAGGCTGACAGTTTACCAGCTTAAGTGCAGTATTAATAGTTTTTTTAGATTCTGTTACAATACTATACAATAAAACTTTCACCAAAGGTAAAATATTACACAAGTATTACAATTAAATAGAAGTAAATATAATTTAGTATTTGACTACACACTAAGAAACTAATGGACGCTAAAGAGACTTCCCGACTGACGAATGCGTTACATAAAATTAGCTTCATGGTCCGTATCGCACTTCAATAGATTCACAACTAAGTATTTATTTATTTTCCACCTAGTCGATACAATTGTATTTGTATTGTATTTGTGCGTATACAATTGTATCGACTAGGTGGAAAATAAATAAATAGTTGTGAATCTGACGAATGCGTGGCAAGCGGGTGAACCACACCTCAGTGTCCATAACCCTGGTAAAGAAATATACCCCTACTACCCTTCCTCACAGCACATGCAACATGTCCACTACTTGCTGTGGAGTTATACAAATGGTTTAACGACATTTTGTGCATATTTCCGCTGAATATTTTTCTAATAATTAAAGAAAATAAAAAATTAATTAGCTTATAAAATAACAGGGCTTGTACAAATTGCTTATTTTAATAGTTCACCGGGCGAGTTAGTCGTGCGCGTAGAGGCGCGCGGCTGTGAGCTTGCATCCGGGAGATAGTAGGTTCGAATCCCACTATCGGCAGCCCTGAAAATGGTTTTCCGTGGTTTCCCATTTCCACACCAGGCAAATGCTGGGGCTGTACCTTAATTAAGGCCATGGCCGCTTCCTTCCAACTCCTAGGCCCATCCCATCGTCGCCATAAGACCTATCTGTGTCGGTGCGACGTAAAGCCCCTAGCAAAAAAAAAAAAAAAAAAAAAAAAAAAAAAAAAAAAAAATAGTTCCTAGTTTCAGCCAGCTAAAATGGAATAAAAATGTAATGTTTTCTCCACAAAGTGGTGGGGGGACAAGGGGGGCAATCGCTACTGCTTGTAAAGCCAGAGTTGGCAAGCCCTGTGTAGCATATATTGTGGTGATATGTGAGCCATGGCATGTTGGATTTCTAACCTCTTTTCAGATGCAAGTAACTGAGCGGAGTAGCCACACAGGTTAACGCACTACCGCTATGGAGCCAAGCTCTGCATTTGGGAGGTGAATGGGTTCGAACTCCACCATTGGCTGTCCTGAGAATGGATCTCTGTGGTTTCCCATTTTCACTTCCAGATGAATGCCAAGACGGTTCCCATTCTTCCAGATTCCTTCTACCTCCTTACCCAATATCATTCACCCAATTCATTTCATTTTCATTAGCTCCTCAACTGAGGCTGGCATCAGGAAGCACATCCAGCAATAAAAAATATCAACTCTTCTAACCCCTGACCTCATATCATGGAGCAGAACTATGAGGTAGACATACAGATGCAATTAACCAGGTGAAAGTCAAGGGAAAACTTTACCGACTGACTATTTCACCTGGGAATCATCTGTTAGAACTGGGGAAGACGATAAGAAATATCACATCCAATGATGAAACTGAGAAACCAGCCAGCTGCTGGCTTCCAACTATCCTTTGCCACATGGAAATTTCTCAGCCAACTGCACAGCGGTGTACTGAGTTATAAATCAAACCTTTCCATGCACTGCCAATGTCTTCTGTTAAGCAGGATCTCACTAGAGTCTGCTCTCGTGACAACCTTCTTTCAACCAGTGACAAAAAGTATACATTGCAGGATACTGGGGGGAACCCTTTGAAGCACTACATTTGGATTCATCTCAGCAAAAACAGTATCCCAGGTGCATAAGAAACTACCAAACATATTCCAATTCTGAAAAACTGGATCAATGAGGTCTCAAAATTGGTGGTTTCAAGGAGAAACCACAATGCAGTACAGGAATGTATCACGTGTCAGATTATAACGCTATTACCATCGTTATGTATTTGATTTTACACATATTAAAAAAATACTGTGTGTTTATTGTTGCTGTTATGGCTCTTGTTAGCTCCACTTAATTATTACTGTTTTGTTGCAAATAATGAAACCCAAAAACATAAATCAGCCTCATCCTGATGTATTTGTAATGAACTTCAACTCTGGGGTGAAAGTTACTTATGGGGATCATTGTAAGTACCTAGGTGTTAATATAAGGAAAGATCTTCATTTGGGTAATCACATAAATGGGATTGTAAATGCACATGGTTATGAGGGTGTTTAAGGGGTTGTAGTAAGGATGTCAAGGAGAGGGCATATAAATCACTGGTAAGACCCCAACTAGAGTATGGTTCCATTGTATGGGAGCTTCACCAGGATTACTTGATTCAAGAACTGGAAAAAATACAAAGAAAACCAGCTCGATTTGTTCTGGGTGATTTCCGACAAAAGAGTAGCGTTACAAAAATGTTGCAAAGTTTGGGTTGGGAAGACATGGGAGAAAGAAGACAAATTACTCGACTAAGTGGTATGTTCTGAGCTATCAGTGGAGAGATGACGTGGAATGACATTAGTAGATGAATAAGTTTGAGTGGTGTCTTTAAAAGTAGGAAAGATCACATTATGCAGATAAAGTTGGAATTCATGAGGACAAATTGGGGCAAATATTCGTTTATAGGAAGAGAAGTTAGGGATTGGAATAACTTACCAAGGGAGATGTTCAATACATTTCCAATTTCTTTGAAATCATGCAGGGAAAGGCTACAAAAACAACAGATAGTGAATCTGCCACCTGGGTGACTGATGATTGATGCTTGGTGTAATTTGCAAGAGAGCAGTTCTTGGCCTCATAGAGACAAAGTGCAACTGCATGCATACTGCAAGCCCACCAGCTGCAGTGTGGACTGTTTCTTGTGCTACACTGAAGAATAATATGCTTTCTGGCAGCCATATTGCATGAAATATAAACATACACTTATTTTTTTTTACAATTTGCTGTACAACACACCGACACAGATAAGTCTTTTGGCGACGATGGGACAGGAAAGAGCTAGGAGTAGCAAAGAAGCGGCCATGGCCTTAAGTAATGTACTGCCCCAGCATTTGCCTGGTGTGAAAATGGAAAACCACAGAAAACCATATTCAGGGTTGCTGACAGTGGGGCTTTTTATTTTTAAAATTTATTTTTGCTAGTTGTTTTACGTCGCACTGACACAGATAGGTCTTACGGCGATGATGGGACAGGAAAGGGCTAGGAGTGGGAAGGAAGCGGCCGTCGCCTTAATTAAGGTACAGCCCCAGCATTTGCCTGGTGTGAAAATGGGAAACCACGGAAAACCATTTTCAGGGCTGCCGACAGTGGGGTTCGAACCTACTATCTCCCGAATACTGGATACTGGCCGCACTTAAGCGACTGCAGCTATCAAGCTCGGTCTTTTTATTATTACAAACATCTATCTTCATAGTGGTTTTGCACTGAAACCACTTACACATGATTGTATTGATACTAGCATTAGTCACACACTAATACTCCTGCCACCGGGCGAGTTGGCCGTGCGTGTAGAGGCGCGCGGCTGTGAGCTTGCATCCGGGAGATAGTAGGTTCGAATCCCACTATCGGCAGCCCTGAAAATGGTTTTCCGTGGTTTCCCATTTTCACACCAGGCAAATGCTGGGGCTGTACCTTAATTAAGGCCACGGCCGCTTCCTTCCAACTCCTAGGCCTTTCCTATCCCATCGTCGCCATAAGACCTATCTGTGTCGGTGCGACGTAAAGCCCCTAGCAAAAAAAAAAAAAAAACTCCTGCCATATGAATCTGTTCTAGAGTTACTATAACTGACAATCAAAACAATGAAACTCACCTGAAGTTGTTATATTACAAAAGAACAAGAATAATACCATGAGTGCTTTTATTATTCAACAAATTTTTCACAGACTACCAATGATTATACAGTATTTGGAAATAAAAAATGAAATATGAGTTTCCCCACTATTGGCAATGATCAGTGAAAGCAGTGAGATGGCTATGAGGTGAAAACACTGTACAGGTTGTGCAAAAACTGACACTTAAATGATGATTACTCCTTGTGACCACTATGCCGGACAAGGAAATGTAATGCAGGAGGTAATTATCTGGTTGCACTTCCCCTTAAAACAATAATCACCACCTTGTCAGCCTCTAGAGGAATATTGTTTCAACATCACCTTGTTATGATAATACTGTAAATGGAGACTAGGATAATGAAAAAAACCAAAGACAAATAGGCAAATAAATTCAGTCTTACCTAATTAAATTCAGTCTTACCTGATAGGGATCTATGAAACGGGGTAGTCGAACTCGCATGACGATATCTTCTCCCATTTCAGCTGCCCTAGAAAATGGAGTAGAGTGGGTGTTAGGTTTACTGAGTCAAGTAAAACAGAGAAGTCTGTGAATACTTTCATACCAAAGAATTCAAATACACTGGCTGGAAAAAAGGCCAAATATACGTTAAATCTAATAAATTACCTTTATTCCTTACTGTAAGCCCCAAGATTAAAGGAGAAATTGAGAAAGTGTAAGGTTACTGTCCGACGCCATAACACTTTCAAACTTTGCAGGCCTCTTTAGTCTTTTTACTTTTGCAATGGTTGTTAACGTTGGCCAATGTCCATGATCCTTGGCAGAAGCAATGGATAATGGCTCCTGGACAATTACTTTAGATTATAAAAGTAAATATACTTCTAGGGGTGGGTGAGTTGGACCCTGGTAGGCATAATGAACACATCTCTCCTCCAGAATCATTTCTAGGTAAGAGTAGCAGCACTGAAACTAACATATTACATTATGTTATATTTCTACCAATAATAATAATAATAATAATAATAATAATAATAATAATAATAATAATAATAATAATAATAATAATAATAATTGTACCGGGTGGTACACCTCCACGCCGCTAATTCAAACTTTGCGCCAGTTGAAACTCCTCTACTGGAGGAAGTCTGAACCTTATCTACTGTGTTAATTCTCAAGTTTCTCAGAAGATGTCCCTACTTGTAAATTTTGAAGTTTCTGAACTGGGTCGTTTTTGATGTATTTTTGTTTTGCCTGTAGTAAGAAGTGTGGACATTCTCTTCCAGATGGCACTACTGAAGGACTACAATTATGCACCCTAGTGCGAAGTGAAAGAACTGTGTTTTTGGAGAAATTTTGAATTCATAAGTTTGTTCTTTGTTAAATTTCTTTCAGTTATTGTTTAAGTTGGCAATATTAACCCTTTCTTTCCGCCAGTTATGAATTCGACCAATAAGGAATTTCTGTAATTAATTTTCCACCAATAATGTGTTTCTTCTTCATCTAGTGTAGGGGTTTTCGTTGTTAGCCAATAAAATGATTGTGAGCGGGTGTTCTCATTCCTGAAACGCCTCGAACTTTCCACGAGGGTATATAAACTGCTGATTTTCGGGTCTCCGGGCCACTTCAGTAACATCTATCAGTGTGTAAAGTACGTAGCAGGGGGCGGGAAGCGCCTCTTTCTTCGGGCAGCAGTTCAACCACCAGGTAATGGCCGTTTAATAACTTCTTTTCTTGCTAGCTCAGCAGTTTAACTCTCGGGGCAGGTCCGAAGCCTTTTTACCATGTAACTTTCCCCTAAAATGTAAAGACACTTGGTATCAATTCTATCTTTTTAAACTACATATTGAGATAGAGAGTGCTTAACCCTCTCGAGCTCCCACTCATATTGCGTTGAGGTGAACTTATTTTCACAACCGTTTCTTCCTTAATGTAATGTAAATTGTCTCCTTCTATAAGTCACCTCTTTAGTATGGGATTAGCCCTTGCATTAGAGGCCTAGCGCCAAGTAGGTTTTAAATAAAGTGTATTAGGAGTGCAAGAACGCCTCCTCTCAAGTTGGTATTTTAGAGGCCATGTAATTGACCTGTTTCTTTTCTTAATAGGCCTCAGTTGGTTGGGTATTTTTACCCCTGTTTTCATGTACTTGGAGGACAGCTTGAAAGTAGAGTTTGGTGTGGCCTTTGATAGGCTTGAACTTAAGAGCGAGTCGCTCTTTCTTAAAATTTGTTTCTGCGTGCCTCGAGGAGGCTTTACTGTGTAATTGGGAGCAAGAGCTCCTGGGCATGATTGGGGTCTTCTGCCTCTTTGTTGAATCTTGTATATAGTAAAGTTGGGCTCATTGCTCAAGAATTATGTGTCTGGCTCTTGGAGCCCAAATCCTGTAACACTGTAATTGTACATTTTCGATTGGTTGCTTGCTACTCTGTACCTGCCACTCTTGTTATTTCTTGATTTTGCAAAGAAAATATAACCTTGTTAAATTAACTTTAATTTCGTATTTTGAGACCTGTTCACCCCAGCACCTTCTTTCACCTCTGCACATCCACAATACTCCGTAATAATAATAATAATAATAATAATAATAATAATAATAATAATAATAATAATAATAATAATAATAATAATAATAATAATAATAATAATAATAATAATAATAATAATAACACCTCTGTGTGGTCCCAATCAAAAGTATGAGTAATGAAACTAAAGTTAGCATACAGTGTACTGCTCAAGAAAGGTCTTCTCTGGTATTAGGAAATTGAGTGGTCAGAAATGTTACCTTCTTATCCCATCAAAGGCCATCGCTATGCTGTCGAGAACTCCACCAGTGGGTTTAGTGATGAGACCTAGTAGTCCTTTTCCAACTCCTTTGAAGAACCCTTCGACACCCTCTTGGTGAGCTCCTGAATGAAAAAAGGGCAGAGAATTACAAATATTCTGCTCTCTTCCAAAATTGTATATAAACATTAAAAATACGCATTCATTTTCATTGGACACTCTTACGTCTTTCCCCATTGAGTCAGCTTGCCTCTGTGAACAAAGCATGCATAAAGACCGGTTCTGCTTCCTCATTTTTTTTTTTACCATAATAAACTTAAATTTAGAGTCCATTATCTCATATTAACTTGCGAGGGGTCACGTCAAAATTGATCCGTGATGAGTCGCCCATGGTTGATTTGACCAGGGAATATAAAATCCCAGTTTTGTAGCAAAACACATAGCATTATTAATGAAAAAAATATCTATGAACAAAATACCAATTTTCTTGCAAAACACATTGTATTGTTAAGTAAAAATATACCCATAAAACAAAATACACAGCAAAATACATATTATTAAAGAAAAGCAAATTCATAAAACAAAATACCAAATGAAGAGAAATATGTCCATGAAACTCACAAAACACTTCTATACCAACAACAAATAAGCAGACAACGAATGTCAGGAGTCACGCACGGTGTAAAGGACCGGGTAATAAGGCAATACCTGAAGTCATGCACGGTGGAAAGGACTGGGCTTACAGAGAAAGCTTTCCAAGCGAAAATAAACATGTGTAGTGGACTAGTCCCTCGAAAGTTACACGAAAGGAGGAAGCTTTACACTGTGAAACTGTATAAATGTTACTCCAGCAACGAGAACAAGTCAAATGTCCATAACATAGACAATCATCAACTGCAGAAAATTGTCAATATAGTTTACGAAGTTTTAACGACAATCATACAATTTAAGCAACATGAATCAATACAATTAGCCAGATCTCAAAAGTTTTTTAAATTTTTTTATTTTTTATTTATTTTTTATTTTTTAAACAATTTAAAAGATGTTCACCCGATGAGTTTTGTCAATAAAATGTTAGACTTAGATAGATTTTAGACAAAAAGTTTTAACTTAAAGACATAATTTTATTGTTATATGACTTGTAATATATTATAAGATTTGTCAATTAGTTTTATAGGAATAATCTTAATCCAAAAAGAGTTGTTTCATGATCTTATACAACCTTAAGCGAATAATAGTTGGCTGATGATGCTCACGAAAAAGGAGCGAAACATGTACCATATAAACATCTTAATAAATATGTAAGTTTGTACTACGTTTTTATTGTATTGAATAGGTGGTAATTAACAAAATTATAAGAATTTGTATCACAAGTAGATCTTCAATATGGACAAAGAAGATGAAATTTATAACCTGCACTGTGAAACTATTTCGAAAGAATAAAAAATGTATGTGCCCGGTCTAAAAGACTGTGACGTGACCCCTCGCGGGTTAAAACCTCTGGATGTCTCATCCTCTATAGTCAAGCTAACCGGTCTTTTTGGCAGCCTATACTTTTGCAATGTACAGTGTCATCACGTAAACTGTAACATGTGTACATCTTCAAAGATGTTCAAGTATCGTACACAAAATGGGTTGAAAGTCAATCATGACAAATGTAAAAGAATATACTTTTAAAAACAAAAAGAAAATATATCATTTCAGTACAAATTTAGTAATTACAACATTCTATCTCATTTCACAAATGAACCATCTTGGGGTTTCATCCAGTTATAACCTGTCATTTAATGAGCAAATTGGGCATATTTATAAGAAATCATTACAAGGACTGGGTTGCATTACTAGATTACAGATAATTTTCCAACTTAACTACCTGCCACTTACTGTATGTATCTGTAGTACATCCCATACTTGAATACCATACATCCGTATGGCACACTTCTATCGAACAGTCATTAAATCTGCAGAGTCTATCACAATGCTGCGAATTTCCGGAAACACTTTTAATTTTTAAATTGTTCTAGTCTTGGTGAATTGCTCACAACTCCTAGAAAAAAATAAACTTCCACATTCCCAGACAGGCACATGAGATTTAGTCATACCAAAAAATCAAACCCCATGGCACAACAACCCCGAAGGGCCATGGTCTACCAGGCGACCACTGCTCAGCCTGAAGGCCTGCAGATTACGAGGTGTCATGTGGTTGGCATGACAAATCCTCTTGGCCATTATTCTTGGCTTTCTAGACTGGGGCGCTATCTCACCATCAGATTGCTCCTCAGTTGTAACACGTAGGCTGAGTGGAAGTCAAACAAGCCCTCAGATCCAGGTAAAAATCTCTGACCTGGCAGGGAATCAATCCTGGGGCCTCCAGGTAAGAGGCAGGCACGCTCCCACTACACCGCGGGGCTGGCATGATTTAATCATACACCATCAGAATGTTCCTGGCAGGGTAGGAGAGGTGGTGGTATATAATCTCTGATCACCAGATTATGTACTAAAAGCCTAGGTATAATTCCCAACCTCTCACAGTGTTCATATGGAGTGAGGGCATGTGATGCTGTTTCACCTGACAGATGGATATATTAAGCTTTGGTGCTATTCGACAGGAGTAGACTACACTGAATCAATAAAAGTAAACTTCCACCTGTTTGATACTAGATTAGTTTTAAGTTACTCACCTGGCATGGCATTACATGGTCCACGAAAAGCCCAGTGTATCTGTATAATGTCCTGTCTATTATTGAATGTCAACCTTAAAGATGAGGTCAGTGCAAACATCAAAACTCGCACATAAACATGCAACAATACCAATGCAAGACTATTGCAATGCCAAAACCTTAACACGAGATTTGTGCAATTCCATAAATAGGTACAGGAAGCAGATGCAACATGATATAATAATCCTTTGTCATGCAGAATACAGAACAAACAAGGTATTTCTACTGTATAGGTCATTTGTCACAATGTACAGGAAATAAGATTGACAGACAATATCTACTTCATGAAGCTACCACGGTTTGTTAAAACACCGTCAAGTTTTTTCCCAGGTTGGACTGTGTTGTCATTTTCTGTACCTTACGTAGAGGAGGTTGCAGACATTTTGAATAAATTACAGCAGTGATTCCTAAATTTTTTGATTACGGATCCCTTAGGACATGAAGAAATTCACAGATCCTTAAATGAATCCTATTATAAATAAGTCTCTGAATTTATGTTATGTGAGCATTGTGTATTTAACATCGTCAGTAGGTCTTGCACATTAATTACCATGCATAGCTGTGAGTTCATAAATAAATGGTGGTATTTATAACCTGCATGTACTTTTTGAGTAATTACATGAACCACTCTTTCTCTGTTTTTCATAGTTTCCCCTCTTAGGATACATTTTACAGCCCGTCTCCACTCGATCTTAGGCATCTCAGAATTACTTTCCCCCTGTGGTTGGAGGTGGTAGAATAACACCTACGGTATCCCCTGCCTGTCGTAAGAGACAACTAAAAGCGGCCCCAGGGGCTCTCAACTTGGGAGTGTGGGTTGATGACCACGGGGCCCTTAGTTGTGTCCTAGCATTGCTTCCACTTACTTGTGCCAGGCTCCTCACTTTAATCTATCCTGTCCAACTTCCCTTAGTCAACCTTTGTTCTTTTATGACCCCAATGGTATCAGAGCAATCGAGGGCTAGGGAGTCTTTCATTTTCACGCCCTTCATGGCCCTTGTCTACCTTTGGCCGATACCTTCATTTTTCGAAATGTCGGATCCCTTTCATTTTTTCTCTCATATTAGTGTTATATAGAGGATGGTTGCCCAGTTGTACTTCCTCTTAAAACAATAATCACCACCACCACCACCATCAGAATACAGATATCTGATAAGGGTGATAAAGGGATCATGAATACCCATTTCTGTCAGCATATACCACATTTCTTTCCATCGAGCACAATCAAATGCCTTATTTTAGTCCAGAAAACATAGCACTAAAGGGATGTTGAATTTTCTACATTTCTCAGTTATCTGACATTGAGAATGTGCTCATGTATTCCTTTATTCTTTACAAATTGAGCTTCATCTTTCCTTTTTTTTTTTTTTTTTTTTAAAATGTCGCACCAGTGCAGATAGGTCTTATGGCGATGATGGGATAGGAAAGGGCTAGGAGTGGGAACGAAATGACTGTTCCTTAGTTATTAAGATACAGCCTGATATGAAAATGGGAAACCACAGAAAACCATCTTCAGGGCTGCCAACATTATCTCCCAAATGCAAGTTGATAGCTACGTGACCCAAACCACAGTGTTGCTTGCTCTGGTGGTATTGCTTTATCTAAGTAGGCTGCCTCTGTGGATCAGTGAGAGAGTGTCGGCGTCTGGATCCCAACCCGGCAGAGGTAGTCAGATTTTTTAAAGGCAGAAAAAAAAGGCCATTTGACACTCTATGTTGTACAATGTCTTCTTCTCGTACCATATCCTCATTAGATGTCTGCTGTCATCAGGGCGATCTGTTTCGGAAAAGACTGGGGGTACTGAGTCCATATCGTTCTCGTAGATTTCGTAGCCAAGATATTCTCCTTCTTCCCCTACTTCTCCTTCCTTCAATTTTACCTTGTAAGATAAGCTGAAGTAGTGTACATTTATAATTTCGAATATGGCCAAACTACTCAAGTTTCTTCTTTCTGATGTTGTTTATGACCTCTAGCCCTTAGTTCAGGCATTGGAGTACTTCACTGTTATGTATTCTGTCAACTCATGATATTTTGTACAATTCCAGCAGCATGTAAAATATCTCTGGAGACACATTTGGTGTTTACCCGACAAAATTAACTAAAAACTTGCCATCTAGCAGGCCTAGAGTTAAACGGAACGTTGAAGCTGATGAGCAGACAGCCAGATGGTATCTAATTAAAATGTATGCACATAGTAGCTGAGACCAGATGATTATTATTTTAATGTAATGCCCGATTATTTTTGGGAAAAGGTATTATCACTGATGTAGTCTAGTCTTTTATCCGTGTTCCATTGGTCCAAATGCTGTTACATATTTTGTGTATGATCTCCAGTGGCTTTGAGCATCTCTGCAGTAATCATATCAGGTCCAGGTGCTTGTCCTTCAGGTGAGCCATAGCTCTTCTTTTAAGATGTTAGATTTCTTCTCTTCTGGAATAATCACACAACCGAGTTTCCCATTGCCATCCATGTACAGCTTGCTGCAGTACCTTCTCCATCGATCAGCAACTGTATTGGTAAACAGTGTTCCAGTTTTGTCCTATGACCCATATTCTTGGTTAAAGGACCTAGTAAGTTTCTTTATTTCATTAAACATACATCTAGTCTCACTGCAGTCCTGGAATTTCTCACCTGTCTCATGTTTCATTGATATAATTCTGTGGCTTAATACAAGAACAACAAATGTCAAAAAACCACAATTGTGGGAATCGAACATTGAAATTGAACGAAAACTGACCATAATTCTGATAATAATTTTTTCTGGAATTTTATATTTCACAGTAAAAATTATGATTATACATGCTACTGATTGAACAATCTTTTCAGTTTATAGCACTTTTTTGAATTAGAATTTTTACTGACATTGGTTGTTTTTGGATTTAATTAATTAAGTAATGTTTAGACATTGGTTGTTTTTCAGAAAATTACTAAAATATCCCCAATTACATTGTTTTAGACATTACAATACTAGTATAATTAAAGTAAATAAAGTTTTTGCATTTTCAGATGTTCACTTCTATACAATATATTGATTTAGAGAAAAATCTGCAGTGTCTCCTGGGCAGTCTGGCAACATATTATGGTGAAAGGGCCTACTCCATGGATGTACAAAGGGCCTTAATGACTGTAGGTCTCTGACTTTTTCTGCTGGCAGTAGTATACACTAGGTGTGTTGTGAATTAGTTGCATGTCATGATTTACAGAATGTCTGCCTCTTCTGCCTCACTCTGACAGTTGCACTCAAACCAGCAAGCTCGTTTCACATTGCGCAAGGTTCATTTTGGTTCCTATTGAATTGGGATTGCTCCTTTTCATCACAGCAAGATTCAATTCACCTCAAGATATACCCTACAACTCTAATAATACTCAATCTTCACTGTGGACTTTTCGAACTACAATTCCCTCTGCGCTAATGTTGATTCACACCTTCTAGAACATAATAGAAACTGGATTTTGTTTATAGTCTGACTTAACCAATTTTAAATGTGCAACTTCGTCAACTAGAGCTGTTTTATTCTGTTTCAAGATAATAGTTGACTACTAATGTAATTTTAAAGATATCATTGTCACTGTTTATATAATTTTGTCACATTCAACTGTTCATATATACCATTTTATGTATATCATTTCAGATCATTTCATCTTTCATCTCACTGAATCACTCTGTTTTAGAAATATAGTTTACATTTGTCTTGGCTAGGCTAATGATGATCCTTGTAGGACCGAAACTAGTACCTGATAATATTGTAATGTTATTGTAAACATTGCATGATTGATATGTATTGAGAAGGTGGAAATAACAAGATTTAGCATTTACTTTACGTGTACTCTTAACTCAATACGGAACCAACTATGAAGTTAAATTGTCTCCTGTTCACGAGGAAAAAAAAAGTTGCCATGACTTATGACTCGACCCTTGTATCAATAAAAAGTGTGAACTCTTTTTGTAATAAATTATTAAAATTGATTGCAGATACTCTTATTTATGTCAAAAAGAATAATATTTTGAATGGAAGGCTGGGTAGGTGGGGCAGAGGTAAAAACATCTACACCAGGTCTTCACCCCAAGGGTCTGCACGCTCTAAATTCAGCTCTGACAACCAGAACCTTATACCAAGAAAAAGAAAGACTCGTTATTCCTGGTCTTTGTATAAATAAAACTTATAACCAGTACATTGTGAACATTGACACAGATTACAGCAAGAGGAGTACTTCAGTTACAATATAAATCACAAATTCACTTACCCTCTGAAGAAAGTTGTATTGATATGATTTAGTGAGACATAAAAATAAAAAGAAGAACATGCACAAAGTACAAGATGCAGCTTCATGCAATTATGTCTTAGTGAAAAATGAAAGTAATTAAGAATATATACAACTATTTTTACTTCAACCTTGCAGATATATGAATATGCAGATTTATTGGAAAATGAACTATAATTCTGTTTACAAAAGAATTAAGAAAATTTCTTTATAATTATGTTAAATATTTTTTTTTTAATGACACATGAGGTTAGAAGATGTATTTTAATTCCTACAGCCTAGGTTTAAATCTTGTTTTTATCTAGACTAAGTTGTGACAGAGTAAAATATGAAATGCATACACTGAATGATCACTTAACTACCATAACTCCCATGAACAGGGAATACAAACACAGTACGTAGGTGCCAAAAGCATAGAAAAGTGACACCATCTTCATTGGGCTGAAACCTTAATTAGGGGGTGAAATGCTAACCGTGGAAGTCTCATGCATGTTTTTGAACTAAATAACTTCAGTTTTTGTAAGAAAAAACATTGTTTAATGTCTCCCAGCCAATCATGAAGAAAATACAGTGAATTTTCCCAGATATGATATTGATTTGTACCACCAAAATTTGTATGTACGCACAAAATGGAAACACAGACAGGATGCCATTTGCATAGCAAAATAAAAGGTGTTATAAAAAAAAACAAAGTGGTGACAATGTGAAATGGTTGTTAAATGGCACACTAAGACCATATAAATTTGAGTTGCTGTAGACATGTATACAACACCTTTTTTTGTTATACTAATTTTATTATTTAATTTTCATTCCTTTCTAGGCTGAAGATATCCCCAACAGAAACGAAACATGTACCTATTACGTTGCTTTAAGAAAAAAATATTGATCACTTCAGAAAGAATTTTGACAATCACAATTACCAGATGCGAACAAGAAATAATATTTTTATCGAGCACAAGACATGTAGACTCTGCTGGAATCAGATTGTATAATAAGCTTCCAAATAAGATTAAAGATATTAGCCCCATCAGTTCATTTGCCAGAGCTTTAAAAAGTTTCCTGCGTAGTAGCTGCTTCTATAGCACAGAACAATACATGATGAAGTGCTAGTAATGATGCTATTACTTATTAACTTGTAAATGTTCTTAATATCTAGTATATAGCCTTAAAAATATGTTAGTGTCAAATTGATTATGTATGTATTTATTAACACCACACTCATAGATTTTTATTTTTATTTTGTCTTCTAAATATTGGTTATTAATATTATTTATTATTTAAAAATCAACATGTGCTGTCCTAACATTGTTTTATTTGGTGTTTCTGTTTTTTCTTTTTCTTTTTCTTCTTTTTCAAAATGTTCATTATTCTGCATATATTATTGTCAGTATTAAGAAATCACTCGACAACTCCCATAGTGTTGGCATATTTCAAAATATATAATTGTACAGTTTATAGAAGCTAAATAAATGAATGAATGAATGAATGAATGAATGAATGAATAAAAACTTTTGTAAGTATTGTAGAGGTGGGAATTTTAATGTTAATATCTTCAAACTGTTCAAAGTTATAATATGGGCTAAACATGTTGCATGTTACTTGTAAGGATGCCACTTGAGTATAGGCTATGAAACTTATGACAGGAGGAATTTTTCTTCTTTTTTTACTGCTTTCCCCACACAATGTTGCAAATGGAGACTCTTTTATGGCCAGATGCAAATCCCACTACTACATGGTTCTGTGGTGGTTGTTTGTGAGTATATGAAGAGGAGAGTATGGGAAAAACATAACAACCCTGTCTCCAAGCCAGACGAATTAACCATACGCAGCTAAAATCCCTAACCCGGCTGGGAAAGGAACCCAGGACCTTTTGTAATGATAATGATGCAATAAATTTCTTTAAAGTTTTATAATTTATTATGCTGTAGAGTTCATGGTTTTCAGTATGAATATTTGATAAACCTACACAAAAAGACAAAAACATTTTTTTTCCCCCTCCAAAATTTCCTATCCTAAAATTAGAGTGTAGGGGTTATTCGATGGCAGGGATTGTAAGTGTGTATATATATATATGGTAATTAAGTAGGTACAGTAGTTTTAATTAAGTGATCATTCAGTGCATCTTGAAGGTTACAGTTACAGAAAGTTTGCATTGAAGTTAATTTAAGCTTCGTTTTGACCCAACCTTTTCTACAATGTTAGTAGTTAAGAACTGAAGTTAATGAAATATGACTCTCTTTCCTGTTTTATGTACATGGGCTATCAAATATTTTTGTACAGGTCCCTTCAATTGGTCTACACATAGCATGGATGCCAACTGCTATGGCTCAAGATGAGTGCACTATCTGATCAAAACTATCCGGACATCTACTTGAAACTGTCGTCTAAGTGTTCCTTGAATATACTGTATTGTAGTCGACATTATTACAAGGTAGGCACACCACTCTTGGCCATTATTACAGCTTGAAGCCTGTGGGGGAGATGGCCCATTCTTCCAACAGTACTGTAGCAAGAGTGGGTTAGTTTGAGATTGGAGCAAAGTTACCCTTCTAGTTCATCCCAGAGGTGTTCGACACGACTAAAGTCGGGGCTCTGGACTGGACTGTCTATTTCTGGAACATTACTGTGCACAAAGCACTCACGAACAGAGCGTGCTTTATAGCAGAGAGCATTATTATGCTGAAACATTTGTTTCTATTGTAGACAACATGCAAACTGTCCTTATCTCTTTTAGTCTTCAACATGTTCTATACTATTACGAGAGGACCAAGTCTTTCCATGAAAAACACCCCCATGCTGTCATCCCACCCCCACGAAATTTTACTGTGGGCACTGTAGAGCCTGGCACTCACCACACCGAAACCCTCCCAACTGACTACCACATGGTATAGTGTAATTCATAGGGACCTGTGTTTTACGTTTTATGTTTTGGTGGAAATCAGGGTTATTTTTTAAGAATCTCGCATTTTTTAAAGAATTTTGTGTTATTTTTAATAATTTTATTATCATTTTTGGTATTTTAAAGGCATAATACTAGCTATAACAGAACACAGAGTGAAAATAAGACTGTTACAGACCAGCTTCTTAAGCAGAATGACATACGCGCATGATGAAGAAGTTAGTAAAATAACCACCTAATCGATACTTTATTATTGCCTCAGGCAAAATTGAATATAAATTAGCACTTACAGGACATGTTTCGACCACTTAGTGGTCCTCTTCAGCTGTATAAATAAAGAATTGAGAAGAAGAAGCATTAGGACAATAAGCACAAATAATAAAAGTACTTTGGAGACTCCTTTGTTAAAAAATGGAGGTCATCAGAACAAGACATCTTGCCTCTTGGTCTTGTTTGGAAAAGATGTTTATTCTGCGCTGTCTATAGGGTTTGTCTTTGAGCGCGACCTGGTGAAGTAACGATGTGACACAGTCTGACAGTTCATGTAAAGCTCTGGAGAGAAGGAAAGTAGAGTTTTGTCGTCATCTAAAATATCATGTGAGGGAGGAGGGAGATTGGGCTGTGCTTCTGCGATGTCGTGTTTGATTATATCTCTTGTCCGTCTTGTCTGTTTTAAGTCTATCCATTCCAAGTATTTACTAATGTTCTCGTATAAGATGTTTTTTGTTTGTTGTTTTCGTTAAGATTCTCTTCACCGTTTTCTAATTTATCAAGAATGATGTGGATGTTTTCAAGGTTGTTCATTAGATTTCCTTTATTTATCATACAGATAATTTGAAGGTCCTGTCTGATATTGGTGAAAAAAAAAGAAAAAAAGTACAAAAGATTCTCTGCCATGGGATCCCATATGAAAGAGTCCAACCACAAATTCACCAATATCAGACAGGACCTTCAAATTATCTGTATGATAAATAAAGGAAATCAAATAAACAACCTTGAAAACATCCACATCGTGTTCTTGATAAATTAGAAAACGGTGAAGAGAATCTTAACGAAAACAACAAAGAAAAAAACATCTTATACAAGAACATTAGTAAATACTTGGAATGGGTAGACTTAAAACAGGCAAGACGGACAAGAGATATAATCAAACATGACATTGCAGAAGCACAGCCCAAGCTCCTTCCTCCCTCACATGATATTTTAGATGACGACAAAACTCTACTTCCCTTCTCTCCAGAGCTTTACATGAACTGTCAGACTGTGTCACATCGTTACTTCACCAGGTCGCGCTCAAAGACAGACCCTCTAGACAGCGCAGAATAAACATCTTTTCCAAACAAGAACGAGAGGCAAGATGTCTTGTTCTGATGACCTCCATTTTTTAACAAAGGAGTCTCCAAAGAAATTTTATTATTTGTGCTTATTGTCCTAATATTTTTTCCTCTCAATTCTTTCTTTATACAGCTGAAGAGGACCACTAAGTGGTCAAAACATGTCCTGTAAGTGCTAATTTATATTCAATTTTGCCTGAGGCAATAATAAAGTATCGATTAGGTGGTTATTTTACTAACTTCTTGATTATATTCATTGATGCGGTCATGAAATGGACAACTTACAATACGCGCATGAGTCGAGTTGAGTGAGTGAAAGAACAAGTTGACCTTGTAAGACTGGTTATTATTTTTTTTTACTTTACGTTGCACCAACACAGATAGATCTTATAGAGACGATGGGATAGGAAAGGCCTAGGAATTGGAAGGAAGCGACCATGGCCTTAATTAAGGTACAGCCCCAACATTTGACTGAAAATAGAAAACTACAGAAAAACCATCTTCAGGGCTTCCGAAAGTGGGGTTTGAACCCACTATCTCCCAGATGCAAGCTCACAGCTGCGCGCCCCTAACCGCACGGCCAACTCGCCCGGTTTGTAAGACTGTGATGGACATGATGGTTTATTTTGGTGGTGAAAAAACTGTTATATGAAGGCAAACACCATGAATTTGCATTATTATGCACATAAAATTGATGAAGTTGACATATTCATGTTATTATCTCATTTCGTTTTATTTTGCAAAATAAAGCTGCCTAATTTTTTAGTTGTTAACAACGTCAAGTATAGGTAACTGTTTTTCAAGCATTTTAGGGAATAGTTTTTAAAAGTCGGTGTTATCACAAATGCAAAGAATGCAGGTCCCTATTAATTCATCGTTCCAAATTACACGTCTCCAGTCATTCACGCATTACTAAACTGTATGGTTGAACACAGTGCTGCAGCAGGTCTGCGTTTAAACATGAAAAAGACCAAAGTAATGGACATAAGCAAACATGTCATTCAACCAGCTAACTTGACAGCAGCTGACACATCACTGGAGCAAGTCCAGCACTTTAAGTATCTCGGCATCGTACTTGATCACAGCTGGAACAATGCTGTTGAAATTAGGTCCAGGATTGAACAGGCAAGGACTCCATTGAAAAGAAACAGGGACTTTAAAGTCAATCTCAGTCTCCCTTTAATTCAGTGTTATGTATTTTCTGTCTTATTTTATGGTGCCGAGACTTGGACCCTAATAGAGAAAACTTTTATCTTTAAAGATGTGCTGCTACCGACGCCTGTTCAGAATATCAGAATACGTAACACTGAAGTACTCCAATGCCTCAACAAAGAGCTACAGGCCATACACAACATCAAAAAGAAGAAACTTGAATACTTCGGCCATTATCATTTGAAATGATAAATATAGACTCCTTCTGCTTATCTCACAAGGTAAAATTGACGGAAGCAGAAGTAGGGGAAAAAGAACCAGATCGACCTGATGACAGCCGACATCCAGTGAGAACATGGAAGAAGAAGAAGACATTCATGGCCCAATGGCTGTACTACTTACAGTACCGAATGCGGCACTGAGCACTCTCTACTAAAATGGACTGATGCTGAGCCTTGACTCCCAGTCCTTGTATCTTCCGGCATACAGTCATGGGGATAGCTGCACAGTTAGTGGCACTGTGGAATTCACGAGTGATGGTATCACACAATGCACCTTCCTCAATACTCGACGGTTCCTGTCGGACAAAACACATGGCCTACCTGACAATGGTTCTGTTGCAGTTGAGTCTTTTCATTTTCATTTCACAACCTCATCCTCAACAGTCAATTTGAGCAACTTCAGAAGGATGGAAATAACCCTGACTGATAGCTTACTGAGGTAGCAACCAATAACCATTCCACGTTCGAAAGTCACTAAGCTCCCTTTGCTGCGTCCATTCTGCAGGTATCTCATAGCACTGAACACCACCGAGCCCTCAGCTGCCCTTTTATATCAGCAGCATTGGTCTTACAAGGAGAGGCCAGACCCTGTATCTAACTGATTTCAATGAGCTTCAATGTACCAGTGGGATGGACACTCAACAGTAACTCGTGTATAAGGGTTTAGGTCAATATGCTTTTGTTTTTGAAAGAAATGAAGTCAAATGTCATGATGGACCAAGTGGAGGTGACAGAACACTGAACATTTTACTTAAACATATCATGTCTGCAACCTCATAATTTCTGAAAAATTGATGGATCTCTTATTCCAATGTAATGCATATATACTTGGAGAGTTACACCGCAATTAACCAGAGTGTTGGCTGAGTGGTCACCGTACTTGTCTGCAAGCTTCGAAGAAGTGAATTCGAGTCTCGTCTTATGCAAAATAAATTAATATTTGAGGGAATGTGAAGATAAAAAAACAAGCAAAAATATTTCATTACACTATTTTCTACCTGAAATCAATATTCACACAGTTACAGCTGGATCTCCCCCTATGTTAATTTGAGGTAGAAAATAAAGTTCACTGCAGTTTTCCTAATATTTTAATTCGCATTTTTATCTTCACGTTCCCTCAAATACTAATTTATTTTGCACAAGAAATGTAGCTGCGACGAGACTCAAATTCACACCTTCGAAGCTTGCAGACAAGTACGGTGACCACTCAACCACCACTCCGGTTAATTGCAGCGTAACTGTTCAAGTATACAAGCGTTGCATTGAAATTGGAGATTCATAAATTTTTCGGAAATTGTGAAGTTGCGGACTTGACATGTTTAAGTAAAATGTGTTCGCCTTTTAGTGTTCTGTCACCTCCAGTTGGTCCAAAGTGGATCCTGCGTTATGACATTTGACCTCATTGTTTTTGAAAACGGAAGCGTATTGACCTTATCCCTATACACGAGTTACTGTTGAATGTCCCTCCACCAATGGCACATTGAAGCTCATTGAAATCGGTTGGACGCAGGGTCTGGCCTCTCCTTGTTAGTCACATCTGGGCTCTAATATACCTGTACATAGGGGTCCCGGTTACTTTTGATCACATAGTGCTGCTAGTTATGTAACTGTAGTGTCATTAGCCCTGACTTGCCTGACAAAAGTTCATGCCAAAGTTAATGTTTTTAAAGCTAATAGAGTAAGAAGATGTGACAAGTTCTAATTTCTAAGCCTATTAGAGAAGAGTTGGTGTTTATAGACTCCTACCTGTCGGTTCTCTTTCTATAATGTTGTAGTGTGGGAGAAGGAAGAAAGAACAGGAGGAGCACAGCATTAGTACATCACATTCCTCTAAACAGAACATTCCACACCAAACATACATTTAGTTTAGGTTCAAGAAAACATTATTCATCCAAAAATAGTCATTAATTTACCATAATTTTAACAGAAACATAAAAGCCCAAGGGAAGTAAGATGAGCCCCACACTTACAAACCCATGAGACCCATACAAATTAATCGGAACATGACAACATACACATTTGTTGTTTATGATACAAAGCTTACTGACAACACGACTGGTAACAGAGGATTCCAAGTCACCATAGGAAACAATATTAGCAGCCAGAAGTTCCTCCAAAATGGCTCACCTCAAGGATCAGTATTAGCTCCTCTGCTATTTAGCCTCTACATTGATGATATGCCAGAAACAGCCTGCAAGAAATTTGGCTTTGCTGACGACTGGGCCATAGCAACAAGGCACACTCTGTTTGACCAAGTATTGACAACTGATCTGTCTGTACTAGCAGAATACTTCCGGAAATAGAGACTCAGACTTCATGCGGCTAAAACTGAAGTGTCTTGTTTCATTTTAATGATAGAGAATCCAATAGAACACTGGAAATGTATATGGATGGTACACGCCTTATCCACAATAAAGAATCGCCATTTTTGGGTGTCACACTAGATAGAACTCTGTCTTAAAAATCACACCTCACAAAAACTGCCGCTAAACTGAGAACAAGAAATAATACCATTCAAAAACTTCGCGGAACCATGTGGGGATCATCTGCGATAACTCTGCAGACTTCTGCACTGAGCCTTGCGGAATATTGTGTACCAGTATGATTGAACAGTACCATGTAAAAAAACGTTGATGTCCAACTTAATAATACTACATTATGTATATTATTTCAGGAACAATCAGGTCTACACCCACCATCTGCCTGCCCTAAGTCACATACCAACTTCAAATCTTCACAGGTAAAAAGCATTGATTAGGGAATACAATAAGATCTCAGCAAACCCTGGACTACCTCTGCATTCTGATATTCCAGACCTCAGAATCAACAGACTTCATTCAAGACATCCTTCTCTCAAACTTGGAAATAATCCCACTAGATTTAACATCATTGTTTCCTGGAGAAGAGAATAGCTTCAAAATACTCCAGAAACATGTCAGCTGTTACCTTGCATTTCTGAGACGGTCCCTGGGTTTGATCTACCTCACAAAGTATGGACAACACTCATTTCGGTTGAGAACAGCGCATGGAAGCTGTGGAGACTCATTCTTCATGTGGGGAGTGCAATCCTCACCCATATGTGAATGCGGCGCACCACATCAGACAATTCAACATATTAGGGAAGACTGTAGAAATAGAGCTTATGGAGGGGAGTACTTTATGTCATTTTAAATGATGTCCTCAAGTCAATTGTAACTCATCACAAGTAATAGCAGTATTAATTAGGTTGACCATACTTAACATTTTATTTTGGAACTGTTAACTGTCAATATGGATCACAAAATGAAATTTGCAACAATAACCCACGGGAACCCATGAAATCTGACCACAGGAAAGTGACCTTCTATTCTGAAAATAACATTACTTTTCGATGAATAATTTTTCTATCACCTGATATTTTTTATAACAATTATTAAAATGAACATCAATTATTTCTTTAATACATGTAGCATATTATTAATTATAATTTTTTACACATTTCAATGAAGTTATGTTGGGACAGACAGAGAGATCAAACAGAAAGTTCATTGTAAATTATAAAGAACAGTATCAATGCATTTAATGATATGTATACATAAGGTGTTCTTCCTGATATCCGCTAGATACTGAATGGATTGGCAATTATTAGTGAAAATAGGTCGTTGTATCCCTTGACTTGGCTTTGATCCTGAGAAGGAGACTGCATGCCTTCAACATCACTACTGTGCGGGACAGGGGAGGGAGAAGAGTGCTGTTAAAGCATTCATTTCTGAATTGCTGCCAACCAAAGAGAGTGAAACAAATGGGGATCGTATTGGTCTAAACATCAGATACTTCATATGTGCATGTTTACTTTAAACAGATACATTAAGAGAGAGAGAGAAAAAGAAAGAAACAGAGGCAAATTTAAAGAAGTGCAGTGCTGTAGATACTTGTGACTTGTGGTTGCCTTGCATGCACTTTGCAGTCCTGAGAAACGTTTACAGGAACCTAACAAAAATGTACACGGCTATAATGTTTTACTGGTATTTCTCTTGTCAAATATCAAATCACTAAATATACTAACAGATTAGATATACATAAAGCAAATTAAATATGGGGAAACTTCTAGTGATGAAATGGCGTACGGCTTTTAATGCCGGAAGTGCCTAAGGACAAGTTTGGCCCGCCAGATGGAGCTCTTTTGATTTGACACCCGTAAGCGATCTACACTTATTAAAGAAACTATATAAAACAGTTTATCTTGGGTCCACCTTGTCAATACACTTTTAATGATTGAAAATTATTTATTCTACCATACATGTTTGAGGGACAATTCATCAATGAAGTCAAATCAAAGATTCTTTGATAAGCTTAAATACAATAGATATTTGATTTGATCCTGTATTGACTTGTCTAAATCTATAAAAGAAACTATTTAAAATAGTTTACTGGATCCACCTTGTTAATACACGATCAACACGTGGTGATGAGGATAAAATGGTGATGAAGACAACACACACACCCAGGCCCCGTGCCAGCCGAATAAACCAATTATGGTTAAAAGTCCCAACCCTGCCGGAAATCGAACCCGGGACCCCTGTGACCGAAGGCCAGCACGCTAACCATTTAGCCATGGAGCCGGGCTTCTGCTACATGATGTCATATTGGATACTTTGTTTATGAATATTAAGCATTTGTTCCATCATGACAATTATCCTTTCTTGAATTTAGCAGGTATGTTGTTTATATCTTTTTACTGAATATCCAAGATGTTAAAATTACTTTAATTAGCCAGTCATGGAAAATCAATTAAATAACTAACCTACAATAGCACCGATAAATGGTCTGGGGAACGAACAGCAAAGAAGTACAAGAACAACTTGATGCATTGACAAAAAAAATTGAAAAGTATGGTATGAAGATCAATGCAGAGAAAAGCACAACCATGGTGATATCAAGAGGAGAAAGACATTGTGAAAATTGGTGGTCAAAGCCTTGAAATTATTGACAGTTTCAAATACCTAGGGAGTGAATTAATGCAGAATACAAGGCTGTAAGAAACCTTGTCCAGAATAAGAAAAAGTCTAGAGAGAATGTTTAAAATATATTATGCACCCATATTGACCTACTATGCGGCTGAGACTTGGACAGTGACGAGTAGGGAAGAGAGGGAGCCAGTGAAATGAAATACCTAAGAAGTACGATAGGAAAGACAGATTGAGAAACAAAGATATGAGAAAGGAGGTCGGAAAGGAAAACCTAAATGATAGAATTGAGAGGAGTAAACTAAGGCGGTTTAGACATGTAAAGAAGAGAGCTATAAATAAGATTTGGAAGATTTATGAGAGAGTAATATTATGAAACATCCGTGGACCGCATAAAAAGAGCATGACAAATGCGATAGTGTTAAAACTGTGAGCACATTAACAAGGCTCTCCTGTAGTATGTGTCAAAGAGATGTTAAGTACAGAACAAAAATGACCAACGGGACCCTATATGGTAGTTGGATCGAACCATCTGGATGGCCAGGAACTATAAATTCTCGTCACTTAACAAAATATTGATGGAATCCTTGGTTATGTACATTTTTGAGGACCCTTAACAGTTTCTAACGAAACCAAACCAAATGGTGCAACAGCCCCGAAGGACCATGGCTTACTAAGCAACTTCTGCTCAACTGGAAGGCCTGCAAATTACAAGGTGTTATGTAGTTGGCACTATGAATCCTCTCAGCCAATATTTTTGGCTTTCTAAACTGAAGCTGCCATCTCACCATCAGATAGCTCCTCAATTGAAATCACATAGGCTGAACAGACGTCGAACTAGCCATCCGATCCAGGTTTAAGAATCTTATTTTGAAATACCTGTCTTGTCTTATAATGTATACAAAAAAGAGTTATATCATTAACAAATACTGTTTTTTATAATTTATAATGAGCCATTTTAAAGGAACAAGATTACAGGTTCTTTATTGTGATGAGAATATTGTGGTGCTTGGCCTTAGTTAAAACATCCATGGGACTACCATTTAACTACTTTCTTAGGTATAAGGTAAAAGGACTTACCAACAATGGGCTTCATGATCACCCCAGACAAGCCAAGGACAACTCCCATGACAAAAGTTCTCCCAGCAAGGAGAACTGTTTCTGGGAGATCACTGCTCTGTTGAAGAACGAATCTTCTTCTCTGTAAAACAGAGAAGTACTGGTAGTAGAAACACACAAATTGGGGTTCCACAGGGGAATGGCTTGGTTTAAGTCTATTTCTTACTGAAACTTACAAATTGTAAATAAAAGAAGAAGAAAGTTATATTAATCGATATTGACCAATTAATCTTAACAGAGTTAAACAGTTAAAACTACCAGTTTCTATTTTGTAGTATTTACTTCAACATATCTATATACCAGTACATAAAATAAGAGTTTTTTTTTGCTAGTTGCTTTACGTCGCACCGACACAGATAGGTCTTATGGCGACGATGGGACACGAAAGGGCTAGGAGTGGGTAGGAAGCGGCTGTGGCCTTAATTAAGGTACAGCCCCAGCATTTGCCTGGTGTGAAAATGGGAAACCATGGAAAACCATTTTCAGGGCTGCCGACAGTGGGATTCGAACCTACTATCTCCCGAATACTGGATACTGGCCGCACTTAAGCGACTGCAGCTATCAAGCTCGGTAAATAAGAGTTTTGTCTGTACATTGTTCAGGATTTGAAAAGAATGGTATTTCTGTATTGGTCATGTCCATAGTAACAAGGAAATGCACTTTTTACTTTTCCGTAATTTCTGTCTGTCTGTCTGTCTGTCTGTCTGCCTGTCTGTCTGTCTGTCTGTCTGTCTGTCTGTCTGTCTGTCTGTCTGTCTGTCTGTCTGTCTGTATGTATGTATGTATAGGCATCACGAGAAAACAGCTGAAGAGAATTTAATGAAAATCAGTATGTGAAGTCAGGGGATGAGTCACTACAAAGGCTATAAATAATTTTATTCATGCTGAGTGAAATGGTAGTTTAGGGGAGGGCCTGTAATTTAGTTCTCAAATATTTATATTGTACCAGGCGGTACACCTCCGCGACGCGAGTTCAAATCTTGTGCCAATTGAAACTCCTCTACAGGAGAAACTCTGAACAAGAAAATCTGTATTAACTCAACGGTTATTCAGAAGATGTCACTACTATAAATTTTGTAATTTTGAAGTGTTCTGAACTGTGTCTATTTCGATTTGTGTTTGTTTGCTCAGTATCAAGAAGTTTGGACATTCTCTAACAGATGTCTCTACCAAAAACTATGATAACGCACTCTGGTGCAATGGAATGAACTCCCTTGCAGAAATTTTGTATGCTTAAGTTTTGCCTCTACTAAATTTTGTTCTGTGGTTTGTGGGTTGGCAATATTAATCCTTTCTTTCCGCCAGTTTTGAACTCAGCCAATCCCGAATTTCGGTAATTAATTTTCCACCAATCATAGCTTTCTTCTTCAAATTTCCATGTGTAATGCTTAGTCTACCAATAAAGTCTGGTGGGTGTGTCTACTCATTCTTGAAAGGTCTCGAATTTTCCACGAGGGTATAAAAACTGCTGATTCTCTTGTGTTGAGGCCACTAGTATAACTTCTACTCTGTGTGTGTGAATATGAATCAGGGGGCGGGGAGCGACTCTTCTACAAGGTAATGGCCATTTAACTTCTTTATTTTTTTCGCTAGCTCAACAGTTTAACTCTTGGAGAAGGTTCGAAACCTTTAATATGTAATCCATCTCCTTAAAATGTAAATCCTTTTTTTCTGTCTATGTAAAAACTACTATTTCTTGAACTGTAATTCGGGGATAGAGAGTGCTTCACCCTCTCGAACTCCCCTTCATTTTGAAATTGAGGTGACTGCGCTTTTCTAACCGTTTCTACTCTTCCTTAAAGTGTTTAAATCTTTCAGACGAGTCACCTCCTTAGCTTGGGACTAGACCCTGTATATCGGCCTAGAGCCACCTAGGTTTTAATATGTAGAGTTAGGAGTGCAAATTTACGCCTCCATCCCCTTTGCTTTGGGCCAGTAACTTAACTTGATGTTTTGTTTTCTTCATGTGAAGGCCCTGTAGGTTGGGTATTAATTACCCCTGTTTCCTTATGTGCCTTAAGGGCAGATAGAAGTGAAGTTTGTTGTAGCCTTTGAGAGGCTTGTAAAATTGAGAGCGGGTCTGCTCTTTTCCTTAACATTGTAATTAGGAGCAAGTGCTCCTTGGCATGATGGGGTTTTCTGCCCCTTTGTTCATTTTTGTACCTTGGTAAAGTTGGGCTAATCGCTCAAGGATTGTGATTGTGGGGCTCGAAGCCCAAAACCTGGTAAAAAACCCCTGAACGGGAAAAATTATTTTGTACCTGCCTTTCGTTGTTATTTCACCTAGTGGAAATTGTTGAATGTTGTTATCTGTTATTTGTTGATTTTGAAAAGAAAATATAACCTTTGTTAAAGTTTTAAATTAACTTTAATTCTGTAGTTGAGACCTATTCCAGCCCGCACCTTCTTTCACCTCTGCTGTTCCACAGAGACCTCGGAACATATATTATCAGTGGTCCTATCAATAAATACTACATAACAAAGGTTATATAGAAACAAATTTCCGATCATTTATGTCTTATACATTTTTGTCGTACTGGCTATGATAACACAGATATTCATAAATTGTATTTTGTTGCTAAGTCCATATCAAAACTGATATTTTAAGTGGTTTTTACAGAATAAATTATTCGATGAAGGTACTGCACAATTATACCTGACAAGCAAATTATTACTCTAGGTTTCGCCACACAGTGAGTGAAAGACAGTCCGTGGGAAATGGTTAAATATTTTGGCTAGTACATCATGGAAAATGGAGGATTAGACAGAACAATAAGTCACAGGATTCAGGCTGGATGGAGAAACTGGAGGAAGATTACACAGGATATCTTATTCATAAGTTAGAAGTAACAGACATGAAAGTAGTGAGAATGATTGCTGGTACAAACAGGTGGGAACAATGGCAGGAAGGTACTCGGAAAGAGGAGATAAAGGCTAATTTAGGAATGAACTCGATAGATAAAGCTGTACGCATAAACCGGCTTCGGTGGTGTGGTCATGTGAGGCGAATGGAGGAGGATAGGTTACCTAGGAGAATAATAATGGTCTCTGTTATGGAGGGTAAGAGAAGTAGAGGTAGACCAAGACGATGATGGTTAGACTCAGTTTCTAACGATTTAAAGATAACAGGTATAGAACTAAATGAGGCCACAGCACTAGTTGGCAAATAGCGGATTGTGGCGACGTTTAGTAAATTACATAAAATCAGCTTCATGGCCCGTATAGCACTTATACAGATTCACAACCAAGTATTTTTTATTTTCCACCTTGTCGATACACTAAATTGCTTAAGGCAACTTATTGGTTAAAAGTGGTACATGTTTCGTATATTATCAACATCTTCAGCCACATAACACTGTTTAGGGAAACATTCATATAATGACAAAGTATCAATGTTTTAGGGGAAGTGTCCTTAAAATTAACATAAGAAGTCTTCTTGGTTGTGAATCAGTTTAGTAAATTCACAGAGACTTGCAGACTGAATGCTGAAAGGCATAACGGTCTATAATGATTATGTATGTATGTATGTATGCATGTATGTATGTATGTATGTATGTATGTATGTATGTATGTATGTATGTATGTATGTATCTATGATGTATGTATGTATGTTCCTTTGAGTCTCTACTGTAAATACCTGAAAATAATCTGAGCTGAACTGCTGTAACAGTGAATTTTTCAAGAGATCGTAATCCCCTCCGTCCGCAGGGTAATGCGATGCCCGAATGTTTTGTGTCACTAAGGGTTAAGTAAGTAGCTTTTCCTTCTTTCTTTCTTCCTTCATTCTTTAGATAGATATATAGATATAAATTCTATGTAAGCTATGTGTCATACCTTTTTGTAATCCTCATCAAAGCTGAGGTTACTCAGTATATCTCCAAGTGACGAAGTGATGAGAGACACGGATCCAGCCGTTCCTCCCACCACATGACCCAGAAGACTCTGAGCTCCATAACTGAGACCTTCAGCAAACTCCTCAGGTCCTTCCATCACACCCTGGAATAACAAAAACATTTAACTTGGAAAATCTTACAAGCAATTTCTGTCTCGTGAGTTTTACGAGTAACTCTCAATTTTATTATAGACACATATTCGTTGACAAGACTTGATTGTTAAGACTCACAATCCTGTTTTAGAGAACACAAGTAATTCTAACATCTTGAACAACCTGGGTACACTTGACCTGAGAAGCTCTTTACAGTTCTCTGATCCATACCAAATGCAATACTCTTCCAAGATACTTCCCTATACACGTTCTCCACAGCCCAACATGCAATTGGCATACTCATCATGTGCCCCGTCCATGCTTAACCTTATAACAACGTTCTATCTTCCACCGTCTCACAACTCTTGGCAACTCACTGCCCGATATTGACATATTCACACCCTTTGTGTCCTTCAAACACAAAATTAAATGATTCCTTCGAAGTCCTCTCCAGGTTTCCATTTTCTTTCGTCCTTCCAAAATATGGCCTTTCCTCTTGCCAACTCTGTAACCGACCTTTGCCAGTTATCGTTGCATTCCTGTTACATTGTTATTGTTGTTAACTTTCTGTTGGTACTTAATATTGTAGTTTATACCAATTGTTATCTTATTATACTTATTTAAATTTGTTACATTAATAGTGTAAAATAGTGCTCCTCAGCTGTATCTAATAATTAAATAAAAAATAAATAAATGTTAAAATAAGAAAAACATTTTTAGTAAGAATTTGTCTTGGTCATATCCACCTAGTAAGAATTTGTCTTGGTCATATCCACCCAATCAATACTTTATACAAACATTTTTAGGGCATGTTATGGTGCTTTCTTTTGGCCTTCTTCAGTTATCAACATTGAATAAAATTAATGGAGTGAATGAACAAGACATTAAAATGTGAATAAGACAATACAATATTATACTTCAAAACTTGAAATTTTCCTCATGGAAATAAATACACATCAATGATCACTGATCAAAATGTTATTATAATGGCTTAATCATGAAAGGTAAAAAACGGTTTAAAAAATCGTTCCAAAACAGCACCAGAATGTTTACTGCTGAGTTAAATATTGCGAACGAGTTATAAAACTGTTAATGGGTCACTGAAGTCACCCGGCTCATTTAATTCTCGTCAGAGGTTTAAGATGGGATGCCCTTGCTGATGTAATGTCATTCTTCGAGTGAAAATTCCAACCAGGGATCGACAGGGACTCAAATTTCAGTCGTCTGGGTGAACAGCCAGCATCTAGGCCACCACACTAATCAAGCCCTAATAATAATTTATTTCTTAATCCGTTTACACCCCATGGTTGTTTTTTCCCCCTCGGACTCAATGAGGGATCCCACCTCTACCGCCTCAAGGGCAATGTCCTGTAGCGTCAGTCTTTGGGTCAGGGATACAACTGGGAAGGAGGAATAGTACCTCACCCAGGCGGCCTCGCCTGCTATGCTGAACAGGGGCCTTGTGGAGGGATGGGAAGATTGGAAGGGATAGACAAGGAAGAGAGAATAAAGTGGCCGTAGCCTTAAGTTAGGCACCATCTGGGCATTTGCTTGAAAGGAAGCGGGAAACCACGGAAAACCACTTCGAGGATGGCTGAGGTGGGAACTGAACCCCCCTCTACTTAGCTGACCTCCCAGTAGTTTAACCACTTATTCACTAGATGCCAGCACTAAGTGATTTTACCTTCTTTAGAGTCTCCAGTTCTGATACTGTTAGATAATTCCAAACCGTACATGATAATTGGCACTGTTCTGGCATTAACCTTCGAACTGGTAATGTTTAATCTTGTGCTGGCAGCCATATTTGGCAGCTTTTACTTGTCTTCTTCTTCTACTTCTTCTTTTGAGACCACATTGGATCACTTTAATCAATCCCTTGGTTTGTCGATTTCTTGGTAAGAACTGTTTGAGCCTTGCCTTGCAGTCCTCCCAGTACTTTTTCATACGTGTTGTCTAAATGAAATACAAAATATCTGCAAGATACAAAATAAATGTGCAAAGTTTTATATATCTACAGAAAGCTAATAAACTGAGGACTGTCGTGGTGACATGAAATTACACAAATATTTTGACCAGAATGGTAATATAGTAAGTGAGATTGAATCAAGGTGTAGTAAAGCTAATGCAGTGAGCTCGCAGTTGCGATCAGTAGTATTCTGTAAGAAGGAAGTCAGCTCCCAGAGAAACTATCTTTACATCGGTCTGTTTTCAGACCAACTTTGCTTTACGGGAGCGAAAGCTGGGTGGACTCAGGATATCTTATTCATAAGTTGGAGGTGACAGACATGAAGGTAGCAAGAATGATTGTTGGTACAAACAGGTGGGAACAATGGCAGGAGGGTACTCGGAATGAGGAGATAAAGGCTAATTTAGGATTGAACTCGATGGATGAAGCTGTACGCATAAACCGGCTTCGGTGGTGGGGTCATGTGAGGCGAATGGAGGAGAATAGGTTACCTAGGAGAATAATGGAATCTGTTATGGAGGGTAAGAGAAGTAGAGGGAGACCAAGACGACGATGGTTAGACTCTGTTTCTAACGATTTAAAGATAAGAGGTATAGAACTAAATGAGGCCACAACACTAGTAGCAAATAGAGGATTGTGGCGACGTTTGGTAAATTCTCAGAGGCTTGCAGACTGAACGCTGAAAGGCATAACAGTCTATAATGATAATGTATGTATGTATGTATGTATGTATGTATGTATGTATGTATGTATGTATGTATGTATGTATGTATGTATGTATGTATGTATGTATGTATGTATGTATGTATGTATGTATGCATGTATGTAATATACAGTCTGTTCAAAAAGTGTAATTCCTAGATCCAAAATAATAACAAAACTTTCGATCATATATACAGTAAACTGGAACATGTCACAAACAAGCTGAGATTGTCAATAATGTATCTGTAAGGCACTAGCACTCCGAGAGGTACAGTCTTGAAAATATTAGGGAAAATGTATTGGCATGCAATCATTTGGAAGCGTGACCTTAGACCACGTTGTTATGATAGTTTGCTTTATGGGAGTTTCGTCTTCACTTTCACTTTCCGATATTTGATGCGAAGAAATAGCTGATAAACATTCCAAATCTGACTCTGAATCTGTCGGTTCATTCTCAATAACCTCAAAGTCAGATCCGTCATTTTCATCTTACAACAAATTTCGCACTCCTTCATTACTAACTTTCTGTAATGAAGTGAAGATGCCATACTTAGACACACACTGTACTAAAAATGTACTGTGTATGATCAATCAAATAACAATATTATATATAGAAGTAAATAACTCACACCAAATGGAAAACTATGAAATAAAATTAAATAGACTAGCAAAGCAGAGCCCGTGAAGGTTTGTTTACAAACCCTACAGAAATGGCGCTCAAACAGATGGTCATAAAACTGCACTCATTTATTTTTGTGATATTGCGCCCAAAGAGGTTGTAAATATGAATGAAACGCAACTTGTGCTGCTGTGGAGACTGAGAATGGCAAGAAGTAGACTGTCATGACATCTGTTGACGAAATAAGGAAATAACAAGAAGAAATACCATGTCGAATATTCGAGAGTTGCAAGTTCTAGGGTTAAACAGTCATGACCTGTTACACCTGTTACACACAAAATATTTCACTGGTGCAAGTACTTGGAGAGAGATCAACTTATACGTTACGTCCAGTAGAGCAGTAAACCTCTGTTCTACTCTCAGGATCCTTTCTAGGTGGTGATATCTCAATGGGGATGACCCTTCATATAGCTGCACTTACTAGGAATGGTTCATAGAAGAAATCGCCAAACCCTTCGGTGAAGTCGGCGACAAGTCCGTACGGGTTCCCCAGTACGTCGAGCCCCAGCACCAAGACGTGGAACTGTTGAATCAGCTGACTGCTGTAGTGCCTGTAGACTTCTGCCACCTGTTGACCAGGAGGTACAAGACATCCCTTCTGTTCGAAGTAGGCCATTCTATAAAATAAAACAGTCAACAGGTAGAAATAAAATCATGGCCTTTGCTTTCCACGTTTGCAACAAATCACAACGATTCTTATAATGCTGAAATGTTTGGATAAAATATTGTCCTTAATGTAGTCTCAATAAAGTCGTATATAGAAAGATAGGAACATTAATAGGTAAACACAATGACAGGTACGCTTGTTGTATCTCATGGGGATCACTGTAAGCACCTAGGGGTTACGTGAACAAATCGTATCCACGAAATTTCACTATCATTTATCTGCCAAATGAAGATAATAATTGCTTTCACTGAAATAAAGTGTAAAATCTGCGGTAAATTAAGAAATACCGTAATTACTAGAGAAATATCTATACGTATTTACAGGCTGTAGACAGGACTCCCTTATGATGCATTCCACTGCTTGTGCCGTCTTTTGTTTCTTGCTTGAGGTCCAGGACTAGCACCGACGAATGGGAGTGCTGTATCTGTGAATTCTCATTATCTTTGTCCATATGACTAGCGCGGGGAGTTCAAACAGCAAAATAGCATGATCCCTGGACCAATAGATATATCACTTAATGAATGAATTAGGGCAAAAAACAAATGAGCAACATGTAGGAAATGACACCTAATTAATTCAAACAAGTTCAGTGAGCAAAGACATCACACACAAAAGTGTTAGACAAACAAAACACATACAGAAGCGCTGCGACATAGCAGAAAAAATAGTTGTAAGGTAGTAAAGTATATATCCATATTATTCTCTACAAGCAAAATATTTTGTACTATTTATTAATTTACTGCAGATTTTACACTTTATTTGAGTAAAAGCAATTATTTTCTTACATTTGGGACAAAAATTACAGTGAAATTTTGTGGATATGATTCGTTCACATAACCGCACCTACTGTAGGTGTTCATTTCTTTTTTTTCCTTTTACAATTGACTTTACTTCGCAGTGGGATAGGAAGGAGCTGGGAGTTGGAAGGAAGCGGGAGTGGTCTCCTAGGGTAGCTGTAAAATGAGGTGTGAATTGGAACCTCTGTATAAAATCGTGAGGCTAAAATGAAGAATACCATGTGGTCACCTTGTGTGTAGGGCTCCTTGTAGAGAACATTTGTTAGACTACTGGACCATTCAAATGACAACAGTAGCTGCATGACCACGTCTTACACAAGACATAGTTCCTGTGTTTAAGAAATCAATTTTAATTTGTTAGAACATATGTTTTTATCATTGCATTTGGAGAAATAGGAGACAGTTCAAAGTGATATTCAATAAGGATTTCACAATTTCGTATAAGAAGACGATCTGCTTTTAGTCTCTGAACACATGGTTTCAGAATGGCTAAGTGATAGTGTTTCAATGACATTTTATCACAATTTTTATTTAGTATAGTCCATATGTCACACTTAGTGTGCCAGAATTTTAAGCATATAAGGTCACAAGGCTAATTAGCTACTTCTTGTTTTAATATTTAAGGTTAGTATTGGATGCGAAAAAGCTCGGAAGAACTCTACTCGCTGACCAAAAGATTCACTTCAATCGCCCGGAAAAGATGTATGCAATTCTACGGACATCTAGCACGAATGGATGACTCGCAACTGACAAAGAAAATCTTCCTCATTATCAGCGGAACCTGACAAAATAAAGTACGGTGGCTTGCCGACACCCAAAAAGATCTCGCAGAAGTCGGCGTTGACCCACTGACAACTACACGGGCTACATTTAGACACAAAATTAATTTGCACAGCTTTGAAGCCAGACAATGTACAAGAAACTTGAAACTCCAGGAGGCATGGACTCAAGAAAGACGACAGACTCACAGTGCGAGGATGAAGAAGTTTTAGGAGGATAAGAGAAACAAGAAGAAGAATGCTAACTAATGGTTCTACGTGCTCCTTAGAGGGCCTAACGCATATATATATATATATATATATATATATATATATATATATATTTAAGGTTAGTATTTTAAGACTGATTAAGGCCGAAGATGCCCTATAGAAAGGGTGAAACATGTCTCGAAGGTGTCTGTAATTGTATGTATTTGTAACCACTTATAAGTGGACAGTATTGAATACGTGGACTAATAAAATACCCTATTTGAATTTTAAGTTATAAATATTCGCTACCCGTCACTGTACAACTAAACATGAATTACATTTCCAACTTCTGAATGGAATGCGAAATACAAGCACAAACAGGCTCATTGTGTTATTCAACAATGTCGCTGCTAACCAGCAAGCAAAACTGAGCATTTCTGAGGCTAATGACTTGCTCCCTGAAGGTGCAATTTATCCTGTGAAGTTCAAGAATTCATGCAAATGCGGCAAGGGCTCTTACCCGAGTTGGAAATCACGTTCCTTCCACAAGGGATGACAAATAACATTTTCAGGGCTAGGAAATATGTGATCATATTAAGCGGCAACAGCAACAATTTGTGACTGATAAGTGAGGTATTTTTGTATAGATTTAATACGATGAGAATCGGGACTTCGAATTTACAACGTGCTAAGCAGGAAAACGTGTTAATGAGGAACGCACTAATGATGTTTCACTGTATTTAGTGGTTGTAGTAAGGATGTAAAGGAAAGGGCGTATAAGTCTCTGGTAAGACCACAAATAGAGAATGTTTCCAGCATACGGGACCCTCACCAGGATTACTTGATAGGAAAAAATGAAATGGCGTACGGCTTTTAGTGCCGGGAGTGTCCGAGGACAAGTTTGGCTCACCAGATGCAGGTTTTTTGATTTGACTCCCGTAGGCGAGCTGCGCGTCGTGATGAGGATGAAATGATGATGAAGACGATACATACACGCAGCCCCCGTGCAAGCGAAATTAACCAATTAAGGTTAAAATTCCCGACCCTGCCGGGAATCGAACCCGGGACCCCTGTGACCAAAGGCCAGCACGTTAACCATTTAGCCATGGAGCCAGACTACTTGATAGGAGAAGAGGGAACAATCATAGAGCTCGATAAGAACAGACATGAAACATAAAAGAACAAGGATAAAGTCATGTTGGAATGGTTTCAACAGAAACAAGCCCAATTTTTTTCAAAGTACTGGGGATTGAAGGCAGGTTTAATGCACTGTCTGGTAGGCTAATGAGATCAAATCACCCACTAGATACCATTTATTGAAGCCATTTAGCTCCATTTAAACCTATGGTATACTAAAGTAGCAAAATGCTTCATCAGTATCTATTTCTCCCCCTCTGCAGATTATTATCCGCAGTTTCTCTCCTCCCAATTACTCTGAATAATTGAGAGTCTACTGTATTAATTGAATATACTCATAAGCATACTATAACATACTTGAGCTTAATTCCTTTCACTTCAGCGAGAGACGCGCCGAACGAGTTGATGAAGAAGTCGAGTAGGTCCGACTTGAACGTGTGAATTCTCTTCCTCGAATGCACGGTCCCTCTCCGAGAGAAACTGAACTGCAGTTTCAGCGGGGACATATGCAGGTACTCGATCATAACCTTTGGAGCATCGCCAGGAGGCTGGAAATGAGTTGCCAACATTTTAACATCCTTCAGCGTGTATGATAAAACAATTATGCATAATAGCTCAAAATAATAGGGGAAAGAACAAGTTTTTTGATATGAAAATTAATGCACCGGAAATGTTGATTTCAAGAGTTGGTAGCATATGTTACATACTTTCACTGGCTTCATTTGAAAATGTCAGCAATAAAACAATGGTAATTGTTCATGATGTAATAATTTTGGGATTATGCTGAATAATTAAAGTTAATGATTCCATCATAAATAACATCAGATATGCCAATGACACTGTGGTACCTGCAACCAATCTCCAGGATCTACAGGAACTATTTAATGCTGTCACTGAAGCCAGCAGCGCCATGGGCTTGAGGCTTAATGTAAAGAAGACCAAGTGGATGGTTATAAGCAGGAAAGAAGATAGCATTTGAGGTAATCTCACAGCAGCAAAGGACCAGATCGCAAGAGTGGCAACATTTAAATACCTGGGATATCACATCAATGATGACTGGGACCTTGCTCATGAGATCTGATACAGAATTGAGCAGACCAGAACTTCTTTTTAGAGACTTAGAAAACTTTTCAAAAGCCATAACCCTTCCATTACACTACGGACACGACTACTCCTGTGCTACGTTTTCAGCATTCTGTTATATGACATTGAGGCATGGACACTAACTGAGACCATGTGCAAGAAGTTGCAAGCATTTGAAATGTGGTCGTACTGAAGGATGCTGAAGATACCTTGGGCAGCTAAAATGGCCAATATAGAAGTTTTATACCGTATGAACAAAGAACCAGAAATTCTCACTGCCATCACAAGAGAAGGAAACTAGTATACTTTGATCATATGATGTGGAACAGTAAATACCACCTTCTGCAAGTAATACTCCAAGGGAAAATTAATGGAAAACTTGGTCCGGGGAAAAGTAGGACATCGTGGCTCGGCAACTTGAGCCAGTGGTTTGGGGTGACAATGATTACTCTGTTCAGAACAGCTATGAACAGACAAGATATCATGCTACTGATCGCCAACGTTCTCCGAGGACATGGCACATGAAGAAGAAGAAGAAGAAGAAGAATTGAAGTATATAAACACACTCAATGCACATTTTTAAAGGTACCTTGCTTTTCTTCATCAGGATAAAACAGAAAAAGGACGCATCAATGGTTGCTAGGAGAGAGCAACAAATAACTTGAAATGGAGCCATTCGTTGTCCCTAGTATGGGGCTAAAATGGCACCCCTATTACATCTTAGGGCACCATTTTAAGTTATTTGTTGCTTCCTCTTAGCAACCATTGGTGTCCGACTCGTTGGCTGAATGGTCAGCGTACTGGCCTTCGGTTCAGAGGGTCCCGGGTTCGATTCCCGGCCGGGTTGGGGATTTTAACCGTCATTGGTTAATTCCAATGGCCCGGGGGCTGGGTGTTTGTGCTGTCCCCAACATCCCTGCAACTCACAAACCACACATAACACTATCCTCCACCACAATAACACGCAGTTACCTAAACATGGCAGATGCCGCCCACCCTCATCGGAGGGTCTGCCTTACAAGGGCTGCACTCGGCTAGAAATAGCCACACAAAATTATTATTTATTAGCAACCATTGGTGCATTGTGTTTCCGTTTTTCATTTTCTCCTGATGAAGAAAGGCAAGGTACCTTTCGAAACACGCGCCGAGTGTGTTTATATACTTCACTACATGGCATAATCCCAAAAATTTTACATCATAAATAGTTACACGGGCCGTGAAAGTCTAAGCGGTGACCAGCGCTGTCGGGTAAGTCCGGCAACGCTCGGTCGTTTTCATTTGATTCACGGTTTCCTTCCTCAGAGTGTAGACCACATGTGTTTGTTTGCTTCTCTTAATGACAAGCCGCAGGATATAATCGAATGTTGGAATAGACATTCTAAAGTACTCCCGAAATGTATCTGGATGTAAACATAACTTCTTGTATAAACGACTGAATTCCCTGTTTTCTGGCCTATTCGTATTAGTAGGATGAACATTCCATCGCCTTGGATTTCTGCCAGAATACATCAAATAATATTTAGCCGCATTACCACTTTCAAGACAAGTCCATTTACGATACTTCGAGAGAGGCATCTTGACAACGCACTGTATACGTTGCCATTAGATTCAGTAAACTCTGACTATGACATTGAACATTCTCTTCTCATTTGTGCATAGCACTGCTCTACTCTCTACTCAATAACAATAAATTGACAAGAGGGTCCACCTTTTCAATACAATATATCAAGTAAATAATATTACATCAGTCTTCGGACTAGTTTCAGCCACTTAGTGGCCATCTTCAGCCAAATAAAAATTAAACAAATCATGTGATAACTAAAACATATGTATACCAGACAAAGGCATTGTTTTAGGAATAATTATAACATTAAACTATATATAATATAAAAAATTAAGGCTATGATCTTATGTTTACATGGACTGCCTGCTTCCTCCAGCAAGTCAGTGCTTGTTCCACATTCGACATTAGAGATTTACTTCTTTGTCTGAGGTCCTAAATCAACTTAAAGGCATCATATTGTGACAAGACGATGTCTGAGAGGAGAGGATAATTGCTCTTCAGTACGGAACAAAAATGAAAAACAACACAACTACTCTCCACTCTCCTCTTCGCACTCCTCACCACTCCGCTCTAAATGCAGACTAAAATAATGAACGCGAGATGAACTTTGAAGCTTGAAATTTTCATCACCAAATGCAAATGAACAATATTAATGCATGAGAGGGTGAAGCAAGCCGTGTTCTATATAAACAAATATAATTAGAAGCAAATGCATAACAATCTAAAATGACTATACAAAAAGAGAGGAATATGTTTTTCCTAGTCCACAAACTAAAGAAAATGTCATACCTTGGCAGCTATGATGGAGATAGGGGTGTGGACCATGGCAATGTCTGAACGTATCCTAACCGAAGGTTTCTCCTCGGTTTGCCACTGTGTCAGAATATCAAACACGGACAATAAGAAGCCTCTGTCAATTTGCAGAGAGAATTCTTGCACAATGACTTTTATGAACCTGTTCACAGAGGAAAGAACATTAAAAGTTACTAAATAGAGCATTCTGACAGGTTGATGTAACAGTTAGACATCAAACACAATAACATTTTGAAGTACAGCTAATATGTCATCAGACCAAGAACAAGTTTCTCATCTCTACCTCTGTCTATCTACGAGGGGCGTACTATATTGTTTTACACTTTATTTTTTGTACGACCGGGTATGGTTCACATTTCACTTTTGAAGGTGGTGACGTGTAACTAGTGTCTTGTTCCACCATTTGGTAGCAGCACATGCACAGGGGCCAACGAATGCACTCGTCATAGGCATTTCATAATAACACTGTCAAGCGTAGGAGAAGACAACATGCAAAGCAACCGTCAGGGACAGCGCTATACGACTTGATTCCTATATTGAGATCATGGCGCTGCAAAAGTTCTCTGCACACGTCCACACACCTCTGCTTTTTGTCTGCAGACAAGAGTCTAGGCACCAATGTGGATGACACCTTTCCTAACTGTAAGTGGCCGTGCACGATCCGCTGCAGCATGTTTTGGCTAATTCTCGTGGCTGCCTCTATCTCCGTAAATGTGATGCATTTGTTTCCTTAGATGGCCTGTTCGACGTTGGCTGGTGTTGATACTGTCACATTCCTTCCAGAACTGGTTCCCATGAGCACGGATGTGTGCCCTGTTTTCCAAACTTTTATCCAGTTGTAAACTGTTTTCCGTGACGGCACATGTTCTACACAAACTGCCACAAAGCGCCGATGAATTTCTGCAGTGGTCACGCCTTCTTTCCATAGGAGCCAAGTCATATAGCGCTGTCTCTGACGGTTGCTTTACATGCTGTCTACTCCTACGCTGACAGTGTTGTTATGAAATGGCTGTGACGAGTGCATTTGTTGGCTCCTGTGCGTGTGCTGCTACCACATGGTGAAACAAGACACTATTTACATGTCACCACCTTCATTATTGAAATGTGAACCATACCCGGACGTACAAAAAATAAAGTATAAAACAATTTAGTACACCCATCGTACATCTACTGTCATCTGCTTGACATTTCGACGATTTCTTTCTTTTTGCCTTTCATAGTACTTTACATTTTGCTCTAAAACTAATTCAGAAAGACTTGAATATCTTCAAGATGTGATCCATCAACTTATCTCATCACTCTCATTACAGTGTTGAACAGTGAAAAATCAACTCACTTGTAGACATCCTGGTTGTGAGTAGGACGATGTCGTTTCATGAAGGCTAGTTCTACGCAAGGTTTAGGACCAACTCGACGTATGATATGCGTGGGCACTGGAGTTGGGTACAGTACTGTAGGAAACACAGCGTCGTGCAGCTGGTTGTCCACCTGGAACATAGGAGATTAATCAGAATTATAAGGAATACATTTTATAATGGAAACCATTCCAAGAACTTGTCTAACAATATCAGGTGCCATTATGCTGTATTTATCTAAAGTTCAGAGCAAAGTACGGAGTGAGTGTTGAGTTACTAATACAGGGCTGTGTTTAACGTATCCACAAAGACGCACACGAGATGCTGTGAGTTGGTGCACTTGTTTTATTCACATGTATTTACAATTTTAACACACACATAACCTTATTCACTGCTCTCACAAACAAAACACTCACATCACAAACCGCCATTTTGACAAATGAATACCGCTGCACGCGGAGATTGCAACTTTAGAACACAAATTTAACAGTTTACTGCTTAAAAGCATGTCCACACCTTGCTACACAATAACTCTCTTCCAACAACTCACTTAACAGTAACTCTCAATCACATAATTATTAAATTAATCTCGTAATGGTCCACCTTTCAATACTATAATATGCAATATTCTAAATAACATTAACTAGAGACTAGTTTTGGCCGGGGCTGGCCATCTTCAGCCTTAATGTAAAACATCTAATAACTAAACAAATGTACATGCACACAATTGACATAAAACAAATGATACAAACATATACAAATTGACATTAAAAAACAGGGATGAAATTATGAGTAAATTTGAAAACAACTAGGTTCTAAATTCTTGCATCTCGAGTAGGCTCATCATCGAGACTCTTTCATGTATTAATATTCACAGAACTGTTAGTTCTAACACTGCTAATCATTACTAATTCAATTGTAAACGGGAGCTGGTAAATGTTGATCCCATAGTCAATCACCAAATCTACTTGAGTAGTGTTAGCCATATAATGTATGGAATATTCTCATTACACAATTAACTTAATAATTATATTGTGATTACAATTAAATACGGATCAGAACCATGAAGTTTATATCTTATGATTTATATCCTATGAGTAACTCTCAATAACTAACTTCACCGTCAAGATCGTCTCTTTATATATATCCTAGCCAGGCTTCCAGAAAGATACGTTATAAGCAATACCTTCATGAAAATTCTAGAGTGCCTAATACAAAGATTATAATGTATGGAATATTCTCAATCGTTCTCGTGCCTATTACCATTCTGGAAGTTACAGTGTGTTTCACAACTATGGATTACAATTTATATATCCAGGTAAGAATAAATTATAATATTAATTCACAGGTACGGTATATACATTAACAGAACATATAAATGTCTATGTACAACACATGTTTCGTGACATAACCTCACACACAATATGATCGTATCATAATAATAATAATACAAATGCTAACTGGATGTAATACTTCACAGCCATACATACAAGTAATAATAATCATAAAATAATGATGAAAACAATAATAATCATGATAGTAAAATACTAATAATAATAAATCGAGCTTGATATCTGCATTAGTTACCCATGGGTGAGAGAATATTGTTTTCAAGTTATAACTGTTTCTCGCACTTGCATCACGTTAAGTAGCTCAGACGGCCTCCTAAGCCCAGCCGGTGTGTTAGATTCTAATTCAGTCCAGTGTTATTCTCAAATACATCAGCCTTGTGTTCTAACTATGTAAACAAACTCCTGCAGGATAAAATTCTGGCCACCTTAGCAGTTCCAAAAGCCATAAAAGTAGTTACTGGGGTGTACTAACCAATAATGTTATTATTCAGTCTACTCTGCCATTTAGTAGGCCTAGAGTAAAATGGAACATCGAAATTGCCATGTGGCTTGAATTCAAATGCTTGCATATAGTAGCTGAGGCCATACTGTTATTATTATGGATAAACAGAATCAACAAAATGAAAAAAAGCACAATTTCTAACCTGGTCAACTTATAACAAAAAAATGGTCAATAGACATTAAGATCCAACAGTGGTGGGTACTGGGAATTAGAAGTGCGTGTGGGGGGGGGGGGGGGGCAAAAATTATACAGACAACAAAAAGTACTCAGGTTGAGGGATACAGCGGGCGGGGGGTTATACATGTCAAAACTGAAAAATAAGCTACAAAATGGTAAGTTTTTGATGCTTTTTGAGCGAATTTCGACAGAGAGGTAAAGGTTGACAGTTTACTAACTTAAGTAAAGCAATAATATTTTTTTTTGAAATTTTGATTCAATAGTATACAATTAAACAGTATTACACAAGTATTACAATTAAACAGAAGTATGGCGTGATTATAAAATAAAATAAAAAAACATTTAGTATTTGACTACACTCTAAGAAACAAACAGACAGTATCAAAGTTTCTGTCCACGACCTTGGCAAGAAATATACCCCTGTTACCCTTCTTCACAGCATATGCGAAGTCTCCACTACTTCCTGTGGCGTTATACAAATCGGTTAGCCACGACGAACGACATTTCGTGCGTATTTTTGATAATAATTTTGTTAATAATAAAATAAAATAAAGAAAAGAATCAGCTGATATGACAACAGGGCTTGCGCAAAATGTTTAAAAAATAATAATTCCTATAATTCCTAGTTTCAGCCAGCTAAAATGGGATAAAAATGTAATGTTTTCTCCACAAAGTGGGGGTAAGGTCAACTGCCCCCCTTCACGCCCCTTAATCGCTGCTACTGAGATCCAGCACTACCAAACTGTAACTTTGCCCGAAGCCACTTAAGCATGCGAAACCTTATTCCAAATTAAAAATGAAAGAAGAATGATCAGAACCAAATAAAAAGTACCAGGTTGAAGGAGTCTGGAGAATCCTCCCCAATGAAACTGTCTATCAAGAGATTGACCCAGTTACCAGCACAACGAAGAAGAAAAGAATCTCTTATTTCTTTCATATCTGACAATTACCAGAAAACAGGACTTTTTTTTTTTTTTACGACAACTAGTGATGTGAAATCTGCGAAAGAAGACAGGAGGGGATTGGATCAAAGATATTCAAGAGGATCTCAAAACAGTTTTACTCGAAATTACAGATGCAGAGAACAAGAAGAAAATTACCACTCTTCTTAAGAATCACAAATTTCCAACTGAAATGATGCAGAGAAGGTCTGTAGAGATTTCAGACGAATTAAGAACACTGCGATCAGAACGAATGAAGAAGTACTGGGCAGATAAGAAGAATCAAACAGTACAACCTTCAAAGAAAAAGTGTACATGGAAGACTCAAGTGGTCCAATGTGGCCAATAAAGTTAATAATAATAATAATAGCCTAATCATTATTTTTTTAAAAAAATAACAAGTTTAGTTGACTGTGTGGCATGGGCCATGTAGTTATAAGCTTATAATAGGGAGAAAAATTTAGATCCATCTTGAACATCATACGGAAGGACCATGTCATCAACCTTTGCCGTTCTTAAGAAAGTGCATGCTATAAGCATTAGCCATTGTCTCAGATGGATAGGGCACATCTGTTGTATGAGTGATACCATGATACCAGGCTTCCTCGTCTACTTCGCATGGCAAACGGTGTTCTGGCACAAGACCTCATGGAGCCCCTTTGAGGCATTTCAAGGATCAGCTAAAGCATACTTTGAAGAGAGCTGAAATTAACACTCTAAACTTGGGATATGCTTGTTGAGAATTGTATACTTTGATGCCACACTCTTTCTACATCAGTTACTGTGTTTGAAGAGAAACGACAGCAAGGGAGCTCCATCAAGCTCAGCCCTGCCCTCTCCCAGCCATTCCATGTTATTTGTGTGGACGTACGTTTCATGCCAAAATTGGGCTACTAAGTCATATGAAACCAATTCACAAAGCATTGCAAGTGTCAAAATGTAAACCACTGAAGAATATGTTTACTCAGATACGAGTTGCAGGCGCAGCTGCCGACATTAGGGAGACGTTGAGACTGAACTCCACCATCGGAAGCCCTGAAGATGGTTACCATGGTTTCCCATTTTCACACTAGGAAATTGCTGCGGATGTACCTAAAGTTAGGTCAACACAGCTTACTTTGCATTCTTAGCCCTATTGAGCTAGAATGACACTAAACTGCAAGAACAAAAGAGAAATCAGTTTGAAGTTCAAATTACAGAAGAATACATCCCCACATGAGTCATATTAGCCCTTTTTTTTTTGCTAGTTGCTTTACGTCGCACTGACACAGATAGGTATTATGGCGATGATGGGACAGGAAGGGGATAGGAGTGGGAAGGAAGTGGCCGTGGCCTTAATTAAGGTACAGCTCCAGCATTTGCCTGGTGTGAAAATGGGAAACCACAGAAAACCATCTTCAGGGCTGCCGACAGTGGGGTTCGAACCTACTATCTCCCGAATGCTGGATACTGGCCGCACTTAAGCGACTGCAGCTATCGAGCTCGGTGGTCATATTAGCTGAGTGACATTGTAACTGGCTTCTTACCATGGCAGTCACGGTTCAAATGCCAGCCAATGCACATGGGATTTTGAAATTAAAGGTCATACCCCTGCAGTTCGGATTCCAAGTGCAACAGGAGGTCCTCTGGTTACAATCCATAAAACTGCAAGGTTGCTTGCTTTCTCCTTACATGGGCGATTCTTGTTCGCCTTCGACCTCAACAGTATATCCATGTTGCCATTGACGCTTTCACGGCCCGTACTTACAGACATGATATAGGCTTCTGGGCTTATGGCGTGTTAAGAAAATAAGGTGAAATTCTTTACTTTGCTCTGCGTCATCAGAAGAAAATCTCGACTGTTCACGAGAAAGGCTTATCGAGGAATGAGGTTTGAATTTAGACGTTATAATAGAAGTGGAAATGGTACATTCATTCATCACCAGATGGCTCACCAGACACTATACAGTGCTAGCATTCGAAGCGGAAGCTGACGGAACCATCAGAATCAGTCTGAGAGGGACGGAGGGAGTCACATAACAACAGGAGTACACATGTATGAAAGCATGACATAGATACAAGACTGGAACGAAACATCTGGCGGTGAAGAACGTATGAATTTGGAAAACACCGAAGCGAAATAACGTAGTGAAGGGACAGGGAAGGTGAACTACCTACGTAAATCCTTAATGGCTGGCAACCATGTATTACTTAAGTGATAGCCAGTGTCCCTGTTGAAATTGTTAGGATTTCTACACATTTCCACAGCTTCCCTTATAATCCTGGACCTGTAGTGTCTAGTGTGGGTAAGAGCTCGAGCATCTTGGAACACAACATCATGGCCCGACCATAGAGCGTGGTCAGCTATTGCTGATTTGTCTGGCTGGTCGAGATGAATATTTCATTCATGTTCTTTGATACGAGTACCAATGGACCAGCATGTTTGGCCAATGTATACCTTGCCGCAAGTACCGTGAATTTTGCATACCCCAGGATGTAAAAGTGGGGACAATTTGTCCTTGGTTTTACCCAGACTGTGACTCCCTCTGATGGTTCCGTCAGCTTCCTCTTCGAACGCTAGCACTATATCGCGTCCGGTGAGCCATCTGATGATGAACGAACGTACCACTTCCACTTCTACTACTATAATGTCTACATTCAAACCTAATTCCTTGGGAAGTCTTTCTTGTGACCAGTCGAGATTTTCTTCTAGTGATGCAGGGCAAAGTTCTCTGCGAAACGTAAAGAATTTCACCTTATTTTCTTGACACGGCATAAGCCCAGAAGCCTATATGATGTCTATAATGTATCTATGCTTTAATGCAAAAGGAGGACAGTGCAAGCGCTGGAATTGCAAGGTGACAACATCAAGTTTTGTTAATTGATATTTGATTATAGAACCAGATAGAGATGTTGCAATAGAAGTGGCTTCCAGAATACAAGCAGGGTGGAGAAATTGTTGACAGAAGTCAGGAGTGCTCTGCAATAGGAAGGTGCTAAAACAACTTGAAGGAAAAGTTTACAGGACTGTCGTGAGGTCAACTGTGCTGTACACTATTAAAATAGTGCCTCTAAGGAAGAAAGATATCAGCATGTTAGTAGTGGAGATGAGGATGCTTCGATGGATATGTGATGTCACCAGAAAGGATCACCTCTGAAATGACCAGAACAGAAGTATGAAATGACCAACAATGAAAACTTCTATAATCAGAACAAAGATTCAAGAAGCAAGGATAAAGTAGTCTCATCATCTGATGAGGAGGGATGGTAACTATGCTGGCAAAAACATTACGTAAAACTTTAAGAGGAAATGTGGACACCCAAAGAAGGGATTGATGGACCTGTTGGAAAAGAACTTCAATGTTAAAGTAGACTAGGACAGAGACAATGGATGAGACTTGTTATATAGATATAGCGCGCCTGCCTAGTGCAGGATAAACTACGGAAGAAGAATAAGAATAAGAAGATTCGATCTGTAGTGGAGACCATGTCAGACTCTGTTTTCCTGACTCTAGTTATATTATTAAGACTTATCACTTGTAGAGCGTAAAGAAAGAGGGGCCGTGCAGTTGTGAGCTTGCATCCCAGAAATAGTCGGTTCGAACCCCACTGTCGGCAGCCCTGAAGGTGGTTTTCTGTGGTTTTCCATTTTTCACAGCAGGTAAATGTTGGGGCTGTACCTTAATTAAAGCCATGGCCACTTCCTGCCCACTCCTAGCTCTTTCCTGTCCCATCGTCGCCATAAGACCTATCTGTGTTGGAGTGATGAAAAGCAATTAATTGTTAAGAAAAAAAGGAAAGACGGTAGTAAATTCTCCAACTTACTTGTATCCTGTGCAGCTTACAGTGGATGTAACTCTGGTGTTCTGACTTACGATACTGCAACCACACTCCAGGGTAGTATCGACGTCTCAGTTCACCGTAAAACGGTTTCGTCATGTGCATCTTTTCAAAGTCCACCTGTAGAGCAAAAAGGCTGGTAAAGAAAAAATATGGAACTTGGAAGAGGTGGAGGTATAAGACAAAAATCAATATAGGGTGTCTGGAAATTGCCATTACAAACCCCTAGGGCTTGTAGAGGGAAATGAGTATATACCGTAACATTTTGAACAGGAACCCACTCCTGGAAAAAACAGTTTCTGAGCTACATGTACAAGAATTTCAACTCAGCTCGTGGAAGGACACTGGATGATTTCATGAAGAAAAAGACATTTATTGACAGAGAGTGGAAGATGCTTATCAAGATTATCTGGAAAAACAGAACTGTAAAATTATTATTACTATTCTCTTTCTTTTCTCTTTCATTTTGGCTGTTTATGGACCACGTTTGATAATTTTTGCACTATTTTTAGTTTTCTCTGCCTTCACTCTCCACCATTATCTTTTCATTCTTTCTCCACTTTCCTTCTTCTGTTCTTCTGTATAGGATCTCCCTTTTCTCACTAGTGTTTCTCGGGTCTCCTGGAAACCGCAGAACTTTTTGACGAGTAGTCTAAGTCAATTTCTGTCCGTGATGTAATCTTCCGGAACCCCCATCTTCAATCGAAATAATAACATTAAGTTATTTATTAGACCACCTAATCAATACAAAATCACATGTAACCCCCATCTTCGTCAAGTCCAGCCTCACTTCAGCTCTGTTTTCCCCTTCCTGAAGATTTCAAAGATCCTCTTTGTTAGTGTGTTACTGTCCATCCTCAACAAGTGTCCATAGAGCTGAAACCTTCTATTTCTCATCAATCTAACTACTCCTTCTGTTTTCTGATACAATTCTTTGTTGAGTCTCTTCTCCACATTTTTTACATTTTGGCCTAGAATTTTTCTTTCTCTCTTCTGGATATCTTAAAACCCACCTTTCCCCATCATATCCAATATTTCTGCTGCATACAGGCATCAATTTAGCCCCATAAGATATGTCGTAGGTACGACATGGTAACTGGTGTAAAACCTTCAATTATTGTGGTTGGTATATTTTGGTCATATTTTATTAAATGCTAAATTATATTTTATTAAATGTTAAATATGACTATGTATTAGCATATGAGTATGTATTATAAAATTTGTATAACCTCAAATACGTACTGTGTATAAGTTTAACCTCAAAATCTATATAGTCAAAAGCGGTAGAAAACTCTATAATGTTCATGTATTAGATTTATTCTACTATAATTTGGTATATATGAAGGGTTCTGGAAGCTTACTGTAAGGTTTATTATCCAGATACATGTACAGACATAAGGAAAGTTGGAGAGATTTCCATGTGTATTGGTAAACAGTAACAAAAGTTTGAGTAGTCCATTCGACTAGCTGGTCGATCAATGATTCAAGTGTGTTCCATTAGAGTGTTGTAAGAAACCTTCCAGAAATTGATAATTCTAGACGGTTGATCGAACAGTATATATATATATATATATATATCTCGAGCTGTATGTTACAGTGTGCGACTCAGTGTTGTTGATATCTGTACTTGTCAGAATCGACTTCAGGGTACTCTGCTATTAAGTGTTGTAGTGTCACTTGCTACTGTGTATAATTATGTGTTGTGACTTACAGTGACAATAAAGTAATTTACACACGGAAGTGAACGTGTTCTCGTGTGATATTTATTTTCGTCAAATAAAATCGCATTTGAGAACGATAGATAGAACCTTTTTGCTGTAGGTGTTCCTCGTCAGTTGAAAAGCCATTTCCATTTTTTCATCTGCTCCTTAACTCATTCACGCCCGTATCCGAGTTATTGCCTATAGCGCGTGACCCTGCTGTGGACCGTATCCGAGTTAGCCCAGATAAGCCGTTCCTACGCAGCTGGGATCTATTTTGGTCACAAATATGTGCGAGAGAGATGAAAGTAATACCCTTATAAATTTTTCTACTCACCAGAAACCACATGGCCACAGCGATTTTCCCTCCCAATGCACTTTCTTTGCTTTGTTTCTGAAGGTAGCCTAGCGCTGGCACAACTAGCTGCGTAGTTGGTTTGTGATTGCACAAGCGAGTGTATAATCGCGTTCTGAATTGTAACCATGGTGTGTAGGGACAATATATATGATGCAAGTGATACGAATTTACAAAGCACAGTTCTTCAGCTGCTTGAAAATTATCTTGGCCAGGGGTATACAGTCTATATGGACAATTATTACAAATAGCGTTGGACTCGGAAAACAATTACGGGAACAGAACACTGCCGTATGTGGAACTATACGATCAAATAGGGGTGTACCAAAAGATCTAAAGGAACACCAGGCAATTCTCAAACGGGGGGGAAAAGTGAACCCAACATACAAGTACAGTCCCCTCTCTCCGAAATCTCAGCTCCTACCTGTACCTTAATTAAGGCCACGGCCGCTTCCTTCCCACTCCTAGCCCTTCCCTGTCCCATCGTCGCCATAAGACCTATCTGTGTCGGTGTGACGTAAAGCAACTAGGAAAAAAAACTACTACTACTGAAGCAACTCTTCTGTAGAATGATTCCCCAAGTCTTTGCTGTAAGATAGAGGTAAATCCCGTTATACGCGGATTCGGTATCCGCGATTTTGGTTTTAAGTCTAGTGCTGCCATCTGTTAACAGTATGTGGAAGGTGTAATGCGGTTACAGACACGCGTACCGAACTCTAACGTACACGGCTTTCCGCCCCAAGGTTAAACGGGGCAAGCACATCTCTACACACATCTTCTGTCGTGTTTGTCAAGATGTGAATCGTCAGTTCAGGTCAGTAGAGCTGTGAAGTTGCACAGGTTCTGTATTTAAAATGCCGGATAAAAGGAAATAAAGTGTGCCTGTCGAAGGAAAGAATCATATAACAAAGTCGTATTCGTTAGAAACAAAGTTAGAAGTTTTGGATCGCTATGAGAAAGGTGAGCGTGCTTTGGAACTTAGTGAATCCACTGTGAGAACTATTCACGACAATCCAGAACCAATTCTAAGAACTGTTCAATCTTCTACTAACTGAGCCAGACTGAGTGGCTCAGACGGTTGATGTGCTGGCCTTCTGACCCCCACTTGGCAGGTTCGATCATGGCTCAGTCCGGTGGTATTTGAAGGTGCTCAAATAAATCAGCCTCGTGTCAGTAGATTTTCTGGCACGTAAAAGAACTCCTGCGGGACTAAATTCCGGTACCTCGGCGTCTCCGAAAACCGTCAAAGAAGTTAGTGGAATGTAAAACAAATAACATTATTATTATTATTCTACTAACTGACTACTGAGACCAAATCTTGCTCAGGAGCGATGGAAAGAATGGATTGGATTGAGCATCACAACCAATAACACATGCCTCTCTCTGGAGTTGCTATTCAAGCTAAAGCCAAGAGCTTGTATCCAGACTTTAGTTTATTATTGTGTGTTTCAGTGTTAAATTTTTAAGTGTATAAAGTTTGCATTAAAATGCATTTCAGAAACATGATAATGGTTACTTTTGTACAATTACTAAGAATCTCCACTATTTTAAACTTACTATGTGAGTAAACAGAAACCTAACACTATATTTTACATATAAAATGACTCCCGATTTACGCGAATTTGGTATGCGCGGCAATTCCGCGGGATGTAACTATCGCGTATAACGAGGTCTACCTGTACCATCATCATAATGTGGAGAATAATGCTCTTTCTGTTTTTACTATTATCTGTCAATCGAAGCTGTAATCACTTGACCTTCCTCTACAATAAGTTTGCCGCAAAGTGAAGGCTCTAAAGGTGTGTGTGTGTGTGTGTGTGTGTGTGTGTGCGTGTGTGTGTGTGTGAGTTTTGTAGTAAAAGCTTTGTGTTAATGGGGTCATGCACAGCATTACGTACATCTGTATATAGCAATGTTAAGATGTAAAATTGTATACATATGTAACATACGCAGATTTCAATACATATTTAATCAACAGAGATGGGGACACTTCTGTGTTTGTGAGACTTGCTTTTTTTTTTTTTTCCATCTTCCGTCCACAAGTTGTAGCAACAATTTTTGAAAAATAAACAACAACAACAATAACAATAAATTATTTAATTATTGTCCAGCTCCATGACTAAATGGTTAGCATGCTGGCCTTTCGTTCATGAGGTCCTGGGTTCGATTCCCGGTTGTGTCAGGGATTTTAACCTTCAATGTTAATTCCAATTGCTCAGGGGGCTGGGTGCATGTGCCATCTTCATAGGTAAGGCCCATACCTCACAGAAGCGCAGGTTGCCCATAAGGCGGCAAATCTAAAGACCTGCACCAGGCCCCTCTGGAGGCCACATGGAATTATTATTATTTTTAAAAATTTTTTAACCTACAACCTGTTTTCCAGTCAATGACCAGGTCAGGGATGGAATGAATGAAGCCCCCATCTTGCAGTGAGGATAGGAATTGTGCTGGCGTCGCGCTCCTTTGGGGCAATGATTAATGACTGACAGATGAAATGAAATGATAGTGGAGTGTGTTGCTGGAATGAAAGATGACAGGGAAAATCAGAGTACCTGGAGAAAAACCTGTCCTGCCTCTGCTTTGTCCAGCACAAATCTCACATGGAGTGACCAGGATTTGAACCACGGAACCCAGCGGTGAAAGGCTGATGCTCTGCCGTCTGAGCCACGGAGGCTACTATTATTATATTTAATAACTCACATGTACGTAGTCCTTCATTTGTGCTTTTTTTTGCTCCTGCTGCCACTTGTCCTCGAGCCATGAGGCTAATTCCAGGGTGAGCAGTTTCCAGCGGTGTGCTACCATCACTTCCCACAGCGCAGGTGAGTCGAGGATGCTCAGGTACGCTAGCTCCTTCGGACATAGGTTTGACTCTGTTATCTGTAAACATGCAGATGTTAAATATCAGTACACTTCAAACACGTTCACTAGCATGCAATGTTAGATGACCATTTATATGAAGTTCATAGACACACACTGAAGATTAAAAAAAAAAAGACTTGCTTTTAAACAACATTAAAACACTTATTTAGTGCTTTAAAAAAGTGAAATATTGGATCTTCCAAAAAATGACAGATTAGATTTCAATTACCTAAAATATTAAGCTGATATGACATATGGATAAACTGGTAACATTTATTATACCTTATACTTACTCTGTTTTTTCTTCTCTTCAGAACACAAAACAACACTCACATAAAAATCAAATTCCAGCCACATACAGACCAACATGACAGTTGTCACAGGCTATAAGGCAGAAAGAACATGATTTCAGTGTTCCCCGTGAGTTATGGACAATATTGAAATGTACAGGATCCTTCCTTCATGTGACCACATAGGACCAGAAGGCTCACTTGCAAACAGCCAAATCATGGACTCCATTGTGACAAACAAAGACTTTAGTATTATTTATCCAGACTCACAGAGCGCGCTGATGCTCTGGGGACATTCGCGCATCGCCATGTTGTGGGCACTTCAGCTTTGAATGCATGGTTAGCACCTGATAATATTTACAGTTCCCTTCATACTTTCATACAGAATTGTGTCGGTTAGTGGATATGTTGTAGTAATGTGGTGGAGTGATAATATATTACCAAATGTTTTCAGTGAATAAGTGAGAGCTTTTCCAGAAGTTAAATTGATGGGCAATATTAAAGGAGGCCGAGGCGGTAGAGGTGTGCTTGGTTCGCCCAGAAGGACGTGGGTTCGATTCCCCATCACGAATTTAAAGATAAAAATTTCATTTAAAGATAAAAATTTCATAATGTTCCGTATTGAACTGTATCACAATTAAATTGAAACAAGAAATAAATTGCTTCAATATATTCAGTACAAGTAAATAAAAAATGTAGTGTTACATACTTATTTGGTTAAAAGCGGTACCGGTTTCTACCTCCAATTTGGGTCATCATCAGCCGATTAAAAATACAAAAACAATGCATAGGAAAACAAAAAATTAAAGGATAAGTTTTTCAAAAAAGCAATTATTTCAATTTTAATTGTGACATTCTTCAATACGGAACAATGAAATTTTTAACTTTAGATCTCCATGTGCAACAAAATCTTCTTTCAAGATTCTCAAAACAGAAGAGCCTTTCTTCTAACATCATGCATCACATTCATGTATACTGAATATATGAATATCTTGAGAGGACAGGACTTAGGCTCAGTTGAACTTTGAATAGAAAACAGCACATTTAAGGAGCCAGCCTTTATTGAACTTCTATGCATCATCCTTGACCAGCAATTTAAGGATCTTTTTAGTGTAGTGCGGCACACCGGATTTTAATGAATATGTATCAAAGAGTAACTTTTTAACGTAGTGCAGTGCATCTTTTGTATCTTACCTTAATTTCTTACATGGTATGTACAGTATATATAATTTTTTATGTCACTGACACTGCACTGTGTCTTAAATTGCTTGAATTTTCAATGGAATTTTATTTTATGTAACCAGACTTAACTTCAATTCTATGAGTTGCACATACACTTTTTAAGACCTTTGTGTCTATACGTATTTATTTTCTTCGATATATTTGTGTTGATTTGCTTTAAAGCTGATGATGACGTACAGTTAGGTCGAAACTAGTCCCTGAACGTACATATAATTAAAACAATGTACAGTTTGTATTGAAAAGGTGGTGGACCTCAATAATAAAATATTTGTATACTACTGGACATTTCTTCCCCAGTCACACACTTCTGTGCAGCCGGCAGGTGTGGGGCCTTGGTGACAAATCCAATCCGGGGTTCTTGCCTGAATAAAACTGCTGATATTACTTACAGATAATCTTCAGCATCCAGAGCATCAGTTCCATATTACCACAGAAAATCATGCTAAATTGATATTATCAATTCAAAAATTCTAAGATAGCAGGTACGGTCCCTCTTCGGAGGCAACCCTACCCAGGGAGTGGCGCCCCTGCCTATGTGAGTCCCAGAGCACACTGACCCGGTGTGTAGCATCTGGTATGGGTCCCAGCTCAGGGTTACGAGTGAAGACCTCAACGGCATCTACGGCAGAGAAGGTGGACTTCAGTACGGTGGAGATAACGGAAGGGGCAAACCTGTAGCATCTGTACTCCAGAGGAGCGGCTACGAAAGGCGTCTGTCTTCATGTTACGGGTGGCCTAATTTTGAACCTGGCAGTAGGTATAAAATGCCTTTGGGTGTGGCGAGCTCATTATAACAATAGCCTATATGGATAAAGCAGATATGGTGCGTTGGAAAAGGTTAGGGCGTCCCCATATTTTCCTCTACCCGGCTACAGCTGAATTAAAGGGAACTGATGATGATGATGATGATGATGATGATGATGATGATGATGATGATGATAATAATAATTCAAAAATTCATACTTTGAAATATCCCACAAAGAACTTTTATTTGTTTGCCCCTTTTTTCCACTACAGTGCATTCTAGAAACATTCCAGTCTCAAGGTAGCATGTAGTGGTATTTTATGATATTTTACAACTTTCTCTCCATGCCTATGTGTCAACCTTCACTCTGACGTAAATTCGTTAAGCACGGCCTCTCAAATCCCGTTAATAATTTTGAAAAAAATAGGTTTAAACTCAAGAGAACACCTGTCTGTATAAATCAATTTAGTTTTGGCTCTGTTAAGAGTAAAACACGATGTGCATGAGTAAGAGGTTTCTGGATGACTAAGAGGGGGACCATATGGGCTTTCAACTTGGGAGCATGGGTAGGTGACGACGATGCCCTTAGCTTAGTCTAACACTGCTTCCGTTTACAGTCTGTTATAGTTAGAATTCATAACGACTACAAATTTACTCACCATAGTGGGTTGTCATTATATCCAATCTTTTTGTAAAAATCGGGTGTGGGAGGGGGAAATTAAAATCGGAACTAAACAGCGATCGGTTAGTTCAAAACTTACGTTTTTGCAGATGATTTCCATACGTATATAGCAACTGGGGCTTTCATGGCCGGCGCTACAAATCATGTCAGTGTTTTCCAGGCTTGTAGTCCGTGGTCCAGGAGCATGTGATGGTCCCAACGTTTCACCAAAGACGACGTTCGGCATTGTCACGTGTTCTGACCGACTTCAATAGCAGCAAAGCTCTCAGTGTAATGAAGTGTTGTTGTAATTCCACCTCATTATATAGTGCAGGCTACAGTGTGCTGCTCGCCTACTGATCCACCATGCCACGCTGATTGGCTGTTCTTCGGCCAATGGTTGAAACATTAAGGTGTCTGATGTACATCAACTTGCCTTGGTAGAGACAGGCAACTGATCACCTGTTGCTTTTTCTGTTTCTCCATACTACAGTTTATTACTCGATAGTTATTTTCTAATTCCAGTCCTATGAGAACAGATATTCAATTTCATTCTTAAAAATTGTAACAGTATCTCTCTAGAGCAGGGCCTCTCAGGGTGCATGCGCGTGGTGCATGCACTGTGCACGGTGCAAAAGACGACTTGGCTTGGTTGACCAGAGTGCAGAGCCCCCACTTCTCGATTTGGAGCAACAGCGCTTACTCTCTCTTTCCTCACGCCTGTCTTGCTCACTCCGCCTGTCTCCCTCTGCCCCACTTGCGCCGTAACGCTCCAAATCCGGGCTGAGCTGAGCCGAGTATAGCCGAGTAGAGCCGAGCTTAGCCGAGTAGCCCAGAGACGAAGTGTTGATCCGAGCCATACCGAGCGGCACCGATGCACAGTGCACGGAGCTCTTGCGCCTCGCTCTGCACGCGTGAGATTTTGGGCGTTTGAGAGGCCCTGCTCTAGAGGGTTCTGGGGCAAATGTTTCAGTTTTCTTACACAAACCGTGTCACCTAACGTAACTTAACCCTTAGCCCTCGAATTAAAATTCTCTTTGTTCTCCCTACTACTTGTATTTTAAATGTAAATTTCTATCCTATACGACCTGTTTTCATCTTTCAAGATTTTGGAGATAGCACTTGTTCTACGATGTATTTAGGCTATAAACATTTACAGCAAGCTATATTGGAACAAATAAAAGCAATATATGCAATTTAAGAAAAATTAGTTTCCACTTTTATAATAATTATTAGTATCATTATCAGATCGCATATCGACTAGTTTCATTAGTAATTTCAATGAACAAATTATCGGTAAAAAAAAATTAGGAAAAAACTATAATTCAGTGTCTGGTTTCATACCTCGCAGTGCTTTTTAGCCTGAAACCACTGTAAATGGCTATTTCTTGAAATCGAGATCTGTTGATTTATAATTGCGACAGTATCAGCTACATGTTGGGTTATGGTACACAAGCAGATCATTGCCAGTTTACTTGTAGGCGCCGTCAAATGCTGTATGACTATGAGAGCACATGGCGACCATGTTTGTTTACTATCGCTCGAGCGTTCGCGTGCGTGAGTGGACTGGACACAGCTGACGGCTACACTGCCATCTAAATAATAGATTCTTGACCGACTGTCAAATAGCATCCAGATTTTACAAAGTTCCATGCTAAACCAAAAGATGGCAGTACAGTATAGCATTGTGTATTTCGCCAGATACAAGATGGGAAACGACGAGACAAGCGGTAGACGATGCAACATCATGTCGGGCCTTGCCCGACACACGACCAGAAAGGGAATATTGTAATGTCGGGCCTCCCCTGACAGACAAGTGGTAAGGGTTAGGCATGCACGTAACATGGAAACATATTTCAAGCACCTGTAGAGTAATGATAGCCTTTTTATGATAATGCCTTTTAGGATTTGGGCCTGTTCCTTGGGGTCTATTGCCAACTTGTAAGACAGGTTCAAGATATCTTCCTGTTTAGGAGAGCACAGTAGTAAGAATGGAATACAAGATGTAATGGTCACCTTTATGCCCATGGGACTGGTTTCCATACCCAATCATTTGTATTGTTTTCTTATGTTTTCTTACTGAATCCAGCGTAACTTTAGCCTATAAGTAAATGTACAGATGTGGACTTCTCCTGTTTAAGCACTGATAAATGCTGCCCGATTGTGCTGAGATTCTGTTTCATTCACAACTTAAGGCATGGAGTTAAAGATACAAGTAGGTATGTGAACATTTTAAAGGGGTATGATGCGCAAAGGTATCACCCAAATATCACTATAAAATTTGTCACAAATGGAACATAATAATTGCTTTTACACATATCAAGTGAAAAATCCCTGGCAAATTAAGAAATACCGTCGTTATTTGAGAATTATGAAAACATACTTAAGGCTTGTAGACAGGACTGGTTTATGTCGTACTACGCTGCTGGTACCGTCTTTTGTTACTTTCTTCAGGTCCAGGGCTAGCACCGTGGAATGGGAGGGCTATGTCTGTGGATTCTCATTATCTTTGTCCATTCGCTGCTGGTGCCGTCTTTTGTTACTTTATTCAGGTCCAGGGCTAGCACCGTGGAATGGGAGTGCTATGTCTGTAGATTCTCATTATCTTTGGCCAGTACAAACAGCAAAATGGAGATCAAAAGAAAAATAGCATGATCCCTGGACCAATAAATATTTTTATTTCTGTTCGAACGAAAGTAGCTCGATCCCTGGACCAATAAATCACTAGTCCACTGAATTTTTCTTATGTACATTGGCCATATCATTTTGTCGCCTATTAAATATTGCATATCGCGATACAATTCATGAAATGATGTCATTGACAAGTGAAGAATGAAACGAAAGCAAAGAACTTCAGTGAACACAGATATCACACACGAAATTGTTCAAAGTGTAAGACAAAAGACATACGTGTGTCACTGTGAGCGCAACACCAAATGTACTTGCAAAGTAGTAAAGTACGTATTAATATTCTCCAAAAAACATATATTTCTTAATTTGCCAGGGATTTTTCACTTGATATGAATAAAAGTAATTATTATGTTCCATTTGTGACAAATTTTATAGTGATATTTAGGTGATACGAATGCGCACTATACCCTTTTAAAGGAAATGCCATACATAAAAAAACCAAGACTACTGTGATATTAAGAGGAGAAAGACAAGATAAAAGCAAAGTGAAAATTGGTGGTCAAAACTTTGAAACTGTGGACAGTTTCAGGAGTGAATGAATGTAGAATACAAGGCTGGACATGGAGATTAGCAAGAGGTTGCAACAGGGCAATGCAGAGTGTAAGAAACCTTATCTGGAATAAGGAAATGTAAAGAGTTAATATACAAAATGTATTATGCACCCATATTGCGGCTGAGACCTCGACAATAACGAGAAAGGAAGAGAGTAGAATTCAGGCCAGCGAAATGAAATATCTAAGAAATATGATAGGAAAGCAAGAATAAGAAATGAAGATGTTAGTAAGGAAGTTGGAATAAAAATGTAAATGAGAGAATTGATAGGAATAAACTAGGATAGTTTGGAAATGTAAAGAGAACGGGGGAGAAAAACAAGTGATGGGAAAGAGAGTGAGAGGAAGACATAGAACAAGGTGGATTGGTTCAATAAAGAGGAATCCAAGAAGAAGAAACTTGAACTGGGAGAAAATGATGGAAAAATAATGGTGGGAGGAGAGAGAAAGGTGGAGAAGTGCCATAAATCTCTGACCCAGTAGGAACTGGATAAAGTAAAAGCATGATGACGATGTCATAAATATACTGTAACCTCGCAAGTAGTTAGTTACTCACCACAGATAAGCCAATGCCACTGAGAGAAAGGAAGAGTTCCACGTTGCTCTTCTCGGCGTCGATCTTGCTCCTTGCCTCGCAGGCTATCCTCTCGTCTTGAGTGAAGAGCAGCACTCGCTGGTTGTGCTCCAGGTAGCTCACCCAGTACACGATAACCTTGTCCTTCCGCGTCTTCTTCAGCTGCTACAACACACAGCAGAGACCCGTTACACCTTTAAGGCCAGACCAAGTGTGAGGTAGGTCAATCAGCAGAATAATATATATTTATCAAGAGAGAAGAATACTACTGAAAACATGTAATGGCTTAAGATGAAAGGACACAGAACTGTGCTCACTTGAGGTTTCTGCTCATCAGACTCCGTGTCGTCACTGCTGCTGCTACCGTCCTGCACAGGAGACTTGGGGGATAGTCTCTTGAGACTTGCAGACAACTTGGAAGTCACTGTAGGTGTTGCAGCTGCAACACTTGGCTGCTTTACTGTGTGGAAACTGACTCTCTCCTGGCCAAAGCCATCCTGAAGCAGACAAAGCGAATCACATTTTATTCCCAACATAAAAATAAATATCATGGATTTCAAGGATTTACCCCCTGTGGGTGGGGGCGGTAGAATAATACCCACAGTATCCTCTGCCTGTTATGAGAGGTGACTAAAAGAGGCTCCAGGGAGCATGCATTGGTGACCACAGGGCCCCTAAGTGAGGTCTGCAAATTGCTTCCATTTATTTGTGCCAGGCTCCTCACTTTCATCTACCCTATCTGACCACCCTTGGTCAACTCTTGTTCTTTTCTGACCCTGATGGCATTCGGTATAAAAACCCAGGGAGCCTTTCATTTCCATCCTCTTCCTGGCTTTGTCGTTCTTTGGCCAATAACTTCATTTTTCAAAGTGTCGGATCACTTCCATTTTTTCCCCTCTTATTAGTGTTGCTAGAGGATGGTTGCACCGCCGGCACTGGCACTGGCACCTCTTCCCATTGTGACCTGTGATTGTGTTTATACTATTGTGTGTTCCTTTCAATATTCCTATCTCTTTATATACAATGTAATTTTGACAGTAGTCTAAATGTGTGTATGTTGGGTATTCAACCTGAAGGCTGGTTTGATCCTCTACAGCTCCGCCAACAGCTGTCAAAGATTAGCCTAGGCTTCACTGAAGAGGTGTACTAGGAAATGAGGAGTGAGGTAGTTTCACACTGCTTTCATCACCGAGCCAGAAGTTGCTATTACATAGCAGTCTGCCAAGCCCACTGAAATGCATGCACCAACAGATCCTATGAGCGATATTTTCACATCATTCATAACAGGGACTGGCTGCATAAGGAATGGTATTACTAGCATTGTTCATACCTCAGTCACTTTCATATTGTCAAGGCCAAAATGAAAGTAACAAATTTATTCTAGCCCGTACCTGAATTTATAGTGCACTGTAAACACTACATCTCGCCAGCAAAAGCATGTAGCCGAAATACAGAACACATTTGTGAACAATTACAGTTTTAGGAAGGAAACTACACTCACGACAACATCTTCATAATTTTATGAAATAATCAACTCAGCTGTATCTGCAATCTTTCTTTTTTTTTTTTTTTGCTAGTTGCTTTACGTCGCACCGACACAGATAGGTCTTATGGCGACAATGGGACAAGGAAGGGCTAGGAGTGGGAAGGAAGCGGCCGTGGCCTTAATTAAGGTACAGCCCCAGCATTTGCCTGGTGTGAAAATGGAAAACCACGGAAAACCATTTTCAGGGCTGCCGACAGTGAGGTTCAAACCTACTATCTCCCGAATACTGGATACTGGCCGCACTTAAGCGACTGCAGCTATCGAGCTCGGTATCTGCAATCTTAGAGCTAAATATTTAGTTCATATACCTTCTCCTCGGCAGAAGAAAGATGTAACCGTTCAGGCAACAACAACAACAACAACAATAATAATAATAATAATAATAATAATAATAATAATAATAATAATAATAATAATAATAATAATAATAATAATAATAATAATAATTGGCAACCTGCGCATTTGTGAGGATGCGGCTCTATCTAAGATGAATTCTAATGTTGAAGACAGCATCAACACCCAGCCCCTGACCCAGAAGAATTAACCAATAAAAGTTAATTGATCTGACCCAGCCAGGAATTGAACTCAGGACCAGTTGGAATAAAGGCCAGCACGCTAACCATTTGGTCATGGAGCTGGATGTTCAGGCCATTAGTGAAAGCTACTGGTTAGTGAGCATTGTGCCGTGTATGCTTAAGAGGCAGAAATGTCAACATTTATGGTAGAACTTTCTTGTAGGTTACCTTCCAGAATTCTGCAATAAAGCCCTTGGATTTCTTGTTGTAGACATTCCATAGAAGGGAACGCTCCTTGGAAGGATCATCCCAGGTGTAGAGCACAGATTGGTATGGGCTGAGAAGCATCACCTGAAATGTAAGAGAATGTTGTTTAAACTGGGATGGACATGTGGCCAGAATGGACTGGCACACACGTACAGTAGAGTTTCGTTAATCCAAACTAATTGGGACCGGAGTCTGTTCGGATTACAAAATTTTCGGATTAACCGGAAAATATTTTTTTATAATGAAGTTATTGTTTTTACGTACCGCTAACTACTTTTACGGTTTCCAGAGACGTCTAGGTGCCGGGATTTTCTCCCGCAAGTGTTCTTTTACGTGCCAGTAAATCTACTTACACGAGGCTGACATATTTGAGCACCTTGAGATACCACCAGACTGAGCCAGGATCGAACCTGCCAAGTTGGGGTCAGAAGGCCAGCACCTCAACCGTCTGAGAAAATAGTTTCTACAATACAGTACATACTGTAATTTGAAATGTCCATTCTTTAGCAGTTACATTAATAAAATACTGTATAAAATTACAGTAAGGTACTTAAGAACCCGCCTTAGAACTTGCTGTATGCTACGTAGAACAACACTCCGCTGCTACGCCCACTGATGTGATGTTTACAAGACGCTGGTTTAACACTGCATCTTCAAATAGGTTCCACGGCAAAAGAAACTATCAGACTTAAACGACCAGTGATTGATGGTTTATGATGTGTAATTATGTTTACATTAAGTTATTCTAGTAAAATATGACTAATAAAATGCAAGTAAATTTTCAGTCTATAATATGTTCCTTCATTTCAATAAGGATTTTTTTTTAAATTGAATGTTTCAGTTCGGATTAACGAGACTCTAGTGTAGATGAAAACATCCTAGAGATGGATAGTGGACAAGGGGATGTTGTTCTGATATCCTAAGGAAAGCTGTGGGACAACACTGGATGAGAACTGTCCCAATACTATAGGAAGAGGAGGAAGAAAACTGTACGTGATAAAAGTTGTACAAAATCTAATTTCTGAATTTTTTAGGTTTAGGTGCTTTTACCAGGCAAGGAATAATATGAGAGATAATTGCAATTATTACATGTTTCACAAATTTCAAAATATCTTCATAAATGCCGTTTCTGTCTACTAATATCTGTACGTAACAAAAGCTGTAGGAAGTTCAAGTTCCAATATTTTATGTCAAATACGTTTTTACCATACATCATATGATAACAGAGATATTAAGGAACTTAGATTATGATTGTTATGCCCACCATGATGAGAATCACTGACATGGAAATATTCAATAACAGGTAATATTTCCTCTAAAATTTACCTGCGTATATGAGAATTAAGATTATGGAGTTGACCGTTAACCTCTGTCACTGATGTAAGAACGAGCATTATAAGCAACAGTTAATACATACCTGTCCAAGGTCCTGCTGGTGAATCTTGAGAAATAAGTCCTCACAGAAGTTGTCTACTCTGACAGGAGCATCTCCCGGTGTATAGTTCTTGAAGGTTATGGAGAACGGGAGCTCGCCTCCTCCTCCCACATCGACACACAAACCGCACTGTCAATGAGAGAGAGTTCTAGCATCACAGCAAACCCCATAGAGTTTCACTTCAAAAAATAACTGTAACTTCCTGCCTAACCAATATGAATGTGGTTTGAAACCAGAAACACAGTTTAAAAATGTACTGTTAGCTATTATATCAGCTTACGGATAAACTAGAATTGTTCCTAACAAATAGTTTATGGCTGGATTTCTCTAACCATCACACAATCACCCAGGACTATTGACCATTTTGTTCCAATTCTTTACATGCAATAATAACAACCTTTATTGTATCAAAATATGATTTATATGCATGGCTGAGTGAGAAGTTACCATATCCTTATGTAATAATACACCTCCAAACCTTGCAACAATAGTGATCGCACAGGCTCAGTTGTAGAGCGATTAGTGGCAAGTGTATAATGGATGGGTGCATGAGAGATCACACACAGGTCAGACAATTTCCATTATAATGAGTACATTTTCAGAACAGCTTAAGAGGACTCTTCCACGGGAATCAACACTAATGGATTGGGAAAAGAAAACAGATTGAACAAGATGAACTCGGACCCTCTATACTATGGGAGGAATTCAAGAAAGTTTTGTTTCAGCCAAAACAAAGAAAATCACCCAGAGCAGATTCAACTCCTGGCAAAAATTCTACAGGCACTGGGAGACAAAGCAAAAATATTTCTATACCAGTTAGTAAGCCACATCTAATTAGAGAAGTACCAAAATATTTTGAACAACTACACTGATACCTACCCTTAAGGGAAATGGTGTACAAAGCAGTTGAAGAGTTTTCTGCCACACACACCCATGGAATAAAAATAAATGGTGAACTGTACTAAGTAATACGTGTTGCAGATGACATTGGTCTGAAGAAAGTGCTAGAGACTTCATTGAAGAAAACAAATGATCCTCAAGAGAAACAGCATGAAGATAAATAAAATGAAAGAAAAAAACAAACAAAAAACATGATAATGAAATGTACGCGAGATGATAACCGGAATGCCAGTATTTGTATGGAAGGAGAAAGACTGGCCCTGGTAAATCAGTTCTAGCTCTTAGGAAGCATCATTTCATCTGAAGGGAGGTGTGAGAAGGATATCCCATCTTGAACAGCTGAGGCAAAAAGAAGCTTTCAATAAGAAGAGGAACCTACTGACATCCGGGGCCATATCACTACCAGTGTGAAAGCATTTCATTAAAAGCTTTGTTTGGAGATGCAGCCAATGGATCTGAAACCTGGCTTGTGCTGAAAAAACAAACACCTGAACCGGTAAAAAAATGATTGTATTACTCGGCATGTAAACGCATACACTACCAGAACAACTTTACTGTTTCTCCCGTATTAATAATGGGTAGTGATTAATTATTATTTTCTAACTGTTGGATTTGATTCAGTGTCGTTAACCATACAGTTTAGGGATCGTACTTGCCGATATGATGTCTTACAGTGACTTGTGAGATTATACATACTGCCACTGCCGTTTTGTGAAAATCACGACTGTTACATTTGCGAGAATAAGTAAAGCACTATTTTATTTTTCTGTAGGATTGTAAATGTATTTAGATAATACCACATAAGTAGAATAGTGGCACGTTTGAATAATTAATTTAATAAAGTAGTTGGTGAGAAATGATGAACACATATGGTCTTACATTGTCCAATTCTTATGTATTGAATTCCATTAGGATGTCTAAGAAGCAAAAGAAATCTGCAAGAACTCTTCCAAAAAGGAAAGGAATGTTACCTCCTCTATTCTATGATGACTTTCTGACATAATGAATATCAGTTGAAATTGAAGAAAATTTCGTCATTACCCTGGCCTAACCTAACTTTGTCTTGTCTCGACTGTCGACGACTGTCAGTTACTCTAAAACTCTCAACGTAAGCTAACATCTCAGCGGTCGAAGGGAACTTATCGTATCTTTGGCTAATCACTGAATAACAACAACGTTCCTTTCCAACTAATACGCTCACCTCAACACGCCCAACAGCAAAGAGCCATACCCATTACAAACTCTTACCACATCAAAGAAGATGGTCTAATGACGCCTACAAAGACTTCTATATAGCCTACGGCACCAACTTTTCCAACTACTATTATCTCAAAAGGAACCAGGCCATATGAAAGTTCTTCAAAATTTATAAGCAAATAAATGAAAATCAATATTTATTAACTTCAAGAACCAACGACCATTACCATTGCTCAACTTTCCATAAGTTTTTAATAATACGCCATCTGACAACTAAATGGAAAGTGTTTTCTGATTTTTATCTTCATTGTAATATCTTTTAATATGTCATAATCCTCAAATAAGTATCATGTTTTAGACTCCAATATTATCACAAATATTGTCAAGTAACAGCATACTATATTTTATATTGTAATAGTTGTTTAACAATCTCCAATACATTTTAAACGACATAGTTTTTAACAGCACTCATAAATAATTTCCAATCAGATACCTGATCTATCCTAAGGTGAAAAATATGGCTGATGATGCCTACTATTGATAGGCGAAACATGTACCATCTAATATATTAATTTCATATTAACAATTTTGATAAGGACAATGTCCTAATTTTAAAAATTGTATTGTATTGAATAAGTGGATGAATAATAAAACATACAAGTGTTACTTAATACAAATATTTTCAATATGGACCCAGAAATGAATTTTATCACATGTAATGTGGCATGGTTTCCAGACTTAGCCTTCGTGTATTCTTACTAACTTACGGCATTTGTGTATGTAATATATTTGCTTGTGTGTATTATTAGTGTGGTTTCACTTCAGATTGTCCGGCTCTATGGCTAAATGGTTAGCGTGCTGGCCTTTGGTCTGAGGGGTCCCGGGTTCGATTCCCGGCAGGGTCGGGAATTTTAACCATAATTGGTTAATTTTGCTGACACGGGGGGCTGGGTGTATGTGTCGTCCTCATCCTCATCACGACACGCAGGTCAGCCAAGGGCGTCAAATCAAAAGACCTTCATCTGGTGAGCCGAACTTGTCCTCGGTCACTCCTGGCATTAAAAGCCGTACACCATTTCATTTCATTTCATTTCACTTCAGACCGACAAGTAATAACAAATTTCAAGAATTATTTACACCACCCAAACACTGGAAGAATGCCGTTATAGTAATGTGTATATCCAAATAAAGACAGGAATATATAACATTAAATAGAGTGAAGGTAAGAGAATGTGTTTATTTCCTTAATTCCTCACTGAGCTTGAAAACCAACTTAATTACGAATAGGTATATTGATTTTTCATTTACTTAGGTAAGGGAACCTTCATTATTTGATGCTCAGCCTACATTGAGGTTACAGTCTGTTATGTTTATGTCTGGCAATTTCAATTCAAATCAGCAGCAGTCATGAGCCATTAAAAGTACAAGAGTTTTTTTTTTTTTTTTTTGCTAGTTGCTTTACGTCGCGCCGACACAGGTAGGTCTTATGGTGATGATGGGACAGGAAAGGCCTAGGAATGGGAAGGAAGCGGCTGTTGCCTTAAGGTACAGCCCCAGCATTTGCCTGGTGTGAAAATGTGAAACCACGGAAAACCATCTTCAGTGCTGCCGGCAGTGGGGTTCGAACCCACTATCTCCCAGATGCGAACTCACTGCTAAGTACGAAAGTAGGGCAGTGATGTTTGCTTTTCAGAGAATAGCTGAGTACTACAAGACCTGATGAGATATTAAAAAAAAAAAAAAAAACCTTCACAGAAACCATAAAATAAAAAAAAGAAGAAACAGTTGGATTAGTCACTTACTATGTCATTCATAGAAGAATCTCAGCACAATACGGGGACAGTGTTTTGCCACAGCGAAGTGTTTATCAGTGGATTGAACAGTTCAAAAGGGGTCTCATGAGAGTGAACGATGAGGAAAAATCCAGGTGTCCATCTGTAGTCATAACCGATGCCAATATTGAACAAGTGCATGATACGAGGGGGAATCAAATGTAAACAGGATTTTATATTTAAATTCATTTACTGAAAAACACAAGGCAAGTACAATTTTTTTTTTTCACATAGTTTCCTGCTTAGGAAATGCATTTGTCCCAGTGTATGAGCAGCCTTTTGATGCCCTCATCGTAAAAAGAACAGGGTCGTGTCACCAGCCACTTGCGCACACACTCTCGTCATCTTCAAATCGTTGCCCTCCTAGAGCTTCATTATGCAGTCCGAAAAAATGGAAATTGCAGCGTGATAAGTCCGGGCTGTAAGGAGGATGATCAAGTGTAGTCTAGTGCATTTCCTGTAGCTTGGAGACAGTTAGATCTGCAGTATCTGGCCATGATTTGTCGTGGAGAAGGATGACCTGTCGAATAGTTTGGTCTCATCTTTTGCGGCGATGAGCAACCTTGCCTTGTTCAGCAGCTCACAGCAGTAAGCAGCATTGATTGTGCATCGCTCATGCAAAAAATCAAACAGCAAAATGCCTTGCCGATCAAAAAAAACGGTTGCAAGAAATTTGCCAGCTGACAGTCGAGGCTTGGCATTCACTGGTCCTGCCTCCCCTTCCTCCGCCACTCCTTGCTGGCTTGTTTGGATTTAGGAGTGTAGTGGCGGAGCCATGTTTCATTGCAGGTGATGATCCGACTCAAAAACGCATCACCTTCTTCCGCAAACCTTGCTATAAGTCTCTGACAGACCTCCAAATGTCTCAACTTCAGATTTTCGGTCAAAAGGCGAAGGACCCATTTGGAACACACTTTATGGAACTGTAGGTCATTTATGATGATTGCATGACAGCTCCCATAACTGATTCCAACTTGTTCTGCTATGTCTGATACTGTCCCCCATCGATCGTCGTCAATAATGTCTTTAACCGCACAAATATTTTCGTCTGTAATGCTGGTCCGAGGACAGCGATCGTGTTGCTGATTTTCCGCATGTTCTTGTCCTTCCTTGAACTTTATATGCCAGGCAAACACACGCATCCTTGACAATGTTTGATCACTGAACTGTGCAGTCAATGTCTGGAAAATTTCTGCCGCCACGAGCAAGAAATTTTATAATTATGCATTGCGCAGTGGAAGGGTGCACCTGTTGCTCCGACACTGTGAGCGTTACTGATGAAATGGCAGGAAATATCTAACAGCACGCTCTGCCCACTCCTAACAGTCCCGCCTAAGCATAGCAGAAGCGCGGAACCAGTCTTACCAACTGTTGTTGTTCAGCAACAAAAATCCCATTTATATTTGATTGACCTTCGTATGATCGTGAATAACAGATGAGTGACTGTACTATGAATTTCCTCTCCTGGTACACCCTCAGACCACAAAAACGGATTACAGAACGCTGTTCTTCCTCAGTGCAAACAGAGTGTGGTGCAGCCATCTTTATGTCGCAACAGCGAACGCTGAAACCTACTACAGACTTAGACAACGGTGCCATCTAGCGGCTGGTGAGCACACAACTCCATAGAGCCAACCTAAAGAAAATTAGAGCAAAATTTCAGATACTTATTGACCTGCCTAGTATGTGAGTGTTGTACCACATGATATGTAAATCAAGGAAATTAAAACTGAAATCTGCTTTGTCAATAACAATAAAATAAACACTATAATTAGACGGATTCTCTTCTAGTCAATCCCACTTCTTCTGCATTCATGTTTTGACAGCTGCTGCAAACATGTGGAGACTGTCCATGTCCTTTTGTGTTTTCATGTTTGTCTCCTCCTCCTATTGCTCCTTCTTGCCACAGTGACCTGTCACTGTGTTTATAACAAGTATTTACAATATTCTTCCGAAAAGACATGCAATGATTCTAAATTAATGATCAAAACAAGAATATTAACAATAAAAAACAAGGAAAGAGAGGAAGCAAATGTCCTCATGACCACGAATGACACCAATATGAATGCAATGCCAGTGATTTACAACAATAAGATTCACTTACCCCTTTGTCCATTCGAAGAACAGTCTGATGAGTGTGTGTGATAGGGAAATGCTGAGACACCAATTTGCTGTCTCGAAACTTCACATACATCCTCATCGAGTCAGTTTCCGGCCAGAAGGGAACGCACTATTGAGAATAAAAGAGAGACAATGTAACAAAATGAAAACACCGCCAAACGAAATGGAGAAAGAAAAACTGGCTTGTCTAGGAAATTATGTTACAAATACACAGGTATAGTAAAAAGTAAGATAATACAAGTTGAGGTACCTGGAATCAAAACAATGCACACAAAAAAAAATCCCATGACATCATCTTTATTCAAAATACAATTGGCCTAGTTAGAAGCCCAAAGTGAAAATTAGGGTTAATTTCAATATTATCTAGATCCAACAGAAGTTTTACCATCATAAGTTTCAAAAACCATTAACACAACTTCATCCAGTCAGACTTCAGTTTGCATTGCTCCTTTCAATGGCAGCAAATTAACTGAAAGAGAATCCAAGACTGGATATGGAAATTAACTGGAGAAAAATACTTTATATATGTGAATACTCTCCGCCATTGAATAATTTGCACACCCTAATTTTAGGAGAGAAAATTTAAAAAATCGCTTTAATTGTGTTTTATTTACAATAAATTAATCCTACATGGCCTAATTATGTACTCAAAAACTGAATAAAATATAAATTTGTTTTCAAGAAACGCATCATAATCTTCAAATACTGTTGCAAAGCATCCAGAACTCTACCTACAATAACAAAAAAAGGTGATGTGCAATGTTTATAAATTTAATGGTAATGTGCGCGATAAAATATAAAAGTCAATACAGTAATTGCATGCTTCCGTACTTCTATACATCTTCATTTTTTTTGTCATCACCAGCAGAAGGATCATATTTGTAGACACCATCTTCCCATAGTGTGTCATCCTTCGGCCTCGGACTGTCTGACCCACGACATAGAACATTCACTGCGACAACGCATAGGTGAAATTAGCAGATTAAAAATATCAGGGTAAGGCAAGCAAACCGAATGACACTTCTGATCAAGTGGGTTGCCTACCCAACCTAAAATATAAGAGGGTCATATGCTGAGGTGAAGTAGTATCAACTTTAAATAATGCACGCATCCCAGTTTTTCATCACTAAATTCCGGAAAAAGTATACGTCTGGAGTATTCACTTGTAAACAGTATTTTGGATATATAATCTATCATGGAGTAAAAAAAAAAAGTGCAACAAATGTGTACAAAAAAAGCTGAAGTAGTAATGTATATAGCATTTTTACATCAGAGATCCAGCCAATGACAAAGAAAGATGAAAATGAAATGTGTCATAGAAGAGAAGAGATATGGGAAAGAAAAAGGAGGAAAAGTTCAGAGGTAAAAAGAGAAAAAAATTGCACTGAGATGGTTTGAACATACAAAATGATAACAGAAGAAGAGAGACGCCAAAGAAAGCTAGATTATGATGGATGGAATGGTGAAGAATGGCATACGGTAGTGAGACCTCAACTAGCACACTATGGGGATGCGAAATGGTGGGGCAATTAAGTAGAATGGAGAGAACCCATTTTTGCTCCTACCACCACATTTGGATAAGCAAACATGATGGTGAGCCGACACCTAAAACTGTGATATATCCTATACTTATTACCAATATTCTATAGAACAATTTATTGGAAGAGAGCATCATCTTACTTGTCCCGGAGCCAGGTCTATCCACAGATCTGCTCTTTCATTCTCCTCCATGAAGCGGAGGTGTTTGCGGCTCTCGTTGGTTACCAGAAAGTTTGGCAACAAGGTCACGATTCTGGTGAGTTGAGGACACAACTGTGATAAGTTTATGGTGAGAAGGATGCGATAGCGCCGCTTGCGCTCACGGTCCCGACATATGACCAGCCCGGCGCACCCTGCTGTGTCTAAGGAGAAGGCAGACGACCACGAAGAGTGATAAGCTCGCAGTCGGATGCAGCGTCGACGAGGCTTCTTGTAGCAGAACAGGAGAGGCTCTTCGCCTTGGGCTTCGTAGACCACGTCTGATGAAGAACCCTGCAACAAACACATATAGAACTTTCAGTTGATACAATAGTTTGCTAATTCAAATGCAAGGAATATTAGATACTCTACTGTCTACGGGCTAGTTTGGTAGCTTCTTGCCCAGGTGATGTATGTACAATTCTTGGTTCTGATAAAAATTTAAAACAAACTTACACCTTACCAACTTTTCCAATTTATTCAGAAAAAGTCTGACTTCACCTCATAATAAATTTCTCCCGTATTCAGACTTTCTGGTCACCAAATATTCTTATACAGTATACAATAAATTCTACAAGAAACAGAGCAGTTTTGGAGTTTGGTATGTTGTACAACCCTGTAAGATCATTCATTCATTGGACCATCTTGTTTAGTTAACACGTTCCCTGCGGCAGTGAATTTCGATGACTTAATGTTACGTCGATACTGCCTTTAGTTATTATCGGTTCGGGTCACCGGTGACCTGACGAATTTGACTTTGTTTACTCCCTAGTATGACATCCTAAACCATGCATGTGCACTTGTTGTGTGCGTTATTGTTGAGGAGACATTCCAGCGTATTTACCTGTGCGACAGTGTTCCGATTCAACAATTGCGTGAAACAGAAACAGAAATGACCCCGGAAATAATTGGGTCACCGGTGGGCCGATCAGAACTAGCAGTATGCCTCGATCCTTTACTTCCATTGGAACACTATGTTGTCGATTAGTTAACGGAAATTCGTAACTAGGACGTAGTTACTCACTTCGCAATTCTGAGAAGTTCGCACCGACGGATAAGAGTAACATATTTCGGGGCACATGGTGACCCGAACCGCACGGAACGTAATATAAGCCTACCCCAGTGCTGTCCTAACACTCTTTCTTTTCTGTGCCACCGGTGTGTCAGAATGTGAAAGCTCCATACCTAAAAAGGACGTGATATTGCTTGTAAATATTATATTCGGAAGATAATAAATATATCAATAACTACTCCAGTAACCTCTATAGGCTTTCCTAAGGGCAATGTAGAAAGCAGATATCAGAAGGGTTACTCCTTAAACAACAATCTACCATCTGCGGGAAGCAACACTCTAGGCTTCATTCACCGTAACCGCGCTAAGCGATTCCCGCGTAAAAATATAGGTCAGACAACAATCGGGACTCAGGGTGACCCGAAGCGATATGAATGGAAGATGAAAAAAACTTCCTTCGGGTCACCGGTGGGCCGATCAAAACTAGCAGTATGCCTCGATCCTTTACCTCAATTGGAACACTAGGTTGTCATTAGTTCTGGGAAGTTCGCACCGACGGAGAAGAGTAACATGTTTCGGGGCAATAACATCCGCAACATCCGCTGAATGGATTTCAATGGTTGATGCCTTAAAAGAAATGTTTCAGTTTCAATAGCAATTGATAAGTATTACAGTATTTTAAAAGAAAACCTTGCATTGTATGTACTGAGTTAAAGCTTCTTCTAATTTTCAATTCAGTGGCTGGATGGTGGCAAGAGGGAGAATCATGTGATCATGGTTGGCAGGCTTGAATCAGCTTGACTATTAGGCACTCAGTTCCCTTGGAGCTTCCAGAGTACTCAGAGTTTGCTTTTGTCTACATTATCTGTGATGAGAGCAATGAAGCGAGAAAGGCGAGCAATACAGAACCACGTTTCACTATAAATCAATTTCAAGGCCAGGCTTTTAGGAAAATTGGAATCTCTTTGCCTGAGCTCCTTTTACTCATAGGCAGTTGTATGGGTTGTTCAGTTGGGTGAAGGCTCTAACACAGTGTCAACCAACTGGCTGATGTGTGATGTCGGAAAGCAGAGTGGCCAGGCGCTTCAGTCGTAGAGTGGGACGAAGGGACGGAGTCGCTTTGTCGTAGGCGCATGCTGTGCCGTACATAGTGGTATTAGTAGAGGTAGAGTACACTGCATAAGCATGGATGAACTGAGCATATCACAGTCCGACAAGCTATCTATGCCTCCGATCTTTTTATTTTTATGGGAAGATCTATATTTATTTGTAGAAAATGGTAGGAATGCTACAACTAAATGTTTAGTTTGTAGAAAAATGCTACATTAGGTAAAAATATATAATTTACAATGTCACTACAGTTTTTCATAGGATATAAACTTCATGGTTTTGATCCGTATTGAATTGTGATCACAATAATAACTAAACTTATGTTGTAATGGTCCACTTTTCAGTACTATATTGTGCAATGTTTACATTACATTTTAAATCTAGGAACTAGTTTTGGCCTTGGATGGTCATCATCAGCCTTAATGTGAAACTGTACAAATACTTCTAAGTTTTACTTTTATAAGCTATTCTTCATTAAGGTATTGTGATTTCTATCATTTTATACTGTGACATGTTGTCGGAAAATTTTGAACTTGTATGAGAAATGAAACCTCTGAAACAAGATATCTTATCAGGGTGCCAGCCCAGGAAAATGCATTTGAGGTAATGTACGCATTCTGCAGACATCAAGGAGGAAGATGAATATGAGATTGGTTGTGCAATTACTGCGTGATAAACAGAGAGCACTGCGAGCTCTGGGCACTATCTTTAATCTTGTATAGCAAGTTTCTCAGTATTAGGATGCTGTTAATGAGAAATTCAAGCAACCGTTTGAACCAGTGCTCTGAAACATCAATCATATTGCTTGGTGGTGAATGAGTTAATACATGTATAATTGAGGTTAACTTCGTGGACACTGCACTTAATTGCAAATCTCTACCAGCTGCCATCTAAGAACGTGCCAGTTATTTAGTCATATCTTCATGTACCGTTCTTGATTCAACCATTGACAATTTCCAACAGAGGAACTTTGCAGCATTTTCATGATATTTTAACAACAGGCACTAATGGAACATTTTAACACGATGCAATGCATCTAAGAATTTAAGAGCCTGATTTAAATTTGTCATATTTTACGTGTTGTGCACATAGTCCATCCCAGATGTTTTAAACAACTTTTAAAGTCATTCCGGTGTGTTTGTACATTTTAGTTTTTACATGTGTTTGAACATTTTCGCATTAAGGCTGATGATGGCCAGCCAAGGCCGAAACTAGTTCCTAGATTAAAAATGTAACATTGCATAATATAGTACTGAAAATGTGGTCCATTGTGACATAAGTTTAGTTACTACAGTTTGTGTTATGCTACAGATTATGATCAGCATCAAGGTGAAGAACGGGTAATTGTAATTACAGAACTGAAAGATAAATTGAATAACCTTGTCGAGCATTCAATCAGTGAGTCAGCAGTTCGATTGAGTTTTAAACTTTCATATTTAATGGTGAATTCACGAAGGAATGTTTAATTCTAGTCGGTGTACTGTACCACTACTAACACTACTATGTACGGCACAGCATGTGCCTGCTACAAAGCCAGGCAGTCCCTTCCTCCCACTCTACGACTGAAGCGCCTGGCCACTCTGCGCTCTTACGTCACACGTCAGCCAGTTGGTCGACACTGCTCTAACAGATGTATGAGTCGTCATTAAAAACAAGTGAGCTGAACTGATAGGCTGAGATGGCAGAAACAGTGGCTTTCTAAACCCAAGTTAGCTGAAATATGTCAGCTTTGTGTCAATACATTTACTAGTAAATTAAAGAACTCAAGGGGACAAATTTCCTGGACATCAGTGTCTCCGAAAACAATAAAAGTCATCAACGAAACATCAGACCAATAATAACAATAATTTTTGTTATTAGTGGAATAGGGTTTTTCTGTCCCAGTTCTAATGATACTGGAAATGCAAAATGGAGAAGATTATCATACACACGTGTGTCTGTTCTCGGATGTTGAAATTTTAATTCTTGAATTGTTTGAATTACTAAATGACAAAAAAAAAGGGGGTTCTTTAACTTTACTTCTATAGTTCAGAATCTCTTGAAAGGATTTGGGACATCTACAGTGCCGTTTCCTCTACTTACTCTTATCTGCAGTGGCAGGCCTGTCTTGTTTATGATCCAGTACGGAGCGTGAAGGACCACATCACACGTCTCTGCCCTCTCCACTCGCAGACTCAGTCCCAGTTGCTTATTCCCACCTTCTGTGTCGTACTCAGTGGCCATGGCAACTGTCTTCTCCTCCAGGTCGACGGTCAGGTTAAACGAGCCTGACCAAGGGATCCCCAGGTATGCAGGTACCTATCAAAAGCAAAGAAGTAATACATCAGAAATGTTCATGGATATTTCATAGTATATAGGGTATCAAAACAGAAAACCAGCGCAGGGCAGGGCCAGGGCCAGTGCAGTAAATAAATAAATAAATAAATAAATAAATAAATAAATAAATAAATAAATAAATAAATAAATCAATCAATCAATCAATCAATCAATCAATCAATCAATCACTGATCGATCTGCATTTGGAGCTGTCATCCAGGTGCTAGATACCCCATCAACTGTTTACGTAGTCTTCTCTTAAATTATTTCAAAGAAGTTGGAAACTTACCAAATATTCCCTTGATAAATTACAGTATTCCAATCCCTAACTCCTCTCTCTAACATATTTGAAAACATCCAGATACATCTAAAATAAAGAAATAATCCTAAATTCAATCTGAATGCCATTTCTAAAAAAGTGAACACCCTTTTTGATGATAAAATAAAAATTAATTCAGAATCAAAAACCAATAAAGCAATTGTAATAAGTGATAGGCAACCTGCTGCTTCCCCTCAATAACAAAGGCTCCCAGCTGCCACCTGTCAGTGTAAGATTGAACATCAATGCGATGTCACATGACAGAGCCCACTTGATGAGGCCAACGAGACAAAGAGTGAGTACTTCACATTATCACTTACCCAATTTCTATTTCTACCATCTTGATCCTTATTTCTCTATAACATTCTTATTTAGTTATTCTTTCTTTTTAGATTTCTCTTTCAAACATGGAAAGACTACAACACCTTTTGCTAGTGATATCCAATACATCCAGTTCTGTGTCGGCATTTTATTATCCGAAGTGCTCTGTCTACTATCAAGGTCCACATTCCATAATGAACAAAAGAAGTTCCCCCAACCCAGCCTGATAGACACTTGATTTAGCACAAGATGAGTTTGTTCCAAATCACTCAATTTTTTTCTTATTAAATCTGAAGCAAGACGATACTGCAAGACAGCCACCTTATATTGTGATTTTAAAACTTTTTAATTAGCTTTTTCATGTTTTTTCAACATTTTATCCATTTAAATTGATTAAGATGTTGTTCTAATGTGTGTAGCTAGCTGAGGATGACCAAATAGGGTTGAAACACGTACCATGCTTTTTATATATCTAAATTTACCACTTATTTGTAGTGTTTTAGACTTCTGTGTATTCTTTCTTTCTTTATTTGTGTCATAAGTACCAACTTTACGCACAGATATTTAAAAAAACATAATATCTACATTCTTACTACTGTATACACATATTCAGGTCCATTATACAAACAATCACAGATAAAGCTACAATTCGAGAGTTAGATGATTCTTGCCCAGTATTGGGCGATGTCAATAGCGTTGGAGGAGGCTGAAATCAAGTCTTTTGTAGTGCAAATAAAACACACTGACATAGATGTTGGATCGTCTGCTGCTCTCCGCAATCACAAAGTGATGAATCGCTTGAGAAACCCCACTTCCGCAAATTTACTTTTGTTCTGCCGACTTCTGTATGGAGTCTGTTAAGGACTTTCCAGACTGTCCACTTCTTCTGGTGTCCACATGGAAGACTTTCCTTTGGCTCTATCCAGTTGGAAAGGTGGTTGATTCATTCTTTCCACATTTTGATCCTAACATTCTCTGCTTTTGCCTCAAGCTTCACTGATGTGCGGAGAAAACTTTTTCTAGATTTTAGCCTCTGTGTGGCTGGGTGGTATCCATAAAGAGGATGTGTTTTTCAAGCATCCGGTAATGATCCTGCAACTTTCGTTGAGAGGGATGTCGACCTGCTTTGTATGGGCTGACCTGTACCAAACCGGCAAGGCATATTCCCCTGGAGAGTAGCATAGAGCTAGACCCGATGTTCTAATTGTTTATGGTTGTGTTCCTCAACTCGTTCCTGACAATTTGTGTAGAATGTTGTTTCTAGCAGCTATCTTTTGTTTTAAGTTTTAGCAATGTTTCTTATATGTTAATGTGCGATCCAGCATACCTCCCAGGTACTTTCGTGTATTGAAAATGAGGGGTCTAGAAGCAAAACTAGCAATGTCCAATCAACCCAATTTTACAGGAGAGACTGCTTTATTATTATAATATTTTTTTTTTTTTTGCTAGTTGCTTTACGTCGCACCGACATAGATAAGTTTTATGGCAACAATAGGACAGGAAAGGCCTATGAAGGGGAAGGAAGCGGCCATGGCCTTAATTAAGGTACAGACCCAGCATTTGCCTGGTGTGAAAATGGGTAACCACAGAAAACCATTTTCAGAGCTGCCGACAGTGGGGTTCGAACCCACTATCTGCCAGATGCAAGCTCACAGCTGCGCGCTCCTGACCGCACGACCAACTCGCCTGGTGACTGCTTTATTAGAACTCTGTAACTAAAGGAGATACATGCGCGACAATTTTATGCAATATAAAATTTCTACTCTTAAACAGTTTAAAATGCAGCACGACCTAATATTTATGGCAAATTTTGACCAATGACTTATCAAAATTGGAGATCGGTAGATTTGCAACCAACATTTGGAGATTCCACTTCTGCATCAAACATTCTCAGAAGACTGCCTTAATGGCAAGTGAAATAACAGATAATGAAGATCAAATAAGAGGTCTGACAGTGTTTAATCACATAACTAGAGCATCTAAACCATCAAATCATCTGTTTATACAAAAACTTTCTCTCCCTCAATGACTTCTTCCACATTCTCCATTGCATCATTCTCCATTCTTTCCAGCAAATTTAAAACTGGAGGTTGTCAAATGATTTCCACCGATTGCCGTAAGTCAACACGTCTCGTAATTTCAAAGCATTGACTTTAACACCTCATTCAGTTAAAGTGGGATTAATTATTGATCTATTTGTGGAAATTTTACAAACACTTTCAGCCACACCTATGTCACATTGTTCAATGGATTTGTTTTACCTCTTGTCAGAACAAAATGCTTGGTAACATTAAATTTTAACAATTTATTTATGTTGCTCAATTGTGATTGGCCAACATGGAGATTGTCATATTTGCCATGTTATATTTGAAGAGGATTTTGATAGTTATGCATCTCAACAATTTGGTCATAGATGGCATTTACCTTGCAAAATCTTATCCATACTTTAACTCATTTCTGCCAAAAAGTGGACATTGCCAGTTTTGCTTCTAGGCCCCTCAAATATATAATTCTTTTGGAATTAATATTAAAGAATTGTCAAGTCAACATGGAACTGATATGCAATTCATACTTTATAAGGATCTCCCCTTGGCAGTCTATGATTGTGTCTGAATTAAGTTTGTCAGGTAAACACCAAATGTGTCTCCAAAGATGTTTTACGTTGCAACATCATACAACTTGGACGGCCGAATGGACTTTACTTCATTTGACTTCATCTGCCAGCATACCTGCCAACTTTTGGAAATCAAAAATAGGAAGATATTTTTAATTCTTGTTTATCATCATGTATATTGCACCATGGTCTCGGTAAAAAGGAAAATATAAAAGGCATACATATCTACAATTACGATGTGAATTGACTATTAAATTTAAAATCTTAAAACTAAGAAAACTTAAAAATGTTCATAAGAAAATGTAACAAACACGGAACAAAATGCATAATAGTTTCCCTTATTAGACTGTAAAATGAATGGAAATTCAATTTTATAGGTATCTCTGAACATGTGGAGATAACGTTTGTTATGTTTTGTGGCCATAATGTGGAGATAAAATACCAGAAACCGCCACCAACACAAATCCCGGAAATACATTCAAGTCATTAAAATTATGAACTAAGAATGAACACAAATGCACTGAAATACGCGAAACCACCACATACAAAACGATTAATATGTTTCTAACATTGTTAACATACGACTTCGACAGGGGGAAGAGCACAGAACCCCAAGGAAAAAGCATGTGGTTTATGACTCCAACAAAACTATGCACAGCAAGGATGTTAACAGCATGCAAAACACACAATAACAAAATAATTCCCGATCAACGGAGTCGCTAGCGTGTGCTAGGCTCTCTTGCTTGTAGGATGATTGCCGTCCTGAATTCCCAGCTGTAAAGCACGCACGCACACACGCACGCACGCACACACACATACACACACACTCTACGCTCGAAAATGAGATGTGTAATTTACACAAGCATGTAAGAACTTATCCTAGGCGAAGAGTATTGACCATACTGTAGGTTATATTGGTCAAAAATAGGAAAAAGCTAAAATAAATCAGAAAATCGGAAGACAGAATGTTTCCAGGTAAATCAGAAGGGTTGGCAGGTATGTGCCAGGTTTGAACTCGCAATCTTGGGATCTCGAGACTGACACTCTTCCACTGATCCACAGAGGAAAGCTGTCAGTATTAGTATAATTGGATAGTGTGTGTTCATCATGATTCTTTCCTTGTCTCCTCGTCCTACCATCACTCACTCTCCTTACACTGACTCTCATTCTGTTTATCCTAATAAGAGTTCCTTTTAGTGATGGGATAATCAAATACAAAATAATCGCTTATTCAATTATTCTGTTTTATTCAATTATTTGATTATTTATTTCCATTCGATTATTCATACAAACCTTTATTAGAATAAATAAGGCAATAGAACAGTGAGTGCTTTCGAATTAATCTCACTATACTACCAAAACCAAACTGCATGGCATAACAGCCCCCAATGGCTTTGGCCTACCAAGTGACCACTGCTGAACCTGAAGGCCTGCAGATTACGAGGTGTCGTGTGGTTGGCATGACTAATCCTCTCAGCTGTTATTCTTGGCTTTCTAGACCGGAGCTGCCATCTCTCCGTCAGACAGCTCCTCAATTGTAATCACGTAGGCTGAGTGGACCTGGAACCAGCCCTCAGATCCAAGTAAAAATCCCTAGCCTGGCCCGGAATCGAACCAAGGATCTCCGGCTAAGAGGCAGGCACCGCAACCCCTACACTGCGGGGCCAGCACTATTATACTACCATCCTGGGATAATAAATCTTAAATACTTGAAATGATCTACCTGTTCCAGCTTTGTAATCCCAACCTGATATTCAGTTCTCGTAAGTTTCTTACCTAATGATATCGCTTTATTGTTGGAAAGCTAATTTTCACATCATACTCACTGCAGCTATTTTCAGATCCCTAGAATGTAGGCTTTGAAACAATTATTCTTTAATAATTTGCATTTTTCAAAATAAGTCTCCCCTCCCAATTTCAGAATAGGCTAAAGTTGAATTTGTACTTATGAAAAATAACAATACACCATTTTTTTAACAGTTCATCTAGTGATAAACTTACTGCACTGAATAAACAGGAGATAAAGTATCCACCTTGTCAATACTAAGAAAAAACGACTCAATATATACGTTAATTACTCGTACATGTTTCGAGAACATATCATTTTCATCCTCAGCTAAGGCATTTCACATTATCAATGACTTGATTAAAATAAATAGATGTTTAAACTTATAGACACAGTTCATCTATTCAGTTATATCAATCTATTATCCATCCAGACACACTTAAACAGAACACTTTATTTATGATGTATTCAAATATTTTATGCAATACAACTGCCTGGTATTTGATGAAACTCATTTGATTATTTAAAGAAATCAGTTGGAGGTTATTCAATTATCCCATCAGTATTTCTTTCACGTTCTGTCAAATTTTATACTATTCAGTTATCGAATACAGGTAACTGACTCTGGATTGGCCATTTCAGATAAAGGTCATAAGACCCAACGTAACTCAATTTACACACTAACTTGCCTCACTACCATAAGGAGACAGGAGTCAACAAGCAGAACGTTGCACAAGACAGTACTTACCTCTACACAAATTTTGTGAATCTTGAGAAGATTAAGGAAGTAGACGTTTGTCTTCTCGCCGGCCTCGATACGCACTTCGTACTTGATCGTCGGTATCTTGATCTCGACCGCATAGGGCAGGTGGTTGTGTATGGCCAATGGTGGCAGCAGCCTTATCAAATAGTTGGGGATGGAGCGCGATGCTCGGCCCACAGCGGCGCCTTCAACACACATCGCCTTCAACAAAACATCGCTAGATTTAAAACACTTCTCAAGAATTTATTTTTATGACCTTCAGTAGGTTGGTTTAGCAAAGAAATGCCCTTTCACCACTACTTTTCATTGCTATGACGGATGAGATAATAATGACTGGGGAGGAGAAGGTGAAGGCAACGGTCTTTGCAAATGAGGAAGAAGCACAGGAACAGCCGAATGCAGGGGTAGAAACAGGTGGAACAATATGAAATGATGCTCAATGTAAAGAAATGCAAGTTTCTGGTGATAACAAGGAAGAAAGATAAACTGCTTGGAGGAGAAGGATTGGAGAAAAATGGAAAGGAAGTATAATAAATGAAGGTGGTAGAAACAACAAAAATCTGTGATTGGGGAAGAAAGACACATAAATTTCTTCAAGGAGTTAGAAGCCTCATCTGGAGGAAGGAAATACTTCAGTATTATACACTGCCGTTAGTAAAAAGAGAAAGAAAAAAGAAAAGCATAACACTTCGACTACAAATATCATATGAAAAGACCAAGTACTTTGAGAGTAAGCACCCCAGGAAAGCCCCTTTGATGACCATGTATGGAAAGATTGGAAAAGTCAATCGATTCCGGTATCTTAGTGAATGGGTCCACCCCAATGGTAGAGACAGAACCTCCATCTTAGATAGATGTGCTAAACTCAACACAGCATACCAACTGTCACAAAATTGTTACAACAAGAAGTGCATTGCGAAGAATGCCAAAATATGCCGTTACAAAACTGTTGTCAGACCCCAGTTCTTCTATGCTGCGGAGACCTTACTGATGAACAGGAAAGGTACCGTGGATCACCTGGAAAAAATTGAAAGACGTATCCTCCGGAAAACTCACGGGCCAAAGTGCTCTCGGATGGAACCTACCGATTGAAAGCGAACTCTGAACTGTACCAACGGTTGGAAATGGCTAACACTATCATGTGGCTGAAGTTTTATGGGCACCTTCTGAGAATGGGCAACGGAAGGCTTACGAAGAAGATCTTCTCACTCATCGAAAGCTACAAGACTGGAAGCATGTGGCTCATGAAAGTAAAAAAGACTTAGCTGCGCTGGGATTTCTGATACTGTTGCCTCAGACCACCCCAAATTTTGTAAAATTTTAAACTTGTGGTCTCCTCTACCAAAGGTTGTTAAATCTCACAAACCTATTTCGCAGGAAAGGAAGGAGAAACTTATAGCAGGGCTCAAGAGACATTGAGAATGAAAGAGAGCATCGAAAAAGAACTAGTGAAAAGTGCTCCCTAGTGGGCTTAAATCACAAATAAAATAATAATAGAGTGAGAAACAAAGATGTTAAAAAGGAAATCAGAACAGAAAACCTAAATGAAAGAACTGATAGGAATAAACTAAAGGGGCCCATAGATGTGCAATATTATTGCGCAAAATGGATTGTACAATATATTTTTAGCTGCCCATAGATGTACAATATTATTGTACAACAATCGCGTTTGTGCAATCAATAGAATCGTGTGGAGATAATATTGATGGTTGTGCAATATACTGTGCAAAGCACTCATAGACGTACAATATGCATGGCAATATATAGTCAGTCCATCCCGGTATTTTGTTTGGTGAACACTCTTTTCTGCATCACGAAGCCGCTTCACTTCCTTCCGGAAGTTCGTACGCAGAGAACTGACTTCTAGCTTGTTGGCGTTTGGGTATTTTTTCGCGATATTTCTCAATAAGCATCTCGTTCTGTTCACCTTTTTTAATACGATTACTGTAATCTTTGCTCTTAACGTCCCATACAGCCGGAAGGCCATTGTACACTTTAATAAACTCCAAAATAAGCTTTTTCTCCTCCTGTTTTTCTGCCATGTTCTCCCCCGCTGGTTGGTACCAACTGGCGGAGGACGGGATCTTGCACAATACTGCCAACACACCGCACAGTATTTTGCGATTTGCACAATATATTTCAAGCTTTTTTGATTTCATACAACATATTGCACAACCCTTCAATATTAAATACACACTATCAATTATATTGCACAAACCCCGATATTGCACAATAATATTTCATGTCTATGGGCCCCTTAAGATGGTTTGGACATGTAAAGAAAGCAAAAGAAAAGAATAGCAAAACAGATGATGGAGATGAAAAGAGCAAGACGGAGACCTAGAACAAAGTGGATCAATTCAAATAAAGAGGAGTGCAAGAAGAAGAAACCTGGACAAGGACTGGGAAGAGGAACAGTGGACAGAGAGAGGAAGATGACGTGCTGTAAGTGCCCCAAACCGGCAAGAGCTGGATGGGGGAAAGGAGGAGGATGATGGTGAAGAATTCAATGAACCCAAAATTAAGTTATAACATACAATAAATGCTCTTCTTCTTCTTCCACCACTTTTTTCACACCTTGACAGGGTCTCCGGTGCAAACTGTGCCGCACAAGAGGTCCTGGCTCTGTTTTACAGCCAGATACCCTTCTTGATACCAATCATATGTTGAGAGATGTATACAGTATGGTAATGATTCTTTTTGTGGTGTATAGTCCATCAGAGACAAACACAAACACCCAGTCCCCAAGTGAGAGGAGTTAGCCAAGAGTGGTTAAAATGACTCACCAGACTGGGAATCAAAACTGGGACCCTCTGAACCGAAGGCAACAACGCTGACCATTGCTGGATTGTGTTAACATTTAGAGTGCAAGAAAATCTTCAGAGAAAATTCTGACTTTTCCTTGTGTTATCACAGAAACTGACCTTGTGTGATGTATTTAACACCATGTGCAAACATTGCCACTGCAACGATGGTAAGTCAATGTAAACCAGGGCCTCTCAGAGTGCACGCACCAGTGCACTGCGCGGCGCAAGGTGCAAAAGACGACTTTGCTAGGTTGTTATAGATGTTAATTCCCATAGGGAACCTGAAATATTTGTCCCGAATGAGTAAATTTATAATACCAATGGGAATCAACATCTATATCTTATAATGGCCAAGAAGGCATCAATTTTTTGGTAAAGAGACTAAGTCTCTCATAGTGCATTGGCACTGCTGGTGGCTCCAAGCAGCCTACGTAGTGGCCTCCACGGTATGCACTAGCCAGCGTCTTGGTGGGTGTGCTAGGTACCAACTGATGAGCCCAACCTAGCACATGGCGGCGAAATGCTGGCAACCAGGAATGAGTTAGCTGGAAAATTTATAATGTCCGATAACGGACCATTTATATTGGTATTTTGCTAGGTTGACCAGAGTGCAGATTCTCACTCCTGGATTTTAAGCAATAGTGCTGTCTCACTCACTCCACCTGTCTCCCCTTTCCTACCTTGCTCTGCAGCGCTCCACCATCCAACCAGAGTTGAGCCGAGCTTACCCAAGTCGCCCCGAGATGCCTCTGCACCTTGGTTTGCATGTGTGAGATTTTGAGTGTTTGAGAGGCCCTGATGTAAACAAACGCAAGATCACCGGGTTGCTGCAGGGGATAGGGTTGCTAGCAACAGCACATTCTTTTTCTTCTTCAGAGGTGGAGAAGGTATGTATTTATTAACTTAAGTACAGTTTTTAGAGTCGGACACAGTTTTGGTGATCTAGAAAAGAATTTTGTGAATGATATATTACCTCATACACTTAAGTCCTTACCCGTAACGAGAAGACTGTGGCGTCCTTCTCCTCCTTTGGAGAGCAGTGAATATCTTTGGGCATGTTGAGATCGGAGGCCAATTCTTGCCACCAGAGGCTCCCTTCACTGACATGGTAACTGCTGCATAGTGGGAAAGAAAAAAGCCAATGTGTTAACTGATATTTTGTGTTAAAATGCAAATACAGGGACATTGTTTTATCTCTTCAGGGGACTGTCACTCGCCTGGCTGCCTGCGCTGCGAGCCTGTCTCCCGCCGAGCACTTTGCCGTAATGTGGCCAACACTCGCCCGGCATTGAGTCATAGTGTGTTTTTGCACAAGATTTCTTGTATTTCATGAAGGTATCATGTATATTCACTCACACATGTAATGAAAATGGCATTAGAGCAATACACTGAGCACTAAACACGTGAACACTTGACTAAACCAAACCTTACGCTGATAAAGATTTCAGCAGACTGCATAGGAGGGGAACTTGTGGAGCCGAGCAGCGTATTACGGCAAAGTGCTTGATGGGAGACAGGCTCGCAGCACAGGCAAACGGGCAAATGACAGTTCAATGAATAGATAAAATAATGTCCCTCTACCTTTAACCTCATATCAATGAAGTCCTCCTGCAGTTGGAAATAACTGATCTGAAATCATTATCTGCATCTAGTAACCACTTTCAAGAAGTAGGAAAGATTCAGTTTTGGGGTGATACCGATTCAAATTTATTCCTGTCTGTGAAGAAACTTGTGTTCTTCTTAATAACTAAGTTCGGGTCAATGTATGTTTGTGAATTGGCTTCTTCCCCCGTGAATGCAGTAAAGTGCAAGATACTGACCTACTTCAGGAACAAAGACTTCAAAGATTGTCTCAGTTCTACTCTGACCTCATATGAACATCAGTTTGCCTGTGCGTGTGGGTGGTAGAGTAACACCCATGGTATCCTCTGCCTGTCATGAGAGCCAACTAAGTGGGGCACCAGGGGCTTTTAACTTGGGAGCGTGGGTTGCCGACCATGGGGCCCTTAGCCGAGTCCTGGCATTGTTTCCAGTGACTTGTGCCAGGCTCCTCTCTTTCTTCTATCCTATCCAACCTCTCTTGGTCAACTCTTGCTCTTTTCTGACCCCAATTGTATTAGGTGCGAATCCTAGACAGTCTTTCATTTTCATGCGCTTCGTGGCCCTTGTCTTCCTTTGGTCAATACCTTCATTTTTCTGTTCTTCTCATTAGTGTTATATAGAGGTTGCCTAGTTATACATCCTCTTAAAGCAATAGTCACTACAACTACGACTTCGCCAAGTTATCAAGACAAACAGTGCCAATTCTTATATTAGTTCGAAGATGTCATTTATTTGCATATTTTAAAATTATTTCAAAGTGACCTGATGGGGAAACAAATTGAATAACCCTGATGTATTTTCTTACCTTGTGGTGATGATATGATGAAGCTTGTTGTTTAAAGGGGCCTAACATCTAGGTCATTGGCCCTCTCCTTGTATTTCACTGCTTTACGTTCATCACGTTTGACTGTAAAATTCTGCTGTCTTTTGCTATCATACAGAGACATCCAGCTCCATGGCTAAATTGTTGGCATGCTGGCGTTTGGTTTCAGGGGTGCTGGGTTCAATTCCCTGTAGGGTCGGGAATGTTAACCATCATTGGTTAATTTCATTGGCACGGGGGCTGGGTGTATGTGTCGTCTTCATCATCATTTCATTCTCATCATGATGCGCAGGTCGCCTACGGGAGTCAAATCAAAAGACCTGCACCTGGTGAGCTGAACAAGTCCTCGGACACTCCCGGCACTAAAAGGCATACGCCATTTAATTTTTATCATCATCATCATCCATTTCTCTCGTCCAACCCTCAATGGGATGGATGTTTATGACACCTTTCCATCTTCCTCAATATAACCAACATTCTTCCTCCTTAACTGTGTTCCAATCCAAGTTTCTTCTAGTTATACTATTCCTGATTGTTTTCAACCACCTTGGTCTGGCTCTCCTACTTGCCCTCCCTTCTCCTATCCAGTTTGCCATTGTCTGCTTTGACATCCTTCCCTCTTCCATCCTCTTAAACATGTTCAACCGAGCTCGATAGCTGCAGCCGCTTAAGTGCGGCCAGTATCCAGTATTCGAGAGATAGTAGGTTCGAACCCCACTATCAGGAGCCCTGAAAATGGTTTTCCGTGGTTTCCCATTTTCACACCAGGCAAATGCTGGGGCTGTACCTTAACCAAGGCCACGGCCGCTTCCTTCTCACTCCTAGCCATTTCCTGTCCCATCGTCGCCATAAGACCTAACTGTGTCGGTGCAACGTAAAGCAACTAGCAAAAAAAAAACATGTTCAAATCAACCAAATTTATCCCTCTCTATTCTGTCGTAAAGCTTTTCCACCCCAATTTCCTTTCTTACGTCCTCATTTCTTTCTCTGTCCTTTCCTATCGTACTTCTTAAAAATTGAATTTCTCCTCCCTGGATTTTATTCTCCTCTTTTTTTTTTTTTTTTTGTCACTGTTCAGGGCTCCACTGGATATATCAGTACTGAGCAGTAGTACATCTTATATACTTCATTGGCACTTCCTCCTCCACACCAGGTTTCTCACACTCTGGTAGAATGCTTTTCTCTGTTGAATACTTTTACTGACCTCTAGGTCCAGCCCTGTATCTTGTAACCATTTGCTTCCCAACTACTTGAACCTCTCCACAGTTTCAAGATCTTGTCCCCTAATTTTTATAATTCCTTTTATTGCTTTCCTCCTCTAGTCAACACCATTGTCTTACTCTTTTCCACATTCACTCAATATGTAGAGTTGCCCTTGAACTTCCTCTCTGTTTGCTCCCCACACCACAATACTTACTTACTCACTCCTCGGTGCTACAGCTCATGCAGGACCTTGGCCTCTGTGACAATTGTAGCCCAATCTTCACGATCTTCAGCACGCTTCCTCCATTTTCTTATTCCCATCTTTCTTAAATCCTCCTCCACATCATCCAACCATCTTATCTTCCATTCCTTTACACGGGTCGTTCACCATTATAATCAGTCCAGCTATTTTTGACTTTGAGTTTTGTGACAATGTGTTTTTCCGGTATGGAGTTGTTAGCCCCAATATCAATCCCAACCTGGAGGACCAGGATCTCCCTCTTAGTCTGACCTATCACCTTTGACCTGTCCGGCTTGGGAGACCCTGCCAGGAGCTCACGCTCCCGCTGGCATGGCTCTCAGGATCACTTAGGCACACAAGCTCCCGCATCACGACAAGATGAAGATACCAGCGTGGGAGCCCCACACCACAATATCACCTGCAAACAGCATAATGCTGCGTTCCCATGGGGCGTGATATGCTTAAGTCGATTATGCTTTCATAAGCCATCTGTGTGAACGAGGTGTATTAAGCTTGCCTATGATGTCAAGCATCTCACGATTCAGTATTGAAGGGATCATACATGTTTGATTTTCAGTCGTGAGCCACCTGGTTTTGGTAAACCAAGATGTTTTTAGATTTAATGACAATGACACTATATGATTTTTGAAACTATAGCAAACTGTTCTATACAATCCATCATTAGATGAGTACCAAGACTGTGAGAAGCAGGCAGCGATGGCTAAACAAATATCTGATAACCTAAGCATCCCAGGTTTTGGACTAAAGGAAGTGATAGTGAAATTTAAATACTTGAGAAATTCTTTTTGTCAAGAATTGAAGAGCATTTCTGATGGTGAGAGATCAGGAAAGTCTACCAATGAAGTCTACAATCCTACAGTTGCTTGGTTTATGAATATGAACACTTTTCATTCGACCTTACGTGGAAGATAGGGACTCTCACTCAAATTCCAATATCCACTGCCTTACTCACCATCTACTTCGCCTGTTTTTTTCTTTGCAGCAAGATACAAAAGACTTCATTTGCTAAAATTGAACAAATAACCAAACATCCTTCAGCAACATCCTCGTCCATGGCCACATTTCGACTGACTATTTCATTCTATCAATGTGAACGGATCACACTTTCCATCGGGCATGAACCGGTGTGGAGCAACCACGAAAGCGTAATTGGTTCAAGCTTGTCACACCTCGTGGAAATGCGGCTTTACAAAGACAACAAACCAGGTTAAAATCTTACATGCCTGCTGATCATAATGGGGCGAAGTCTGCATTTGATAACAGACTACAGGTTTAAGATAAAAAATAATGATAATAATAATAACGAAACACTATCGTGCGCAGTGGAAAACAAGCCCAGGGGGATCTGGGATGTAAAAGGGTGGTAGCAATGTGTACAATTAAAGGGAGATAGTTTTGATAGTAATAACAACAACCTTTACTTCAATAAATATATATGTGTGTACATTACTGATCAGAGGGGTACAAAAGAATAACATAAATAATTTGAGTGGGATTTTAAGACAAATTTCACAAGTGATGTTGAGGTAAGATATTTAGTGAACAGATTACAAAGAGGGATGAAAAGAAGTTTAGTTTAAATAGTTGGTCTACATCGCTACATGTAGTGAGACTAGTGCCAAAATCGTTTACAAAGAATAATCTACCAGGAGAATGTATAGAACAATGGAATAAAGAGCATGTAAGTTTAAGTAAACAAGTGACCCTATTTAAGAAGATCGACTATGACATTAATCTACATAGTTAGACAAAGGTAGCTAAATTCTTATACAAGTGTGTCTTAAATTTATGTACAATGAATCATACAAAATTTCTGAACAAGATACGGGGTAGAATGAGAGACGGGGCGGGGATGAGGGAAACCGAGAGACACGACCAGTAAGAGAAAGTTCTCACAGGAAATAACTGCAAACACACGAAAATTAGAATTATGCTTGAAAGGTAGAAGTAGTTTGAATGCACTAAAAAGTATATGTCCAAGCGTGCTTCAGAGATCCACAGCCCATGAACACGGAATGGAATTTAGTGCCCTGTAACTTGGTGACTCTCCCAACTCACTCATCATGCGAAGAAAGATGAATGAAACGATGTGTTACATAATGTGATCTCTATGTCTCACCTGAAGAACACCAGCGGTCGATGGGAGCAGAGAACCAGCTCTGTCCTATGTTATGCGCTCGCACATCCAGCGGGGAAAGGCCTCTCATTCAATCCTGGCAAATTAGGCCAGGTGGAAAGTATTTATACGATCTTAGAGTTCATTCTCGAAGTTGCGAGACACAGAGTTGACATCAGGGGAGTGTGAGAGTCAGCCGATTGTCCAAGACGGCGGTCAGTAAGGGCAAAACAAGGCCGGCAAAAGTGCCGGGGGTACACGAGGTAAGCACAATAACTGCACATCTCCAGTTTTATGTGGAAACTAAACCACAGAGTTGTGACCCTCATCCACTGTCAGGGATTCTAACCGTGACCACGAGAAGCCAATTATGATGTCTGTCAGTAATCATGCCCTAGGTTGAAATGAAATGTGTCCCTATTTATTTCTATGAGGTAAGGTTATATGTGCTATTACTTACTCTACATAGGCTGGTAAGATGTACAATCGACAGTGGTAGGCCACGTACAGCGGCACGTTGAACGTTTCATCTGGTTCAACGATGGCAACTCTTATTGTGTCCTCAAATGGATTTGTAGACTCTCCAATGTGGTCAACTCCCAAGGATTCCAGAACTGTCTTTTTGTAGTACAGTCCCATGGCATACGATGTTTCATTCTTGATCTGCAAACAAAAAACAATACTTCAAGATTTTTATCTTTAATTTTGAAAATTCCTCTTCTCTTTCCCCTCGCCATTGCCATTGAATTACTTTCCTCCATTTCCCTATAGTTTAATCTTTCCATTTATTCTTTGCATTATTGTAGCAAGCTCAGTTAGTAGGGAGAAGTAAAGATAACTGTGCTGCAAGTAATCACAGTATATAGACATGAAGAATTAAAATCAGGTCATGAATATAACTTAACAAGAAGCTGTATTTGAACTATCTGAATAGTGAGAAGAATCAACAAAGGAAAGGAGACATGAGAAAGAATGAAATAGATAAGCTCTCTCCCCATCAATTCCTGCTATTCTACGACCATCTCTTCTGAGCCCCCGTTTCTGCTCTGCTCCCCTCTATTTAAGACGGCAGTGTATGAAGATGTGGAGATTGTCCTTTTGTGTTTTCATGTTTGTTCTTCTCTTCTCTCTCTATTGTGCCTTCTTCCTACACTGACCTGTTATTGCACTTGTCCCATTATATATTCCTTTTCATGTTTGCTACTTTCCAACACTTGTTGAACGAATTAGTTTCTTGCGACCCGAAGCGCAGTATTGGGTGAGGAAGAAACCTCCACATACACACGCATGCTCAGAAAACAAATGTTCTCCCTTAGGCAAAGAGACTGCCTAGACAGAAAGAGAAATAAAATTTAAGGAGGTTAGGATTGAAATTAAGAAAAAAAAGAATACAGAAAAATGTGAGGCAACTCAGGGGACACCTTGTTAGTCTAGCTCTATGCCGAGGCCAATCCAGCATAGGTAAATCTGAGCTGGCACAGCCCTCGGGATCAACGAGCATGCAATCCCTCACACTGATGTCAAGGTCCCTAGAGGGGGGAGAGACGACAGTGTAACAAATATGTTAATCTTCTGTTACCCAGATGTAAACAGCGCTGTGTATCATGGCTTCCACATGCAACTTCAATATGTGCCCCAAGCAAATTCTTTCGTTTTCTGGGAGTGATTAATTCAGATGCAGATTTTGATTAGTAGTGAAAGTGATGTAGGGAGCATCCGGTTGTACGATTCATCTCACTTGATACCCGATCCCGAAGAGAAACGGGATAAGGGCTGGACACACAGTATGAAAGTGACTAGGATAGAGAAACAAGTGGTCATGAATTCAATGTGCAATTCACATGGTCTGAAGGAGAGTTCGTGCTAGCAGCAAAATCCAGGCATGTCACACAGTAATCTGACGCCGGAATCCAACTTTTGTGAATTGAATGTTGCAGAGAAATTAAATTTATAATATGTATTTCAAGTACGTCAATTGAGGATCTTAATATTTGGACTTGTTGACTAATATTATTATTATTAATTCTTTGTTTCAGCTATTAACTGTCTAAATTACTTAGTTGAAGAAGGCCCAATGAGGGTCAAAACGTGTACTATTATTTAATGTCATGTATTCAATAGGTGGACGGAGCTTTTGTGATTTCTTTATAAGAAATTTTGCCCAAGTATATATCTCTGAGTCATCACGTACTGATGTTAGTTGGTTTGATAAACACTTACCTGCAACGGAGAGCGGACGGCAATAGAAGTACGTCCGTGGTGGATATCAACACTGACAACAACATGGTAGCGAGTGTTGTTCCGACTGGGGTGAAGTATGTGGAGCTTGCTCACGGCCCTCTGAGGGGCTAACAATTTGAGAGGATCAAAACCTATAAGAGAAAACAGAATTTGACACTCACACAAGAAATGCAGACTGAGTATTATAAAGAGCTTCCTACTCAGGCAGAAGCAAGCTTTTGAACAGACTGAGCCCTCACAATTGTCTATATATAACTAGCTCATGATCTGCTCTGCTGCCTCATCAAATCTAATGCACCATCAAACCTAATGAAGCCTAAATTAAAAAGCTTTGAAACTGAAAAGGAAAAGAAAAATCTAATACTTGCTGGCAAACGAAGATAATGGAAATGAATGAGCAAGTCACATATCATTTCATATAAGAAAGATACAAACATGAAAATCAACACACCACAGGATAAAGACCTGACAAGAGGGTCCATCCCACTAATGAAGTTGTGGTAGTGGAGATTGTTGTTTTAAGAGGAAGTACAACTAGGTAATCACCCTCCTCTGGGCGAATCATGTGCAAAACAAAAATAAAATAAAACCATTTATTAAATGAGAAAATATGAAACTAAATTAAATAAAACAAAATTCATTTAAAAAAACCAAACTGGACACACACACTCTCTCTCTCTCTCTCTCTCTCTCTCTCTCTCTCTCTCTCTCTCTCTCAAACTGAACCTTGGTTCCCTGGGTAAAAGAATACACATAAAGCGAAAGACGAGATCATCAGTATTCTCCTTATTGGCAAGTATGAGTTTGAGTGTTCCCTGCAGGCCGAGGCTCCGTCTTAGGCCAAAGAGATCGGCACACTCTGTGAAGATGTGGGCCACGGTGATTTTGGCACCACAAGAACACACTGGGGGGTCTTCTCTCTTTAGGCGGCAAGAGTGTGTAGATTTCCCACGACCTATCCTCATCCTACACAAAACTACGGCCTCTCTCTGTGAAGGCCCAAAAGAAGACCGCCATACGGAAGTTGTCTTCTTAATCGCTTTCAGCTTGTTGGGAGTTCATATAGCTAGAAACTCCAACTCCCAGGACATGAGGATGGTTCTATGTAGTTGAGAACAAATCTGTAGCAGGTCTGTTCAAAGCTCTAGGTGGTAAAAGTACTACTTCTTTTGCACCTTGATCCACAAGTTTGTTGCCCGCACTGTGGTGCCAACATCACACAACTAACTGCGATTGTTGCCTACAAATTCACCCTTAAGGTCAAAGTGCCCTCTGGAAGTGATAAGTCTCTGAACTCATGTTGGAAGGTTCGATCAGTCCGGTGGTATTTGAACATCAGTCTCATATTGGTAGATTTTCTGGCACATAAAAGAGCTGCTGTGGGACAAAGTTCTGGTACTTTGGTGACTCCAAATAGTGTAAAAGTATTTAGTGGAATGTAAAAATCTATAATATTAATTGAAATGACTAGTATCTGCTATGAGATCGTTCAGCTTGATCAGAACATTGTGAATGATCATGTAAAATAGCTCTTGATGATCCTAAGAGTGGGTCCTGACCTGCGAGAAAATGCCAAATCAAATAAGAAGAAGAATACATTATTCTCTTAACAAATAAAATTCTTTTACTATAATAAGTTAGATTTCCCCACTTACATAGTGATTGGACTTCCACACCAGTATGAGACCAATCAGTGAGGCTATCAGGCAACTGTGTCGCCATAAGACCTATAATATGGTGTTATTTTAAATTAGTTACCTGAAGGTGACATTAAGTAACTCCATACACATAATTCCGGCCCCGCGGTATAGGGGTAACGTTCCTGCCTCTTACCCGGAGACCCCGGGTTCGATTCCCGGCCAGGTCAGGGATTTCTACCTGGCTCTGAGGGCTGGTTCGAGGTCCACTCAACTTACGTGATTACAATTGAGGAGCTATCTGACGGTGAGATGGTGGCCGCAGTCTAGAAAGCCAAGAATAATGACCGAGAGGATTTGTCGTGCTGACCACACAACACCTCGTAATCTGTAGGCCTTTGGGCTGAGCAGCGGTCTCTTGGTAGGCCGAGGCCCTTCGGGGCTGTTGCACCATGGGGTTTGATTTGGTTTGGTTTGGTCTGGATACACATAATTCCACAGCCTGTTTCCAGTCATTCAACCGGGTCAGGAATGGTATGAATGAAGCCCCTATCTAGCGGCAAGAATAGGAAATGTGCCGGCTGCTGAAACCTGCCGCACTCCTCTGCAGCAATGATAAATGACTGGCAGATGAAATTAAATGATATTGGAGAGTGTTGCTGGAATGAAATATGACAGGGAAAACCGGAGTACCCGGAGAAAAACCCGGAAGGGGAGTGAGGGATTGGAATAACTTACCAAGGGAGATGTTCAATAAATTTCCAATTTCTTTGCAATCATTTCAGATAAGGCTAGGAGAACAAGAGATAGGGAATCTGCCACCTGGGTGACTGTCCTAAATGCAGATCAGTAGTGACTGATTGATTTATTGATAGTCTTTACCTGTGGCAAAATTTTCTGATACTCTGCTATGAAAAGTCTGTGTGTGGTAAATTGTGACTGTGTTTCGTAGTATCTCAGACTGCACTGCATGCGCTGCACATCACTCTGCACCTTCGTGATCACTCTATCGTGTAGCTCACTAGATATGTGAGAAGAGTGTGTGGACGGAAATCTGCTGTCTAGACTTAAAACTTGACAATATGGTGCAAGAGGAGTGCGGGGCTTTATAAAAAAAACTTGATGATATAGTGCGAGGTTTGTCAAACATCTTACAAAATTACAGTTGGTAGCTCTGAATGTTTTTTTTTAAAAACAATTTGTTTTATGTCGCACCAACACAGATCGGTCTTATGGTGACGGTGGGATAGGAAAGGGCTAGGAGTGGGAAGGAAATGGCTGTGGCCTTAATTAAGATTCAGCACTAGCAATTGCCTGGTGTGAAAACGGGAAACCATGGAAAACTATCTTCAGGGCTGCCGACAGTGGGGTTCAAACCCACTGTCTCCTGAATGCAAGCTCACAGCTGCTTTACCCTAACCACACGGCCAACTCACTTGATAGTTTTGAAATATAATGCAAAGATACTTCCTGGTAACTAATTTAGAATATAGGGAGGTTGGACAAGAGGAGCTAGGCTCAGGTAGGGGTTCATTTCTACTTGATTTAGAACTTGCCTTCCATTTCGATGAGAAGCCTTTCGTCTGTCATCCTCTTGTACAGGTCTGTTATGCTCTCTTTGGGAAACTGAAGCACTGGAGAGAACATGTCCTGGCCAGCAGGGTCTTCACCTTTTGATGCAGAGAATCCTCCTTCGAAGCTGTAAAGTGAGACATCTGTAAGATTATTTAATACCTTTGAAAATAACTAACTAGCAATGGAAAGGAACAAACAAATGACCAATAAAGTCATATATAGATAGATAAGTAGAGAGAGAAATAAGAATATGAAAGGTAACCCATAACAGGAAGAGGGGACATGGATAAACACTAAAGGACAAGGACAACCTCCACATCGAACCCAGTTCTTCTACATCGATTTTTGACCAGCCTCCGACAAGCTTGCTTTTGCTTCCCCAGCTTCATCACGATGGTGGGCTTCAACACTCATTGAAGGGCCATCCTGACAAACCTTTAGTCTTGATAATAAACAATGATGTTATTGCTTTATGTTCCATTAACTGCTCTTACGGTTTTCAGAGACACAGAGTTGCTGGAATTTAGTCCCACAGGAGTTCTTTAATGTGCCAGTAAATCTACCGACAAAAGGCAGGCGTATTTGAGCACCTTCAAATACCACCGGACTGAGCCAGGATCAAACCTGCCAAGTTGGGGTCAGAAGACCAGCGCCTCAACCATCTGAGTCACTCAGCCCGGTTCTTTAGTCTTGATGTGGGAAGTGTACGATAAGAAGAAATCCAGATATACAAGAGTAAAGGGATGATACAAATAAAAACAGATGAATACAGGTGGTGAAAGATTACTGTACAAATGGAAATACATTTTCAAACCATTCTTATCTTAAAATTTAATTCATGCTTATGAGTCAGTTTCCTAGTAATCACATTCACGAAGAAGAAAAGTGGACAGCATCTTACCTTTCCAAATCAATGTCAAACTCCGGAGGAGTCACGTCCACATATCCTGTCGTTGTGGATGCAGGGCTGCTGGGCAAGGAATCAGACTTGTCGTACATTGCAGTCATTAGGACTCTCGGGTTCCCATCTGGCATAATCTGTAAGAAAGGATTCACTTGCTTGGAAAGAATTACTGGCTTAGGGTATTTCTTTTCTTTCTTTCTTTCTTTCTTTGTTCTTTTGTTTTTGTTTTGTTTTAAAATCTGCTACTGTATAAAATGAATTTCATTGCAAGCCCACACACTGAACTTCACCCATCTGGGGCAGACTAGGACGACTATTCAACTACGGCACAATCTTTTTTCCTTTCATGCGCTTAGAGTTAAATATTCTGCCTGCATCATAATTTTTAAATTAAGAATTATTAACAATACATCACAATCATTACGTCAACACAAGGAGAACTCGACCATCAACAACAACTTTTAATGGAATTATTGTGTGTGTTCAATAATTTTATCTTCCTCAATTCAACAGAACAAAAAAAAAATAGCAACTGAGCTCCAACACTTTAAGAACATTCTTCAAATTTTATCATGTATTTTAACTAGAACGTATTTTAATATCTATGAATTTGAGACCTTCTCTATTTTACTTATCTGATAAGAATTTTCACCTCATGATGTCTTAAAAGAAAGATGAAACATGTTCCAAAACTTGTTAATGTTATCCTAATTAAACACAATTTTTTAGTATTGTAAAGGTGGAATCTTTGATTGTACCCTTAAAAGGTAATACACTTTATGTCGCCCCAACACAGATAGGTCGTATGGCGATGATGGAATAGGAAAAAGGATAGGAGTGAAAAGAAAGCGTCTGGGGGCCTTTCTTAGGGTACTGCCCTAGCATGTACGTGGTGTGAAAATGGGAAACCACAGGAAACCATCTTCAGGGCTGTCGATGGAGGGTTTTGAACTCTCTCCTGTATGCAAGCTGATAACTACATGACCCAAACCGAACAGTCACTTGTTCGCTCAATAGAATGTAAGCAGACAGAATTCCAAGAGTAAATTTGGAGCAGAGATGTGAGGGAAAGAGGCCAAGAGGGAGACTGAGGAAGAAATGGTAGGACCTGATTCAAGAGGACACTGGAAGATGACAAGTGGAGGTGGAAACGGTATACAGAGAAAAGTGGTGGAAGGATAGGACGAAATGGAGATCAATGATACACTGGCCAATCGACGGAAGGAGGAGGAGGAGAATAAGAAGAAGCTGATGGGTCAGCATCTTGCAAAGGCTATGCAACTGAAATACCTCGGTTTGCTAATCACGTCAGATGGGGAGACATTTCCATACACCAGAGCATGGGTTAATGGTGCGAAGCTTCCATGTAATGGAAATGAACCTGTTGGATTGGTCCGCGACTATTACAAGGCTAGACTGCATTAAGAACGAAGAAAGGACACGTATGGGAGCGACATTCATTGCAAATAAAATGGGGGAAGTACAACTCAGGTGGTTCGGGCACATAAATATAAATAATGACAACTATATAGCAAAATCTACCCTCCAGTATGACCTCTGGAGGAATTAGACCTAGTGATCATCCAAAAATGGTGGCCTGATAAAATTTAAAGAGGATATGGATGTGATGCCCTCGACAGAAGGAAGTGACGAAGAGTAACCAGACGAGCAAATTACGGGAGAGAGTACATGATGGGTTTACAGAATTGAGTTGAAACTTACCTCAGCATGAGTGAAGAGAGTCACTTTAGAAGTTGGACCAATATCGTTGACAAGCGTCAGGGGTGCTTCCAGACCTTGTAGAGCCTCTGGTGGTACCTCGTGATTGCTTCTGGTGAAAACAGTGGCAAGGTCATGTATCACCTGCATCCCAACAGGCGTGAGAGTCATCTCCAGGCGATCACGAGAATCCATGATGACGTACGTTGCAAAACGATCAGGCACTTCCGTCTCCAAGCCGGAGTCGACAGAGTCATCTATAAATGAGAGTGTCTCAGCTCACTGATGTACATGTGTGTGGATACAGGATAACCAGCAAGTGCAGCAGTAGAAGATCTTACTGAACTTTTCTGTGAGTTTATTTTTATATGGAGCATAATCTCAGGAAACACAACTGATTTCAGTAATTCTTTTACCATTAGAAAGTTTGTATTTTCCAGATTATTACAGGCTATGTGTAATTATACCTTCTCAGGGGGGCAGGCATTATTTGAACACATTCAGTGCCAGAGTCGCTGAGAACAATACTAAGAATATTCACGAAACTTTACAGTGTTGGTCTGGGTGACTCGATTGTTGAATCATAGCAGGCCTGATGGTCCAATAATAGCATTGTCATGCTGTCATAACCATTGGCAAGTGTTCAAGAAACAATGCTCTAGCAGCTTTCTATTGTTTGTGATATATATAGATATAGTGATTTTACATTGCTTTATATTCCGTGATTTGTATTTAAACATTTTTTTTGGCTCTGCAGAGGCAAGCAAGATATCTGAGAAAAACAAGTGTTTGTTAGAAAATGAAATCCAAGATATGCTCAGTAATGAGTCAAGTGATGGTTTTAACTAATTTTAATGGATAAACATCAAACATGTCACCAGAGGTGGTAGTGGTGCTGATTACTGGTTTCGGAGGAAGTACAACAAGGCAACCATCTTCTATATAACACTAGCCAGAGAGAAAAAATTGAAGGTGTCAAAAACTTCAAAAAATGAAGGTAACAGCCAAAGAAAGCCATGAAAGGCGTGTTACTAGAAATATTTTACATGCCGCCATCCAAAGATGTGGAGTGTCGAATGGAATTTTCTCGGCCCTTGAAATAATCCCACAATGTTGGGATTTGGAGACCAGCAATGCACAGAGGGAGCAGCACACAATGTCCTGGTTTATGAACACCAAAGAAGACCTCCAAAGGCTGCAATAGAGATCTCTTCCACAAAAAGATACTGACGAATGGGCTAAAAGAAGACAAGGTACCACCTAGACAGAGGAACGCAAGCTGGCCCGCTCACAGAGAATGAGGGAATTCTGGGCTCAAAAGAAACCGAAGCAAACTGCCAAATGTAACAAGACTTAACGTGGTCCTAGATGGCCCCAACGAATAATAATAATAATAATAATAATAATAATAATAATAATAATAATAATAATAATAACAACAACAACAACAACAACCATCTTCATCATCTTCCATGCTTTTCCTGTGACCTTTCTTTTTTTTTTTAGTTTTGGCATCTCAACTAATAATTTTCTAATTTTTTGAATGTATCACATGTTTCTTATGTATTATGTTTCTAAATTCCAACACTGATATTTATGCTATTTTAGTTCTGTGGTCTCAAAATGAGTTGAATTTCAAAATATTTGTTTGCATAGTATGCAATTCTAAAGAAATTATTTCTCCAAATTGAAAATAATTCTTATACTGTCGCAAAAACTTACAGAAGATTAGAGGGTTATTTTATTCACATAGTGGGCAAAGTTTTAGTTTCATAACTCTAAAGGTAGAGAAATTATAATTATTTTCTTCACAAAAACTGCCTGGCACTTCCAGAGCACACCTTTGCATTATCACCTGGCATTGAGAGGGTAAAAAAGTAGAGAAAGTCAGAAAAATTGTGTGGCTGGAACTCTTTAAAATGAACACATTGTGTGAACTGGTTAGCTCACTATGTTCACTTACATTTCAATTTTTAATTTGAATTTTCTACAAAAAGGTTGATACACATTTACTTCCTACCCCTAGCAGTTTTCCCTTTCTGTGTTATCCAATAAAAATTAAAATGATGAGTAAACTGTTGGTGGTATATAAAAAAGAATACACACGCAGAATTTAAAATAATTTTCCTACAAGAACATCTATGTGCATCTCTCTGAACAGAATAAGTGGAGATAAAAATTAAAAAAAGAATTATTTAATAAAAATGAGAGAATTGGAAAATGAATTAAAAATAAAAATATTATACCAAAAATAACATAAACACATCAAAAGGGAGTGTAAGTTCCCTGAGTAACAGAACACTTTAAATTTGTATGTGCTTAATGAATCCTCTCCCACACAAAGTGAATGACGAGATCAGCAGTATTCTCATCATCAGCTAATATGAGTCTCTTGAAGGCTGAGGTTCTGTCTTATGTCAGAGAGATCTTACAATATGCTTTATGTCGCCCCAACACAGAGAGGTCTTATGGCAACAATGGGATAGGAAAGGGCTAGGAATGGGAAGGAAGAGGCCGTGGCGTTAATTAAGATACGGCCCCAGTATTTGCCTAGTGTGAAAATGGGTAACCATAGAAAACCATATTCAGGGCTGCTAACAGTGGGGGTTTCGAACCCACTATCTCCTGAACGCAAGCTCACAGCTGTGAGACCCTTACTGCATGGTCAACTCGCTCGGTTCAGAGAGGTCCTTTCATGATGTGAGGATGTAGGTCACGGTGAATTCGGCAGCAGAAGAACACACTGTGGGGGGGGGGGGGAGGTCTTTCCTCTTTAGTAGATAAGAGTGCACAGGTCTTCCATGACCTATCCTCAGCCTACACAAAACTACCACTCTCTCCGTAAAAGCCGGAAAGAGGACCGCTGCACAACAGCTGTCTGAATTTGGCACCAGAAGAACACACTGTGGGTGGAGGGGAGGTCTTTGCTCTTTAGTAGATAAGAGTGCAAAGGTCTTCCATGACCTATCCTCAGCCTACACAAAACTACCACTCTCTCCGTAAAAGCTGGAAAGAGGACCGTTGCACAACAGCTGTCTTTGTAATTGCTCACAGCTTTTTAGGGGTTCAGATAGCTAGGCACTCCTACTCCCAGGACACTAAGACAATTTGATGTGGCTAAGAACAAAGATCCCAAGCAGGTTCATTTATAGGTCTATGGGTAAAAGAACTGATTCTTTAGCAGGCTGATTCGCAATTTCACTCCTCGTATTCCCCAGGTGGCTTGGAAGCCATGCAAAACTGATTCCGGTGCCTGCATCGCACATCCTAGCTAAAAGGTCATGAATCTGCTGCACCAGTGGGTGTTGAGGGAAACAGGTACCTGTAGACTGCAGAGAACTTAATGAGCTGGTACACGGAGAGAAAGGTCTCGTTTGTGATTTAGCGCAAACTACAGAGCTTCTATGATGGAGATGAGCTCCTCAGTACGTACACTACAGACACTAGGAAGCGAGATCTTGGTGCTGGCATCATTGGAGATGAAAGAGCTTCCAAAATTCTCTCCTATCTTAGAAATATTATAACACAGACTGAATATGTTTCGTTCATGAAGACAAGTGTGTGTCCAGATACTGGTGAATGAAGTCGTGGAAATACCTCCAATGAAGAGAGGCATCTGTGTTCACCTTAGGTCCATGGAGCAGATTTAGGTGTGTTGTTAAGTGTTGAAGGAACATTTCAGGCACACACCCAGAGGGGTTACAAGTCGAGCATAGTACAGCTGAGTGGATTAGACTGAAAATCATTAGTATACCCATTAGCGGTGCAAGTCCAACAATCATTACATGTTTTCACTCTGAGTGAGAATTTTGTTAAACAGGAATGCAGGAGCAGAAAGAAAGTGGAGCAAGCCAAAAGAAATGTACATTTCGCACCCTAAAGAGAATACACTGCCTAACGTCCCAGGCTGAGAGAGAGAGAGAGAGAGAGAGAGAGAGAGAGAGAGACACACACACACACTCTTTATTTTTTAAGCTCCCTCATAAATAGAACTCACAAACAGTTAAATATGGGGACTGTGATGGCCAAAAGTACACATTATTTAACACTTCACTTCTTATGGAGTAAAGAACCAGTTCCTCTCTATTTGTTTACGAGTTTCTGCACGGTCTCTCTACGTGGAGAGTGTACACATGGAAACTGTGTTACAAATCGCCTAACGACTTCACTGCAAGAATCTGTTTTCACATAATTATCGTACATAAATACCCTTTCCTCTACCGTGTACACATGTGGAGGCATTATAAGAATTACACCCCGAAGTAACACTTCACAACTCGACAACAGTTGGAGTGACAGATCACCACTTAATACATGTTCTAAGCACAGACCTGAAGTGTGAAGAGTGCTGTGTAACGGAAAGTGATGAGTCAACGGTAGGCACATAAGCTGGGCGCGCCTGTCAGCCAACCGATAAAATAAACTCACTGTAGTAGTAGTAGTAGTAGTACCACCATAGTAATATCAAGTACAATCATTGGCCCTTTCCGGCTAAAGAAATACGACATCAACAAAGTGTAGGACTTTGTAGGATTAGAATGAAAGCGAATCCTGTATCAGTCAACCATGATTTGAATATATACAGTACAATCCCTTTTAGCTATCATTTAAATAACTGGCAATGTCAATACAAGGGCACTTCAGCTTAAAAAAACATGAGTGATTGATAGATCGAAGCTTCCTTATCGCAAGCCTCAATGATTTGCTGTCATTATTGTGGTCTGCCCTGCAGTCAACCTTTGTTGTTACAGTACACAATAACACATTTTCCAGCCAGTCCATAGAAAATCTCAATTAACCAGCAAAATTGTTACTCTGACACTAGTTCAGTACTGTATGAGGGATTCTACTGTATCTTCAAAATACATGTAGCAAACACAGCACAAGACAATCTCAAAGCCAAGAAAACACCAAGACACAAGACAGTTACATTAGAACAGTTTGAAGAGGCAGTTCATTTCACAGTCAACAATGAGTGTAACAATCTTCTTTGTAAACACTGAATGCTGGTACAAGAAAAGCGTCTGTTTTGAAAGATAGCATTGAAGAAATGTTGAGCACAGCTTTGTTGATGCTTTAAAGTAAATATTCATTAGTCAAACACATCTCTCTGTGATCCTAAATTGACTTTCAGTGAATTTATTCTGTATACAGAGCACTGCAAGTGAGAATTAAATTTAACAGATTCCTTGCGGTTCAGAACATCAGTTGTCTCGACGCAAGTTATTCTTATCTGTTGGTGGTAATCTTGTGTGCAGGAAAAAAAAATGCTACATCTTAGATACACATTTCTCAAAACTAATGGTTCTCATTTTGCTCGTAATGGAGTAAATGATTGAGTTATACTGTTAGTTCTAACTGGACCATTGGTGACCCGAATGATTTTTTGAACGGTTAACACACTGTTGACAGGACCTGAGTATACTCCTGTTTGGCTGGCCGAACGCTCCTGTCAAGTCCTGAGTTAACTCGTGTTCACGAGACTTGAACATTCGGTCTGAAACTAGCTAGCGGTCAAGGTTTTAGAAACTTGGTGTTGAAGGTTTTGTTTATTCCATGCTACCTTTATTTTTCATTCTTCTTCTGTTCTATGATTTTCTTAGTTTTCTGACCACATGTTTGTGTCCTTCAAAGAGTCATGTGGTGGCTAAGATGGCGCTTCCCAGCTGACTGCATGTAGAAATCTGGAAGAAATATTTAATGAACTCCATGCAGATAATAATTTGAAATGCCCAAGTAACGTTGAGTTACATGCATTTGATTCTATGCATGTTCAGGAAATGGTTGGGCATAGGGGATGTGCAACATATGGAGCACCCAGTCAGCAATGTGTCAATATATTCACCCTGTTTTTCAACTGTCATCTAAAATTTCTTTCCTCTCTCTCACAGAAACAGCTTTGTATGCTTACAGTGAAGCATGCTTACAATGTTTCTGCCTTGCAATGGCAGATTGTTCTTGATCACACTTGTAGGACCAAAACATTATTTAGCATCTTGTGTATTACTTCTTACATTACTCTAAAGTACGCAAATATTAGTCATCATCATCATCATCATCATCACTGACCATCTCCAGTTGCCCAGGTGTGGTGTATGAGCCCCCTCCATCATTGTCTGTCCATGAACCACTCTCTCCTCGACATTTTTCTTCACCAGATCAGTCCATTTTCCTCTGGGTCTGCCCACTGATCTTTTTCCTTTTACTTCTCTTTCATATTCTCTTCATGCAGTCCTGCTTGCACTCATCCTTCTTACATGGCCAAACTACTTCAGTCATGCTTTCTGGATCCTCTGTAGTAGGGAGTCTCCTATTCCCACCTCCTCTTGGACTTTTTCATTCCTGAACTTGTCCTTCCTGGTCTTCTGTATTGTGATGCATAGGAACATCATTTCTGCAGCTTGGAGTTTTGAGTTGTCTTGTCTCGTTAACGTGGTAGTTTCCAAGCTATACATGAGGATGGGTGTATAATATGATTTAAATAATGCCATCCTAGCTTTCAACGGTACTTGTTTATCCCACATCAGTTGTTTTACTTGGTGGTAAAATTGAGTTGCCTTGTTAATTCGACTGTCCACCTCATATTTTGCAAGACTGTCTATTGATACTATACTACCCAAGTACTTAAACATTGGAACACTGTCCAGTTTGGTGTCATTTATTCTGATTTGTGGTTTGTCATCTCCCCTCTCTAACTTCATCACCACCATCTTAGCGTTGTTGATATTTAAATTATATCTCAAACTCTTGACTCTATTTCTGCAGCTTTCCCTCCACATCATTTTCAATTTCACCCCAGATCACCACGTCGTCTGCAACGATGAAAGCTTGCACGTACTGCTGCTCCTTCCTTTTTAGTGCCTTTATTATCACATCAATCACAGTGATAAATAGGAGGGGTGACATATTATTATTTACTGCAGTCATTACTGACATACATGATGTTGAATAGCTTGTGGAATAATATTTATTAGCACAATCACATCTATTTTCAGGCAAGCAGCCATCATATTCTATCACTCCATTGTCGCAGAAAAGAAAGAGATTACGATGGCACCGTCACTGTTTGGAACAAAGTGATGATAGTGATAGCTATTTCTCTCCAGTATCTGATGATGATCCAACATACAGCCACCAAGATAAAAGTAACCACCATTTGGTGAACGAAAATATAACTTTTTTCTTTTCCCAGGATAATTTCTGGATCACATACTTGTGGCATCGGAACACTGTCGCTGAGACAGACACGTTGGAATATTCTTTCAACAATACTCCACCCAAACATTGCACCTGCATTGTTTGAGAGTTCATAGTACATATATATATCCCACGTCGTTCCATCTTAAGCGATGGGTCGGCAAACGAGGCTTCTCCACCAGTTGCGGTCCCTGAACTTCTCTCCTTCTTCAATGCTTTCCAAAGTATGTCCTCTCCGTTGAATGTCAATCTTCACCATGTCCTGTACCTGAGTCTTGGTCGCCCTCTTGGTCTTTTGTCTTCAAGTTTTAGATTGTACATATTTTTTGGTAATCTGTTATCACCCATGCGTCACATATGTCCATACCATCTCAGTCGCTGCACTGTTATTTTGTCTTGCAGTCTTACAACTTGAGCCTGCTTGTGGATTTCCTCATTACGGACTCTGTCCCTCTGTGTTTTGCCGATCATGTTACAGACAAATTTCATTTCTGCTGCCTGGATTCTACTAACATCTTTATTTCTCATGGCCCATGTTTCGCAACCATAGGTCAGGATTGGTACGTAATAAGTTTCATACATGACTGGGAGTTCATAGTAAGGGTTAATAAAAGTAACAATCATCAGGTCACCAGTGACCTGAATCATCATCATGTAACCCTTCAGCTTGCCGGGTAGGGTGGAGTTGGACAAGCTCCTGCCAGTGTTGCCCATCCGCGTAGGTCTCTCCCTCTCCACAATCAATCTCTAGTCCCCTCTTCTATTATCTACGTCTATCTTCAGTTGGTCCAGCCATAGTTTACCTTGATCGTCCAACAGCTCCCCTTCCTCTGACAGTATGTTCCATGTATGCATGTGGTGTTTGAGTGTTGGGCATTCTCTTTACATGCCCATTTCTATTCGCCTATGAAACAATCTGATTGGTTAAATTCAGAAGCTGATAAAACGTCAATGGTGAGAGATATCAAATTATTTTTTTCAAATTATATATCAGTATGACCAACCCTCTAAACCTCATACACCTGGTTTGCACTCTTTCCAGCCACCATATATATTTTGTTCCCATTAGCTTGTTTTTTACCTGAGCTTTAACAACCTTCAAATTTAGTGCTCAACCTTCTGGGGAAAATGTACAATACAAATGAACCATATTTTTGAAATATAAATATGACGGAGCCTATACATAGACAAGGCATGTTTGACTAATAAATATTTATGTTGAAGAAAGACATTACATAAGAGGGTACAAAGAGATAGGCACATCACAACATGAAACATCAAAGGAGATAAGGAGCAAATCCCAGAGGTGACGGAAAGCGTACTTGTACTGAGGGGTGCTGCTGTGTTTCGCTCTCACCTCCAGTGATCACGGTCTGCGGGATGGAAAAGTTAAGGAACAACCACTGATGGGCAGTGAACGAAACTGAAACATAAATTAACAAACAAAAGGCTTTAACAGCAAACAAGAAATCACTAACAAATTAACAAATTAACAAATTAACAAATTAACAAAGAAACAAATCACATTACACCAAACTGGAGATGTGTGCTTTTGTTTGTTATTTGTTGTAATGTTTTACTGTAAACTGCAATAAATATGAAATTAAAAAGAGTGATATTGTTGTTGATTCAGTTTAAGGGGTATTAATGTTGATGTAAGCAGCTCTTGAAGAATTTGGAGTAATTTTAGTCCAAGTTATTGATTTCAAAATAGGTCTTTCTGAGTTACATTCATCACTATGTTGATGGAAAGGTGTTTTATAGATATACGGAGCACACTACTGTAGTGTAATTTGTAAAGCTGTTCCCGTTGAAGGTTGTCTGATGTCCAACAAGTTCGTATTTTCAATATGACCCTTAGAATGCTGAACAAAGGTATATCATTCTTCTGTACTTGTGCGTTAAAGTACCAGCACAGTATACAAGGTCATCATCAGCTTAGTGTTGCCCTGCAGGAGCAGGATCCAATTTTAGGATCTTCGATCACCACTCTGCTTGGTCCTGGGCTTCAGCTGGATGAATGCCACAGATTCTCAGGTCATTGTTGATAGTGTCTTTCAATTGTTGCTTAGGTCTGCCACATAGTCGTCGTCCATCATTGGCAACTGCTCTAGGTGCTGCCCATAAGACGTGGACAAACCATCGTAGTTGCTCTTCTCGCATTTTATCTTGAATGTGGGCAGTTCCAAACGGCTGCCTGATAGTGTCATTTCTGATTTGATACTGGGGGGAGATACTCGCCGTCCAGAGAACCACGCGCATTTCCATTGTATGAAGTCTACTTTCCTTAGTTTTGGTTTCTCGACTATTCCTATGGGCAGATTGTCAATACATTTTCTAGTTGAAGGCATAAACTCAGGTTTCATCATTCCTAGTGACATTAGAAAGGAAGATGGGTCAATGGCAGATTGTTTTTTGAGGTCTGAGCAAATGTTAAGTCTTTGTTTCTTTTAATCATCACCCAGGGGTCTCGACTTGTACTTTGATGCTACACGCTGCATGTAGAAATCTTCAGTTAGAATTTTTCGACATGTTCCTGTTATTCCCATTAGTGCAATGACTGCACCAATGATCCGATGACTGTCTTTGTGGATAGCCTGATGCACTTTTGCGATTATTTCTGGAGCTGAAGTGAGCTCTCAGTGTGGTTATATACAATAGTTAGGAGCATCTTGTGAATTGTTTTCATAGAAAAAAGAATGCCATTCCTGTTCATGTTACCAGAGGACACTTGGACACTTAAGTTCAACCCTTTCCATACAACAAATTTTTAAATTTCACATTTGTCACTGGCCATTTGGCTGATGATGACTAGCAGTAGAAATTTTAAGAATGACTTAACTAGACGACTGTGTGTTGATAGAATGAATGACAGTGACAACAGAGATGCAAAGTATTGTGTGATTCAACAAAGAAAAAGTGCTAAACTATTGAACATTTGTGTGTGATACTATCTGACTGGGACATATGAATTGCGCAGAGTTCATCTTCACCTTTTAGTGCTTTTCTTTTCTTGTTTCAGCTCTATCTTGCTTTCTATGCCCACTTTAATCTGTCACTGGGTTTATCCTTTCTGTGTGTTCATAGCCTCCCTTCTTCATATGTATACACTATTGAGTTCTTGCACCATCACATATATATAATGTAGTTGAACTCCCAAAGGGATAATAACGAGGAGGATATTCTCAAATATAACAGCTAAAAAAGCAAATTAGCACAAGGGATTAGGTTCACTATATACAGTGTTTAATATGGAATTCAAAAGAACAGGAATATGCCTTTTGTTTTACTCCGAGGAAGTCACTGTTTATATACTGAGGCTGACCAAATACACTCCTACCATGTTTCTTGAGGAAGACAGCTCTCTCGTCCCTCCCCACTATGGTGCTGCCGCAGCTCATTGTCACCTCTGAAGCCTCCTCGGTTTCAACGGACGGTTCTGCTCCACTCGAATCCTCCGATTCGCTCGCATCACCGTCGCTACTATCGCTGAAAAACATTCAGAATGCCATTAAACAAAGGTAAAATGCAGGATACATATCAAATATCAGCTTCACAGAGTTTTATAGTCAAGATCACGAGATATGCTTTCGAAATATCTTCTTCCCTTTTAACTACATGCTATATTTTCAAACTACTATTTCAACTTTGTGTTTCTATATTTACATAGTATTCTGTATTAACCCTTACCCCTTGAATTAAAGTTCTCTGTGTTGTCTCTACCACTCGTATTTTAAATGTTATCTTATATGACCTGTATTCATCTTTCACGATTTTGGAGATAGCACTTGCTTTTAAATGATGTAGTTATGCTAAACACATTTACAGAAAACTATACTGGAGCAAATAAAAGCAATATGTGGAATTTAAGACAAATTATTATTATTATTATTATTATTATGATTATTATTATTATTATCGCATATCGATTGGTTTTGTTAATAATTTCGGGGTACAAATTATCGCTAAAAAGCAATTGAAAAACTTATTCAGTCTCCGGTTTCATACCTCCCAGTAGTTTGTAGGCTGAAACCACTGTAAACAGCGATTTCTTGAAATCTGGATCTGTTGATTTATAATTGTGCCACCCGTCAGTATCAGGTACATGTTGGGTTACGGTACACAAACCGACCATCGTCAGTTCACTTTTAGGCATTGTGACGTGCTATTAGATACATTCATTAGGAGCAGAGGTGCGAAAATACTGTGGTTTCGTGTGTTGCCTGACATATACAACATATATAGGACTAGAAGAGCACATGTTTGTTTACTATCGCTTGAGCTTTCGTGTGTGTGAGTGGACAGCTGATGGCTACACTGTCATCTTAATAATAGATTTTTGACTGACTGTCAAATAGTATCTGGATTGTACAAAGTTCCACGCAGAACCAAAAGATGGCAGTACAGTATATCATCGTGTATTTTGTCGGCTAAGAGACGGCAGACGAGCGGTAGGCGATAAAATGTCATGTCGGGCCCACCCGACAGACGAGTGGTAAGGGTTAATGCTTAGACTGATGCTTTCATGGCCCGTAATCTGTATATGTATAAAATAACATGTCCTGACTGACTGAATGATTCATCATCGCCAAGCCTAAACTAAATTTTGGGGATACATTTACGTTACAGTGTAGGTACTCACTAAGGTAGGATTTTTGGATATTCCGTTGCTAAGCGGATGAAAAGGGGGATGAATTTTTTAAATGAGTATATCTCAAAAACTTAACAGTTTACAGACATGAAAATTGGTATTTGGAATCTCCTTTAAAAATAAAGGAACACACATTTAAACTTTTGGAAAATCCATTGAAGGGGAGATAGAAGGAATGAAAAAAGGGGTTGAATTATTTTTATGAGGATACTTATATCTTAAAAAATGAAGATTTACATACAGTAGAACCCCGCTTAACAGAACTTTGCTTAACCGAAACCCGGCTTAAAGGAAATGCTCTGGCAAAATTATATTTTAATATTTTGTTTTTACCCTCTCGTTGTTAGCCATCAATATTAGTAATTCTCTTGCTATATGTGCTGAGGGCTACTAGGCAAACCCTATTTTTATATTATGACTTATGCTAGAATGCACATGTAGCATGAAACAAAACAATTTCTTACCCTCTAGTTCGTTCCATGATACAATTTTTCTTGAACAAGCAGGAATTTCAGTACCACACGCTTTAGTTACAGTACTGAAATAAAATTACTGTATACAGTAATCAGTTCAGTAGTATCGAAAAATGTTTAATTATTTTAGATTGCTTTGCACTTTGTTGAACAAAGCAATGAATCTACGCCAGCTGATGTATTGTTGATTAAAAGGTGGCACGACAGCGCTGCACCAAGAAAATTCAGAAGAAAATCGCTGATTTTATACAATGAGTGACATTAGGTAAACATTTTAATTATAATGTACAGTATGCACCTTTGCTTAACAGAGTTTATGCATTTTTATTTTGACATTTAACTTCCCAATATATTTACCATGTGTCATCCGAAAAATGCGTCATTGAAGTGGCTCCGCCCCCTTTATTTTGGATAAACGGGGTTCTACTGTACGTGAAAATTGGTATTATTTTGGAATCTCCTTTAAAAGTAAAGGAACATGTTTTTTTTGTTTTTTCTGAAAATCCACTTAAGGGATGAAAAGATAGAAAAAAGTGGGTAAATTTAAAATTAGTATTCCTACAGTATATTTCAAAAACTTTACATGTTCCAGAAGCTTGGTTCACCTTGTCAATACACTTTTATCATTGAAAATTATTTATTCAAACATGTTTCAGGAACATAATACATTCCCTTCATCAGCGATTATTAAAGTCTTGTCCGGCTCCATGGCTAAATGGTTAGCGTGCTGGCCTTTGGTCACAGGGGTCCCGGGTTCGAATCCCGGCAGGGTCGGGAATTTTAACCTTAATTGGTTAATTTCGCTGGCTCAGGGGTTGGGTGTATGTGTCGTCTTCATCAGCATTTCATCCTCATCTGATGCGCAGATCACCTACGGGCGTCAAATCAAAAGACCTGCATCTGGCAAGCCGAATTTGTCCTCGGACACTCACGGCACTAAAAGCCATACGCCATTTCATTAAAGTCTTAACTTACTTACAAATATCAGAGAACAAAAAACAATAAAACTCTTTTTTTGTTGTAGTTTAGCCCAATCATCATCATCATCATCATCATCATCATCATCATCATCATCATCATCATCATCATCATCATCATCGTCCCACTCCAGTCGCCCGGGTGTGGTTAACAAGCCTCTTCCACTCCTTTCTGTCCTTCCACTTTTCCTGCTCCATTACTTCCGCCACATCCAATCCAGCTTCTCTAATGTCCTTCCAAATCTGATCCAACTACCTTCTTCTCGGTCTTCCAACTGGTCTCTTTCCCTTAACTTCGCTTTCCAATTCCCTTTTTGCAACCCATTCCTTTCCCATTCTTTTTACATCTTCAAACCATCTCAGTCTTACTTTCTGTATCTTCTGTACTAACGGTTCTATATTTAACACTTCACTGATTTTAATATTTGGAATTCTATCTCTTCTTGTCTTTTTAACCGATGTTTTCAAAAATTTCATTTCTGCTGCTTGGATCTTACTACCTTCTCTCTGATTAGTTACCAGCATTTCTGAAATATTGTTTATATAATGCTAATTTCATTCTCTTAGGTACTTTGTCATCCCATAAAAGCTCTCTGACTAGATAATAAAATGTTGTACCTTTACCAAGTCTTTTTTTTTTTAATGCTATCTGTTCAGGGCATCGACCCATGTGGATCTTTTGCCCCTACTGGCACCATACTGTATGAACCTGCGTGTAATGGGAATGGTGTTAGTGTGGAATGTTGTGTGTGAGGAAAGGAAGTAGTCTGTTATTAATTTCAGGGTTGGTTGATTTCATTACTTCCATTAATAATGCTACCCAGATATGTAAGCTGTTCTACATTCTCTAACCATTCTCCGCCTATGTTCACTTGGCTTCTCTTTTTCTCTTTTCCACAGTGCATGACTACAGTTTTCTTTTTACTAATTACCATTCCAAACTCATCCAGATTTTCATTCCAAATGTCCAGTCTCCTTTGTACATCCTTCTCTCCCTTTCCCCAAATCACCACATCATCTGCAAATACCAAAGCATTCACTTCATCACTACTAATACTCTGTTTTACACGTTTTATTATTTCATTCATCAATATAATAAACAAGAATGGCGACAGTGCACTTCCTTGCTTGAGACCTCTTTTTGTATAAAATGTTTCAGAGTCACCACTCCCCACTTGTACATTGCTTTTACTCTCATGATACAACATTTTTATCTTGTTAATTAATGATTTTGGTATATTCCTTTTCAGCAGGCATTCCCATACCTGTTTTCTCTTAACTGTATCATAAGCTTTTTCTAAATCCAAAAATATGAAGATGATTTTCTTATTCTTTTCTATATGTTTTGCCATTATTGTTCGCACTGTAATATCAAGTCTATTGTTGATCTATTCGGTCTATCACCATATTGTTCTTCCTCTAACAGTGTTTGTATTATAACCCTCAGTCTTTTGTCTATGACTTTCTCCATTATTTTTAGCCCATATGATAATAGGGTTATAACAGCCCAAGCATATACTGCTTTAAATAGTTTTTAATAGCTTTAGACAAGTCAGTACAGGAACAAATACAAATACTTATTATGGTTAAGTTTATTAGCATTTAATTTATTTTTGTATTCTTTCTTTTGGGTTTATAAGCAAAATGTAGGACTGAAGCAAGTTTATGTCTGCAAAAATCATTCCAAGGCTCAGTTGAACAGAGTAGTGACAGGCAATCTCCCTGTTTTAAACCTGTTTTTATGAGGAATGGCTTAGAAAATTCCCTTCTAAATTTGACTTACAAGGGAACATCCACAATGGTGAAGTCGCCGATCGTGATAAAACTTAGCAAACACATTGAGGTACATGTAAAAACAATGCCAGCATCAATTTTAGGCGCCATCATTCATTAGCGCGTTAACTAAGGGGCCTAGAAGTTGCGACATTTCAAGTTCCGCGCGATCAGCGATGAATACCTGCTGGCCAATGCTAAGCCGGCACACACACTTCCTGTCTGGAGACACACCCTCTGCACCGCCTTTTACACTCCAAGTGGTTCTCCCCGGCACGTTCCCCTCCCTTCTCCTCGCGCTTGCCAGGAGAAATAAAACAAATAACTAAAATACATGTTGTTATGTGTATATGTATTGACAGGAACAACGGAGAACACAACTGTTCGTTTAAAAACAACGAGAGTGTTATCGGTAATGAAATGAAATGTCGTATGGCTTTTAGTGCCGGGATATCCCAGGACGGGTTCGGCTCGCCAAGTGCAGGTCTTTCTATTTGACACCCGTAGGCGACCTTCGCGTCGTGATGAGGATGAAATGATGATGAAGACAACACATACCCCCAGCCCCCGTGCCGTAGGAATCAACCAATTAAGGTTACAATCCCCGACCCGGCCGGGAATCGAACCCGGGGCCCTCTGGACCGAAGGCCAGTACGCTGACCGTTCAGCCAGCGAGTCGGACAGAGTTATCGGTATCAACATATCATAAACCTACAATTTCACATGCAGCGCAAAAGACCACGCTTCAAACTACGTTATTACGGCCTATGTCCGCAGTGTGACATCTCCCAGTGAGCGTCAAATCCTATTTGACAATAGTAGACTGCTTATTACATACCCTCAATCGTGTCATAAAGTTGCAGCTCCCGAAAGTTCAGCGGACCTTCTTCACCGTGACTTCCGTGCGTTGCTTGAAGATGAAAAATAATTTTTGACACGCTCAGTGACATTGCCCTTAAGGACTCGTTGCAAACGTTTTCATAAATATTTCATAAAATGTAAACTGCCTATACAATGTGGAAATTCCAAGGGTGAGCTATGAGGAAGGCTGATAGCGTACGCAGTGTAGCACAGGTTCTGTTCGACAGCTAAACAGACGGCAGCGCGGGGAGAGGGAAACGAGTTGTGCTGAACCAGGCGGGACGGAGGGGAGGAGGAGCAGAGGTGTGGCACAAAGCAGTGTTTCGGCTACGCATTGGTCAGGAGGAATTCATCGCTCTTCGCGCGGAACTTGAACTGTCGCAAATTTTAGGCCCCTTAGTTAACGCGCTAATGAATGTTGGCGCCTAAAATTGATGCTGGCATTGTTTTTACATGTACCTCAATGTGTTTGCTACGTTTCATCGCGATCGGCGACTTCACCATTGTGGATGTTCCCTTGTTAGATTCTGTGTTGGTTAAGGTGAATTCCATCAATTTGATTAATTTTGAGAGAAGTCCAACATTTCTTAGATATTTAATATTCAAGGTCTATGGATACAGTTATTATTATTATTATTATTATTATTATTATTATTATTATTATTATTATTATTCCTTTTTTTTTTTATTGCAACATGACTAGCGCAGTGGCCTAAATGGAGTCTTTTCATCTGAGTGACTGAGGTTTGTAATGTTCTCTTACCTTCTGCCGCCAATATCCTTGCACACGTTTCTAATCTTACTTTACACTCGTTTCTTCCTTCTGCGGATCTCTACACTTCTAGATACGCTTATCGTGTCTTTTCAACTTCTAATATACTCTTGAACTTTCCAGTATCTTTCCCGTCTCGCACATACCATTACGTCTGTCTATGTCACTATTTTCGGGCTAAAAATTCTCTGTCTTCACTTCAAAGCTGGCCAGTGTGCTATGGATCAATTTGAGACTGGAACTTACTTCGATTTTTTCTCCATGACAACACTATTTCATTTCATTCCAGCTGAAGTGTCTCCAATGACTCAGGTAGGGGGAGGAAATGTGTCATTGCTACTCATATAAACAGTGTATCTTTCCCCATTTGAACACTTCACTTTTCAATGTTCACATCTTACAACCTCTTCTAACTGTGTATTCTGTATATATTGTGAGTATTTAAATTGCATTACCATTCTAAATTTGAAGAAGGAAAAGTTACCCTCTGTCTACCTATTGATGTTTTGTGTTTTGGGTGCCTACCATTGTAATTCTAGTCTTGTTTAAGTTCTATCTTGTATTTTCCTTTGAATATATATTAGTTCTTCAAATATTACTTGATCATAGGTTGGCATAAGACATTGTTCAATATATGTATCCTCCCAATGAGGTTAGTTTCTCAATTATTTTTACAGATTACTGTTATAACTGTTTTTAATGTTGTGTTGCTATTATTAAAAAAATCTTAATTTGGTGTTAAACACACTAAGGATTGTGATTATTTAAATAAAACATTCTTGAAACGCTCATTTCATTTATTAATCTGTACGCCCGCGGACCCCTCTCAGGTGAAGGCCCATTATTGTTATATGCTTCCACCATTTTTTGATGAATACACCTGCAATTATCTGCTTATTTTATTGTGTACATGTCTCTATATGACATATCATTCATAATACATCAGGTTCGAATACCAATCAATCCTGGGTTGAGAACAACTGAAAAATCATGTGGTTTTAGGAAAGGGATCTAGCTTTAAGACCCTGACTAAAACTAACATGGGCCAGAACGGCTCCAACAACCAAAGAAATACCTGAAATCAAAGAGAAGCTGAAGGAAGTTTTTAGTGGTAGGAGTGGAATAGTTTTGTATTACCCAGTGAACAAATGTCCAACAGCGCTGGCCAGTTTTTCCAGAACACCTTCCTCGTTCTCCGAGTCTGAATCATCAGGGTACCCGACCAAGCTCAGTGTGTCTGAAAGAGAATACCAATCTTGAAGTGTAATGCAAATTTACAAAGGTTAGTAATGGAGAAGTGGACTGAATGCTAGGTACATTTCATTTTATACAGAGTAAAACACTACATACACAGCTGAGAATATCTTGGAACGGGACTGAAATGAAATGTCGTATGGCTTTTAGTGCCGGGATATCCAAGGATGGGTTCGGCTCGCCAGGTGCAGGTCTTTCTATTTGACTCCCGTAGGCGACCTGCGCGTTGTGATGAGGATGAAATGATGATGAAGACAACACATACACCCAGACACCCCTGCCATTGGAATTAACCAATTAAGGTTAAAATCCCCGACCCTGCCGGGAATCGAGCCCTGGACCCTCTGAACCGAAGGCCGGTATGCTGACTGTTCAGCCAACGAGTCGGACGGAACGGCACTACGAGTTATTGATTATTTTTCATAATGAATAAGCCAGCATCCTTGGCTAACAGAGAAGTCACAATCATATCATCATAGTCACAAAGTGCTAGATAGCTACGTACTCAATAACTAAGGTGGTGATTATTATTATAGCATATGATCGTGTGTGCAAAAACAAGTTATGGCAAGCTTTACAGAAAAAAGGTGTCGAGAAGCAGACAACAGAAAGAGTGCGGGAGATGAACCATGGGAGTGTTAGCTGTGGGAGAGTAGGAGGAGAGAAAACAGACTGGTTTGAGCAAAACAAAAGGATTAAGACAAGGAAGTGCTCTGTCACCTTTGCTCTTCACTGTAGTAATGGAGGAGCTAATGACAGAAGTGAGAAGGAAAACTGGGGAAGAAAAATGAAAGTGATGGTGTTTGCAGATGATCTGTTAGTCTGGGGAAAAAGGAAGAGGATATCCAAGAACTGTTAAATGCTTGGGAAGATGAGGTGGAACAATATGGAATGAAATTTAATGCCAAAAAGAGCGAGATGGTGATCACAGATAGAAAGAAGGAGAGACCTACGGCAGGGATATTGGAGGGGAACAGCTGAGGAAGGTAGAGAGTTTCCAGTACCTGGGAAGTAATGTTGACTTTGGTCTATGTTTGCATTTGCATTGCATTTGCGTTTGCATTTGTTTTTTAGACCTCACAATTAAGACACTACCTTCCTCATTAGAATATAATATCTATAGAAAACCAACACAAACAGCGATAACCATCAGAAGAGACTCCACATACCCATACCCACATAAGTGCGCCACGTAGACTGAGCACTAAAAATACCGTTATCTAAAGAAAATCTAAAGAATGAATTGAACAACATATGTTCCATTGCTAAATATAACGGATATAATTCCTCCTTCATAGTACCTGGGAAGTATCATAGAGGAAAGTGGAAGAAATTATAAAGAAATAATCGAGCATGGAAGACAAGCAGAAGCGTTCTTGAAAAGTGTCAGAAGCCTGGTTTGGAACAAGGATGTCCCTCAGAGAAGCAAAAGAGGGATATACAGGGCGTACTATGTACCTATTCTGACGTATGCAGCAGAAACTTGGGTAATGAGGTAGAGAGCCGTGAGTAGGATACAGGCAAGTGAAATGAAACTTCTGAGAAGGAGTGACAAGAATGGATAAGATGATAAATGGAAAGGTTAGAGAGATAGTAAAAGAAGAGTCAATGCAGAACACGATGGAGGCATTTAGACTTAGATCGTATAGACACATGAAGAGAATGATAAGAGGGAAGTATATTCAGGGGGATGCATGAAATCAAGATAACAGGAAAATGACCAACAGATAGGTGGATAAAAGGAATGGAAGAGTATGTACAGAGAACAAGAGAGGTCTGGGCAAGAGTGAAGAGGAAGAAGTGGTGGGAAGGCAAGAGGAGATGGATAGGCTTATGTTCCAAGCAGATCTAGCCAACACTGGAAACTACATATGATGATGATGATGATGATGATGATGATGATGATGATGATGATGATGATGATGATGATGGTGATGATGATGATGATGATGATGATGATGATGATGATGATGATTAAGATTATAGCATACTGGAATCAAGGAAAGTATTACTGTATTTTTTCATTACTGGACCAAAAGAAACCTTTGTTCAATAAACTGGAATATTCTTTTAAAAATTAAAATGAATGCACATGTTGACTACAAAGATACACGGATAATACACAACTTATATAAAAGAGAGCTATAATGAATATACCATATTTCCTCACAGAATTAATGCCCTTTCAAAATTTACGGATCCCAATATTTTTGGGTCCAAAGTGGAGAAAAAGAAATGTTCACGTATTTGTATATCCATCCCGCAGCTCTGGATGCGTTTCGAAATAAAGATGTCAACTACTCAGGTAGCAGCCTTCTTATTGCAAAACTGGGCATTCCAAATACTGGTAGGAAATACAACTGCACTACTGTAGTGACACTCTATTCCAGTCTGGTACAAACAGATTTTATGAGTGTTTCGGGTACGGGACATGCTTTTTCTAGGACCTCAAAATTGTTTGTTAGTCCACAGTGAGCAAATATTCGAGTAATACTGCATCATATAAACCCGCGGTGATCAGTTACACCGAAACAGACGGGAATAGGGAAGCGGGCCGCAAGTATTCAGTGACTGAATGCAACATGCACTACCGCAGTAACAGAGAAGTGCACTTTAAGCGGCCAACAAGTCTCGCAAAGCATTTTGCGGACCAAAAAGCAGCAAGTTTCTGAAAGTAGGCGGAGGATCTGCTTAATATATGATTTTGTTACACAACGCTGGATATACCGTTTCTCACGAAATATTGTATTTTAAAGGACTAGAAATAGCTGCTGCACACGGAATCAATGTCTTGGATTTGAAGGTTAGCCAAAGCTTTATGATTAATTTTACGAAGAGAAATGAACTTTCTCTTCGGCGAAGAACTACATTATGCCATAAAATGCCGAATGATTTCAACCAAAAAGTAATTGATTTTAAATCCCTTCGTGATTGAGAAGTGTAAAGTGAAGGAATATTTCCTCTCACAAATAGGAACCACAGGTCACACGCCAATCAGCTTCCATATGCCACAAAGTCGAACAATCGATAAGAAAGGGACATCGAGTGTTATCATATGTGCTACGGAAGCAAAAAAGAACGATGTACTGCAATGCTTGCTGTAACTGGCAATGGCGTCCGGTCCCTATTATATGGTGAAAGTAGTGGCAAAAGATCTACAGAGGTCGACGCCATGAACAAATTCATTCAAAAAATAATAATAAAACAGACAATGGCAGAAAACTTGGACCTTACGTTGTTCTAAAATGAAAAACAAGCCTAAAGTAAAATTTCCGTGAGGGATCCACGTTCGTATCCAAGAAAAAGATTGGATGGACACGTCAGTCGTACAAGCTTGGGTACTAACGGTTTGGGGAAATATAGCAGGATCCCTCCTCCAATGCCCGGCCCTTTTCGTGTTGGCCAGTTTTCTTTTCTTTTTTTTGCCGGTATGTCATGATTATGTACTTAAATTAATTGTACTTTTATTAGTACGTGTTTATTTCACTTCAGGTCGTATTGTCAGCTCGTAACAGGAAGAATATTTTCCAGTGCTGGTACTTCAAACCCACGTGTCCGTCCAACTTACCCGACGTACCCTATTTGACTTTTCAGAAAAATCTCACACCAGAATTTTACGTCAAATGATGATTAACCACAGTAAATGTCTGAAAATAAAATCCTTGAAATAAATTGAGAAGAGAATGGGAACTAGAGGATCAAAACAAAATTAAACAATAGATCACTACATCTGACAAAAAGGAATACCTATTCAAGTTATGAATGTTCCACTTCAACAAACCATTACCCATATTACTATTGTACAAAACATAATTTATAAACCAAGTGGCTCATCTATGCAGATGGGGAATGCCAAATCCCAGATCAACTCAGGAACGTTTGGTTGCTGTAGGAGCGATGACATACAGTAGCTTGGCACCAACAGCAGCAGTTTTGAAGTGTCGTTTCATTTCAATTTTGGATGTATTACGTACCCATAACAACTTACGGAGCAGAAACTTGGACAACGACAAAGAAGGATGAGAGTCGAATACAGGCAGCCGAAATGAAATTCTTGAGGAGTATGATACAGAAGAGTAGAAGAGACAAAATAAGGAATGAGAAAATCCAGGAAGAAATTGGAGTGGAAAAAATGAATGATAGAATAGAGAAGAGCCGACTAAGATGGTTTGGGCACATAAAGCGAATGAGCGATGAAAAAATGCCAAAAAAGGTGATGGAAATGCAAATCCAAGGAAGGAGAGGCCGTGGACGACCACGATTGAGATGGAAGGATACCATCCAACGCAGCATTATAGAAAGAAACCTGGACTGGGACACAGTGTTGGAGGAGGAGTGGTGGAAAGACCGAAGAAAGTGGAGAGGAACCATATTTGCCCCTACCCGGCTACAGCTGGATAAAGGGAAATGATGATGATGATGATGTTTGGACTTCATCAATGTTTTAAAATTTGGATTGTAAGTTGAGACATACCAGATTGTTTAATTTATTATGTGTTGTATGTGAGCATATATTTTTGTAATTGGATCGTGGCTGAAAATGACCCAGTGTATATGGGGTTGAAACTAGTCCCAATTATATAAGACAAGTTAATGATATTGAATAGGTGGACCCTTCTCTAACCTTTGATAGTGATCAACTGTCAACATGGACCATAATAAACTTCATGACCTGTGATGCATAATCCTATGTTGGAATGAAATGACTCAGGAAAAAAGGGATGAATGCAGAAAAGGAATCGCTGCCCACCAACTTCAAATTATTCCTTTCTTTGTTAATGGTTTAAAGTGTGCACTAACACATTGAACATTTCTGGTGACATGAGGATGGGGAAGGTAGCAGCTGTGGCCTTAATTAAGGTCTAGCCTCAGCATTTGCCTGGTGTGAAAATGGGAAACCACTGAGAAGCATCTTCAGGGCTGCTGACGGTGGGATTTGAACTGCACAGCCAACTCACTTTATTATCTTTGAACTGAGGAACCAAAAAGAAGCATACCCATCAAGCGTATCCTACTAATAAAAAGTCAAACTTCATTTAACATTGATCAAAACCTGCTTACCTTGTCTTTGTAACATTTGTGTTGATTCAACGTTCTGTCTTCTAATGAACGTCATCCCATGCTCTGGCTCCGTCTCGTCTGCTGAAGTTTCCGAATCCTCTTCTCTGCGCTCTAACGAACTCCTCTTGATCTTGCTCTTCCCTTTGTCTGTTTCGGTTGCAGACTCATGGTCCAATCTACTCGATATTGGAAAAGCCTTTGCTTGGAATATCTGAAAAAAAAAAAAAAAAGAGAAAGAATCAGTTGTTAATAAATAATAAAATAACACAAATTATAGTCAATCAAATGCTATTATGGTAAAGTTGAAGATATTATTGAAATTCCATCTTCAAACATTTAGTATCGACATAAACGTTTTATTCACTGCTCGAACAATTGTGCATTTAACAAGCTCCCTGCCATCATTTTCCTGCAAGAAAGCTAATTAAACAAAACCAAACCCCATGGCGCAACAGCCCCAAAGGGCCATGGCCTACCAAGCGACCGCTGCTCAGCCCGAAGGCCTGCAGATTACGAGGTGCTGTGTGGTCAGCAGGACGAATCGTCTCGGCCATTTTTTTGGCTTTCTAGACCGGGGTTGCCATCTCACCGTCAGATAGCTCCTCAATTGTATTCGGTAGGGTATGGAGGTTTATAGCTTAAAGAAGAACAAAGCGTGCAAGCAAATATGTCCTAAAACCTAGACAAATATGGCCTAAAAACGATAAAATATGACATGAAGTTTAGGGATAGGTAGCAAGTATTAGAGTACTGCTAACATTAAACGTCTTAAGTAACAAAACATGATCAGCGATAATACACCAGGCATATTTAATCATACAAACTGACAGAGAGGTACAATACATTACAACTTCCAACATTCACTCAGCCTCGCACAGTTTTCCTAAATAAATACAAAAAATGAAGTATTAGCATGCTTTATGGTATATGTCGGCGTATGATAGAAGACACTGCCTAACAGAAAATTGGAGGCCAATCTGTTGAAATTCGTTGGTAGTGAAACGGGAAGGGAGTTGTAGCTGGACCCTACGAGGAAGAACTGGGCGAGAGAGAATATGGAATTTATTTCTTTGCGAATTACTTCTGAGCCAAATATATCTACAGGAGTTCTGTGAGCTCACTTGTATTGTGTCATAATCTAACCTGTCCAGAATGATGTGCAAAAAGACGCCCATACAGCAGCTCCTTGGAATAAGGTCTTCTAAACCCACTACCTATTTATACAGTTTTTTGGAAATTCTGTGTTTGAAACTCGATGCAAGGTACCTTGTTAACAACTCCTCAATTTAAAAACAAATGTTGAAATTATAATCAAATATGACTTTATATCATTAAAATGAGCATAATGCGACCAAGACAATAAAAATGGCTGAAATACGCATTTATATGCAACATAAAATTGCAAAGATTTTCCTTGTCTTTTTTTTTTTTTGGTCTCCTATTTCTGTTGTTTCCTCTTTCCACACTGACCGGCCATTGTGCTTTTCCTATTGTATGTGTTTCTTTCTTATCCCCTCCATCTCTCTTTGACTTGATTGTTACTCGTTAGTTTCAGTACTACCATTGTACAAAGCTTACCTTAATGAGTAGAGCCCAAGGTCTATACGTATTCTCTTGATCCACTATGGGCTCTATGAAGGGCTCCCAAGATCCAACCTTCTCGTTGTAGTACGAAGCTTGGAGCTGGATTTCAGCTGGAAAAAAAAAAAAAAAAAGGCAATTTTTGAAATGTAATATGATAGGTTATAGAAGTTTCTTCAAAATTATTTAATTTCATTTATGTAATGTATGGCTTTTACTGCATGTTTTGCTTACTTGGGTGACCTGACAAAAAGACAGAAGAATAAAATCCAGGCCAGTGAAACAACATTTTTAAGAAGCATGACAGGAAAGACAAGATGGGCGGAGTAAGAAACGCGGACATCAGGAAGGAAATCTGAGCGGAAAGGCTTTACGACAGAATGAATTATACTCTCAACATCATGTTGTTGCCCACGTACGTGCCACGTATGTCAATCACCATCATCAATTTCCCTCGTCCGGCACCCGCCGGCTTGGGATAATTATGGCACCTTTCACCTTCCTCAATCTGACCACCATTGTTCCTCCTTAACTGTATTCCAATCCAGGTTTCTTCTAATTATACTTTTCTTGACTGTTGTCAACCACTTACTCCCCTCTTGCCCTCCCTCCTTCAATCTGAGTCTTCATCATCTGCCAACATGGTCCTGCGAATCCATGTGGAAAATGCTGAAATGTTTGGTGAGTAATGGTAATCTATATTTCCTGACTGAAGCCCTAGAGCACAGTTTACAGTAATGCAAGGGTAGGTACAGTACATTCCTTCTTTTCCAATCCCTTTGTTTAGTGGAATTACTGCAGGGAATTTTCTTTAACTGACTGGACAATCTCATAATCCATTTTCTGTAAGGTACTCTACAAATAGCCTGTCAATAAGTTTTGGAATACACCACCTTTGATTCATTTGTTCTCACTATGCGAAAAGAAAGAGACAAGAAAGATGACATCATCATTGTGTTTGAAAGAGAAGCGATTGAGTGCAGACTCCTGACTTGTCAAGATGCTTTCAGAAGTTTATACTCTGAATATTGTAGCTTCTAAATTGAAGACTTGAAATAAAGGAGGCTCTAAGTGCCAAAATAATAGTTTTGAGGAAAATGAGTTCAAAGTATAGTAGGCACTGGTGTGGAGCATAGAGCATACCATCTGTTGATAGATATTGTTACTACACCATCATTCGTGGCAGTTCAAACCTTTCATACATTGTTAGGCTTGGTGTGTAGATTCTATTTCACAAAATATCTCAAAATGTGTAACTTTGGTGCTTACAGCCTTATTTATTTCAGGTCTTCAAATGATATTTTGGTCGATTTTAGCTGTATCTGGTGGTTGTGCATGGAAACACAGACATCCAGCCAATCCCAAGCTGCTATTCATTTAGATTTATATCAGTTGAGTGTGATCTCGAAACCTAGTTGCCAAATGTATTGTGTACATTCACCACGTGGTTAAGCTACCTTGCTCGGCATAGGACAGTATAGTGTGGTTTGTAGTTTAGCATAGCATAAATTAGTAACATTGCTTTTTTTTTTTTTTTTTTTTTTTTTTACAGGTTTAATAGTTCGATGTAGCTGTAGTTTTATTTACTGTTGTGTGTTGGTTATATAGTTTGACTGTGTATACCATGTCTCAGTGTAATATGGGAAAGACAAGCGACAAGAAATGTGACTCTGAGATCCGCGGAGTGTTCTCTTTGTAGAGCCTTGCCCTGCAAATAATGAAGTTTATTAATTTTCATTCAGTTATATCCTTAATTTTGTTTGTGGTTAGGCAACCCTTGAGGGTGGTATGGGAGAATGGTGATGTATAAAGAGCCTTGAGACCATAAAGCCATAAATCTGAACATAGCCTAACTGGCTCCTGCCCGCGATTAATGGAACGAAGGAACAAATGTCAAATCGTTGGTACTTTTCACTAGACCTATGATTGTGGGAGGTCTGGTGCCAGGTATCAGGTCTATTGTATTACGTTAACAGATCTATCCATTTCAATACCTTGGGTGTAATATACTGTAGTTAAATCCTTACAATATCCGTGGATAATTATTCGTGGATGCAGATGCTGGTGTGGATGAAGGCAGTGCGGATGTGGAGCGGATAATATTTTTTACATCCGCGCCGGGCTCTAGCCATAACCTTCTTGCTGTGTCAGTCATTAGATGAGAATAATTTCTAATTTCTTTTATTCTTGCTAACAACATCCAACACTAAAGCAAGTGCATACATCTTTGAAGTTCCTATGAATTTATTTTGCTCGTGATTCATTAGCTTTTCTGAACGTTATTACATTTTATGAGGGCTGTGTGCTGTGGGTCGGATCGCATCAGCCGTTCTCACAGCAGCAGAGCGCTGGCAACACAGGTAAGGCGATGCTCACGGTGTTTTGTAAACTGTCAATTTAGAAGTAAAGCCGTGCAGAGCTTACAGAGCTACATGAATTTACTCTAGGACAGAATGTTTTGGACATGCTTGGTGTAAGTTTTTTAGGCTAAAGTTTTAGTGGAAAGTCGGGCAATCAAGAGTAACCTGTACATAACGAAGTTAAATCAACAATATGGTCCAAAACAGAAAAAGAAGTTAATAGTAATTCAACAGAGAGTGGAAGCTTCATCTAGGGTTACCACCTGTCCCGTATTTGAGGTGAAAATTTTGCGTCCTGTATTATAAACTGTTGTCCTGTAAAAACGAGCGTTTGTAATTTTTTCCCCCTAAATATTTTAAAATCCGTATTTGATTTGAGTGCCATTGAAGTTCCAAGTAGCTCCATTTTATTTTCTCTTTGGAGCCTCAGAAGAAGGAAATCTCATGATGTAACGCCATTTGCTGGTAAAGCTGAGCATGCTGGGTTACTTACCTCATCTTCTGCCGCTTATTTCTGTAGGTCTTCCACTCCAATTTCCAACGTGATTGTTTACGCTGTTTGAGATTAAATCTATGTAAATTGTGAAGTTATCAATCCCTCCAATTAACTGAAATAATTGATATGGAGGAGAGTTTTGTCTTATTGGGAATATTCCTGCCAGTATTTTGGAGAGTATAGAAGATGCCTCAAACAAGTGGCTGTCAGTGTTTACTAGTCATAAAGGACAACAGAAACTAACAGAATTAGAAAAACTTGTGGCTTTTGTGTTGAGTGATCCTGGGTCAAATGCATTTGTTGAACGCATTTTCTCCTTAATGTCTAACAAGTGGTCAGAGAGCAGAAACAGGTGTTAGATCTGATTAAAAGCGAACTACTAATTACTGGAAACATGAAGATGTCTTGTAGAGAGTTCCTTGGCATGATGCAGTTAGACAGTGCAATTTTAAAGTTGGCTAAATCAGAGGTGAAGTACAGATGGAGAAAATGAGGTTCTAATAATGATTTTTCTGCATGTTTTGTCATACCTAATGCACTGTACTGTTAAGAGAGTGTAAGTTAGTTTCTTTTATGAATTTCAATAATTATCTTATTCTGTTAATTAAACTAATTATAATCTATTTGAAATTGGTACCTAATGTTTGATTTTCAAGTATTTATGACAGTGGCGGCTGGTGGTATCTGAAGCTGGGTGTTGGACCAAAATATTCATTGTCACATTTTTATAGCTTACAGAAATAACAAGAAACTTATTATCGTTAAGTAATGAACTACATTTCTACTAAAACTGTAAAATATCTGGCAATTACATCCCAGAATATAAGAGGCTAATTATACACTGTAACTAGAGTTACTGTTAATAATAACATTATTGGCTTTACATTCTGACAAAGGGTGACGTATTTGAGCACCTTCAAATACCACTGGACTGAGCCAGGATCGAACCTGTGACACTGGGGTGAGAAGGCCAGTGCCTCAACCGTTTGAGCCACTCAGCCTGGCACAGTTACTCTTGCCTCACTTGAATTGAAAATTTGCCGTCCTGTTTTTCGTTGAAGCAAGATGTTGGTAATATTGTGGGCGGTCTGGTATGGTGTGGAAAAGAAATTACCCAGCAAGTTGATCGTGTGGTTAGGGTTGCGTAGCTGTGAGCTTGCATTCAGGGTATAGTGGGTTTGAACACCACTGTCGGAAGCCTTGAAGATGGTTTTCCGCGGTTTCCCATTTTCACACCAGGCAAATGCTTTGGCTGTGCCTTAATTAAAGCCACGGTCACTTCCTTCCAACATCTAACCCTTTCCTATCCCATCGTCGCCATAAGACCTATCTGAGTCAGTGCAACGTAAATTAAATTTGTAAATTTAAAGAAAGGAAATGAAATTACCTTTGCAAGTGGAGAGAAAGTAGGAATGAAGTAATCTCCGCAGAGTAGCGCAAGCTAACGGGGACATTTGGAACTGCTTCTAGGTAGAGGACTTGCTAGTCTCATGCAACTTGCTGAGACGGATACTGGTGAACATGCTACCTGATGTTATGCAAGCTTAGGCTCGTCCCTGCTGAGGTACACTGCACCGCTCTGTCCGCTAGGGAGTTGCCGTAGGAAAGCAAACCCCCTGAGTTTGATTCAAAGCCAGCAGCGTTTGTTGGTCCATTATGAAACATTAGTACAGCAAATGACCGAAAATGGTTGATTTTAACATGTTCTCGAATGCAATACATGTTAGGTTTATTAAACTAAAACATTAGAAGAAAAAATGACAAATGAAATGCAAAGTTATTCAAAGTTGTACAACCCTGCAAAAATACCACGCACCGCCCCTGATTTATGAACTGTCCCTTATTCATGTGAAAAATCCCGTATTTTTAGGTAAATAGCCCTTATTTCTTATATCAAAATGTGGCAACTCTAGCTTCATCTCAATCAATCATCAATGATCTGCAGTGAGGGCTGTCGCCCAGGTGGCAGATTACTAGTCTTTTCTTAAATGACAAAGATTTAGGTTCTAGTTTACATGTGCAGAAGTGTATCAACAAGGTTCTGTGCACTGCCTTAAATAAGAAAATCCTTGCAATCCATCAAAGCCAATTTAGACATTAGACGGTTTCAACTCACCTTTCATGTGCATCTGCTTAGACCAGTCGTGGATTCCAGCCTCGATGGAGGATTTGAAGAGAAGAACAGGGATCCTATCGATACCATTCTCCATCTCAAATATAACCCGCACCTTTGGTATGTTCACTGTAAAGTTCTCGCTTGGTTTTCCTTCCGGATAGGTCGGTTGGCTGTATATAAAATTTCCTGTAAGTAATATGATACAGCAGAATGTGAAGTTCGAACAGCAAGTCAAATCTACAATTAGAAATTTTAGTTTTAAAAATATTCTTACCGCTCATGTCAGGGAAGATGTATGGTTGGATCTTCTTTGGAGACCAAAGGTCATCGTAGTCATGGTTAATTTGGTTTCCACTCAGGGGACCTTCAACTTCTTCGATTTGCAGGGAGCTTGTAACATCTTCTATTACCTGGTCGGGAAACAAAACACAATTCAATGAAAAACATAACCATATTTAAAATATTACAAGGCCAAGAGCAGTCAAATAAAAACAGGTCCCTGCCATAAAGTACAGCAGAACATTTTGTACCTCAAAAGAAATCACCAGAACTGTAAAGAAATTTATCCCACTTGGTGACGAGGTGATTACTCCCATTCTTGAGAAAGGTCGCAGGCTGTTGACTGAACAACATTTGTAGAAACCAAACACATCATCTTCCGATGCAAACTGATGTCCACGAAATTCGCTTACCAAATGTTAGCATGTTATACATAGGACAAACAGGCCGTAGTTTCAATATAAGATTAAATAAATATATATAAATATAACCGCTACTCAACTATGAGTGAACATTGTAAGCAACGTAATCATAAATACACAACAATTGACCAGGATTTAAATATTTTACATTACGAATAGAAAGGTCCCTTACTCAATATACTGGAGAATATTTATATTGATATTGACAAATACAACAATTCCTCGCACAAACTAAATGAAATCAACGAAAATAAAAATGTTTTATTGGATACCTTTGTCCTGTTCATCTGTCAACAATTTGTTGATAAAAATGAGTTTCATTACCGAAGTTCCAGAACTAGACCCACCCTTCCCTCAATAGCTCCTTCCCTCTTCTGCTTCCCCACCCAACCACATCAGAGACCGACAAGGTCGTACCATTTGAGACGACAGCTTTTAAACGAGTAAGTTGATTGAGCCTTTTCTTTTCACGCAATATTTTGGTTTTTTATTTCATCAATTCATTCTCTTTTTTCCCATTACAGATGATGCACACTTATATTTCCATTTATTGAAGTCTCACCACGTTGTGCAACACAGTGTTCCACTTTTTAAAAAGGATTAGCAAGTTTTATGTCAACAAAACAAGTTTTTAGACGAGATGATTTTCTACCTCAACATGTTTTTACTTTGTCAATCATGATCATTGTATTTTAATTCCATACGCTTCATCATTGTTTTTATTTGTTTGCATAAATGTAATATTTGAGCTTCTACTGAGGATGGCCTTTAGATAGGCTGAAACATGTATAGATATCGTCCCATCCAATATAGATGATTGTTTTGTATTCAAAAGGAGGATTATATAAAACTTTTTACTAGTAAAGCACCAAATGTTAACTGTAAATTTAAACTCAAAAGTTCCAAAGTCAAAACAGCAATTTCGGGAAACATAGTAATGATAGTATAACTGCACAGGAAGTTAGAGTAATGTTTAGGCAGTTCTGATTACTGGTGGAACATCAGTGCATGCACGTGCCCCACCATTTGCTTGAATATCTGCAACCGTTCAGGGATGTCCAAGTGCTGCTAACTCCCTGCTTTCATACAATATAATCCAGGTTTAACTTTAGGACCTTCCAGTTAAAATTTGCAGGTATTTTTGGTAACCGAGCTTCTTACAGGATGCAGATTATTTAAGCAAATTTTTAAGGTAGTTTTCAATATGACTTCCTTGTTTGTTCTTTGTAAGACAGGAGGCAGGGAATTGTGTACTAGGGAACAGCAAGCACTTCATGCCAGCACTCAAGTCACTTCCACTGTTATTAAATCATTCAGCGCCAAACACGTCGACTGACATTTAAGTGCAATTGTTTAAATACTTGTAGTTGACTGTAGCTCCCACAGATGGCACCCAAATGCAGTCTAACTTTAAGAGATTCAAAGTGAAGGATCAAGTAACTTCTTGTTCACTTGCTGACTAACCATGTGTTTGTTCTCAGTTAGTGTTTTTCCGCTCTAGTAAAATGGGCTGTAAATCATACACAAGTGAAGATTACTTACAGAACACATGCTCAATTATTTGAGGAAAGCAGGTGTGAGTAAATTACCTAGTGATGAACTTGACTGGCATACTTCATGCTGATTTTCATGCCAGCATTTCTCACGACAAAAACTAACCAATATGTGGAGCAATTTTTGTGCACAGTAGCAAGACCATTTATGAAATACTGCAGGTATGACAGTTGGAAGCCTGTTACATTGGATGAGATGAGAAAATGAACCTTGGAGGATATGTAAAAGGAAGGAACAGGATCAGTGATGGTTAAAAGAGAGGGTGAAAAAGATAAGGACTACCTACCTTGCGACCAGAGAAGTGTACAATAAAAGAAACATATCAACAACGCAAAGCTCAGGCACTACAAGGCAACAGTGAGGACCGTGGTACTGTACACAGCCGAGACGATGTCGCCAGGAAGGCATAGGGCAGAGGAACCTGAGAAGGAGGAAAGAAAAATTCTGAAAAGGATACTGGGTCCAAAAAGAGGAGGAGGAACGAGAATGAAGGGATGAACTTTACCGAAACACGAGGACAATCTCCAAAAAAATAAGATTCAAAAAGAGCAAGATTTACTGGACATGCGATCAGGATGGATGGAGGTGACTAGAAGAGTACCGGAGACAACAGGTAGGACGAGAGGAAAGATGGGAACTAAGTGGGTTGTCTGCACTGAGATGGGGATCAAGATGGAAGGGACAGAGAACTAGAGAAATAAATACACAGCAACCAATATGCCAGAGCTCAGTGACAGGTACAGGAACAGGGTAGAGAAGCACCAATGGGAAAGGCAAGTGAAGAGGATACTCACAATATCAGCTGAAGAACAGGAGAGAAGGAGAGAGAGAATGAAGAGGTTCTTGGTGGAGAAGAAGAAAACCCAAACCATGACAAAGCTGCCCAGGGTCCTACAAAGTCCATGGCAATACAGCCCTGACCATTGCTCAGCCTGAAGACCTGCAGATTATGAGGCGAAGCATGGTTAGTGCGACGAATCCTCTCAGCTGTTATTCTCGGTTTTCTAGACTGGGGTTACCATATCACCGTCAGAAAGCTCCTCAATTGTAATCACTTAGGCTGAGTGGACCTCGAACCAGCCCTCAGGTTCAGGTGAAAATTCCTGACCTGGCCGGAAATCGAACCCAGGGCCTCCGGGTGAGAGGCAGGCATGCTACCCCTACACCGCGGGGCTGTCCTATGCTGTCCCTGCATAAGCAGTCATAAATTGTTCTTCTCCTTTATCTTAGATTTATTAGCATTATCCGCATTAGCTGCAGCGCGTCGGCATCTCCAAAAACTATAAGTGTTGTTAATGGGATGTAAAACAAATAACATTATATCGATCTCTTCTTTATTAAGTTCTTCTTCCAGCTTGAACCGGGTTGTTGTTTTCTGTACATTCCATATAATTCGCCAATGTTTTGAATACATTACAGTATTCTTTGTCAAGGCGACTGAAATATCCCTACTCGATCCAAGGTAATCAGTCTCCCATGAAATAATCAAATGTCTGCAAACTGTATGGAATGTATAGAATACAACAACATGGTTCAGTCTGGAAGAACAACTTAGTACCCGTACACATCATGGAAGATTCACTTCTAAGATCTTTTCCGTACTTGGCAAGGGTCGTAGGTATACTTACATCGCAGACGGTGTGCACCGTACTTTGTGACAGGTGGATGTTTATTGGGCTTATTGAAGCAGCCATCTGCATTCCATCCTCGGTCGACTTGAAGCTCTTGGAGAACTCTATGTCACAAGGGTGAAGCACCTACAACAAAAAGTGACAGACTTGATCAGTGGCTATATTCTACACAGGAGGAATTACAAGTTTATTGTCTTATACCTATAGAAAACTGACACATTCATGAATTAGACTACGGCAGTCACCAGCTTTCTGCTTGTGCATGCTAGCTCACAGAGAAATTCCTAAAATAACAACAGAACAATCTGAAAAGAGAGGACAAAAGAATATTCCTCTCAATCTGTAATAAAAAATCAGGAGATTATTTTTGCGGCCTATCCCCTCATGTTATGACACATCAGTAATAACGTAACTTTGAAGCATATTTAAAACATTATACTACTCAATTATGTAATTTCTCTTATTAATTAATTTATGGATTTATTTATTTATTTATATATACTGAAATTCAGGCCAAGTTAAAACATTACTGCACAGTGGTTAGAACAGAGTGCCTTTATGGAGCAGAAACCTTAACGAAGATGGCTGACCCAGTCCTTGAAAAAAGGCAAAGAAGATTCTTACGAAAAATATTAGGCCCAAGAAAGTCGACAAGTGACCCAAACGCATTTCGGTTAAGATCGAATTTGGAGCTCTACAAGACAGTAGAAAGAATCACGACTGTGATGAGGAAAAGGAGACTGATGTTTTATGGGCATATCAAAAGAATGAACCCTGAGAGATTGGTCCAACAGGATACTTCTTCTGCAGGAATAGTGGAAGGCCTTTTTTGAGGGGAACGAAGGCGTGATAATCAAATGTGGAGAGATCGGGACTATAGGGCGTGTGACTGGGTGTCTCCCACTTGAATTGTTGTTGTCCGTAATGGATGGGGCTGGCCTCCCAGATCGAACTGGCGTCTCGTGTCAAAACGTGACCCACACGGAACTTGGCGCACCATTCCACAATGGTGGTTTTTGCCACACATGCTGGCCCATCCACAGTCTTCATTCTCCGATGGATGTTCACCGGTATTTGTCCTCTGGCAGCCAAGAACAGAATAACAGCACGTTGGTCCTGTTTGGACGCATTTGGTAAAAACCTCACCATACTTCACTTGGCCGCATTTTAACGCATACACCTCTGTACCACACGACTACCACATTAATCCCCTTTGCCTACATGCCCATGCTTATATACCCACATCGGAGTCATGCTACGTTGCATGTTCGCTGTAGCAATGCCATCAAACCGAAACATTTGATCACGCCTTATACATCTGTGTTTTCACAAACTGCAGTCTTCTCATAAACAATCCTAGTTCTTACAGATCTATTTCACCTATGATATGACAAGTTCTGGTTTCCATCTATAAGGGGTGATCAAAACATTTTTGATGGCGTTGCTGCAGCGAACATGCAACGGTTTTCAGGGAAGCCGAGGTGCCGGTAGGCATCACAGATTAACTCGGAATGGAACTGAGAGCCTAACTGGAGCACGACTGAACGAGTAAGGCGATATGGAGATGCTGTACCTTGGAGAGAAAGTATTAAAAAATGCCCAAAACAAAATGCATATTCCACTCTTGGAATATTTTTAGTCTTGATATGGGAAAATTATGATAAGGATAAAGTTAGGAAACCTCAATGCCTACTTTCCTGTAAATGATTTACAATATTGCAATATGCATTTACTAAACAACTCACCATGTATGGAGCCTGTTTATTACTGAGACGTTGGATCTTGGATAGAATCTGAAGCCCAGCCAATGAACACACAAGGGAGTCCCGGCCGGGATGGCGGCTGTAGTCCACCAAGAACTCAGTGCGCAGCAGAAGAGCATGACCGCTTTTCTCGGATAAGTCAGCAAACATCATCACTTCAGGTTGACGTAATTGGATAGAAACTGACAGGCCTAAAAAAAAAAAAAAAAAATATTTTAGGTCAGTAAGTAAACAAGTACCACTCAAATCCAAGATGACACTGTATAAATCATACTACACCCCTATCCTCATATATAGCCTGGAAACCGCTACATTAACAAGAAAGGACAACTCGAAACTCCAAGCAGCAGAAATGAAGTTCCTACGTACAATCATCCAGAAGACCAGGAGGGATAAAATCAGGAATGAAAACGTCAGAGAAGACGTAGGACTAGAAGACTCCTTACTCCAGAAGATCCAAAAAGCAAGACTGAAGTGATTTGGTCATGTGAAAAGAATGAGTGCCAACAGGTCTGCAAGAAGGGAGTATGAAAGAGAAATCAGGGGAAAGAGACCAGTGGGCAGACCTAGAGAAAAATGGACAGTCTTAGTGAAGAAGGATGTAGAGGAGAGAGGTCAGGATTGGGAGCGGATTGTGAACGAAGAATGGTTCATGGACAGAAGAAAATGGAAGGGGCTCGTATACCACACCTGGGAAACTGGAGCTGGTCAACGATGATGATGATGATGATGATGATGATGAAGTAAATAGTATTACCTGTTCTTCTACAAGCCCTGGCTCAATTGATACATTCGGAATGTGAATTATCAAGTAACAGCTGGATATACGGTAGACATCATAGATTAACTCGGAATGGAACTGAGAGCCTAACTGGAGCACGACTGAACGAGTAAGGCGATATGGAGATGCTGTACCTTGGAGTGCTTTTAGTGTCGGAATATCCCAGGACGGGTTCGGCTCGCCAGGTGCAGGTCTTTCTATTTGACTCCTGTAGGCGACCTGCGCGTCGTGATGAGGATGAAATTATGATGAAGACAACAAATGCCCAAAACAAAATGCATATTCATTGAAGTTTTGTGGAAACAGTTTGCTTTTGAACCCCCATCGTTGGTGATCAACAAAAAGAACAGATTTTTCATAAATGCAGTGAAATCAATGATAATTGTGAAAATGTTCTTCCAAAAAGAATGTGTAGACTGTGTAGGCCCAGGTTCAATTCCCAGTAGCCTACTGCCAGAAATTTAAGATTTGCTGGAGGGCTGGTATGGTACGAAGATGGCATGTGCAATTTACAACCATTCGGGGTGTGCCTGAAAAAAGCTGCACCACCTCTGGATGGGGACACGAGTTTTCTTTTTTATTTGAAAATTGAGGTGATAAGGAAGAACAATAATTACAAGTGAAATTTCTTTCTGAATATTTACTAATGATTCATCTATTCGACTGATTTGGTTTCTATTACAATATATTCTTCAGATCTTAAGATGATGATGATGATGATGATGATGATGATGATGATGATGATGATTGTTGTTTAAAGGAGCCTAGCAGCTAGGCCATTGGCCCCTAATGGTACAAGGTGCAATTAAATGTTTATTAAAAACTTCAAAATGTATCCACTGACTAGAATCTAAAAGGAATGATGATGAAAAACTGACCATGAATCCAAAACAATCAGTGGATCCAATTCACAATGCCTTATTTTGTGAGATGATGCTTGTCCAAAGGAGTCCAAAATCCAGGTCGCCAGCTGCTCATAATAGTACTAATCACTGGTAAAGCAGAACCATGGTGTTCCTGTAGTGGTACCAAACACAAGTAGTCTTATGGTTCTTATTCCATCATCCCTCGGTTGTGCCTTTCAGTCCCCTCTTACGACAGGCAGGGGATACCGTGGGTGTATTCTTCGTCTGCATCCCCCACCCACAGGGGGTAGATCTTAAGATAGCAGCAAGATGTTGTGTTTTTCCACGATTCCTTTAGGAGTGTATGGCCTATGCGTATGTTAAAAATTAGGAATGTCCTGTATTTTTTGAAAAGAAATCTATGAAGTCAGGCCTATGGCCTTTCCATCTCATTGCTCCCTGAGATTGATGAGGACATGATTTTGAAACATTAACTGTGCACTCTGTTCTGTTGAGGAGATGAGTCTACTATGTGTGATCTTCAGTGTTTATTTGCAAGAACAGATAAAGATCCCTTTTCATCCTGATTTTATCCCAGATTGAGTGAGTTGCCTACGCGGTCTGGGTCACATAACTGTCAGCTTGCGATCAGGAGATAGTGAGTTTGAACCTCAATGCTGGCAGTGCTGAAGATGATTTTTGTTGGTATACCATTTTCACGCCTGGCAAATGCTCTAGCTGTATCTTAATTACGGCCACAGTTGCTTCCTTCCCAGTCCTAGCCCTGTCCTATCCCACTGTCGATGTAAAAATTGTCCGAGTCAGTGCGACATAAAACAAATAACAAAATATTCTACACTGAATGATGAAAGACTAGAAAGTACTGATGACCATGAAAATAAGGAAGTTCCAATCCTCAGTCATAGGTATGAGAAACAGAAGCAGATATGAGCTAATGCAAGGGAAGAGAAGGATCTCCTGGTTATGGAATCTGGAAAACTGACCATCAAAAACAACCACAGAACTATTCTGAGCAGCATTCGACAAAGAAGGCACAGCTAGGATCATCACTAACATCCAGAATAGACAGAAACCAGAAGAATAATATATCCACTGCAATAGAAAGGCGAAGACAAACAGTGTAAAAATACTCATTGTAACTGGTTCTTGATATCCTGGATACTGGCAATGGGATGGAGTTGACGTTCGAGCTGCTCCCACACATGTTCCATCACGGACAGATCTGTGGATCCTGCTGGCCATGGGAGTACATCAACACCACGCAGACAAGTTCCATGTGTGGATGAGCATTGTCCTGTTGAAAAATGGCACCACGATACCGCCGCATGAGAAGTAACGTATGAGGACACAGGATGTCCATGATGTACCGTTGTGCCTTCCGAGTTCCCTTAATCACTACAGCCATGACCCGAAGTCCCCACACCGTGACACCAGGAGTAACACCGCTGAGCCTCTCCAAACCACTGGAACACTGGGACCTCTCCCCAGGTCGCCGCCATACTCGCAGACGATGGTCAATTGGGGGGAGTGCAGAACTGCTTTTCATTGCTGAACACAAGACGATGCCTTTCATAAGCAATCCACGCTTCCCGGTCATGGTACCACTCCAAATGCAGCCGTCTGTGTTGTGGTGTTAATGGCAGCCTACGATGGTACGGTAATTCCCTAGTCCGGCTGCCGTTAGTCTCTGATCAATGGTGTGGGATAACACAGATTGTTGCAAGGAGTCCATTACTTGTTCTTGGATGTCAGGTGCAGATGGGAAGGGGTTACGATGTGCCTGGTGCACAATATGGCGATCCTCCCTTGTGGTTCAGACATGGTCGACAGAAACCTTGATGATGAGTATGCCTGTCCTCATATTCCCATGCAGTCGAATATCGGGCCACTGTCACATCTAAATACCCCAGAAATCTTGATATTGCACGTTTCAACCAGCCGGCCAAGTGGAGACCGACAATGAGGACACTTTCAAACTCTATCAGGTGCTGATAACGCTGTATTTCACAAATACACGGCTTATCCGTATTCTTCGCAGTGACCACTTAACATACATGATGCTGTTCACGCCCCTTATATAATGTGCCAGGTCTCGTAAAAACACTAAACAACAAGAGCAACCAATGCAAAATCGGGAGGTTGAGAGTTCGGATCCCACTGGTGTCTGGTTGGCCATTTTTGTCAGAGGTTTTTCCAAATGGGGAACGGATATTCAGATTGGTTTGTTACTTCTAAGGGAGTGCATCAAGGCAGTGCACTGTCGCCACTGCTATTCATCTCTGTCATCATCATCATGAATTCCTTCTAGTGAGCCCGGTATGCTTCTTTTCTCTCCAGAGCATCCCATATTTCTCCTCTCTTCTCTAGGTCTTCTCTTATCTGATCTAACCACCTTTTTCTAAGGCTTCCAATTGGTCTTCGTCCCAGAACGATCTTTTCAAGATACTTCCTTGGTGTTCGAGTCTCCTGCATCCACTTAACGTGTCCTAGCCACTTCAGCCTTGCAATGCCTTTCTTCCATGGTCAGGTTGACCTGCAGGTCTCTTCGTATCCGATCATTCCTAATTCTGTCCTTCCTTGTTTTCTGTCCAGCTGACCTAAGGAACTTCATTTCAACAGTTTGCAGTTGACTTATTTCTCTTCTGTGTATGATGCAACTCTCCAGATAAGTCTTAAACAGGGTCTGTTTAGCCCTCTGAGGAACTCCCTTGTCCCATAATATATTGTCTGTGATGGACAAAATCATAAAGAGGGTGAAACGACAGTGTGTCGGTAATGATTTCAAGGCATTGGCTTTCGCAGACAATGTGGTGATTTGGGGTTGCACAGAGGATGAAGTACAGTAGAAACTAGATGCCTGGAACAACCAATTTAAGGAGTTTGGCCTAAAAATTAGCCCTATGAAGACAGTAGCCATGAAGGTTAGCAGGCAAAGAAGAAGTATGGATATTATGCTGGATGAATAGAAGGTAGCAGAAGTTGATCAGTTCCAATTACTTGGCAGCATTGTAACTCGAGATGGCAGCTGCTCAGATGAAATCACCAATAGGATTCAGAAAGGAGCTCATTTGTACCATCAAGTCAGGAACCTCCTCTGGGACAGCCAAATTCCTGTAATATCTAAGAAAACTTTGTACCAATGACAACATGCAGTCTAGAAACTTGCACCATCAACAGAAGGGATAACAGCAGACTCCAGGCTGCAGAAATGAAATTGCTGAGGTCAATGCTGCAGAAAACGAGACAAGATAAGATCCGGAATGAAGAGGTTCGCGAAGACATCCAAGTGAAAACACTCAATGAATTTCTAGCAACATCAAGATTGAGATGGTTTGGTCACTTGAAGAGGATGGATCTGAAAAGGGTAGCACGAAAATGGTTTGACAAAGTTCTGGTGGGAAAGCGACCTAGGGCAGACCAAGGACACGGTGGATCTCCCAAATAAAAGATGATCTGCAAGGAAGAGGAGGGGAATTGTGTGAAATTGAAAAAAAAAAGCAGTGTACTTGCATAGACATAAGTGGAGGTGCTCTTGCACCGCAACTGGGAAACTGGAGACTGTTAAATGATGTTGGTGATGAAGACTTAACATCTCTTCAACACGTACTCTATGTATATAACATGACCTAATAAGTTGAAAGTCGATTTTGATTACAATGCAGTCGTGAAGATTCAGTATACATGAATACAATTTTGACTGTTATGGAAAGGAATTTTTCATGTTGCACATGATCAAGGAGACCATATACTGGCATAAAAAAAATTTATGACTTGATTTGACACTTGTTCATTTCTTTCCAATTCCATACTAAAATCTGTTCTTAATGAGGGTTGGGAAATATACTGAAAACTTGTTGATACCATTCAGAGCAAATGGCAGTTCGATGTAGTGTTCTAGTGATTCAGAAATGAGTGGTGTGTTTCCATTACAGAGCAGCTATTTTTCCTTTGGAAGTCATCTGATCGCCATACATTAATGGCGAGTTATTTCATTTGAATTATTCCCCCTAGCACTTCTCTTTCTATGACTTTTCCTCTTGAATGATAATGTGTGCACTTGTATTTGTGATATGTGTTATGTTAGGTTATGCTGTGTGTATTTCAGCTGTTCACACTTTGTGATCTAGGAACACTCTGACCACTGATCGGTGAACAGGTAAGTCAGAAGTAAGGTATGGCATACTGTACATGAGTACATGAAATACATTAAATCAAGTGAGACAGCATGAAATAAAACAACGATCAGAGTAATATTCCACCTTTCATGATCAAGAAGGAGAGAAGAACTCAGAGAAAGATGATGACATAAACCCTGAAACGGAGAGAGGGCAACAGAGGTGTAAGATGAGGGTTTGGAAGAGAACAAAAATGTAGGATTGGGGAGGCTAAGAATGAAGCTAAGTCTGCATTGTATTTATAAATGAACTGTTCTGAAATTAGACAATTCTTTAGCCATTCAACAGAAATACTGATAAGATAAAAACTCAAAATGAGAATATAATTTTACCAGCTTGATCATCAACATACGAAGCTCCAGAAGAGAAGTAGCCACTGGTGCTGTCAGCAGAACTGGGAGGCCGCTGCAGGGGCTTCAGCTGCTCAACAGGTGCTTTGGTCTGAAAAAACATTTGACCACCATTTAGAATTATACTTACTATCAAATATATTATTAATGGAAGTAATGAAATCAACCCTGAAGTTAATAAGAGACTAAGTAAAGGTACAACATTTTATCATCAAGTCAGAGAGCTTTTATGGGATGACAAAGTACCCAAGAGAATGAAATTAACATTATATAAACAGTATTTCATACCAATTGTAACATACGGACTAGAAATGCTGGTAACTAATAAGAGACAAGATAGTAAGAGCCAAGCAGTAGAAATAAATTTTTTAAGAACATCAGTTAAAAAGACAAGAAGAGATAGAATTCCAAATACTAAAATCAGAGAAGAGTTAAATATACAGTAGAATCGTTAGTACAGAAGATATAGAAACCAAGACTGAGATGGTTCGGACATGTAAAAAGAATGGGAAAGGAACGGGTAGCAAGAAGGGAATTAGAAAGGGAAGTTAAGGGAAAGAAACCAGTTGGAAGACCGAGAAGAAGGTGGATGGATCAGATTTGGAAGGACATTAAAGAAGCTGGATTGGATGTGGCAGAAGTAATGGAGCAGGAAAAGTAGGATAGAAAGGAGTGGAGGAGGCTTGTTAACCACACCTGGGCAACTGGAGTGGGACATTGAAGAGACCTTCCTCACCAGACAGAAGTGGAGGGCAGGGATGTTGATGATGATGATGATGATGATGATTAAATATATATTAATTATTATAAAAGTACATAAGTTAGTTGCAGTTCATGCCTAACATACAACAGCAGGCTGAAAATTTTTCTTTCTCTGTTGCCCAATGCAATTCTTGGCAATGAAGCCAAATGGGCAACTAAAATGTCAATTTGGACTGAAGATTTGTATAGAAACTGTCAGAGTTGCCTCCAAATGGGCAATACTTGTTCACACTGGTTTGTGACTAGGCTTGGAATACAATGAAGTGCTTCATCTCCATTATTATTTATCATCCAGACCTGTGTTGAAGCCAGGCTGAAATGGTTTGGTCATCTGAAAAGAATAGACCCACAAAGAACAGCTAGAGTGTGGTGTGAAAAGGAAATCGAAGGAAAAAATCAAGAGGTTGGGCAAGGAAGAAATGGATTGATGAAATCAGAAAAGATGTAACTGGACGAGGTCTGGGTTTGCAGGAGGTTATGAAACAAAACCTCTACACGAACAGGGTAAATGGAGAGCACTCATTCACCACATCCGGGAAACTAGAGATGGCTCAAAATGATGATCATGAAATACTGAAAAGGGAATAACGGATCAAGAACAATGAGGTCAATTCCCTTGTTTTCACAGATGATTTAGTAATATGGGGAAACACAGAAGCAGAAGCCATTCAGTTTCTACTTTTTTACTGAATAGCTGGAATGACTTCTACAAAGAATTTGACCTGAAAATCAGTCATTCCAAAACAGTGGTCCTGTCAGTCCCTCCCAGTCCTAGCCCTTTCTTGTCCCATCATCGCCATAAGATATATCTGTGTTGGTGTGACGCAAAAAAAAAAAAAAAAAAAAAAAAAAGAGATGGCAATTGATCTTAAATGAAGAGGGGGGACTCCTAAAAGCCGAAGAAAAAACAAAAAAATGCCTTAAATAATTTCAGGTGTCGTAACTGCTATAAAATGTGTAAAAAGCAATATTTGAATTGGTTGTCTGGAAGAAGAAGAAGAAGAAGAAGAAGAAGGAGGAGAAGAAGAAGAAGCTTGTTGTTGATGATGCTTGTTGTTTTAAGGGGCCTAACATCGAAGGTCATCGGCCCGGAAAGAAGAAGAAGAAGAAGAAGAAGAAGAAGAAGAAGAAGAAGAAGAAGAAGAAGAAGAAGAAGAAGAAGACAGTAAACCATAACTGGGGTACAAAGTGTTAGCAGGGAGAGATGGAGAACATGCTCATCCTCTTGTTATTCTTTACGGCTGATGACCCTCAAGTTACCTGGCCGATCTTGGTGTTTGTACCGTTTTGGACTTGCTTATCTTGAGACCAAATTTACTTCCCCAGTCAGTTATGAACATTTGACGTACCTGAATGCCCAAGTCTCCAACATAACCATGGTTCACCACCCCTCCTTCTACTGGTCTCTCTCCAGGTAGAGATTCCAGCAAGAACCTGCCCAGGTTCATGAAGAAAGGCACCGAAAAGTTAAGCCTCGTCTTCTCTACTAGGACGTCAATGCAGCGATCTCCGCTTTGCGTTTGGCGGAACGTAACATCAATGATCGGAGGAGTGGACACTGAAATAGGACTCGAATCCACTCTCATTTCCCCTCCATGAGACTGGAAAATCCTGCAACAATACAGTATGCATTACAATGGTAAGAACAGCCTTAATAATCACTCAAAGCCTGATAAAGTACTAATAAATTGAACACGCTAGTGCAAAAGTTAGTTTTCCCTTATGCAGGAATTAATAAGGAGAGAATTCATGGACAGATTTAGGTATAACTTGGTAACAATAGTTGACAGTAATACGTAAATAGATTCATTTGTCCATCACGCGTCAGCTGTGTGTTGTTTTGTAATGCTCTTTGCGATGGCACGCAAGTGTACTAATGAACAACAATAATAATAATGTTATTTGCTTTATGTCCCACTAACTACTTTTACGATTTTTGGAGATGCTGAGGTGCTGGAATTTTGTCCCGCAGGAGTTCTTTTACGTGCCAGTAAATCTACTGACAGAAGGCTGATGTATTAGAGCACATTCAAATACCACTGGACTGAGTCAGGATCAAACCTGCCAATTTGGGGTTAGAAGGCCAGCACCTCAACCGTCTGAGCCACTCAGCCCGGCACTAATGAACAACAAATTTATATTCTTCAATTAAGGTTGAAGTATGACAAAGAGCAGCTATGATGAAATTTACTAATATCTGAAAGAACAGAGGGGAATTACTAATAATACAAGGATCCATCTCATTGAAACCCTTGTATTCTCATATGGCTGTGAGACCCAGACCATAAAGGCTTTGGACAGAAAACGCATAAATGCTTTTGAAATATGGTGCTGGCATAGAATGCTATGTGTACCTTGGACTGCAAGAAGAACCAATGTATCAATTTTTCAGGAGATGAAGATTTTAAAATGCCTTTCTTCTCGTATTGATGAAAGAATACTGCAGTTCTTTGGACACATTGCGAGACGACCTGGAGAAAATCTAGAGAAGTTGATCGTGAAAGGGAAGGCTGAGGGCAGTGGACCAGGGGAAAGATGGGACAAGACAAGACTATCACTGGTTTATCTTTCCAACGTGCCCTAAGGACAGCCAAAGATTGTCTGGGATGGCGAAGCTACAAGAAAGATGTAACCTGCAAAGACAGTGGAGGTTATAACACTCAGAAATAAGTAAATCGATTTGTGATGATGATGACAAAAAAGAGACTTCAGAATTTGTAATGACTTTAGCACAAGGTTTTCTAATGTACCGTTACCAGCATGGCAACATTTGCGAAAACTTAATCTTAACACTGAAAGATCGAGAGACATTATAGTTGCACCAAGATCTGGTTGGCCATGCAATGTCCATAATCCTCAATTTGTTGCTCAGGCATTTGTAGCAAGTCCTCGTAAGTCAATGAGGAAGGTATCTCCTCAGTTGGACATACGTCAAAGGAGCCCACAGAGAATCCTAAAAGACGTAAAATTCATGCCTTTTCCCCCAAAATTACTCCACACATTGAATGAGATGATTATGACAGAAGACATACACAATTTGCTTTATGTCACACTGACACAAGATAGGTCTTATGGCGACGATGGGGCAGGACAGGGCTATGAGTGGGAAGGAAGCAGCTGTGGCCTTAATTAAGGTACAGCCCCAGTGTTTGCATGCTGTGAAAATGGGAAACCATCTCCTGGGCGGCTGACATAGTCAGGTTCGGACCCTCCATCTCCCAAATGCAAGTTCACAACTACGTGACTCAAGCCACACAGCCACTCGCTCGGTTTACTGACTTGTTATTGTGTTTACCTTAGTATTACTTTTCATGCTCCTCATTCTCTGTATATATAACTAACTAGGGACAACATAGGTCTATTACTTACTTCTTGATGATGACATTGTTCTCTGGTCGAATGTCCTCAAGCAAGCAGCTCTGGAGTGCCATCTTCACCTCCATGCTGTGGTCTGTGAACATGTCCAGGGAGAGAGTTGCCTCTCCTACATCCAGCTTACACAGGCCATGGTTCAGATCTCTCACAGGAGAACTTAGAATCTGTAAAACAACAAGTTAATAGTGATAATAATTCTGTTCAGATTCTTGATTATTCTTCTTCTACCGCTTTTCCCACACTTGTGGGGTCACGGGTGTGAACTGTGTTGCACATGTGGATCTGGCCCTGTTTTACGGCCTGACGCCAACCCTATATGGAGGGATGTAATTACTATTGAGTGTTTCTGTTGTGGTTGGTAGTGTAATGCATTGTGTGAATATAAAGAGGAAAGTGTTGGGACATACACAAACACCCAGTCCCCGAGCCAGAAAAATCAATCAGACGTCATTAAAATCCCCGACCCAGGTGGCAACTGAACCCGGGACACTCTGAACTGAAGGCCTCAACACTGACAATTCAGCCAAGGAGTCGGACGGCTGACATGTGTATGTTGTTTACAATATGTTTTCTTGGTCCCCTGTGATTCCTTATGCTTACAATGTATTAAAATCATCAAATTTATGTTTGCAACATTTTATGCTTCCCGCCACATCAGGCTGTTTGAAACGAGGAAAAATCTAAGTAAAATGGTGTCGCAACTAACCTACAATGCTCCAAGTAACCATGGCATGATGACCAAACTGGACAGCACACACACTCTATAAATTAATAATATGTATTTGGAATCTCAAAGGTAAACCCAGATGGCACCAAGGAGCGGCTGATGATTTGAGGCCGAGTGGGATAACGGAGCAAGATGTCCCAGATAGACGCATCTTTACCTGAAGATGAAGTCAAACCAGTGAAATGACTTCCCAGGTCAGAGGACAGAAGAAACGCTTGCATTAGGAGAATGAAGGACATGTGGGCAAGGATATGTATACATGGTTGGAAACCTAAATAAACATGGTCCAGTGAGGCCGAAACGATAATTAAAAAAATTGCTTTTGTGTAACGTTTACATCCTTTTTCAGAGAATTTTACATATATATGTTGATTTCTTGGGTCTCTTGAAAAGTATAAAAGAGGGGTACTACTGAAATCAAGTTGATAGAACTCACCTTAACCAACACAAAACTATGTCAAGTTCAGAGATAAATTTTCTGAGCAATTTATCATAAAAACAGGTTTAAGACAGGGAAAGTGCTTGTCACCAGAGCTGTTGGAATATATAATGAGAGAGTAGTACAAGGATAACCCAAAAAATACCAAAATTGGAACATCCAAAGAGAACATAAGTTTAAACTGCCTGGGATTCGCTTATAACCTTGCTCACCTGTTGAACAATGTTCAAGAAGCCTGAAAACAAGTTAAATCACTACAGGAAATAGCACGGTAAATTGTTCTCAGAATATCCAGCTAACTCATTCCTGGTTGCCAGCGTTTCGCCCCAGTGTGCCAAGTTGGGCTCATCAGTTGGTAAATGGCACATCCACCAAGATGCATGGCTAGTGCATACCATGGAGGCCACTGCGTAGGCTATTTGGGGCCACCGGCAGTGCCAATTCACTATGAGAGACTTTATCTCATTTTCAAAAAATTGATGCCTGCCTGCCCATCAGATGATAAAGATGTTGATTCCCATAGGGAACCTGAAATATTTGTTCCGAATGAGTAAATTTATAATACCAAATTTGGAAAATTTATAATATCCAATAACGGAACAACTATATTGGTATTATAAATTTACTCAGTCGGAACAAATATTTCAGGTTCCCTATGGGAATCAACTTCTTTATCCTTAGAATATCCTTTGAAAAGTTAGAAACCATGTTAACTGACCCACAACTCATAAATAAAATCACAATAGATGAACAGGAAATCAAAATCATTGAGAAATTTAAATATTTAGGAGAAATAATAACATATAACCTCAACAAAAGGTAGGCATGGCATATTAGAATAAATAAACTGACCAGAGCACAGTATGTCACAAAGAACATAGACTATACAATAAAAAAAGGCCTCTCGATAACCACAAAATTAAAATACTATAAAACAGTTACACAACCAGAAATAAAATATGCAATTGAAACCATTTTCAAAACAAGTAATACAGCACAAATAGATAGAATACTCAAAACTGAAAGAAGAAGAATCAGAATAAACAAAAACTACCAAGAAAATGGACATCGGACAGTACCTTCTAATGAAACAGTCTATAAGGAAATGGAACCAGTAATGAGCACAATCAGGAAGAAATTAATTTCATTCTTTGGACATCTACTGTACTCAGGACACTAGAAAACAGGGTTATCAGGAGAATTATAGAAAAACTACAGAACAGTAAGGGCAAAATTAGATGAATTACAGAAATCAAAAAAGATATGTGGGAACTACTAATTACAATGGATGTAGAAGCACTGGGAATGATGAGGAATGATGAAGACAGCAGTGTACAGCAGATCCTCAATTATCCGTCCCTTGATTAACCGATGATTGGATTATCTGACGGTCTTTCCATTTTAAAAATAATCCCTGGAAAAATTATATGTGGCTGCGATTATATAATTTGGAGTTTTTTCTTTTGTTGTTGTTGTTGTAAATTTAAAGCATAAAGCGCCCAGAAGAGACTGTGCAAAGCTACAGTTGCCATTCACAACATGTCAGCTGAATGGGAGTCTTATTGGATGCCACTGAGATCACTCCACTGAAGTTTTAAAATATCAATCACGATGTTGCGTCTCATATAAACTAAGACCGTCGAAGCGGCGTTTTAATCTCTGATAAATAAGCTCCAGTATGGGAGGTGGGTGCATAGTTGTTGACTTTGCAAGCAGCCTACACGTGGTGTTTGACCTGGCAAGTCTGAATCTCAGCTGTTAACATAGTGAGGTAGTTCTTACTGCAAGACCGTATTTTCGTACGTAAATGTTCTGGTTTCACCTTAATGGTCGTGTGAACGGCCATAATTTTCGCTATGGGTGCGCAGAAAATCCTAATAGTGTTTATGCCTATTTTTTTCAAGATGACAGTAAATGGAGAGAGGTGCCAAGATGACATTTTGACCCCGTTCTTTCATCAGTTAACGGAAGAAAAAAAAAATTGCATTGGTGGTTTCAACAGCATTCAGCCCCTGCTCAAAGAGCAGAAGATTCCCTTCTTACAATCTTGGAAGTGTTTGCAGACAGAGTGACCAGTGCTGGTCTCTTTCCTCCTCGTTCCCCAGATGTAACAGTGTGTGATTTTTACTTGTGGAGTAAACTGAGAGAAAAAGTGTATTGAACAAATCGTCACATATTGGAGGAGCTGAAAGAAAACATTACAAATGAAATCAGAAACATTACAGTGGCAGAACTCACTCGCATGACCAGAATGTGGTTACCAGATACAGTGTCTGTATAAGGCAGGAAGGACGACACTTCCAGCATTTTTATAGGATTTCCTATAAGATTTTATACACACTTAAAACAGGGCGGCTGTGCGTGACATAAGTTCGGCTGAGGCAGCTGCCGTAGTGCACAGTACAAACACTGTGCGTTCGGCCTTAGTTTATATGAGAGGCCCTGTATAGTCAGTTTAGCTTCAGATCTCACTTTGAACATAATAGCTGTCTGCGACATAAGTCTTCGAAATAAATTAATAAGAAAAAACACCAAGTGGACATTGAAACATGATGCTGATGATGCTTGTTGTTTTAAGGGGCCTAACATCTAGGTCATCGGCCCCTGATGGTACGAAATGAGACGAAATGCAATGACAAAATAAAAATCCAAAATCCTCCACCGACTAGAATTCAAAGCGTGAGAACGAAAAATGAACGGATGGATATGAAGTTAAAACAATCAGTGGAGCCGACCTGCAATGTCTCAGTCTCAGAAACTGACGGAGAAGAATAGTAATACTGACCAAGGGACTGCTTCTAGAGCTCAGTACTGAATCGATGATGCTTGCAAGCTAAAGGGGTCCAAAATATAGGTTATCGGCCTCTCACAATGGTACTTATCGCTTGAAAATAGAACCATGGTATTTGACATAGTGCGGTACTAATCAAAAGTATTGTAAACTCGCGGTATTCCACACATTATGGTACTACTCACAGGTAATACAGACCTATGGTGTTTCATACATAGCGGCGCCATTTACAGGCAACGCAAACCTATGGTTTTCATCACGTGTGTACTAACCACAGGGACTCGTACTATCCCGTGGTGTTCCTTATACAGTGGGTACTAATCATAGGCAAGCCAGAACCCTGGTGTCGCTCATATAGTGCTACTAATCACAGGTACCATAAAAGCCTGACCGCACGGTGCTCCTGATTGCTACTAATCACAAACCTATTTGGTACCTAACGTAGTAATATGCGCAAGTAATAGCAACCCATGGTGTTCCCCGCGTGGTGGTACTAATCACAAGTAGTTTCATGGTTCTAATCCAATCATCCCTTGGTCACCCCTTTTAGTCGCCTCTTACGACAGGCAGGGGATACCATGGGTGTATTCTTCGTCTGCGTCCCCCACCCACAGGGGGTTGTGTGCTATCTGGGTGATAGGAAGCAGTTCGTTTCTTTCCGGAGACATTCTTCTCGGGAATACCCTGTAAATTCAGGAATAATTCAGGGGTCAAATTTAGGCCCTTTAGTTTTTCTCGCATTCATCAATGAATTGCCTGAACAAGTGAAATATTCCAGCTGTCTGCTATACGCCGACGATTTCAAAGTGTTCAAAGCCATTGAAAACATAAACGACTCTGAACAGCTTCAGCTAGACTTGAAAAGTGTATTGGAGTGGGCGACTGAAAATAAACTGTACTTAAATGTTGAAAAATGTGTATCGATGTCGTTCACCAGAAGGAAAACTCCTGTCCTCTACACTTACAAGCTAGGTGACAGTGATTTGCGATCGGTTTGCGAGATGAAAGACCTCGGGGTTTTATTCGACCACGAGCTTACATTCAATTCGCATATACTGAAAGTGGTAGCTGAGTCGTACACGACCTTAGGATTCATTATCAGGAATATAAAACCCTTCAAAAACACACAAAATTGAATTCATCTGTTCAATACCATAATAAGACCAAAAGTAGAATATGCCAGCATCGTTTGGAGCCCTAGGTGTAAAACATATGTTTATCAGATTGAAAAATTACAAAAAAGATTTTAAAAATACTTACAATATAAAAAAACTGGCTGCTATCCCCGTATGGTTCCCTATAGTGATATCCTTTAAAATTTCGGAGTGGAGAGTTTAGAAATTCGCAGAAGGAAGGATCCAGTAAAATTTCTTTTTAAAGTTGTAAACTATGCTATTGATAATCCTGAATTACTTTCTCTCCTAAATTTCCATGTACTTCACTTCAATTCCAGAAATAACATAATATTTTAAAATGAAAATCCAGGATGTGTGCCCATGATAACTCGCCGGTAAACAGACTCTGCAGTATCTTCAACAGTGGCATTCAGAAAAATAATGGCCTTGACTTCAGTTTGCCATTGAGTGAGTTTGTAACTGAACTTCATCGCGCAATTGTATGAAGTCCTAAAAATAGGGGAAATTGTAAGGTGAAGTTCTATAATATTATGCAATATAATGTATTGCTTCATTTATTTTATCATATTACTTTGTCGTATGTTGTTCCACCGCATTAACGTAAGGTTCTTTAGTCTTTAGAAAAATACTTTCATATTTTATATCAATATTATAGGAGATTGGATAAAATTGTAGAATATAGTTTAGATATAAGTTTTACCATGTTAATTGTAGCTTATCTTTCGTAGTTGCCACTGTAATTGGGACACTAAGTCCTGTAGTGTGCAATAAATAAATAAATCAGTTTATGGAGTAAGGTGGACTGACCAGATGAAGGAGGTGATTGGGAGGTGTCTTCATGACGCGACACATCTAGCAACCACACATGACATGTCACCGCATGCTGTGAAGGGTACATGGATAGGAGAGAGCGTTAATTTTTATGTTCCTGTCTCCTTATACATGACTTAACCTCTTAACATGAAAGCCCGAGTATACTCGGGGTTTTATATATTTATATAAAATAAAATCCCGAGTATACTCGGGAATGTCGCTCATTGGTCGGTACCTAATTTAAAAGCCCGAATATACTTGTTTCTTGTTGTTTCTCAATATTTTCGCCAGATGTTTATGAAATTATTACTTTAGGGCCCTATTTTTGCCAACAGATGTGTCTGACTCAACCGTAGTGGATGTCGGTGACTCAGGCAGTTCGTTTTCGCGGCTTTCCAGCGATGTAGCATTGTGTGTTGATCCTTGTTTTTGGGGATTTCACACAGCCACAAACATTTGAACAGTATTGAGTGTCATGTTATATTACTTGCCATTTGTTTAGTGCTGTGTTATTTATTTTAGAACCCGTAAAAATCACGAGTATACTCGGCATTTTAAAGTAGGAACTTTTTGGTGGCTTATATTTCATTGTTAAGTTTGAAAAATGTATTTTTATTGTTACCACTGTCATTAGTTTTCAATAAATAGCCCATTTTAACAATAAAAAAATTAGGTAAAAAAAGATCACAATTTTGTAAATAATTGGTATTAATTAGACTCCTGAGAACCACTGCAAATGCCAGAGCCACCATCACCACCACCAAGTTCTGAGTATGATTTTGTCGAACAACTTCACCCACAACTTACATTCCCTCTTCATTATGGACACACTCTTATCATTGTTCCCCCAATTTTAACCTGCTAACATTTTCCCCACTTTCACTTTATGAACAAGATATCCCAAATACACCCAGATGTAGAATAATTTCACTATACCTCATCCATGTCACTGAAGAGATATAGCTGCAGTCCATCCAGGGTGAGTCTCATGCTGGCTTCTCTCCGTACCTGCTCGCTCTGACAGAAAAAGGCCTGCAACTTCTTCACAGCCGTGTCTTCGGAGGGGTTGGTCGGTGTCGGAGGCTCAAGTGGTGAGTTAGGGTGAGAGGTTGGCTGCATGTCTGGAACGTAACGGTACAGACGTTATACTGTTGCCAACTAACAAAGACGCCCTCAAGTGTCAACGGTGAATGGCAGACTGGTTCAATTGAACAGAAGTATGACAGCAGATGGATGAATGAATGAATGAATGAATGGACATTGGGAATCTGTTAAAAGATCCAAGGTTAGTCAACAGGTTGACTGAGAGAATGAAATAATGTGATAATCTTACTACAGCAGTACCTCATTCTCCATCGTAATGAAGGGGTAAAGATGGCTAATCCATGTGACTATACTCCGCACAGCTTTACTTCTAAATTGGTGTTTCGCAAAACAAATGAGCATCACATTACCTCTGTTGCCAGCGCACTACTACCGCAAGAACAGCTGATGCAAGACGACCGCAGTAAACATCCCTTGTAAAATGTAATACTGTACTCAGGAAAGCTATGATTCCAGATTGGAAACAAACTCACAAAAACGACTTACCGTACTAACAACATCCAACACTAAAACGAAAATACATTAAGAATAAAAGAGAATGAGGAAATAGCACGTCACTCACTGGTAATGTCTGGCACAGGAAGGAGATTATGTTCTACAAAGGGAACACTCCACTGATCTCAGAGTCACTTTCTTGCCATTTGTCTTTCCCGAACTACATTGAGACATGCTAGACGCATGAACTAAGTACACTAACCAACACACAGACGTAAATAAAACTACAGCTATTTTTATACACTGAACTATTAAAGCTGTATTGTACCAACTTTGCAATGCTAAACTGTAAACTACACTATACTTTACTAGACTAGAGAGATAAAGACTAATATGAAAGATACTAATTACTGAAGAAAAATGTGTAGGACAGATCGGAGAGAAACGGGAAAGGGAGGCGGGCAGGGGAGGGGGTGGGGGGAGAAAGGAGGGGCTAATTTATGGTGGGACTGAGGCAGTGTTGCCAACTTCGGCGACAAGTCGCTAAATCTAGGGAATTCGGGAACCTTGTTAGCGACAACATTTTATTTTTCCGATTAGCGACTTTTCTGGGGATTATTCAAGCACTTTAGAGGGAAAACTGGTGAATTTCATAGTTCAGTAAAATTATCAATTTAACGGTATAAACTGCAGTTCAGTACGTGAATGTTTATGATCGGTTATTTTTTAATCTGGACTTCCTTGTATATCATTTCATGTGATTTTATAATCACATTATGACATCATTCGGCAATGCCTCTTATCTGCTGGATGACATCATGCGTAGGCGCTGGGAGTTGCACAGACAGCGTTAATACAGTATTAACGCAGTAGATTAGTCAGTCATTCGATTTTTTATGTTTTGTCTCTTAGTTACGCGTAACATTACACAGCGGACGGAGGTGATTCAGGAGCGCGCGCTAAGAAAATGAATCGATTTCTTCGCAGCTATCAGTGTAATAATAAGTTCTGTTGTGATCTGTGTTTATTCTTGAAGTCATTCATGCTTTGTTAAGTGTATTTATACAAATTTACACGTGCGATTTCAAATATTCATTTTCGTATTTTCTTGTTTGTGAACTGTGTTTTTGTTTTTTGTTCAACACCATGGGTAAGCCAAAGTATCAGCAAAACTACCGTAAAGACTGGGAACATCAGTTTAAATGGTTAAGACCGGTAGATTCTGATGAGTCCAAAGCCTACTGCATCTACTGTAAAACAGAACTGTATGCTAAATATAATGATTTAAAGAAACATTCTGAAACTCAGAAACATAAAATGCGATCACGGCCGTTTACCCCACCACTGCAGAAAAAAAAAATACCGTTAACAAAAAAAAACATAAGTACTGCTAGCACTGAAGGAAGTTTGGCATTGTTTATTGCAGAGCACTGCTCATTGTTGACTGTAGATCACTTGTCACAACTGTGTGTTAAAAATTTTGGCGATAGTTCTAAAGCAGCAGATCTCCGTTTACACAGAACAAAATGTACTGAAGTAATAAAACATGTACTAGCACCATATTTTGTTGAGGACATGGTTTCTGATATTGGCGATCAGGGTTACAGTTTAATAATAGATGAGGCGACAGATATATCCGTTACTAAGTTGTTGGGTGTCATGATTCGTTACTTCAGCGTCAGTATGAAAAGGATAGTATCAAAATTTTTAGGTTTGGTAGACTTGCCAAATGGCACAGCACTAGCTATTGTTAACGCAATAGGAATACTCTTACAGCAACTGCAGATGAAACCTGCTAATTTATTAGGTATAACTGTAGACAACACTTCCGTGAACACTGGGCTGAACAATGGGGTATATGAACTTATGAAAAAAGAGTTTAATATTCCTCATTTGAAAATGATTAGGTGCGTGTGTCATTCCATACAGCTAGCTGTTTCTCATGCTACGGAAGACACTTTGCCGCGTAATGTTGACTTCATTGTCCGTGAAAGTTACCTTTGGTTTGCTCATTCCAACAAGAGACAGGGCATTTACAAGCAAATTTACAATGCAATAAATAGTGAAGAGCCTCTCAAACTTCTAAAAGTTTGTGAAACAAGATGGTTATCCATCGAACCTGCTGTTTGGCGAATTGTTGAACAGTGGGATGAGCTCAAATTAGACTTCGATATAGTAAGGACACAAGAAAAGTGTTATACATCAGAGATGTTATTCCAAATGTACTCTGATTTATCAAACAGATTGTTCATGACTTATCTAAAAAGTATTCTGCATGAGGTCCAAAAAGTAATTAAAGTATTTGAATCTGAAAATGCAGACCCCACTCGTTTATTTGATGATCTCATGAATCTTATACAGATTTTAGGAAGGAAAATCCTTAACCCAACTGCTCGGTTTGATCTGTTTTCTCCATCAACTGAGATTGATAGTTACGTGGACCCCAAACCCTATCTGGGTTATGAGTTCGAAAAACTGGCGGAAATTCTATCAGTAGAAAAGGTAGAAGTGGTTAGGGGCTGCTGTATTAACTTCACGAAAAAGCTAATTACAGAACTAAAAAAATAGGCTGCCGAACAATTTTCAAAACCTAAGAAAAATGGCTCTCCTTTCTATTAAAAACTGTCTGAATGTTGTCAAAAACCCAATATTTGAGTTAGCGGAAGATATGGGTTGTAGTGTTTCAGATATAGATCACATTGAGAATCAGTGGCGTAATTTAAACGCAATAAAGTGGAGTCAAGTTTCAAATACCACAGATTTCTGGGTAGAGGTGTTGCAGTATAGTGATTCGGCAGGACAAAATCCCTTCAAGGAACTAGCTACTTTTGCTATGAAAATTTTGGCTCTCCCGAATTCAAATGCCAAAGTAGAAAGGCTCTTTAGTACACTTGGTATTGTGAAATCTAAAGTGAGAAACAGAATGAAAGTCGAAACAGCAGCATCCATCTTGCACATCAGGAATGCGCTTAAGTGCCTAGGAAAAACCTGCCATTCCTACGAAATTCCAGAGAAGGTCGCCAGGAAAATAGGAACTAAAAATGCTTATTCAACAACGGCTGAACTATTACCTGCTCCATCAACAGCTCAGCAACCTTCCACTTCACAGGCTACATCGTTTGCTGAGGAGGAAATGGAAGACGATGAAGACAGAATATTTTTTTCTGCATAGGTATGTCCATTTTATTCATGTTTACTGGTAATTTTATGTTAGCGACTTTTCTTGGCGACTTTGACAAAAATTTGGCTATTTTTAGAGACTTTCATCAACAAATTTAGCGATATTTTAGGATGTACAGTTGGCAACACTGGGCTGAGGGTTGAGGGAATAGGAGTAACTGCTGAGGAAAGGTGCCATGAATTGGAATTAGCTTCTCCTCCCCCTACCCCCCCTCCCTTCCCCGTTTCTCACCAATCTGTTCTACCCATTGTTTCCCCTCCCTTCCTTATCTTCTTTACTCACACTTCCCGGTACATAAGTTATGCAATACGTCCAACACATTGCAGCGCAAGGTCAGTCACATATTACACATTTTAATTACTTTTTCTATTCGTTTTTTCCCACTTTTTCATTACCCTCTTTACTAATTTGGCTTCTATTACTAACAATATTATTTATTTCACTCATTTCTGAATTGAACTGTGAATCTTCTCCACCTACATCACACAAATATTTTGACTTTCAAGTGCTACTTTTACCTTCAGTTTTTTAAGGACTTTAATCTCTTTGAATGACATCTATATACCATCTTTCTACATTGTTCACTACGTGTGCGTATATTGTTTTCTTAACACCACTACTACCTTTGATGACATACAGATGTTAGAACTTCATAACGAGTGATACACAACTCTAAAGATTCTTCGGCATCCAGACTGATCATATTAAATTGATCCTACTACGGCAACTAAATGCATTAATTTATACATTTTATCCATATTCTGAAACTTTTAACACCATCGTGACCTTCCCATCATATCAGTTATGCAATACGTCCAACACATCGCAGCGCAAGCTGTCAGAACTTCATAGCAAAAGAATTACAAGTCTCATGATTCCTCGACATCTAAATTGATCATCTTGAGTTCTTCCTTCAACGACAGCTAAGTGCATTAATTTATGCATTATCTGAAACTTTTATCACCATATTGTGACTGTCTCTTCTTCATCTTTATAGTGTCAAATCCACTATGTTTTTGCAACTTTTTTACAATTTTTATGGACCATTTGATACATTGTGCAACTCGTGTTTTGGGCTGATGATGACCCTGATAATGGGTCAAAACTAGAACCTAAATGTTTCTTCTTTACCGAGCTCGATAGCTGCAGTCGCTTAAGTGCGGCCAGTATCCAGTAATCGGGAGATAGTGGGTTCGAGTCCCACTGTCGGCAGCCTTGAAGATGGTTTTCCGTGGTTTCCCATTTTCACACCAGGCAAATGCTGGGGCTGTACCATAATTAAGGCCACGGCCGCTTCCTTCCAACTCCTAGGCCTTTCCTATCCCATCGTCACCATAAGACCTATCTGTGTCAGTGCGACGTAAAGCAAACAGCAAAAAATGTTTCTTCAGTAAAGTAACCCACTTTAGTTGAATTTGTATTGAAAAGGTGGAACTATTGTTCTTTTAATTTTAATTGTAACCACAGTTCAATACAGACGATTCACAATGAAATTTATATCTCTTAAACCTAGGTTAGGTGATGCCGTTTGAAGTAAGAAAAAGGAAATGTTTGCCACAAGTGTCTGGAGTGATGTTATTGCAATTTTTAAGAATGAAACTGAATATGCGTGTTCAGAATATTTGAATTAGAAAATACATGCTAATGAGTAGGGCTCGGATGTTTAAGTCCTAAAAACAGCCCAAATAAACAAGCAAATATGACTTCAAAAGTGACAAAAATATGACATAAAAATTACAAAATATGACCCGAAAATTATTAATCTAACTATGGCCATTTTAAAATAAGTTATAAATCAAAACAGAAATTCCTTTGATACATATTTGGTAACTAAATTCTTTATTCTTACTTCCATATTACTGAATATACATGTTTAGCAGTTATTCACAGTCTATTGTCCTTGATTCACTTATCAAACATTTGTGAATCCATACCTATAAAGTATTAAGTTCGTTAAGATTATCAGATCACACAACATTTTAAACGTCAAAACATGTTTACACCCTGCATTGGTGGTTTGAAATATGAGAAATCTAGAAATCGATATATTTAAAAGAAAATATTCTGGAACGTTTAAGCCCAGATTTCATTAATATTACTCAAATGACTCAATTGACCCCCATGAAATGAATTAAGCAGATGTCTTTCAGTACATTATGATAGGGCAGCAGGGTCTATAATGCAAACTTGCATACCTTTTTCATTCTTCTCCATGGGCAGAATTGAGGTATGTGAGAAGATTTATTTTCAAAGCATTTGGCGCGAAAGATCTCTGATTATCACTTAATATATTCTTAAAGAAGAGAAGCTACTTTCTATCTCACAGGACGTTACTGGTGCATATTTAAATAATGTTAAATCACTGCTGTTGAGTATGCACTCATCCTGAAGTGTACTGGTACCTTCTCCTGTAAGGGGTTGCGATACTTTCCCGTTTTTAAAAGTACCTACTGTTTTCTGGCTTATGAACTATCCCCTGCAGCATTAAAAGTCCAATTAGAATTTTTATTTCAATTGGATTTGTATCCACCCAATCTCTCGCTCGTGATCGTGGTTTCAAGTTCCGACGGGCTTCTAAAATCTGTTTAGCATACACATTGGTCTGTTTGGCAATGAGTTGAAACATATCATCATCTATGAACTGTTCAAAATATTCCAACACATTGGATGCGTCGAAGTTCACATTTACACCACTAGCACCAGAAAATACGGATTTCTGACGTGAAACAACACACGGCGGGAAAGGTTCAAACATGTCTAGCATTTCGCCTTCATCCGATTCGTCATGTTGTTCATCTTGTTCTTCATTCTCATTCTCTGAACCACTTTCACGATCACACTCACCTTCATATGTATCAAACCACTCATCTTTGGATTTCTGAGAAGATAAATCGTCACAATCATTCTCTAAGTCTTCTTTGACCGTTTCGAACTTACGCTTTGGGCTAGATGCTGCCATATTTGGCCTACTGCGGACAAGTAGCACCGCACAGTTGTGAAATAAATACAAATAAGCTTCAAGAAACGTCACATGTGGTATTTGCTGTCAACGAGTAGGAAAAACATCAATTAAGATGACAATACACGACGCGCCAAAGTAGCTTGTCATACCCAGGAGATATTCGCGGTAAAAGACGAGTACATATATATTCGTCATGCCCATTACCCTGTAATATTCAGCGTACGAATATATACGTCATGCCCAGTTAAGAGATTAACTGCAGATGTGATACCGAGGAGTAGTTTTGAGAATATCAGTTAGCATTTGATAACTTGAAGATGATTTTGCACAGCTACAGCTGTCGTCAAACTGCCGAAATATGACGTTTCTACGAAAATACCTCAAAATATGACCTTATGACAAAAAATAGTCAAAATATGCATTTATATGACAAATAAAAATCACTTAATTGTGATGATAATCGCCAGACTTTTCCTAAATATCTGAGCCCTTCTAACGAGTAAGCCGCTGTTTGGAGAACATCCACGAAAATGTTTAAACAAACCGATTGCTATTTCATACCAATTTTAATGCTTTTTTGTGTGAGTTTGGTATCCTTCCTGACTTTTATGGAAAATCATGTATAACGTTATAAGAACAACCTTAAACCAAAGCGGTTTTGCATTCAACGACAAAAATCTGTCAAAATGAAGCACAAACCGTAACTACAATATAGTGTGTAGGGTAGATATCTCCTTTGCTGTCACTGTGTAAATAATATATGATGGTGCAATTTATGTTAATACAGGAAAAGATCTCTGGAAAAGGTGTGCTCTCTACTGAAATTTTGATTTAAGGTAAACCCCCATTACAGGTTAAAAAAATCAGGTCCCCGTAAAAACTTAAACAGGGGTTCTGCTGTAGTGTTTATTTTTTGGGGGGGGGGTATGTTACAGTGTAATATTTATGTTTAACTTGTGTGTTTGACAGACTGGAATACATTTAACTGAGTCATCACTGGAAAGTATAGCTTCCTTAAAAAAAAAAAAAAAACACCCCAACAACACTATACGATGGAAAGGCGCATAAAGGGGAAGACAGGCCAAGGATGACTAAGACTGATATGGATGGTCTTAGTCCATAACAACATACGACATAGTAACCTGGACTGGAACACAGTGTTGGATGGGGAGTGGTGGAATTATAGTGGAAAATGAAGGGGAACAACATTTGCCAGAACCTGGCTATAGCTGGAAAATGGGAGATGATGACAATCATCATTGCACAATAAACAACAACAACAGTGAAGAGTGGAGAATGTTAAAAAGTGCTTCTACTTGCCAATGAAATGTCCTTCAGCCAAATTATCACTCCAGACAGCCAACAAGGTGGCCAAGTCTCGCTGTCCTAGATTGATGCGGATGTTGTCCATCCCGCCGTCCACATCGTAGAGAAGGAGGTCTCGGTTGTGGCCATAACCAGTGGATGCTGGCGGTTGACTGCACACCACGTGGTGGTATGCCACTACTCTCTTGATGTCCAGACGGATACTTACAGGCTCCAAAATGGGTTCCTGCCAAAACAGGGAATGGATTCTCAGCCTAAATGTATTGACACACTTCATACATATAATGAGAAAAGTGGAACTGGTTTTATCATCTATGTGTAGGGCACATTGCAATAAATCACGAATGTTTGACCATTTCTTTTTGTTTGTTCAGTAGTTTAACATTGCACTAACATATGGAAGGTTTACAACAGCATAAGGAGAAATGTTGATTGGATCAAGCTATTTGAGATTCTGAAGGTGATTGGGATCAGATGCCGAGAACGAATAATTATCTAAAATCTGTATAAAAATCAGTCTGCAGTCATAAGAATTGAGGGCTGTCTCAAAAGAAGTAGCAATCCAGAAAGGAGTGAGGCAAGGTTGCAGTTTGTCCCTCTCCTTTTCAATGTTTATATAGAACAGGCAGTAAAGGAAATCAAAGAGGAATTTGGAAAGGGAATCGCAAGCCAAGGAGAAGAAATCAAAACTCTGAGATTAGCTGACGATATTGTTATTTTATCTTACACTGCACAAGATCTGGAGAAATTGCTGAATGGCATGGACAGAGTCTTGGGTAAGGAGTACAAGATGAAAATAAATAAGTCCAAAACAAAAGTAATGGAGTGCAGTCGAACACAGTCAGGTGATGCAGGAAATATTATATTAGGAAATGAAGTCTTGAAGGAAGTAGATGAATATTGTTACTTGGGTAGGAGAATAATTAAAATTAGCAGAAGTAAGGGGGGCATAAAATGCAGACTAGCACAAGCAAGGAGAGCCTTTCTTAAGAAAAGAAGTTTGCTCACTTGAAACATCATTACAGGAATTAGAATGATGTTTTTGAAGACTTTTGTCTGGTGCGTGGCATTGTATGGACAATAACTAGCTTAGAAAGAAGGAGAATAGAAGCTTTTGAAATGTGGTGTTACAGAAGAATGCTGCAGGTGAGATGGATAGTTGAAATCACGAATGAAGAGATACTGAATCGAATTGGTGAAAGGAGATCAATTTGGCTAAATTTGACCAGAACAAGAGATAGAATGATAGGACGCATCTTGAGAGACCCAGGACTTGCTCAGTTGGTGTTTGAGGGAAGTGTATGCGGTAAGAACGGTAGGGGTAGACCAAAGTATGAATATGACAAGCAGATGTAGGATGCGGTAGTTACGTAGAAATGAAAAGATTAACACAGGATAGGCTTCATGAAGAGCTGCATCAAACTAGTGTATGGATTGATGACTCAAACAGCAACAGCAACAACAACAACAACAACAAGGAGAAAGGGTTAGGATTGGGAAAGTAGCGGCCATGGCCTTTATTTAAGATATAGCTCCAGCATTTGCCTGGTGTGAAAATGGGAAAACCACAGAAAATCCCCTTCAGAGTTCCCATGGGTTTGAACACTCCATCTCACAAGCGCAAGTGCAAGCACACAGGTATGTGACCTGAACAATACAACCAACTGGCTTGGAGAGTCTGACAACTGAACTATGTCCTGTTACTAACATCTGAACAGTAAATCATGTCCCATCACAAATGTTTGAAAACTCAATACTATGCTATGGTGAATGTTAGAATGTTGGAACGTGTGCTAACCTAAATGTTTGAAAAATAATTTGAATGTTATCATGAATGACTGAAAACTGAGCAAGTGGCCGTGCGGTAAGGGTCGCATGGCAGGGAGCTTGCATTCAGGAGATAGTGGGTTCGAACCCCACTATCGGCAGCCCTGAAGATGCTTTTCCGTGGTTTCCAATTTTTACATCAGGCAAATGCTGAGTTGTACCTTAATTCAGGCCACGGCTGCTTCCTTCCAACACCTAGGCCTTTCCTATCCCAGCATTGCCATAAGACCTACCTGTGTCGTTGCAACGTAAAGCAAACTGCATGAATGACTGAAAATTAAATCGTGTGCTATGATAAATTGCTGACAGCACGGTTTGAACCCACCATTTTCCAAATGGAAGCTAACAGGTACAAGGCCCGGGCCAGCTCACTTGGTATATTTGAGTTTGCCTCTGTAGAGCAATATTCAATACAGATCTAATAGGAACCAAAAACGGTCAGGTTTATTAATCTGCAAAGTAATGGTTAGCATTGGAGGCCCGATTTTGATTCCTGGTACAGTCAGAAATTTAAGAATAGCATGAAGGCCGGCATGTGCCTAAGTGGTACACGTAGCTCACCTCTATCGAGAACGTGCCTGAAAAAAGTTGCACCACCTCAGGACGACGAGAGTGTGATTTAATTTACCTGACTCAGTATATTGGAAAAATGAATCAAATCCTCCTTTGAATATCTGAAAATTGAATCATTCGCTATCATGAATATTTAAAAATTGAATCTTAAACTGAATTGTTTCTTATCATGTTTGACTACAGAATTGTGTCTCATCATGAATTGGACAACTGAATCATGTCTGTTTGATACTTGAATCATGCCGTTACATATTTCAACAAATTCAGAACCAGGTAACCTACCTGTATTTCCAGTGAGCCTGCAAGCGTCATCACAGCACGAGAAACTTGCACAGACTCGAGGCGCACCAGGATGTTGTCTATGACAGGAGTGTCGTTGGGCCCTGGTGTTCCCCCAGACATCACCTGGCTAGGTGACACCTCTTTAAAGAAGTTCTCCACACTGAGGTCACCTGGAAACATTACACTGAGCTGGACATTTATACATTACTTACCACTACGTAAACTGAGAACCAATGGTGAGTGAATAATAAGAACAGTGGAAGCCAGTGATATTGGTGAACACCTGAGCAGTAGAACCATGGGCCATTGGTACTCTTTGTCATATGTATGCCACCCTACTTATAACATAACTCTTGTAAAACCTTCAATTATTATGTTTAATACATTTTAATTATCTTGTATTAAATGCTAAGTATGACTATACCCTGTAAATATGTACTGCACATTTGTATAACCTCAAATATGTACTGTGAATACATTTAACCTCAAAATCTGTGTAGTTGAAAACTGTGTAATATTTGTATATTGGGTATAATCCCTTCCAGGATTAGTCTATTTAATCATCGCAAACACATCCATAAACTGAGTTGAACTGGTTAATGTAGAAGTCTCTCATAAAGCGAAACCTTATTTTATGATTATCTCCCTGTATATATCAAATGAACTGCTGTGATTTAGCAGCGGGCGATTCACTCCTCTCATTTGAGGTTAAACAGTGCTCTCGGCAGTGTTTAAACGTGACCGGTTGAACATCGGTTTTAGACAGTGTCTAAGTGATAAATAATGTCTCTGCAATGCGGCAGCCATACTTAGGCATTGTTTAACCGTAGATGTTGTCTAAACACCGGCCCCTAGCGTTTATAAGTTAGTATGGAACAGTTCCGCTTATCAGCTATTGGTCCAAAAAGCCGGCATACAGAATGGTTCCATAAGTCAATGCCAATGATGATATAATAAGAAATAAATTGACAAGTCCACCTTTTCAATACAATATACCAAGTAAATAATATTACATCAGTCCTGGGACTAGTTTCAGCCACTTAGTGGCCATCTTCAGGCAAATAAAAATTAAACAGATTATGTGATAACTAAAACATATGCATACCAGACAAAGACAATGTTGCAGGAATAATTATAACATTAAAATACATATAGTTATATCACAATCTGTTTAATTTTTATTTGGCTGAAGATGGCCACTAAGTGTCTGAAACTAGTCCCAAGACTGATGTAATATTATTTCCTTGATATATTGTATTGAAATGGTGGACCTTCTTGACAATTTACTTCTTATAATTGCACTTCAATATGGAACAAAAATGAAATTTATAGCTTATAATCAATGTCCAATGAGTTAATAAGGTCCTTAATTTCTGTGCAAAAAATACTGACTGTTACAATAACTATAACAGAGCATCCTGAAGTGGAGGACTGGATTTTGATATCAATGTATCAGTCACGCAGGTGGCATCGAAGCAAAAAACTTGCAGACAATAGCTGATACAGACTTACCCATGTTGACGATGATGAGGTTAGGAGAGGCTGACTTCTGAGGCAGCAGTAGAGTAGGAGCATGAAGGTCGAGTGCGAGATGCAGCCGAGTGCTCCAGCTCCTCAGGTGCGCAGCATGCTGTTCCACAGACTTTTCTGCAGAGTGCAATGCCTGTCCTGCCACAGCTGGGTGAACGAAGGGCTCCAGGAAATGCTAATATAACATAGTAGTAAGGATTATGAGTGAATGAATTAATGAGAACAGTGCATACTACTGCCATTTAACAGAGGTGTACTCAATTTAAAGGGTTATTCTAAATTAGTTACCAGAAAATATCTTTGGATAATTTCAAAACTACCAACTGAGGTTTCTCAAGATTTTTATCAAATCTTGTGCCATATCATCAAGTTTTAAGACTAGCCGGTAAATTTCCCTCCAAATACTCTTCTCACGTGTCTAGTGGGATAAGGATGCAGTCATCATTGAGGTGTGAAGCGCATGCAGTTCTGTCCGAGATACCACGAAACACAGTCACAATTTACCACACAAAGATGTTTCAGAGTAGAGAAAACTTCATCACACGTAAAGACTATCGAAGGTATGACAGATCTGTGGAGACTAGTTCTGTGCCATAATGAGAAAAAGTGTAAAAATGCTCTCTTGTAACAGACCATGCTGTGGAAGCCAGAAGAGGGAGGTATGCATGATGGCCAAAGAAGTCTATACCCAGAGCAAGTTTGGAAATGGTCATTCTGCAACCTATGGTATGGAGAATTTTATGATGATAACTGCAGTATAATGTATACAACCTGCAACTGCCTCATGCATTGAGTGATGGTGACAAGCAGAGTGTTTGAATTCTATGTGAAGCCGCACTAAACATTTGAAAACAAATTTTGAGGTTATGTCACTTTGAGTTTTGAAAATAAATGATGTAAAAATAATTGTGTTTATGAAGTTATTTAACCTTGGAGAGGGCAGGTAGAAATAACCCCGTGAGGAGGCGCGCGCGGTGCTTTAGACCGGGTCTGTCAAACAATGCACTCAGGCTGAAACAGAGGAGCGTGAGGGGTGAACTGTTCATGCAGACTGATAGAGGACGAGTCCAATGTAAGGTACTGAGGGGATGGAAGTTAGTGGCCTGCTACGTTAAGAACTATAAAAGTTTATTTCTGAACCCGGTCAAAAAGAACGTGACACGCCCTCTCCAGGGTTAATGTTACCGTCAGGTAACCAATTTAAAATAACTCTGTACTTATATCCCGCAACTTACCTGCAAGTCTACTAACAATTTGTACAGTAAAACAACTTGGATTCTTCCAATGTGAATTCTGAGGCTGCCATCAGATTTAACATCGTCCTTCTTCGCATCAATCACATTGTGCATGTAGAGTTTAGGGCTATGTCTCACATATTTGAAGTCAAACACTTTATCTTCTTCTATGCTGAGGACCTGAAAACAATACAAGATTACTTTAGTTGAGTATAGACTTAGTTATGATGATGATATTTGCAGTATGAGGAAAAAAAGTGCTCTAATGGAGTAAATTGTATGTTTTTGAAGTAACTTCACATAGAACAAGCCGACAGCGTGACATTCAAAGTCACATTGGCACAGAACAATACTAGTACAGAATCGTGTAGCAGCATATGTTGAAAAACTTACTGCATTTCGGTGCCATGCAATAAAGTTGAGAAAAGACCGTGACTATCTGGTTGGCTGTATCGGTATTGTCAATCAGATGCCTATCTACTCCGAAATGTCAGCCAATCAGACAGCTGTTTTTTTTTATTTTTAAAATCTTCTACTGTACATCCCTCTTATCCTTCTTGATTTCTGTAATCCATCTAACGTTGCTCTTATTGTTCCATAATTTTTCTGTTATTATTATTATTATTATTATTAATCACATGGAACATGACAGCTATTTACAATGCAATGAACAAATAAATTTCAGTTACAAAATGTACAGGTAATGTATAAATTTATTATCTCTGAGTATGCTCAAGTTTAATGTCCACTCTACTGCTCTTGGCGTGACATCCATCAGTTCATCCTGGCTACTTCAAATGTTTTCTCAGGCATTTCTCAATATGACTCACAGTCTGTTGTGAAAATCTACAGCCACATTCTGGTGAGTCAGTCAATCCGTTTTTGATTTAACATTGCACCAACGCATGACAGGTTTTTGGAGGCGCAAGGATGGGAAAGGGCTAGGAATGGGAAGGTGGCAGCCGTGGCCTGACTTATGGTGTTAGTTTGGGGATGACCAATCCTCAAATGGTTCAGTGGCCACCAAGTTCCTCAGGATACTTGAGTCCTGGTAGCTGTGTGGAGCTGTCAAGCTGATGGTGGTTGAAGTTTAGGATATTCTTCCATATTGCTTTCCATATACCATGGATCTCAGTGCACAAATTGGCACCCTGGGACAAAACACTGGCAACCAAGAATGAGTTAGCTGGAAAGTTTAAATATCTAATAATGGACCAATTTTAAAGGAATTATGAATTTACTCATTCAGGACAAATATTTCATGTTCCCTATGAGAATCAAAATCTATATCCTCTGCCTTATCGTTTGATGATGATTGTCGTTTAAAGGGGCCTAACATCGAGGTCATCGGCCCCTAATGGTATGAAATGAGACGAAATGGAATGACAAATTAAAAGTCCAAAATTCTCCACTGACCAGAATTCAAAGCGTGAGAACGAAGAATGAATGGATGGACATGAATTTAAAACAATCAGTGGATGCGACCCGCAATGCTTTACATTCACACAAACTGACGTAAAAGAATACGATTACTGACCAAGGGACTGCTGCTATAGCATACTGAAACGATGATGCTTGCAGTCTAAAGGGGTTCCAAATTCCAAGTTATCGGCCCTTCATAACGGTACTGATTGCTAGGAAAGTAGAATCATGGTATTTGTCCTGTTGCAGTACTAATCAAAAGTAGCAGAGACTTGCGGGATTCCACACATTATTGTACTACTCAGAGGTTATGAAATTCGACATATAATACAGATGTATGTTTTTCTCACTTTGCGGCGCCATTTACAGGCAACGCAAACCTATGGTGTTCATCACATAAGAGTACTAACCACAGGGACCTGCACTATCCTGTGGTGTTCCTCATATACTGGGTACTAATCACAGGCAAGGCAGAACCATGGCAGCTATCATCCCATGGTCCTGCTCATATGGTGGTACTAATCACAGGTACTGCAAAAGCCGACCGCACGGTGCTCCTGTGTGCTACTAATCACAAACCTATTTGGTACCTAATATAGTGGTACTACGCGCAAGTAAAAGCGACCCATGATGCTCTCCGCGTGGTGGTACTAATCACAAGTAGTTTCATGGTTCCAAGACAATCATCCCTTGGTCGCCCTTTTTAGTTGCCTCTTACAACAGGCAGGGGATACCGTGGGTGTATTCTTCATTGGCATCCCACAGGGGGTCCTTATCGTTTGACATCACCAAATTATAGTCTGAGAGTGTCAGATATTTACCAGGATTATACTAAACTAAATAAAAGGATAAAGTAGAACCTAAAATTAGGAGAGAACACCCAGGATTTCATTCAAATCTGTACATTAAGAATAATTATCGAACTAAACTATAGATCAGATAAACTTGAGGTACTAGAAAGGAGAATCATGAGAAAAGTCTTAGGCCCTGTGAAAACAAGAGAAGTATGGAAATTAAGATCTAATGATGAAATACACAGGAACATAGCAAACATAACACAAACCATATGAAAAAGGAGATTGCAATTTTTTGGACATATTTGCAGAATGGATAATTCCAATCAAAACAGACTTTCAACGTATTAGGTCGTGTTACGTACATGTAGTACGTGTTGAAGAGATGTTAAGTACAGAACAAAAATGGCCAGCCGGACACCAGTGGGATCCGAACCCACAACCTGGCCATTTTTGTTCTGTACTTAACATCTCTTCAACACATACTACATGTACGTAACACGACCTAATACGTTGAAAGTCTGTTTCGATTACAATGCGGTCGTGAAAATTCAATATTCATGGATAATTCCAGATTAACAAAATGGATTTTCAAGTACCTTTGGGACAAAAAAAGGCAACAACTAGCTGGAATGAAGAAGTAAAGAAAGATTTAGAAAGAAATAATATAAGAGAAGAAGAAATTATGGACAGAGATATTTTTAGAAAGAGGTTAGTAAGTATGGAAGGATTCCAAGGAAGATTGAACAAGAAACCTGGTGTAAAGTGGTCCGAGGACAGAAAGAAACAGCATAGTGAAAGGATGAAAGAATATTGGAAGGAACAGAAGAGAAAACAACAAAGTATGAAGAACCGAATTGAAATCAGCATGTGGTCCTTAGCAGGCCTCATCGGAAAGAATAATAATTACAGAACAATGTAGGCCCATTGAGTGGAACAATGAACTAATCTATATTTGCGGACTTTAAGAAAGCCTTTGACTTAAGCCCGACTGGTTAAGGTGTTGAAGTTTAAATGATCTGACACTGTGGTTAGCCAGTTTGAGTCCTGTTGGTCAAAAAAATTTCACCATCAGAATGTTGGCCGGCAATTTCTAATCACTAGATTGCGTGCAGAAGCCTGGGGAATAAATTCTAAACCTCTCCGCAGTGTTCACATGGAGATGTTAAGCCTTAAGCAGACTCTTCGGTGCTGTTCGACAGGAGCAGGCTAAGTACCAGCACTGGGTTTCATCCTCTCCTTTTTTACTATCATATATCACGTCCTTCATTTCATTCCATTAATTCCTCTTATGAGGTTGACGTCAGGAAAATCTAAAAATAAAAAATCTTGCCACGACAGATTCATTTCCCCTTATACCCGACTCCGTAGAGAAACGGGACAAGGGTTTGAAAAACAAGAAAGCCTTTGACTTGGCAACAAGAGAAAGTACTACAGTAATACAGGAAACACAGGAGATAATAAGTATAATCCAATAATTTTAGCATCAATATATGAGCCAAGTTATTCATGAAGGAGAAATTTCAGAGCTCTTCGACATCGTCTTGAATATTCTTTACACCAGTTCTTTGTCATACTGTTTGAGATACTGAACAAAAATATTTGTAGAGTGTGAGTATTAGCTCTTGTTATTTCTAAGTTTAATAACTACAAGCTACAACAATACCTACCTTCTGATAGAGCGTCATTTCAGAGAGGTCATCCACAGTTAACATCGTAAGATATATTCGTAGCACCATCCTTTCATTGGCTTTAAATAAGCAGTCACTCTCCAAGCCTGCCACCTGAAACAAGAAGATAATTGGATTATTCAATCAAGTATTTGAAAACTACATGAATTGTCATTATTTCTCCTTAATTTGTTTATCCGAGATTTCAAATGTCTAATTCTCTAAGTTCTACTCCAGAAGTTAGAGAATGGAAATGGCTTAGTAAGAGTGATAAAACTAGGAGGAATCATGGTATCCCCAAAGAAACAAAACTTCAATACACTTGTTGACTGTCTCTTCTTGAACATATTAGAAACATTAATATTAAAATACGAGGCATGTTTTTTAAGTAAGGGTCGTTTGAAAATAACTACACAATGGAAGACGATTTTCAAACATCATATTTATTTGCAGATTCTACATACTTTACTCTATTTTTCAACATAGCCGCCAAGTTTGTTTAAACTCTCATCATACCTTACAACTAAGTTTTGAATACCCTCTTCATAGAAACTTGCCGCCTGCTCCGATAACCAAGAGATCACAGCCGTTTTCACTTCGTCGTTGTCATAATTGTAGTGGTTGCCGCCGAGGTGATGTTTGAGGTGGCGGAACAGATGGTAATCGCTCAGCGCAAGGGCAAGGTTGTAGTGTGGGGCCTTGCATTGTCATGCAGAAGGACAATTCCCTTTGTCAGCATGCCGCGTCTTTTGTTTTGTATCGTTCTGTGTAGCTTTCTCAAGGTTTGGCAGCAGGCTTCCGCATTGATAGTGGTTCCTCGTTGCATGAAGTCGACCAACAAAACACCGTGCCTATCCCAAAACATGGACGCCATGATCTTGCGCTGGGACAAAGTCTGTTTGGCCTTCACCTTTACAGATGATTGTGTGTGTCTCCATTCCAAGCTCTGTTACTTTGATTTGGGCGTGATATTCGAAACCCATGTTTCGTCTCCCGTTACGATCTGACTCAACATGTCGTCACCTTCTTCAGCATAACGAGTCAAAAATGTCATCGAACACTCGAATCTTTTGTTTTTGTGGTCTTCCGTTAGGAGTTAGGGACCCAACGGGAGCACAGTTTCCTAAAGTTTAGGTTTTCAGAAACAATTTTGTAAAGCACTGACCCAGACATGTAAGGAAAGGCGTTTGAGAGAGCTGTTATTGTGAAGTGTTTGTCCTCATGAATCTTCGCTTCAAATGAAGCCACCAAATCGTCTGTGACCAGAGATGGGCAACCGGAGTGGGCCTCATCATGGACGTTATCACGGCCATCTTTGAAGTATCGTACCCACTTATGTGCTCTGCCTTCACTCATAGCATTAGCACCATACACTTTTCAAATCTGTTGGTGAATGTCTGCAGCAGACAGACTCTGTGCTGATAAAAACCGTATCACTGACTGAACCTCACACGGGGCAGGCTGGTCGATAAGCTTGAACATTTGAGCAAGCACAGAACAGAACCGTACAGGTTAGCAACAGAGCTGCAACTGAGCACCGTTGTCTCCGAGGCATGCTGGCACACGACGTGTGCGTGCGCGAACTACTAGTCTCTACAACAAACACGCCTCGTATGTCATTCATACATCCCTCTTAACACGTTGCAGAACGGGTGCCCTTCACCCCCATGCACAGCCCTTTTCCCGGCCACTTTCTAACCACCTCCAAACTGGAGTGCATGCATTTAAATAAACTGTCAGACTTCACTAGCCTTTGAAGGACTACTATGTTTCTTTCTGGTGGCCTTCCTGAATAGTCGTTGAAATGTAGGAAGGTAAGTATTTGTGGAAATCTATTCCAGCTCATAGTTTTTGGAAATATAGGGGTTTCTCTTAGGGATCGGTTGGCCAGTAATCTTTCAGACACGATTTCTTCACCTGCCCTATCAATATACACAAAGCAGTTTTTTTAAATTTCCCTGCTAGTGACATTAGTCTACTTTAGTGTTTTAGGGGATACGTTATGAGAACGTGAATTCTGCTCATAGTATAAGTTTATCTGCTCAGCTACATACTGAAAAAAATCCTCACCAAACATAAGTCCTGCTACTTGTTCCATGTTCCAGGTTCATTAGGCCATATCTGTACACCAGGAGCACCTTCAAAATCTTCTAGCCTAGGTTCACTGTTGTCCACAACCCAGTTGTCAGAAAACACTACATTATTTACAATATTTAGAATATTTACACCCGTAACACAATTATTAGACTGGTTTTGCGCCACGTGAGTTCCACACCTTGAAGACAAGGCTATATCCTTCTCATCACTTGAAACATTTCCGTTAGAAGATATTTCATCATCAAAATCTAAATATTCAGCATCACTTGGACATTCGGAGCCTGTATCAGTAGGCTACATAATTCACAAATAATTTCATCCCTGTCTAAACACATGCGATCCCTGGGCGCTGCCATCTTGCAGACTGCATGGCTCTTTAAACTTTGTAAACATGTTGTCAGGAAATGCAAAGAAAAGTTATGATAAGAAGAATAATCGAAAAGAAATGCGACTATCGATCGTGTAGAACCATACATAACAGAGTTCTATCACCCTTGACCTCCAAACAGTTCCGGTATATCTCAAAAGATAGCACTAAACTTCAGTCTGCTGCTAACACAAGATAACTCGGGACCGGTCCGCAACACTTGGCCAGCCAAACACAAGTTTTCTCGGGACCGGTCCGCATTATGTTAAAAAATCTGGTAATTAAAAATCTCATGCAAGATATTATCAATAACAGGATCTTACTTTAAAACATTAAACGCCAAGAAAAAAGGACTAAACATACATTTTTATTCTCTGGCATTTCAGTAACAATATTCCACCATGCATTTAACTCAAAAGTAAAGAATAGTGTCAAAAATGAAAATAAAGTAAGGCAAACATTGCTGCCCTCTGTGGCCCGTAAGGAAACTTGTGTCCTACTGGGGCCATGGTGGTCACACAAGCAGACACTAAACACGTGCACGCCAAATCCATCTTTCTTCCTATCCTACACTTCTCACCTCAAGAACATAGATCTGTCGAGATGGCTCCTCAACAACGAGTGTTGATGCCAATCCTCCTTATTAAGTTGGGAAGCAGAAACGATGATGAGGGAGACGATCTATTTGAAGATTTGAAGGGAAATCTGGGAAGAGGGAAGGGAAAGGAGGGGGGAGAGATCGAAGATTAGGGTGGGGATGAAGGATGTGGGAAAACAGACAGCTACTGAGGAAGGGTGCTGTGAATATTGAGAAAAAATGATTTACGATTTTTTTGGTTTGACGTTTCTACAAACAGGAATTAGAAGGTAGAACAGGATATTTGGCTTTTCTGAAATTTCATTAAGATTACAATTCGGGCTGAAATACTGATCTCCCCTCTCTTTTTTTTTTCTTTACGTCACACCGACGCAGATAGATCTTATGGCGACGATGGGACAGGAACGGCCTAGGAATGGAAAGGAAGTGGCTGTGGCCTTAATTAAGGTACAGCCCCAGCATTTGCCTGATGTGAAAATGGGAAACCATGGAAAACCATCTTCAGGGCTGCCAATAGTGGGATTCGAACCCACTATCTCCCGGATGCGAGCTCACAGCTGCGCGCCCCTAATTGCACGGCCAACTCACCTGGTCTCTCCTCTCCTTTCCCTGCCCTCTCCCTTCCCAGGTTTCCCTCCAAGTCTTACAATCCAGTCTCAACTCCTCTCCGTTAGTATGTGACACACAACCGTAGGCCACGCACCACATACTGTAACAAAAGGTAAGTCTCATATAACCTAATGCTACTTGATTAGCACTCTTTCTCCCTTTTTTTCATTAACTTTTGACTATCATTTATTTAGGTTAACTTGATGGACATTGTGTTGAAACACGAATGGTACTCTTCTTCTTCTTCTTCTTCTTCTTCTTCTTCTTATTCTTCTTATTCTCCTTCTTCTTCTTATTCTTCTTTTGAGACCACATCGGATCACTTTAATCAACCTTTGGTTTGTCGATTTCTTGGTAGGAACTGTCTGAGTCTTGCGGTCCTTCCAGTACTTCTTCATACGTGTTGATATTCTTGCCCTTTCTTGTGTAGAGAATATTCTAGTTACGATTTTGTCCTTTGTGAGTGTGAAGTCATATTTTTAAATATTGTGTTTACTTTTTTCTTATCCATAGTGTCATCCAGTGTGAGGCCAATTTCTTTCAAATCCTCTCTAATTTCTTTTATCCATCTGCATCCATTTGTAGTATTTTTTGAAGCAAGATTGTACTGCACTAGCTGTTTCAGAAGTCACAAATCTGGCATTCTCATGACATGGCCAAAGTACCAGTACCCTAGTCTTTTCTTGCACATGATATCCTCTACCAGCTGTAATCTAAGAACATGCCAGCTATTTAGATATATTTTCATGAGTTGTCCTTGATTCAATAATTTAACAACTTCCAATTGAGGAACCTTTCAATGTTTTCAAGACAATTACTCAAGTACGTTTTAATGGGAAGCACTAATGAAACATGTTTTGAATACAATGCAATGCATCCAAGGATTTTACATCTCACTAAGAGCCCTTATTATTATTAGTGTATGGCAAGGAAAATTATATTCATAATACCAAAAAAAAATATCCCAAACAAACATTGATTCACTTCAGGCATTAGTGTTATCTGTTATCATATCTGAATGTCCAACTTTTGAATCCGCTGTAGTGCTTCTGCTGTTGGTGACAGGAAGTCTTCCTGGATAAGCCTGTAGTTCACTAAGAGCCCTATGTTAATTCCGTTTTATATTTTACATGTTGTGCATATTCTTCATTTTTGGATCTAGACGCTTTTAATACCTTTTAACGTCATTTGTGTATGTTTGCACATTTGTTTGAGTTGTTAGATGTGTTTGTACAGATTTGTATTATGGCTGATGGTGGCCAGCCAAGGCCAAAACTAGTTCCTTGACTAAAAGATGTAATGTAAACGTTACGTAATATAGTAATGAAGAGGTGGACCATTTCAAACATGTTTGTTATTATTGTGATCACAATTCAATACGGTTCAAAACATGAAGTTTATATTTTATGATTGCAATAAAAATATGTTGCAAAAAATGTATAATCACCATTACATGGACAGTTTACAATGCACTAGTGAAAGAGCCAAAGCAAACTGAATTGAGAATAGAGAAGAGAAGGAGGCAGTTAAGGTCAGAGTCCACCCCCTTCTATTACTCATTCCACAAAGTCCTAACATAACAAACTATATTTCCTTAATTCATTTTAACTGAAAATATATATTTTTCCTTTGTTTCAGTTTAATGGTATTTCAGTTAAAAGTGTTTTGGATAATGGAGCTTTTACTGTTTTAGATGTGAATATCTTAGCTGTATATAAATCAACAGTCCAAAATTTACATGGTCGAAGCCATGGGTAACCGAGACCAAATAAACCACTTCATTTTTCTAGGAGTACATAGCTTCTTGTACACCACAAAATCTACTCACCTTCAGCTCTAAGAACTCCATGTCTGTGTCACACAGCCTGATCTTTATCTCTCCCAGCCGTGTGGAGTAGCTGAACTTGGTAGCTCCAGGAGGGATGGGAGGATCAGCAGGCCCCATGAAGAGCCACGTCAGCGCAGTGGGAGAGTCAGGAACTAATGGTTTCAAGTGGGTTTCTCTGCTTTGGATTCTGAAATAAAGAAACAGACTTGTGTTCTATCCTTTCATGTTATCATCACCAACAATTCCAAAGTTTTAAAAATTTTTTTTACAATTGCGTTTACATATAATAAATTTCATTATAAACCCTGTATTGTCATTCCCACTCTCCTAGTCCTTTCCTGTCCCATCATTGCCATAAGACCTATCTGTGTTGGAGCAACGTAAACCCAATTACTGTATATACTTGTAAAACCATTATCAAACATTCTACCTTTACAATACAAATTGTTTGTCTTTATTTTAAGACAACGTTCTTATATTTCAAGACATTTTTTATCCTCCTTTAGGACATCTTCAGTCGATGATATACAAGACACCTTAAAACATCACAAAGACATTAAAAACATTGAATGTTAACTGAAATTTAAAGTTGAATGCATTCAATTAAAATGTGACATATTTGACATCATGTCATGAAAACCACTAAAACTGTATCTTTAAAATAGTACAAACTGTATTCTTTGGTGTGACTGTCAATGAGATGAAAAAGTTATGCACGTGTAATTTAACTAGTGGTAAAGGATTTCATAAGTATATACAGTAATTGGGTTTACATTGCACCAATACAATGATGCAAGTATAATGGACTAACATAACTTGGGAACAATTCTCTAACCAATGGGTGAATAATGGAAATATCAAATTCGATTATTATTATTATTATTATTGTTATTATTATTATTATTATTATTATTATTATTATTATTATTATTATTATTATTATTATTATTATTATTACTTGAGATGTGTGGCTATGAAGTTGTTAACATCTATTAGTATTATTTATGTAGTTATGTCCGGACTTGATTTGGTATAAATCATGATCGTATTATTTGTGAGGTTATGTCACGAAACATTTGCTGTATGTATATAAATATGAGTTTATTTAATCTAAGAACATGAAATTAATAGTATATAATTTATTATTACCTGTATATATGAAGTATAAATCCAATGCAATGTTGTGCAACTCACTGTAATAGTCCAGAACAACACACTTTGTCACTAGAGGTTAACCAAACATTCGATCCATTGGAGACTCTCAGAATTACGAGAAAACATGTTGTGTCATATTCTTCTAGCAGCCTGGTCAGGCAATGTATACAAAGAGGCAGTCTTGAGGGTTGAGTGGAGTTGTTAACGAGAGTTGCTAGTGAAAGTCATGAACTCATGCTGTGATTCTGTTGACATGCTAATGGAGCAGTCTTCATCTTCTCATTATTATACTTTGTAACAGTGTTTTGTTCAAGAGCATAGTAGTCAAGTGTTCAAGATGGCAGTTTGTTAGTGTGTGTGTGTGTGTAGAATATGTGTACATAATTTGTAAATAAAATAGTGTACACAATTGACAGCATTTCGTGTGTGCATCTTTGTGGTAACAACAACAGATAGGACTTACAGGAAAGGACTAGGAGAGTGGGAACAAAGGGAACGAAGCCTTAATTAAAGCACAACCCCAGCATTTGCCTGGTGTGAAAATGGGAAACCACAGAAAACCACCTTCTGGGCTCCGACAGTGGGGTTTGAACCCACTATCTCCTGAAATCAAGCTGACAGGTACGTGAACCAAACCACGCAGCCACTCGTTCGGTGAGCCCGTTCTGTGCAGAAGCAGAATGAATGAACACATAACATAAATTTATAGAACTACAACTGTAGTAGTAAAAGAGGAAACTTACTTCTGCAGAAGATACTGAAGGTATTTGCTGAGGGTGCAGAAAGCTTCACGATGGAACACCACAGAAACTGAAGAGAAGTCTAGCACCAGTGACTGTTCTACACTATGGAAGTGGGATTTGAAGTCAGGACAATCTGCTCGCACCTGGAGACAAGATAATGGGATTGAGACATTCAAAATTTGACACCTCAAGTAAAATCACAAAATTTCAATCTTTATGCAAATATTTTGTTAAACTGGAAACCATTTCAACTTAGTTAACACGCAAATATTCACAAATACATTATGAAGTAATAATAACAACAAAAACAACAACAACATTTATAGATTTTAAAAAGGCTTTCAACTCTATTCTCTAGATAAAATAATCAGAGAATTCGGAGTTAAAACCAAACTGGAAAACCTAATCCATGAAATGAAATGTCGTATGGCTTTTAGTGCGAGGATGTGTCCAAGGACTTCGGCTCGTCAGGTGCAGGTCTCTTGATTTGACGACCGTAGGCGACCTGCACGATGTGATGAGGATGAAACGGTGATGAAGACGACACATACACCCAATCCCTGTGCCAGGCGAATTAACCAATTATGGTTAAAAATTCAGACCCTGCTGGGAATCAAACCCAGGACCTCTGCGACCAAAGGCCAGCGCACTAACCATTTAGCCATGGAGACGGACACCTAATTCATCAAACCCTCACAGACACCCTACCAAAAGCAAATGTTATAGGTGAAAATATCTAAATCATTCTGAATAAATACAGATGTAAGGCAAGGTAATGGTTTATCTCCACTCCTATTCATCCTGGAGAAAAATAGTAACAATTTGGAAAGAAAAACTGAAAGAACACGAGCTATCACCAATAACATTGGAAAGAAAGAACAGAGGTGTAATTTTGCTATACTTTCAGAAAACCTGGCAATTACAGCAAAACAAGTCAATATTGGAAGAGATAGACATCAGAATATGTTGAAGGATTTCTGTATAAAAAACAAATTCATGACACATATAAAAAATGCTCTAGAATTTTCAATAAGAGAAAATGGTTGAATAAAGAAGGTATAGAAATTCAAATATTTGGGAGAAACAATTAACAAAAAAACTGTTTAGAAAAATCAGCTGTAGAAGATAGTACTAGTCCCTCCAAAAATAATTTTAGAAAATATGGTCCAGGAACTTTTGGAGGTAAACTAGTTCAAAATTACAGATTAGTTGTTGGAGACTGAAGTGAATATCTTAGAGAATATTACAGGTGTATCATATGGTACAGATAATAAAAGATCTTAGCAAATGAAACACACAAGGGATTCAAACCCTAGGTGCTAGACTGGAAAACGCAGCTCAAAAAAAGGGTCAAATTAAATTTGAAGAAGACAGAGTACTTGGAATGCAGCAACCAAACAAATGGCAAAATTGCTGTATGTGAGGTTAAATTTAATAAAGTCATCCAATTCAAATACCTACTAATTTATTGTTTGTACAATTGGCTTTACGTCTCACTAACACAGATAGGTTTTATGGTGATGATGGGACAGGAAAGGCCTAGGAGTGGGAAGGAAGCAGCAATGGCCTTAATTAGGTACAACCCCAGCATTTGCCTGGTGTGAAAATGGGAAACCACAAAAAACGATCTTCAAGGCTGCCAACAGTGGGGTTCGAACCCACTATCTCCCAGATGCGAGCTCTCAGCTGCGCATCACTAACTGCATGGCCAACTCGCCCAGTAAATACCTATTAATATTTAAGTGATTAATGATCATAACCTCCAAATCAGGGAGTAGTTCTGACTAGGTTCTATAAACGACACTATAATAACTCCCATATCAGAACATGGTTTGAAGTCGGGACCAGTTACAAAGGGACAGAAAGGATGATAAGAGATCTTCAGTTCCCATTCTGAGCTGAGGACTGCCATTCGAAATATTCAAATGTCAAAACAGCTTGTTTTTGCTGACTTCACGCACCGTGATTTGCAGCTGTATGCAAAGTCAAAAAGTTCACATTGGATCGCACTTCAAAAGCCACTTGGTTCTGCCACTTCTAGATTCGCACTGTTCGTAACTCTCGCATAGCTAATATTTTACATGTTTTACATGTAATTAATCTCATAATAGAACCGTATTGAGGACAATATATTAAAATTATAAAATCCTTTTAATAACAACCACCTACTCAATACATTATATTACTCATTGAATTATAAAATAATCATGAGGTGTCTTAAATAAAGGAACATCTTTCGACATAGCGAACATCATCAGCCTTAATTTACAAAGATTAGGTCAGAGCCCTGAACTGAATGATAAAAATTGTTAAAAGAGTGACAAAGCCATAATAAAAAGTAAAATGATAACATTAGACATGAAATTATAACAATATGTACAGATTAACAGCAAGTATGTAGAGGAATACTTTGAACGATGGTAGTCTATAAAGTTAAAACAAACATGAGGTTGTTAAAGTAAAAAGATATAGATATAGTGCATCTTAAAATATATGTCAATGCGTGAAGTGTGGATTAATTATTGACTATGGAGTTCTTAAATTGAGCAAAACAAAAGTTGAAATAGAGTTTATTGAATAGTACGAGTCAAACTGAGTCAGTTAAAAGGCGCATGGCGACGAAACTAAGGTTAAAATGACGTGAACTTAAGTAGTTAGGAATTCTGTAGGAGAGCCAACACAATGCCAGAAGGAAATACCAGTTTAACTAGTCCGTATTTACACGCTAGCAGTAGAATTAATCTTATACAACGTAGGACACCAATGTGGACTCGTTAAGTAACTATAACTTGAAAGTAGGGAGAGTTCCAGCAAACCAGAGATGAATGGAGCAGATTATGGCACAATTGGAGTTAGAAATCTGGAAAGAAAGAAAAGGGAGGAAAAATAAAGTTATATTATAATGAGAAAAAAAAAATAAGAGGCTTACCCTTGGGACTAGTGTGAGGTGTTCGCTAACGTTGGCTGCGCGAATCAAACTGGCGAGTAACCTTATTGCTGCTTCTAGTATTGTATGTATGTATACGTAGAGGCAGGGAGTGAGTCATGTGAGGAGGAGGGGTGACCGATTCCTTAGGCGGGTCGGGTATTCGTGGAGGGGGTGTCGCATGAGAGGGCAGTAGAGTAGTAGTTGTTGTATTATTAACAGTTGTATAATTAAAGATTCTCGTAAAGTTATTATTATTTATATTGAAAAGAGAGAGTAGTTCTGGAATTTTCTCGATTATTGGACTTTTAATTTCTGAAGTATCATTTAAATTTTGATGCCCGTTAAAGAAAAAGGTTCACCTCAAAACAATATGAGTGGGAGATCGAGAGGGTTAAGCACTCTCTATCCCAATACGTAGTTTAAAAGGTAAAATAGATACCAGATTCTTTACATTTTTAAGGAAGGTTACATAACGGAAAAACTTCGGACCCGCCCCGAGAGTTAAACTGCTGAGCTAGCAAAGAAAGAAGTTATTAATTGGCCATTACCTTGTTGTTGACCGCTGCCGAAGAAAGAGGCGCTTCCCGCCCCCTGCTATGTACTTTACACATTGAAAGATGGAACAGAAGTGGCGCAGAGACCCTAAAATCAGCAGTTTATATACTCTCGCGGAAGGTTCTAGGCGTTAGGGGAATGAGAACACCCGCCCACAATCACTTTATTGGAGAATAAAGAGAAACCCCTACACAAGATGAAGAAGAAACACATTATTGGTGGAAAATTAAGTTAAGAAATTCGGGATTGGTTGAATACAAAACAAGGAGAAAGAGAGGGGTATACAGCCAACTTAAACCATAACAGAAGGAAATTTAACAAGAAACAAACTTTTGAAATAAAAATTTCTCCAAAGAACAGTTCTTTTTCTTCGCACTAGGGTGCACTATTGTAGTTCTTCAGTAGTGTCCTCTAGAAGAGAAAGTTCACACTTCTTACTTCAAGCAAAACAAAAACACATAAAAAATGACACAGTTCTAAAACTCCGAAATTTACAGGTAGTGACATCTTCTGAGAAAGTAGAAAATTAATATCGTCAATAAAGTTCAGGTTTCCTCCAGCAGAGGAGTTTCAACCTTTTGAATTAGCGGCGTGGAGGTGTACCGCCCGGTACAGACCTCCCCCCCCAAATGTTCCTCCAGGGGTGACACATGAAATTTGTTTGAAAACTAGGTCCAAGTTTTGATGTAGATGTGGAGATTAATTGCCGAAAAATTTATAATATTTTCTTAATGTGGTTTGATTCAGTTTCAAAATTTTTGTTGTAACTGGAGAAGTAAAGTTTTTATGTTTGTAGAAGTTGAATTGAGAAGGAAAACTTTAGTTTTAAAATCGAGGAAAAAAATTTTCTAAGTCCACCAGATTTTGTTGTTGAATTCCCAAGTGTAGTCATCTCTTATAGTAACTGTCCATGTAGTTGATGTTGATTAAGTTGGATGGCCAGACCGGCCGTTGCAGCTTGCGTCCAGAGGAGGCCGCTCGGACCCCTCAAGTACCCTGAGATACCGCTCGCCCGCACTATGAGGGGAGCAGTGGTGTTGAAACACGCCGCGCCCGCGGTGAACATATACAGGCTGCGGGCAAGTAGCAGGTCGGGCGCCGCACATCAGCCTTGGCCGGGAGGAGAGCTCCGGCTCGCCGTGCACATGTCGTCCTCGCTGGGGTCGAGGGGGCCCTTCCTCAAGCCTAGTCGCGGCACAGCGCCGCGCGGCTGCGGGGGCACTGAAACATTAAAGCTAGGCGGCAGAATATTGTTGCACCATCATCATTTTTTGAGGGCACTGGCTTGGTGGAGAGGTTGAGGGGCCAGCGGCGTGCAGATATCCATGGCATTTAATATAATCAAGCCACAGTGTGTATAGCAGGAGACGGGAGCGTGGTAATGGCCGTGGTAAGGACAGAATGGCAGTTTAACGGTGCGGGGAGGGTTTACAAAAATACTTACATATGAAACTAAATTTTATAGAAGGGGCAGAAAGCCTTAAAGGTGAAACTAAAAAAAAATATAACCTTCATATTCCTTTCACGATTATATGAAGCAAGTTGACACAAAATTTACACTGGTTTCACCTGTGACAGGTGAACCCTAAATATCCTCTTGGTGGCTGGATTACTTAACAACAACGTAACCGGCGTAAGAAAATCGAGAATGACACATGGCCCATGAAATCTGGGGGCAAGCTTGCCCGCGGGAACAAAATTCTTGACCATAACTTGGTCACCTACTTTCAAAGGGGTGGGTCTCCGTCCACGATCATACCTTTCCCTAACCTTTTCATGAGAGACTTTAAGATTGGCTTTAGCCTTCTTCCAAAGATCTTTAATGATGTCCGGATCTATTGTCTCAGGTAGAATGTCACTCAGAGACCAGAGGTTAGAGAGCGGCGTGTTGGGAACAAACTTGAACATCAAAGAGGCAGGAGTAAATTTATGTGATTCATGAACCGCCGAATTCAAAGCAAAAGCTAACCAATGCAGGGACGTATCCCACCTGGAATGATCTTCATGATGATAGGCAATAAGCGCGGACCTGAGGTTACGGTTAACCCGTTCAGCCAGAGATGGTTGAGGGTAATAAGCAGAAGTAGTTACATGAGAGATGGACAAGTCGAAACAGAATTTACGAAAAAGATTAGATGTGAACACCTTAGCATTATCAGACACAATATATTGGCACGGACCAAAAGAGGCAAAAATAGAATTTAAGCAAGTAATGGTAGACTGAGCGGTAGCCAGCTTAGTCGGAAATAACCAGGAAAATCTAGTAAAGCCGTCTACGCATACCAAGATAAACTTGTTAGCATTTCCCTTAGACTGGGGGAAGGGTCCTACATAATCAATATACAGGCGTTCCATGGGGCGCGACGCTTGATGAGAAGACAAAAGGCCTACCTTGGTGGACATGGTTGGTTTACTGAGCAAACAGGGTTTGCAAGCCTTCACTAGTTCACGGATTTCACCGTCCATACCTTTCCAGATGAACATTTCACGAATCTTCTCACGAGTTTTAAAGATTCCAAGATGCCCTCCTAATGGGGTCTCATGATAATACTTGAAGATCATAGGTACAAGAACAGCTGGAACGACAACTTTCATCATCTTATCATGCCTCGAGGGGCAACATAGAACACCATTCCTCAGAACATAAGGGACAACATGTTCCCCAGAAGAAAGGGTTTCCATTATCGGAGCCAGCGTCGGATCTTCACGTTGGTATTTCTCGATATCTCTAAAGGGCATGGGAACATCTGTTAAGATGGCATTAACATCAGATAGTATGGACTCGGAAGGTGATGAACTATCGACCGGTTCATGGGTCTCGATGTCGTTGGAAAACATACGGCTGAGTCCATCAGCAACAATATTTTCGGTACCTCTGATATGCCTGACATCGAATTGGAAGGCAGAAATACGGATGGCCCAACGGGCTATACGACCAGTACGACGCGGCCTACCTAAGACCCAGCTTAAGGCTTGATTATCCGTCTCCAGGTCAAATTTGACGTGTTCCAGATAGAGACGGAACTTCTCTAAGGCGAATAAGACTGCCAAACCTTCGAGCTCATAGATGGAATACTTGGCTTCTTGAGCCGATAGAGTCCTAGATGCATAGGCGATGGGTCGCCTCCCTAGTTCAGTCTCTTGAAGAAGGACTGCAGCTACTGCAGACGACGACGCGTCGGTTTGGACGATGAATTTCTTCGAGAAATCAGGCATAGCAAGTACAGGGGCATTACAGAGAGCTAATTTAAGATCTTCAAAAGCGGCTTGTTGAGAAGGTCCCCACTCGAATTTGATGCCTTTCCTACGAAGAAGGTTTAAGGGCGCCGCTCTATTAGCGAAGTTAGGAATAAACTTCCTGAAGAAATTCACCATACCAATGAACCTGGCGATACCTTTAATGTCCTTGGGAGGTTTAAAATCACGGATGGCCTGTGTTCTAGAATGATCGACTGCTACACCATCAGGTGATACAATATGCCCTAGGAATGACATAGAGGGCTTAGCAAAGGCAACCTTGGACAACTTAACAGTTAACCCAGCCTTACGAAGGCGATTGAGAACTTCTCGCAGATGATCTAGATGTTCTTCAAAAGTCTCTGAAAATACGACGACATCATCCAAGTAGTGATATAAGTACTCAAATTTGATGTCAGAGAAGACCCTATCTAGTAGCCTAGTGAGTACAGCTGCTCCCGTGGGGAGCCTGAAAGGCACGCGGTTGTATTCGTATAAGTTCCAGTCCGTGGCAAACGCTGTGAGGTGTTTAGACTCTTCGGCAAGGGGAATTTGATTATAGGCCTGATTCAGGTCCAAGATAGTAAAGAACTTGGCCTTACGGAACCATGAAAAACAAGAATGAAGGTCGGGAAGGGGCACAGATTGTAACACCACCTTCCGATTGAGAGCCCTATAATCAATGACAGGCCTGAAGCCTCCTTGGGGTTTCGGGACTAGAAAAATAGGCGAAGAATACGCCGACTTAGAGGGCCTAATAATACCATCCTTCAACATTTGATCGATGATTTCTTTCAATGCCTTCATTTTAGGTGGAGATAGCCTATATGGTGGAAAATGGACAGGAATCGAATCCGTGACCTCAATTTTGTATTCAATAAGGTCAGTAACACCAAGAGTATCAGAGAACACCTCTGGAAATGACTGACATAATTTACGAATACTATCAGCCTGCTCCTCAGGTAGATGTCTAAGGTCTAACAACATCTCATCCTGGGTAGGCGAAATAGATGAACATGACACAGAATTACACTTTAACAAGGGAATTTTACATTTGGACGCAAATTTGAATGTGCACGACTTACTCTGAAGATCGAGCACAAGACCAGTGTGAGAAATGAAGTCCGCTCCCAGTATGATGGGGCAAGACAAGTACTTAGCCACAAACAGTTTGGTTTTCCATGTAAATTTAAAAATACGAATTTTGACCAGTAAGGAACCTAGAATTTCTAATGGGGATGAATTAGCCGAAACATATTGAACAGGAGAGGAGACATAGTCAGGTAGTTTACAAACAGACTTAAATTTTGAATACCATTGGTCCGAAATAATTGAACAAACACTACCTGAATCTAATAGAGCGGTTATAGGCTCGTTATTTAACTCAATCTTAAGAAAAGGAATAGGTGCGGGGGTATCCGCCGCAATCCTAAGACATTCTTTAGGGTATTCAAAAGATGAATTTGAAGATTGCTCGTTCCCTGAATTTACAACCTGTTTACCAGGGGCTGAGTCCCGGGAAGATGGATTAGTCGACTCAGCCGAAGCCACTAGTCACTTTTTATTATTGGCATAGGTGGAATTTGCACCAGAAGTTGAGCAGGAGGGGGTGCTATTTGAGTTTGGGCAATTCTTGGTGATATGTGAGAAAGCCCCACATTTAAAACAGCCTTGTGATGAACCAGCCCCATTCCTTGTCCCACTCGACTTGATCAGTGGACACTTATTGCGCAGGTGGTCAGGCGACCCACAAGCATAACATTTACGAGGGGTGACTGATCGGCGAGGTGGAGGCCGAGTATTACTAAAGGAAGGCGGGGGTTCTTTCGCTACACGCAAAGAATCGGCGTATCTAACTCCTTCTGCTGAGACGGCCAATGCTTCAAGTTCAGAGAAAGTTTGCGGGCACGCTGCGAAACACAAATATGACCTATAGGGAGGTGAAATTCCCTCTACAATAGCCTGAACAATCTGATCCTCCGGAAAGTGAAGAGCAAACACCCTAGTATAGAATTTAATATCTTGGATGAAGTCAGCCAGGTTTTCATCCAAACGCTGTACACGATAATAGTACTTCTGAATCAGAGATGACCTCGCGCGGGCGGGAATAAAATTTGCAAGCAGATGTGCATGAAAATCTTCAATAGATGACTGTTCGGCTATGGCTCTTACTATTTTGTCAGAGAGAATACCAATTGCATAAGGATAGATAATTTGCAAAATTTGACATGGAGAAAGAGAAAACACAAGGGCATGATCCTGAAATTCAACTAGAAATCTTAAAAATGAAATTACTTCACTGGTGGTATTAACGGAAAACTTAGAGATACCTCTGAGCAACATTGCCAATGGATGAGGCAAGCTGCTAAACCCGGGTGACATAGTCGGTAAAGGTTTAAGTGGCAAAGAAGTTAATTCAGAACGTACATTGGTCAATGAGTTACGACGTTCAGACTCGTTGTCTAATGGGGCAGAGATAGTTTGAGCAGCAACGGTTATCCTTTTGACTTCTCCCTTAGGGGGCTCTTCCTCGCTCCCAGCATTCATCGTGGCGGGTTGATCAGTTTTGGGAGGAACTTCCCCAGTTAACAATTGAGTGACCTTGCTAGATAATTCAGACATATTTTCAAGCAGCGTACTAGCTTCCTTCTTCTGAACGTCATTCAACTTTAGAGACAACAGATCTTTAACTCTATTTGAAAAATGAAACAGCCTAGCTTGCACACGCTTAATTTGATTAGGAGAAGGATCATTTTCATCAAAAAAACTAACTACAGAAGCTAGCGCAGTAATATTCTCCGTGATCGTGGAAAGAGAGTCGTCAATTTCTTTCTCTCCCAAATTGGGGATGGAAATGGGCAAATCTAGGGACTCTCTAAGCTTGTTTGTGTCTACTGCAACCGTGCCTCCAGATTGTACATTTCTGATAGTTAACTCATAGATCAACTCCTCCTTGCGCAAATAGTTAAGATGGAGAACATCGCGAGGGCCGGGCATGGTGACAGATCAATTTTGAAAATCTCAAAAAATTCCAGCAACTGAGAAAATGGTTAGAGTTCGGAACAGAACAATATTTAGCCGTCAAAAGGGGCTAAAATGAGACCCATTCAACCACGCTCTGCTACCACTTGTTACGGAGCTTTCCGTGATAGGTAGAGGTGAAAGAAGGTGCGGGTGTGAACGGGTCTCAAGCTACGAAAGTAAAATTAATTTAAAATTTAACAAGGTTATATTTTCTTTTCAAAATAAGGAAATAACAAGCATGGCAGGTACAAAGTAGCAAGTAAAAAGGGTAGTTACAATATTTACAGGATTTGGGCTTCGCGCCCTGACTTCACAATGCTTGGGCAATCAGCTCAGTTTTACCCCAAACACAAGTTTCAACAGAGGGGCAGAAAACCCCATTCATGCCTAGGAGCCCTTGCTCCAAATTACACTGAAAAGCCTCCACGAGGCATACAACACTCAATTTTCAAAAAGAGCCACTCGCTCTCAACTTTAAGCCTCTCAAAGGCCACACCAAACTCCACCTTCGAGTTGTCCTCACTGGACATAGACACAGGGGTAAAATACCCAACCTACTGAGGTCTATTAAATGAAAAGAAGGTTGATTACATGACCTCCAAAATAACAATTTGAGAGGAGGCGATCGGCACTCCTAATACACTTTGTTTTTAAAACCTAATTTGGCTCTTAGGCCACTGATGCAAGGGCTAATCCCATACAACGGAGGTGACTTTAGAAAAGAAACAAATTTACATAATGTTAAGGAAGAATAGGTTGAGAAAAAGGTTCACCTCAAAACAATATGAGTGGGAGATCGAGAGGGTTAAGCACTCTCTATCCCAATACGTAGTTTAAAAGGTAAAATAGATACCAGATTCTTTACATTTTTAAGGAAGGTTACATAACGGAAAAACTTCGGACCCGCCCCGAGAGTTAAACTGCTGAGCTAGCAAAGAAAGAAGTTATTAATTGGCCATTACCTTGTTGTTGACCGCTGCCGAAGAAAGAGGCACTTCCCGCCCCCTGCTATGTACTTTACACACTGAAAGATGGAACAGAAGTGGCGCAGAGACCCTAAAATCAGCAGTTTATATACTCTCGCGGAAGGTTCTAGGCGTTAGGGGAATGAGAACACCCGCCCACAATCACTTTATTGGAGAATAAAGAGAAACCCCTACACAAGATGAAGAAGAAACACATTATTGGTGGAAAATTAAGTTAAGAAATTCGGGATTGGTTGAATACAAAACAAGGAGAAAGAGAGGGGTATACAGCCAACTTAAACCATAACAGAAGGAAATTTAACAAGAAACAAACTTTTGAAATAAAAATTTCTCCAAAGAACAGTTCTTTTTCTTCGCACTAGGGTGCACTATTGTAGTTCTTCAGTAGTGTCCTCTAGAAGAGAAAGTTCACACTTCTTACTTCAAGCAAAACAAAAACACATCAAAAATGACACAGTTCTAAAACTCCGAAATTTACAGGTAGTGACATCTTCTGAGAAAGTAGAAAATTAATACCGTCAATAAAGTTCAGGTTTCCTCCAGCAGAGGAGTTTCAACTGGCGCACCTTTTGAATTAGCGGCGTGGAGGTGTACTGCCCAGTACAATTTTAATAGCTAATATTTCCCAGAAAAAGTTTGAAGAAATGCAAGAATTTTAAAATGCTGTTAAAATTTTTAAGAAGGTGTTAACTAACAACTTGTATTTAATAACTTTTCATGCAATAGAGCCTCAAAACTTACTTCGGTGTTATTTTCTTTGGAACTTTGGAACTTTTCCTATTGTGTCAATAAAGGTGCCACCAACTCTACCAGCTGGTTTAACGATACCAATTCTAAGGAGAGCAGCATTTTTTGAACCAAGAAAAATGGTCGGCTTACAATTGGGTAAATACAATTTTTCATCCCAAGGAAAAATGTTAAAAAATTCCCCTGAATATTTTAGAACTTGTTTAGTTACCTTACGATAGAGCAATGTGGCCATGTCGACGTTACTGTCAGTGGATATCAACTCAAGGTATTCGCCTGCACAGCCAGTATGGATCTTGTCGATGAGCTTCACGCTGCCGATACTCGCCTGAACCGCAGGACCATACTCCATGAGGGCAGTATCCCAGCAGATCTTGCTTACCCTCAGCATCAGGTACGGTTTATCAATTCTGTTACTCGACCTTGCCAACTGGACCACAATCTGTAAAGCAAGACCAAAATGTTAGGTGATAATATTGTGACGTACCCACTCGGCCCACAGATGTTTAATACAGATGTTGATTCCCATAGGGAATTTAAAATATTTGTCCCGAATGAGTAAATTTATAATACCAATATAATGGTCCGTTATTGGACATTATAAATTTTCCAGCTAACTCATTCTTGGTTGCCTGCGTTTTGCCCTCGTGTGCTAAGCTAGGCTCATCAGTTGGGACTTAGCACACCACCCAAGACGCAAGGCTAGTGCATACCCTGGAGGCCACTGCATAGGCTATTTGAAGCCACCAGCAGTGCCAATGCATAGTGCATCTGATGGCCAGGCAGGCATCAATTTTTTGGAAATGAGACATAGCTCTCATAGTGCAACGAACGCGGGCTCCTTTTAAAACAATGCACATGTTTCTATTTCTTTCCAGTCTGGAGAAAAAAAATCGGAGGCCTTAGAACTTGAATGCACATTGTAGCTGGAAAATTTGTAATGTCCAATAATGGACCATTTATATTGAAATTAATAGTGTGACTAAAATATTGCAAACTTTGGGCTAGGAAGACTTGGAAGAAAGGAGACAAGCTGCTCGACTAAGCGATATGTTCTGAGCTGTCAGTAGAGAGATGGTTTGGAATAACACTAGTTCTTGCCATATTTGCCATCTAAAACAATGTCTACAAGCGTTTTCAAACTCTCTTTGTCATTACCACGATGCCGGTTCAACTGCATAATGATTACTCAATACCGATGAAAATAAACTGTTGTTCAACAATCCCAGTGTCACAAAGAAATACAGACAGCATTGTTTACCAACAGTACATGCCTCTAGTTCCTTACAGTGTGTAATGTAAAAACTTATTCTGAAAAGAGAATATAGTGTATGAAGATAAGTGAGGCATTATTGCACGCTGAGCTCGTAATTTGATTCATGCGCCAAAACAACCCATGCGATCACAGCCTGTCAAACAATGCAAACGGGTTAAGAGCAGTTTAAGGCACTGAATGTGTTGCATTGCCTGCATGAAAGAGGTAGTTATTTGAAAGAAAATTAATCACTTTCAATCTTCCAGAAGTTATCCACATTTTCTACCACTCAGTCGAGGAAATAAGAGAGAGACGAGTTAACATATATTTCTTTATTGTTTTCAGTAGCCAAAATGAAAGTGAGCAGTTGTGGAAATAATTTGATTTTAGAAGTTGGCTTACCTCGCCTACAATGAACCTGAGGAGCATGGTGATGACATTCCTTGGTGACACGTTATCATCAAACCCGGGAAGATCCACCATGCGGGCCCACTCCTCTGACTCTTCATCACTGTGTTCTGATGACATGAAGCTCCTAAAATAGGCAAGATAGGAAGATGTTGCTTATTTCTTAATATAACAGAACACTTAATCATTAGTCAATATGACTCAATATTCAAGAGGGTGCAGGGTTTTAGGGTATGATACCCAGGTATTAAAAAACTCATGATTAATTAGTACTGTATTTACTCACCTATAACACCCCCCTTTTTTTTCCATAATTCTCAAGTTCAAAAATAGGAGAGGATGTAATAGATGAAAATTTCACATAATGTAGGTTACCATGATATACAAGCAGACAAAGGAACGTCTATGGTCCGAGCGGTATAGTTGTTAAATTGACATTCTGGCTGATTTTAGCTCTATCTGGTGGCTGTGTGCAAAAACACAGACATATAGCCATTCCCAAGCTGCCATACATATCGATTTATCAATAAATCAAGCAGAAAAATTGTTCTACCTAATCAATACTTTTTATTTTGACTTTAGCAAATTTAATTTACAAGTAGTACATGTTTTGTTTAGATTGACTAAACTTCATCAGCTGCATTTTTTTGTTTAGATAGAAATTCATTAAAGTACAGAGACATATTATTCTATATGAATCTTAAAACAATCTCTATCATATTAAAAAATTAAAGGTTGAACCTTTGAAAACATGGGAAAAGATGGGGGTGGGGGAGGTTAAGAACTTATCTATGTCTATTTTGGTTAAAACTTATGGCTAATAAACATTTCCAAAAACATGTTATAATTGATGACTAAAAAATGTCTTTGTTCTTTTTGTTCTCCCTTAACATGGAACGTAGAAATGTAAACTGTTTCCTTATACCAGCGTGTCTGAACTGGAAATTCCTAGCTGCATCTTGTATGTTGAAACTAATGAATTTGTGGTGGGATTTAGCGTTACTCCAAGAATTCATAAGTTTGTGCAACACCTGTTTGTGCATTGAACGGTTAAATGGTTTGCGACATGACCTGCAACCTAGAGAGAGAAAAATGGGAATGTGGGTGTTATATTTAAGCTTCTTCCTTTGGTTAACTTGTGTTAGAATTTGTTAAATTTACCCGAAATATAGGAGCATTGCCCCACGTTCTTACTACCTTAGAAGTGGCCCTGCACCCGTTGTCTCAGCTTTTAAACTGGTGAAGTAATACCGGTCTGTGTTTGTAGGGGCCTCCTGGCTAGTGAGGCAAGATGAGGAGAGGGGAGGAAGAGGCATGTCTACCTCGTTATTACTTGCAGCCATCCTTTGAGTGGAGGGGAAGTTTGGTTGAAAATCAAGGGCTTGTATTGTTCATGCCCCTCAACCGTCCACTCATCCCATCCCATGTTTTCAAAGGTTCAACCTTTGGTTTTTTAATATGTTAGAGATTGTTTTAAGATTCACATGGAATAATATGTAATTGAAATTGATTTTCAATTTATCAGGTCATGTTACGTACATCTAGTACGTGTTGAAGATATGTTAAGTACAGAAAAATAAAAAGGCCAACCAGACACCAGTGGGATACTACATGTACGTAACACGACTTAATAGGTTGGAAGTTGATTTTAGTTACAATGCAGTCGTGAAAATTCACTATTCATGGAATAGTATGTCTCTGTTCTTTTATGAATTTCTACCTAAACCAAAAAAGTGTAGCGGTGATGGTTTTTTTTTTTGCTAGTTGCTTTACGTTGCACCGACACAGATAGGTCTTATGGCGATGATGGGACAGGAAAGGCCTAGGAATGGGAAGGAAGCGGCCATGGCCTTAATTAAGGTACAGCCCCAGCATTTGCCTGGTGTGAATAATGCAGCCAACCTAAACTCAATCCTAAATTTAATCAAAAGTACTTTTCCAAGACAATTACACTTTCTCCCGCACCCTTCAGCCCCACCTTAAGCCCTCTTCCTAAGCCATATTTCATTTCAATACAAGAACTTACTGATTTCCATGATTATAATTTTTACAACACCCCATTTATACTTTATTCTTTGTTAAAAACCTCTGATTATGTATATTCCTTGTATTATTAACTATTACCATAACATCTCATTTCACTTGTTATTCTTTAAAATAATATTGTCTTAGGATTTCGCCACAAATGATCTTTGCTCCAATACGGCTGATGATGACCCCTAGATGGGTCGAAACTAGTACCGTATAATTTTGTAATTTTGTGAATATATTGTATTGAAAAGGTGGAAACATTTAAGTTATTATTATTATTATTACTTGAAAATTGGAAACCACGGAAAACCATTTTCAGGGCTGCCGAAAGTGGGGTTCGAACCCACTATCTCCTGAATGCGAGCTCACAGCTGCGCGCTCCTAACCGCACGGCCAACTCGCCTGGTGCTGGTGATGTTTTGTCATTCTACACAAAACATTGAAATTAAATTTGCCCAAGGCAAAATCAAAAGTATCGATTAGGTGGAACAATTTTTCTGGTTGATTTATTGATTAATTTATCAATACGGACCATGAAGTGGATGGTTTGCAATACTGATGTATATCGATTGAATGCAGTCTCAAATCCTAGCTGTCAACTGTATTTTGTACATTCACCACGTGTTTGAGCTACCTCGCTCGGCATGTATGGTATATGGTACGGTTCGCGATCTTTTGCATTTTCTTCAGTAATTTGTGTTTATCATACCATTAGTCTTTATCTCTTTAGTATAAAAAGTTTTAGAGTAGTTTACACTTTAGCATAGCATAAGTTAGTACAACAGCTTATAGTTTTTTATAGATTTAATAGTTCGGTGTAGCTGTAGTTTTGTTTACGTCCATGTGTTGGTTAGTGTATAGCTCGTCTGTGTATTCCATGTTTCAGTGTAGTTTGGGGAAGAGAAGAGGCAAGAATGTGATTCTGAGATCAGTGAAGTGTTCTCTTTGAAGACCATAATCTAGTTCCTGTGCCAGCCATTAGCTACGAGTAATTTGTTATTTTCTCATCTCTTTTATCCTTAGTAATGTATTCTCGTTTTAGCGTCGGATGTTGTTAGTAAGAGCATACATTGTCTTTGAAGCTTTCGTGAATTTTTTTCATTTGCTATTCATTAGCTTTTCTGAGTACGGCAGTACATTTTATGAGGGCTGTGTGCCACAGTCATATTGCATCAGCTGTTCTCGCAGCTGCAGAGCGTTAGCAACATAGGTAAGGCAATGCTCACATGCTTTGCAAACTGTCATAATAGAAGTAAAGCCATGCGGAGCATAGCTTCTTTAAATCAACACACAAAATAGTTATTTAAATCTATACTTTATGCATAAAGAGATATTCATCATCATCATCATCATCCTAAATCATCTCCAGATTGCCGGGTGTGGTACATGAGCCTCCTCCATCTCATCCTGTCCTTGTACCATTCTTCCTCCACCAACTTGTCCCAATCATGACCTCTCAGCAGTACATCGTTCTTAACTAAATCTATCCATTTCCTTCATGGCCTTCCCATGGGTCGTCTTCCTTCTACTTTTCTGTCAAATTCCTTCCTTGCAGTTCTGTTAACTGGCATCCTCTTCATGTGACCAAACCACTTCAGTCTTGATATCTCAATCTTATTGAGGAGAGAATCATCCATTCCTACTTCTTCTCTAATTTTCTCATTCCTCATCTTGTCTTTCCTGGTTTTCTAGATCATTACCACAGCTGACAAGTGACATGACTAAACACTGCACCTGCGACACACAGAGATCAAGGCTGCCCAACGTTGTAATGTCCACTCTTGCGAGAAGAGAGTGAAATTCGATCACTTTGTCGGTACAATCTGATGGACGCTGCTGACACAGTGATTTCCTTCTCTGGAAACTTAACCATCAAGGTGCTTGCTTCAGAATCTTTCCCTGTAATACCAAGACTTTATGCAATTTCACGTGCTTTAAACTACATCATTTTGTGATTTACAGCATTGCTGTTTGTTGCTTCTCTAATCCACTCCAGAACTTTTACGTCCACATTTTCATATTGTCCTTTCTTCACACTGAGGAATGACAGACGTTTTCTGTTTTTGCTCCCAATAATTTGTGTCTCTGCTTATGCAAATTACAAATAATATATTCCTGCACTTTGTATTTATGACTCACTACTCTCACTCGACTCTCTGCAGCATATTTAAAAACATTCAACTTACAGGATGCCAAAAAACTTGTTCTCTTACTCATTTTTGCTCCTGATTGTGTACTGGATGCATACTCAATACTCCAGAGATTCATCAGCATATCCGGGATTCAATGTGACGGCACACTGATGAATGTATAGGCAATAATTTTCATGTTAATGCCCGTATTGATGGATATGGTTTTATTTACAAAAAATAAAAGTATAGATCCGTCTAATCAATACATTAGATTTGAAAAACCAAACCAAACCCCATGGCACTACAGCCCTTGAAAGGCCTTGGCCTCCAAGCGACCGCTGCTCAGCCCGAAGGCCTGCAGATTACGAGGTGTCGTGTGGTCAGCATAACGAATCCTCTCGGCCGTTATTCTTGGCTTCCTAGACCGGGGCCGCTATCTCACCATCAGATAGCTCCTCAATTCTAATCACGTAGGCTGAGTGGACCTCGAACCAGCCCTCAGGTCCAGGTAAAAATCCCTGACCTGGCCGGGAATCGAACCCGGGGCCTCCGGGTAAGAGGTAAGCATGCTACCCCTACACCACGGGGCCGGCACATTAGATTTGAGATAAAATTAACTAATTCAAAGTTTTCATCTTAGTACTAGTTTTGATCAGCATATTGATCATCTTCAACTAACGATTCAATTAACAGGATAAAAACACAACCAAGAAAAGAGTACATGGATATCTAAAACATGAAGTGAATTGTCCATTTAAACAAGCCAATGGGACTATGACAATCCTATAAGGAAAGAACACAACAAGCAAGAGAATATGTAAAATATTAATGGAGTTAATGAAAGTATACAGTCCGTAATATTATTAGCAATATATTGGAGTTGGTGAATGATTATGTATCTCTGGGCTCCATAATCAGTAACGCAGGATATTGTGACAAAGAAATGAAACAACAGATTGTCCTAGATTGTGCCGCAATGGTTAAACTTACAAAGATCTGGCAGAACCGGGCATTATCCAAAACAATGAAAATACGACTGGTAGAATCACTGGTGTTTTCTGTTTTACTGTATGGTTGTGAGACCTGGACTGTGAAGGCTAGTGACAAGAACCGAATAGATGCCTTTGAGATGGGGTGTTGGCGGAGAATACTCCGTATACCATGGACAGGAAGAAGAACAAATGCCTCGGTTATAGAACAACTGAGCTATCACAAAATGTTTATCTTTCTGTATTAGTGAAGTTACCTCCAGTTCCTGGGACACACTTTGAGGAGAGAAGGAGACAATTTACAGAAGAACATTTAGCAGGGCAAAATTGAAGGCACCGGACCAAGAGGCAGAACAACAAGTAGAAGGTTAGACCAAGCATAGAATATCACCAGTCTACCTCTTCGCAATATCTTGCGAAGAGCTCAAGACCGCTCAGGATGCAAATATCTCGTTAAGGATGCAGTTACTAATGAAGTGAAGAAATGAGTCAAGATGCTCAGCAATGAGTAAACCAGCTGCTGATGATTATTGGCTTAAAATATTGGTGTCAAAATTAAAATCAAGTGACGACCACACTTCAGCTTATAAAAGTATAATATGGGCACATTTTATACTTTTATACGTTCACTCAGAAATGGCAGTCTAGATGCTGAGTGTGGTATTTTAAGATGAAGTGTCATCACTTTATTTTAAGTTTGACATCAAGATTTTAAGCTAATATATTGCTAATAATATTATGGACTATATACTTAACATTTAGAATCATTAACTCTGTTAATTGTACATATTATCTTGCTCATTGTCTTCTTTCCTTATAGGATTGTCATAGTTTATTTTGAATTGCTTAAACTGACAATTAACCTTCATGTTTTAGATATCTATGTACTCTTTTCTTGGTTGCGTTTTTTATTCTATTAACTGAACTGTCAGCTGAAGATGATCATTACACTTTCCGGCTCCATGGCTAAATGGTTAGCGTGCTGGCCTTTGGTCACAGGGGTCCTGGGTTTGATTCCTGGCATGATTGGGAATTTTAACCATCACTGGTTAATTCTGCTGGCATGGGGCTGGGTATATGTACTCTCTTCATCATCATTTCATTCTGACACGCAGGTCGCCCGGGCGTCAAATCAAAAGACCTGCACCTGGTGAGCCAAACATGTCCTCAGACATCCCGGCACTAAAAGCCATACACCATTTCATTTTTTCATCATTACGCTGATCGAAACTAGTACTAAGATGAAAAACTTTGAACGAGTTAATTTTAACCAGTTCAAATGTAATGTATTGATTAGGTGGATCTAAACTTTTATTTTTTATAAGTAAAGACATTAATGCAATTATCTATGCTGATAAAGGATATTTTGAATATTTAATATAAGGAAAAGTGAGCCTCCGTGGCTCAGGCGGCAGCGCACCAGCCTTTCACCGCTGGGTTCTGTGGTTCAAATCCTGGTCACTCCATGTGAGATCTGTGCTGGACAAAGCGGAGGTGGGACAGGTTCTTCTCCGGGAAATCCGGTTTTCCCCTGTCATATTTCATTCCAGCAACACTCTCCAATATCATTTCATTTCATCTGTCATTCATTAATCATTGCCCCAGAGGAGTGCGACAGGCTTCGGCAGCCAGCACAGTTCCTCTCCTCGCTGCTAGATGGGGGCTTCATTCATTCCATTCCTGACCCGGTCAAATGACCGGAAACAGGCTGTGGATTTTCATTTTCAGTGTAAGAAAGAGTTTCGTGAGGTAGACTGGTACGTATTGTTCCACTCTGTTTCCCATGAATAATGTACTATGTAGAGTTGTAGAAAATGAATACTAACTTGGAAATAAAGCGTTTCCAGACACATGTCCATATAACATATTTTCTTCTTTCTACATGCAAGGAATGAGTCCTGAAAATCTGGCTGTATTGTGTTGCACCCTATATATAATTTTATTTGCTACTTGTTTGTTCCTTTCCATTAGTTATAAAAATTTACAAGGTTTATACAAGCAGCAGACAGTTAGGACCACAGAACAAACCAGAAAGAGAAAAGGACTATTACAGGTTAATGTAAATAATGGAAAGTGAGCAAATAAGTGATGAATGAAATTAAGCAAAGAAAGCTAATATAGGAACACATAGAGAGATCTAAGCTTAGTTTTTTGTAACCTGGTGCAGTCTGAGACTAGTATGAAAATACTTTTTGGGGACAAAATTTCCTTGGAAATGTTCTGATTTCCCATGAACCTTATTTCCCCCTTTTCATACCAGGCAAATGCTGAGACTATACCTTAATTAAAGCCACGGTCAATTCCTTCCTACTCCTAGCCGTTTCCTGTCTCATCGTCACCATAAGACCTATCTGCGTCTGTGCGACTTATAGTAAATTAGCAAACCTTATATCAACATTCAAAATTATTCCTGAATTATGCTACTTAATATGTAATGGTAAAACTTTAAAACAGATATACTGTACAGGGTTTCTACTGTGAAACATGTACCTTGCTGTACTTACTTGTCACCCTCCAACAGAGCCATCTTCGCTGCAGCCTTGTCAAACTGGTCGGGTCTTTTCCTGTTCCTCTGTATCTCAGCCATGACAACAGCCCTCTTGATCTGCAGCAGCTGTTTGCTACTTGGCTCTGGTGAAATCACATCCGTGAGGAAAACATCGGCTGTGGCAAACTTGTCCAGAGAAGAGTCTGTCTCCGAAACACGTACTGTGTTCGGGGTAGGCATGGGCAGATTGTCCAGGAAGTCCAGGACCATGCCGATCTTACGGTCCGACAAGTTCAACTTCAGACTGGCTATAGAAACATTGAGCTTGTGCCTGAAACACATATGTAAAAAGTTTAATTTATTGTCTTTAACCATACAGTAGAACCTCGATAATTTAAAATTGGTTAATTCAAAATCCAGCATAATTCGAAGAAGGTCTTGTTCTCGGAAACATGGGGTACGGTTTTGCATGTTATTTCAATTGTTTAATTTGAAATACGGATAATTTGTAATTCGAAGAACCCTGTCAGTCCCATTACCGAAATTCAGACGTTTAATTCAAAACTGCCTTTACATTAAAAAAAAAAAAAAAAAAAAAAAAAAAAGTATTTCATTCACAAAGTAACGTTAATTCAAAATTTATCCAGGTCATGATAGAACGCATCTTCCAGAACGTGCAGGGTAGCTTTCGCACCTTCACCTAGGTTCGAGTGAAATCGTACTTCTTTTGTATTCAGTGTTTTAAGGAATGCCACAATATCATGTAGCAGGCAGTGTGCGGAGAAGCAGAATCTGTGAACACAGGCAATGCCGACAGTTGGCGAAAAAGCATGGCTCATATAATCAATTCATATGCACCGAACAATATTGTCAATGTCGATGAAACTGCATTTTTTTAAAATGCCAATCCCAAAACGACTTACTGCATGGTTTTAAAGGAGAAAAGTGCCAGCCGGGAAATCGTACAATGGTTGGGGTCATTGTACAGTGTGCAATGCACACGGAAGCGAGAGACTTTATCCCCTTGTCATAGGAAAGTTCGATAAGCCACGATGTTTTAAGGGCATAAGGTACTTTCCGTGCAAGTACAGGCATATAAAATGCATACAGTACAGTAATCCAATGAATAAAGCACTTGAACATGAGAGCGAGCGCATAGATTTCTCCTCATCTTTGAAACATGCTTTGTTTTTCTTTCATTGCGTGATGTTATGTTCGTCAGTGAGTTATCCTAGAGCATTATTTGAATACTTTAATGCACCTTGTTGGATAAATTTTGGAGATAGTTTTTCCATGACATTTTAAAGGTTTAAACTGTGAATCAAGGTTAATTGCATGCAGTAATAGGTCTTAGAATATTTTGCGATGCGGCAAGGGTTGGCAGTTCTGAATTACAAGTTGACGGTTAATTCAAAATCACGTAATTCGCAGTCCGATTTTTGTGTCCCAACAACTTTGAATTAACAAGGTTATACTGTATATATTTGTGCATTGTAAGAATACCCCACAAAACCTGCCAGAACACTTGTGAAATTATTTGTGGAATATACTTAGTCATGTCATAAGTTCTGTCCCTAGTTTACAGATATCAACAGATATTATTATGATTTGTTAGTATGGCACCCTTGCTGTGTATATGCAACAAAATAACATTACAATCCAAGCTGCTGGAAAGGAAACATTTGAAATTAAGTCAATGCACAATCAACATCGAGCGGGGAGTGAAAGAGAACTGTATCAATGCGGCTGCTTTATGTAAAAGTAACAAGATTCCAGTGGGAATTTTTGACTAGTAGGAACTCTGCAAATAACAACAAATTTGGGTATTGAACCATTAAATGATACAATAAGATATTCTGGAGCAGGTTTTCATGCCAATGTCAAATGAAGAGCTTTGATATTCTTCCAGGATATTAGGCTATATTGGTATGTTAAGCATGTTGACATTTCAACCACTCTACAGTAGGCCTTATGAAGATGAAATCACACAAGTTGGAGGTCGTTCGTAATTTTATAACAGGTAGGAGGCTAGCTGATGCTATCAGCATTGTCTTGTCCCTGAGCTGGTGTTTCTAGGAACTGGTTGAAGAAAGAGTTATCATGTTCTTTCTTTTTAAAAAAAGCTATAGGAGAGCATGCTCTCTATTTTCTTGATCACGAAATGAATTTTGAGGAAACTATGGTAAACATGAGCATGATGCTGGCAAGTGGTAGGTGGAAATGAGGTTTTCTCAAATTTTATTTCGTTATTATATATACCAGCTGGCCCACGCATGCCATGTCCTGTATGCATTAAGGATGAGCGGGATATCTAGTAACTGATTTTCACAGAGGTATTACTGCCTGCAAGTTAGTTATGTCAAAATATTAAGAGATAACAACCAGATGGCTGCTTGCTGCAAGTTCTTCAGTGCTACCTGTCAGATGGGCTCCCCCACCTTAGTAAGCCTCGTTTTTGAACACACAGTAGTCAGCTGGTATTTGGTTCAGAAGTACTACAGTTGCTGTCAACCTGTCGACAATGGCTGGTGTGTTCAGCAACGACAAATACACATATAATTTTAATCTATGGAGAATCTGGTTAGAATTGAGCTGAAGCTTGCAGATAGTATGCATAGGAGTTTCCAAAGAACCACCTACCTTCTACTGACATATTTTGCCGAACAGAGTTGTGGTTAAGAGCTAATGGATCGTTTAAGGCACACACAAACAAATTTTCGTAGGGTGAAATGTCTGTATGTATATAAATTAATGAGTCATTACACTTTATTTTCTGTATCTTTGGCGTATTTACAAATGCACCCTGTTACGGAATGTGTGTAGTACAGGATCTTTCACTGAAAGGGGGGCCGGCGCAGTGCAGCAGGTAGATGGGCGAGCTGGTCAGACGAGCACATGGCAACTCGCTGAGCTTGGGGTCGCGAGACATAATAATACATAATCAAAGTAAAATAATTTCTCACCTTGTCACAGAATATGTTGAAAAAGTCTTCCACCTGCATCTACACATTTCTAGCTTCATCTCAGGAAATTTTCATTCATACGCATTAGTTCATCTACCGAGATAGCCTCAATTTCTTTGGTGGTATTTTGTTTGAGGTATTTTTATATAGATTTTATACGGTGAGAAACAGGACTTCGAATTTATGACATGCTAAGCGGGAAAACATGTTAATGAGGAATGCACTAACAAGATTTCGCTGTATGTATTTGCTTTTAAGCAAATTAATTATTTGTAGGAACATGTTTCATTCTTTAGGAACATCTTCAGCTATGTAACATTGCATAAGTGAACTTACAGAGAATTTTCTTCTCAAAAAACATCTTAAAAAATTACCTTGTTATGCTTAAAAATGATAAAAATATTCACTTAAACAGATGTTAACATTTTTTAAGTGAATAGAAGTTGTTTTAAATTAGGTTACAATGTAAGTGGATCCATCTTCCCTTCCCTTCCCTTCCCTTCCCATTTCATCGCCCCACTCAACCCTCCACACACATTTTAATTATTTTTGTCTTTCTAAAATCAATATCATTTTAAGCATAGCAAGGTACTTTTTAAAGATTTTTTTGAGAAGAAGAAAATTCTCTGTAATTTCACCTATGCAGTGTAATGTAGCTGAAGATGTTCCTAAGGAATGAAACACGTCCTACAAATAAATAATTTGCTTAAACCAAATATGTTGTGTGTGTCCTCCGCATCGCAAGCTCTGCGCCTACAAGCTCTGCAACCCACCGCAGCACCGAAGTATCTAGCACTACGAGGTATCTTCACTGCACCTGGCACGCTCACTGATGACGTCAGCCAGCGATATATAAGGAGCTTCGTTCTGAGCCTCTCCAGGACTACCCCAATGTTCGACCACCAGACCACACCGCAAGTCAGACACGGAGGCATTCCTCTTAAAAACGTGTTTTGAACAGGCGGACAAATTGCTGGCCGTGAGGTGTCATCTCTGAACACTGCCTCATTATCCTGATCCCCGTAGCCACGTCGAGCCCCGAGTGTAGCATTCTGCTACTCCCTTTAGTCCTTACCAGTGCTCCGACGTCCACCTTAGCATTCTGCTATTTGAATAAATTAATGCAAGTTCCTTGCAAGTATAAACCTAGTATCAGCATTCTGCCTCTGTCTACAAGTTACGCTTGTAATTTCACAGAAGATAGTTTTCGACTATCAGGACAATTTATTAGTGAAACAGACTATCTCCTCAAGATAGAACTAAGTGTATATAGAACTCTCGTATTGTATAATTGTACATATGCAACAGACATTCAATTCAAGATTTAATTTCAACATTAACTGCGTGCATTCAAACAAGTTTCAAGAAGAATTCAGTTTTATTTCTTATATATATATATATTGTATCAAATCAATGAAACAATAAACTTTATGTTGTGTCACTGTATACCAAGTTCCTTGTATACAACAAAATACATAGTATCAAACAGATGGAAATTTACGTTTCTTGATTTAACACTGAAGAGATACGTGAAAGGTAGACATTGACAAATTCTCTTCACGGAAAAAAAAAAAAAAAAAAAAAAAATCACAGCAGAAGAAAGACTGAACTATCAGAATGGTCAAGTGTATGCTTGCAACTCTGCGAATTTTCTGCCAATGTTTGAAAAGTGGAAAGAGGTCACCTCCTGACTAATTTGCTTTCACATTTTGCTGTCACAGAGTTTTTAATTATTTTTTTATGAAAGAAAAAAGGGAATGCACAGTTAAACACTGACTAAAGCTGGATTTGATCCAACATCTGTTCATCAGGCTGTGAAGAACAACAAAATGAAGTCCTTTAGAAAGAGGAGTATATTTTTGAAAGTTCAGTAACTTTATGATGCAAAATATTGAGGTTATTGAAGTGAAAGAAGAAGAGTTCTGTGACTTTGAAGTATGGAAGTATCTCCTTTCTGTTCTCCACTCAGCTCACACTAGTCTGTCATCATCATCATCATCATCATCATCAATTTTCCACTCCAGTTGCCCGGGTGTGGTTTACAAGCTTTCTCTATTTCTGTTTGTTCATGTACCACTCTTCTCTCAGGACGACATCCCAGCTGACTCCTCTTGTTCCTATGTCCTCTTTCACTTGGTCCAGCCATCTCTTCCTAGGTCTTCCTACCGGTCGTTTTCCGGCCACGACTGTGTGTAGCCATTGTTTTGCTGTCCTTCCATCGACCATTCGTTTGACATGGCCAAACCATTTCAAACGGGCCCTTGTCACTTTTTCATTCAGGGATGGGTACACACCAGCTTCCTCCCTTATTCTTTTATTCCTTACCCTGTCCCTTTTTGTCTTCTGTACCATAGTTAGTAGGAACTTCATTTCTGCGGCTTGTACACTAGTCTGTAATTAGATAAATTCTTTTATGTGTATCCTCTGTTTACTTTATGGATATTCTACATGTCTTTGCCATCCCACTACTTTAAATTCTGAGAACCACTAACTCATTCTGCTCGTGTCTTACCTGGGAAGCTGTCTGTATTCGGGCTTGACGCTGTTTGAGAACACCACCTGACAGCGGATCTTGGGCACCAGATGATAATCACTGTCTTGTTGTCTCCGCGCCTCCCGCCACTCCTCACCTGACAAAATAATTGGAAAATATAAAACATCAGTCCAGTTGGAAAGTTAGACTGACTGATCACAAGGGTATGACACCAGGTCAGCAAATACTAAGATACAAGATACTGTTGTCCCAAGGAAAGAAAATCCATGAAAGGAAAGCGACTCCTATGCAGTCCAAGCAATAATCTCCTTCATAGGACCAATGTTGGTGATCCAATTGGTTATGAACACACCGTGGGCTTCAGCAGTTGCCACCATAGCATGCTTGCTATGGTGCAGTCCTGTCAGCTCAGAGGTCTGCGTTCAAATCCCTCCTCTGAAGAAGCTTTCTCTTTGATTGGTGCTCTCGATTTATGTCGCACCGACACAGACAGGTCTCATGGCGACGATGGGACAAAAAAGGGCTAGGAGTGGGAAAGAAGCGTTCGTGGCCTTAATTTAGGTACTGCCCCAGCATTTGCCTGGCGTGAACATGGGAAACCATGGAAAACCATCTTCAGGGCTGCCGACAGTGGGGTTCGAATCTACCATCTCCCAGATGCGAGCTCACAGCTGCACATCCCTAACCACACGGCCAACTCACCCGGTTCGAGCCAGTCTTAAGCCATGTGAAGATTAAGCAACACCGCCTCACAAAGCCCATTTGAATTTGCCCCTGAAGGGATCTAATTAGCGAATTTCAACAGTTAATAAAATGACAATGGTGCGAGATATCAATTTTTTTCCAAATTATTTATCAGTATGATCAACCCTCTAATGCTCATAAACACTTTCATGGCCTGCACTTGTAGACATGACATGGGCTTATGCCGTGTCAAGAAAACAAGGTGAAACTCTATGTTTCACAGAAAACTTTGCTCTGTGTCTTCGGAAGAAAATCTCGACTGTTCACGAGGAAGTCTTCTACTTACTTACTGGTCCCCGTTACAGTACATGGCCTCCTTAATCACCTGCCTCTATTCGTCTCGGTCCACAGCTTTCCTTCCCATCACTTAACGCCCATCTTTCTAAGGTCTGGGGCTTTGTTGTTCTTTAATGCTTTAATTGCTATCCTGACCTCTTCTAAATCTGGCTACTCTATTAACTCTTCATTCGATTCTCTTTCTTCCCCATCATCACTGATGTTTTCCTCTTCTCTATTGTGATTGCAGTAAAGCTGATCACGCTTTGCTTTACAGACTTTTGTATGAGGAATCCTGTGCTATTACTGCCTTCTTCTCCTCCAATCTACCCAGTTCATAGCTGTCTCTGTGGATCAGTGGTAGAGTGTCGGCCTCCGAATCCCAGATAGCGGGTTCAAACCTGGCAGAGGTAGTCGGATATTTGAAGGGTGGAAAAAAGTCTATTCGACACTCCATGTCCTACGATGTTGGGATGTAAAAGATCTCTGGTAACACATTTGGTGTTTACCCGATAAAATTAATTAATTAAATCTCAGCCATAGACGCCCAAGAGAGTTTCGGTTTACTCGATCTGCCATCTAGTAGGCCTAGCGTAAAACGGAATGTCATAATTGACGAGCAGACAGCCAGATGACATCAACTTAAAATGTCTGCACACGGTAGCTGAAGCATATGATGATGATGATGATGATGATGATTATTATTATTATTATTATTATTATTATTATTATTATTATTATTATTATTATTATTCAGTTCATTCCTATATTCCATGTTGTTACTATGATATAATTTTTCCTTCTCTTAAGCTGTCTTTCTCGCTGGGTTGTCACCAATTTATCTGCTTTTCTTGTAGTACGTCTTAAGGTATCCGTAACATTTGTCTTTTTACGATGTAGAGGAGTTAACCTTACGCATAACCCCCAACTTGGAGGACCAGGATATCACTCTTAGTCCGGATCATCACCTCAGACATGTCCGGCTTGGGTGGCCCTACAGAGAGAGAGAGATTGTATGTGTGTGCTCTAATGAACACCCTAGACTTATTTGTGGGGAATGTTAGAGCACAAAGCATACAAGAAAAATCCATGTACGCTTGAAGCCGTGGAGAATTAAATCATATGACTGATATGTGAAATTTTAGAGGCGGAAATACGAGTGTTTCATTATTCTTTACGTTGATGCAATGTTATAGTTCTGAGCTCAGTTTCTTCTTCACCACGCATCACAACATATGCCGCGAACTTCTTAAGAACCTTGGTTCATAACATGGTTTCCCCCTCACACGTTATGTTACAACATTAAACATTAGACTACAGGCAACAGCCTGATGTAACACTGATTTCAAAGCTCTCAGAGGAACATCTTATGCAAATTGAATATTGTACTTTTGGTTAAAAAGCAATAAACCTTTTTATTCAATGAATATACAGTAAAACCTCGTTAATTCAAAGTCGTTGGGACGCAAAAATTGGACTTCAAATTACGTGATTTCAAATTAACCGCCAACATGTACTTTGGAAATGCCAACCCTTGTGGTGTCTCAATATATTCTAAGACCGTTACTGCATGCAATTAACCTTGATTCACAATTTAAAGCTCTCAAATGCCATGTAAAAAAACTATTTCCAAAATGTATCCAACAAGGTGCATTTACAGTATTCAAATAATGTACTTGGATAACTCACTGGCAAACATAACCTCACACAATGAAATCAAAAGAAAGAAAACATGAGGAGAAATCTATACTGGCTCCCCTGTGCAAGTGTTTTATTCATTGGATTATTGTCCGACTCGTTGGCTGAATGGTCAGCGTACTGGCCTTCGGTTCAGAGGGTCCCGGGTTCGATTCCCGGCCAGGTCGGGGATTTTAACCTTCATTGGTTAATTCCAATGGCCCGGGGGCTGGGTGTTTGTGCTGTCCGCAACATCCCTGCAACTCACACACCACACATAACACTATCCTCCACCACAACAACACGCAGTTACCTACAGATGGCAGATGCCGCCCACCCTCATCGGAGGGTCTGCCTTACAAGGGCTGCACTCGGCTAGAAATAGCCACACGAAATTAAAATTGGATTATTGTACTGTATGTATTTTAGATGCCTTGTGCTTGCACGGAAAGAACCCAATGCCCTTAAAACATCGCGGCTTATCAAACTTTCCTATGACGAGAGGAGAAGGTCTCTCACTTCCATCCACTTCCGTCCACATTACAACAACACTTTACAGTGACTATACTTGTACAATTTCCTGCCATGACACTTCTAAGGCCCATTAATGATTGCAATCACCTTGATTCTCAGTTTAAACTTCAAATGCTATGGAAAACACTATTTCAGAAATTTATCCAACGAGGTGCATTTACATTAGTCAAATAAATGCACTTGTATAAAACAATGGCAAACATAACCTCACGCAACGAAAGGAAGAAAAACACGATTCAAAGACGAGGAAAAATTATACTGGCTCCACTGTGCAAATGCTTTATCTTTCTGATTACTGTACTCTCTGCATTTTTAGATGCCTTGTACTCGCATGGAAAGTGCCCGACGCCCTTAAGACATGGCTTTTCGAACTTTCCTATGACAGGGGAAGGAAGTCTCTCGCTTCCGTGTGCACTGTACACCAACACAGTACATTTCCTGGCTGGCAATTATCTCCTTTAAAACCGTAAGTCTGTTTGGCCTCAGCATTAAAAAATATAAAACAAACAAACAATGCAGTTTCATCAGCATTGACAATATTGTTTGGTGCGTACGAATTAATTATAGGCTATAAGCCACGTATTTTGCCAACTGTCAACATCGCCAGTGTTCGCGGATTCTACCTCTCTGCACACTGCCTGTTAGGCCTACGTGATATTGTGGCATTCCTTAAAACGCTGAATACAAAATAATTACGATTCTGCTCGAACATAGCAGATATGAACCACACTGTAGACACGCCGAAGTAGGTGAAAGCAAATACAGTAGAGACTGTAGTTGGTGACAGTGCACAAAGTTACCCCTGCACGTTCTGGAAGACGTGTTCTTTCATGACACGGAGAAATTTTGAATTTAAGTTACTCTGTAAAATACTACTTTTTTCAAAATGTAAAGGCAGTTTCAAATTAAAAGTCTGAATTTCGGTAACGGGACCGACATTGTTCTTCGAATTACGAATTATCCGTATTTTGAATTAAAGAATTTAAATAACATGCAAAACCGTACCTCATGATTCCGGGAACGAGAGCTGCTCCGAATTAGGTGAGATTTTGAATTAACCGAATTATCGAGGTTCAACTGTATTCAATATACTTCTAGTTCAAAAGTTATATTATTTAATCGAAGTCGAACCCTAGACAACCAAGTTCAAATTAAGTTTTAAAGTGTTATATGTGCTGTTACAAACTATGATGGTTAAGTTCTTAATTTGTGATTGTATAATCAAATTGCTATTTTAATTCACTTTCCATTTCATGTATTATTCCGATAATGACTGTCAAGTTCTGAACTTGTGACTGAAACACAATTTACTATTTCATTATATTCCCCATTTTAATCACATTTAAGCATAATATTTTAATCTTTTGTGTATTATATAGGTATTTATGTACCCATCGCTGTTTTCATGTTTTGGCTGAAGATGACGCACAACAGCATTGAAACTAGTCCCAAGTAAAATGTTGTAAATTAACCATTATAACATTCGTTTTGTATTGAAAAGGTGGACCCTCTAAGTTACCTCTCTTACATACAAGCTAATGGAATTGAATAGGTGGACCCTTTCCTACCCTTTGATAGTAATTTAGGCCCAGCATAGTTATGTTATGTTATAGCTATGCTATAGCTTACCGGGGAGTCTAGTAATGGGCAATCTGTTGCCCGCATCCCCTAAATAGTGCGGTAAACTTCTGCTGTCTCTCCATCTAGATAACCTCTCCTTTCTTCCCATTTCCTTATATCACCAATCTCCCTCCTCCCTCTGCCTCACAAGAGCGTCTACTTGTCATCCAAGGTTGTCACTATTTACCTACACTGAGAAAATTTTGGACCCATGTTTATTTTATGTGTAATCTATCCAGTAGTGCTTCCATGGTAAGCTATTGCTCGCCATCTGTTTTCTATGCAATTCACCAAGAAATTAACATTAACAAACAGTCACCTGAGTCACAGAACAGGAGTTGCATCTCGGAGAACTCTAGGTGTAACCTGTCGTACAATCTCTCTTCCAGCTCCATCTGTGTCGCATCTTCTAGACCAGCAGTCCCCTGCTGAAGATCACTTCTCACGATCACGCGACCCAGGTCGCACACCAATATGCTGCCACCTCTGCAGAGGAAGAAAAATTATTTCAGTGGAAGCCATTTATTTTCAACTTCGATTCAGATTTTATGCATTATCTTAAAGCTCTGTTCAACACTGTACAAACGCACTGCAGTTATCTGTGACCTGGATCCTACGACATCCTGTAAATATCAATGTGTTTTATGTCATATAATCCATATCAACAATATTGCAAATATATTTAAAGGCAGATTTCATATTGATTAATGTTAAGATCCTTTGATTTATTTACTGTGAACTGATGATGATTCCAAGGGAATCAAAACCGGTTTTCACTCAATAAATATTATGTATTATATATTGTGTTGAACGGTGGAACATTCCTCAATTAATTCCTATTATAAACTCTACAATAAATGACGTCATCTTGTGGGCTCTGGCTTCAGGAGAAGTTCCTTCTATACAAGAGCCTACTGACTGCTGCCATTCAGGCGGTAAATGGCCAGGCGGAATGACGCTTGTGCCGTAGAAGAGGGGTAGATCTCTCCTGTGGGATTTTACCTGTGCTGACACATTTGCCCAGTCCAATCTTCCTCTTTCCTCAATCAGTGCTGGAGGTGCAGTCGCAAATAGGGAAAATACTAAAAGAAGAAAATACAGTGATTTGCTGCACAAATTCTTCTTTGTACCCATACTCACTGAATCCAGTGGTACCTGAGGCAATGATGGCCTCAATTTTATCAAAAGGTTGGCCAACGTATTGCTCAGATTTCCACCAATATCTGATCGACTACTTTTCTTATTCAGCACATTAGCATAGCTCTACAGTGTAGGAATGTCACATTCATTCTTGGGACACTACCAACTGGTAAAGAGCTGGATGATTTTTTTTCTCCTTTAAGACATGACTTTATATTTTATAGAAATAAAAATTTTTCTTGTGAATAATAAATTTATATATACACTGTACTATATAAGCACCAAAGATGGAGATCATGATCGAATGCCTAATACAGAAATATATAAAAACATTTCCAAAATCACAGACACAATGCGCATGTGAAAAACCCAATCCATGGAACACTTAGAAAGAATGGATTCAAACAGACCGACTCACAAAATCCACACATTTTTAAAGAACAAGCCTACCTGTCCGACTTGGTACAAACAGACAGAGAAAAAGATCTGAAGGAACTAGGATCATCAAATCTATATGACCAAAATGAAATCAGAAAGATCACTCACACAGGGGTTTCGAGGAAGATGAGAGGAAGGCTCACCAACATACATAGTCAATGCATTAAAAACACACTCACTCGTTGCATACAGAAGAAAACTGGACTAAAAGAAAGGCTAAAAAAATGTTGATTCTGCATAATTCCAAGTTACCCATTTGCGATAAAGAAGAAGAAGGAGGAAGACGCGGAGGAGGTGGTGGTTATTTATTTTACATCCCACTAAGTACTTTTACCATTTTTGGAGACGCCGAAGTACCAGAATTTTGTCACTCGGGAGTTCTTTAATGTGCCAGTAAACCTACAGACATGAAGCTGATGTACTTGAACATCTTCAAAAACCCCCAGACTGAGTCAGGATCGGACCTGCCAAGATGGGCTCAAAAGACTGGCACACCACTCTCTGACTACTCAGCCCAGCAAAGAAGAAGAAGAAGAAGAAGAAGAAGAAGAAGAAGAAGAAGAAGAAATAACTGCTATGCGTTTCTTCCGTTCTCATTAGTCGACCTAGGACATTTGACTTGATAGAATCCGATGATGTTCTGAAAATTGGTTCAGTGTTTCCTGTGATTAGCAATGGTGGTAGCAGTAGTGGTCTCTTAGTGCCATGAGTGTCTCGAGGACGCATTTGACTCTGCCGGTGAAGGCCTTCCTTCTGATGCACTCAAGGGCCTGCACGTCTTGGGTGTGAGACAATAAGGTCTAGTCTACTCCTGTTGAATAATGCCAAAGGGCTTGCTCAACGCTGGCTAAACAAGACGATTCACCATCAACTGCTGAGAGGTTTGGAAGTGAATCCAGGCTTTAGGCATGCAATCTAGTGATCAGAAATTGTATACCAATGATGGAGGTGATTAGTGTACGAAGAGACTGTCCTTGTCTCCAATTTCTGTCGCTCCCTCTACCCTATTAGGTGTTCCTTTTCATGTTTCACCGAGCAAGTGGCCATGCGTTGAGCTTGCATTGGGAGATAGTGGCTTTGGACTCCAACTGTTGGCAGCCTCCAAGGATGGTTTTCTGTGGTTTCCCATTTTCACACCAGGAAAATGCTGGGCCTGTACCTTAATTAAGGCCACGGTTGGTTCTTTCCCATTCCTAGCCTATCTCATCGCCGCCATAAGACCTATCCATGTCGGTGCGATGTACGGCACATTGTAAAAAAAAATTCATTATCATAATTTTCCAACTCCATTTTCCTGAAAACTTTGGTCTAAACTTGAACTTAAAGAAGATCAAATACATGATTGTGAGCAAGAGTCCTGTCGTAGATCCCTGTCTGTGGGTTAAGGGAGCTCCGATACAGAGGGTTCATGTACCTAGACAGTGTCGTCAATGAGCACTGGGACCAACGTACAACACTGACAAGGCCACTTACAAGTCTCCGTCAAGTACTCCGTAACAGAGAACAACCATTACAGCTTCGGACTAGGATAGCACAGTGCTATGTGTTCTCCACTGTGGTGTATGGAGTAGAGTCCTGGACTCTGATGATAGCCACAGTGAGAAGTGTTTGAAATGTGGATCTACGATCGCATTCTTCATATCAGCTGGGTAGACAGAATATGCAATGAAGAAGGTGTTGATCAACATGTGTAAAGGAAAAGAAGTGTGTAGGGCTGTTAAGATCAAGAAACTCTCTTACTTTGGCACCTGGAAACTTTACATCCTCCTCCAAATAATTATACAAGGGAAGATCGAGGAGAAGAGAGGTCCTGGGAGAACCTGCACGTCTTGCCTGGACAATCTGCGACAGTGGTTTGGTCAAACAACTATTTTGTTATTCTATGCAACCATCAACAAAACTAAAATAGCCAGAATGATTGCTAATATGATACGGCACTAGAAGAAGTTTCCCAGATGTGGTGAATGTTTCTATATATGAACTTAATATAAATAAAAAGTAATTCAACTTAAAATTAATATAACGATGGTTGTCATATTAGAAACTAAAGAAAAGAGACAAACTTACTTTTGCATGGAACCGAGTTCTGGAATGACGAAGAATGGACCTTTCAAGTCCATATTGATGTTGATTGTTTTGTGCCGAGCGATAGCATATTCCACCAGGCCTTTACCAACTTCAACAGCATCGACCAAATTTTTCTTTGAAACTTCCAGCACATCTTGAATGGCCATGGATCGTGTTTGAAAGAAATTTATAATTTCTGATACAGCATGCTTGTAAAAGGAACAGAGACAAGAATTACTTAATAGACTTGTATACTCTAGCAGAAATGTCACTCAATGCTAATTACATTTTATTACATTGTATGAGCAAACCTACCTCGTGATATACAATTTCAACTGGCTCCAAATTAACTGACAAACCAAAATCTGCTTCTACATTTGAAGGATTCTTTTCAAAATCAATGGAAAGAAAATTTGAGCACGTACTTCCTGAAAAAAAGATACATAAAATAACAAGTTTGAATATTTTTAAAGTAGAACACTTTCCACAGTAACAAGTGAAATAAGAACAATGAAAGGGAGTTCACAACTCAAAGGGGAGTAATGTGATATGTGAAGATTTCCTTGTTGATACTGTCGTTTAAATAAGTAGGCTGAGTTTTGGAGTGTTTGCCAAATGAGCAGGGATAAATGTACAGTGCTTGCTTGTCCAACCCTTGTCCCGTTTCTCAATGGAGTTGGGTATGAGGCGAGATGAATCTGTCGCGGCGGGTTTTTGTGACCGGATGCCCTTCCTGACATCAACTTCACCACGGGAGTTAATGAGATGAAAGGAATGATGTGATGTACGATATTAAGAAGGGAGAGGGTGAAACCCGGTGCCGGCACATAGCCTACTCCTGTTGAATAGCACCAAGGGGTCTGCTCAAGGCTTAACGTCTCCATCCAATGGACGAATCACCATCAACAGTGTCACATGCCCTGACTCCATATGAGCACTGCAGAGAAGTTTGGAATTTAATCCAGTATTTTGGCACACAATCTAGTGATTAGAAATTGTACACCACCATCTCCCCTACCCTGCCAGCCAACGTTCTGATGGTGAATTTTTTTTCAACCAACGAGACTTGAACTGGTTAACTATGGTGTCAAACCATTTAGATTTCAACGCCTTAATGATCATGGCCACCAGGTGGGTGATAAATATACAGTATATCCTGTGAATAATCACAGGAAATTTTTTCAAAATTTGACAGTGAAACTTTGGGGTGCAGGTATTATTTGCAGCAAGGTTGGTACAGTGCTCCCAGCTTACAGAAATCTGGAAGGTGGTATTTTTCCACCCACTCTGTTCATTCTACAAGTGAGAAGTGTGCTGCGTACCGATTGCGTCATTTGCATGTTGGTAGTTTAATTAGTAGCAAGGTTTATGAATGGCTCGTTTTCTTGTTATACGACAATTACAGCTAAAGTAAGTAACCATGGAATGCCATCGTCAAGGCTGCCAACAATGGGGTTTGAACCTACTATCTCCTGAATGCAAACTGATAGCTACATGACACAAACCCTGCGGCCACTTGCTTGGTTGCATATAACTTACTTTGTACTTTACTATCTCATATTTCTTTTACAACTCTGGTAAAATTCATGGCTCTCCACTAAACGCAAAGGAAAACACACCAAAAACAGACACACATTCTCTTACCTGTATGTATGTTGTCCGCAGTTGCCATGGGTACGAGGTCGTTCTCCAGGCTCGCACCTTCTATAACGAAGCTCTCGGTTCTGGCCGACACCTTGAAGGCTTGTGCCGATGGTCTGGTTTCTATACTTGCGAGGAACTGAGTAAGCGTGACAACGAGGATCTCCCTTCTCCTATTTAGAAGACTTAATGAACAGTTGGCCAGTGTGAAATTAAACTTGTGCTCTGAAATCAGAAACCAATCCCCTCTTTAACACCAATGTCAGCTTTCACACGAAATGCTCATTCCATAAACAGTACTAATTTACTTTGTTTCAGTATTGGAAAGGAACAAGAAAAAGAACACATAATAGTACAAACACAATAACAGGACTGGGGGGAAAGGGAGACCAAAGAAAGAGGAGACAAAGACAAACTAAAACAAGTACAGTAGAACCCCTACTTAACGTTTTTACAGGGACCTGATTTTTTTAACCTTAAATGGGGGTTTACCTTAAATCGAGGTTTCAGTATAAAGCACACCTTTTCCAAAGATCTTTGCCTGCATTAACATAAATTGTACCATCATACATTATTTACATAGTGACAGCAATAAAACAAGGAGATATCTACCCTACACACTGTACTGTAGTTACGGTTTGTGCTTCATTTTGAAAGATTTTGGTTGGTGAATGTGAAACCGCTTCGGTTTAAGGTTGTTCTATAACGTTACACATGATTTTCCAAAAAAGTCAGGAATGCTATCAAATTTAAAAAAAATCACTAAAACTGATATGAAACAGCAATTGGTTTGTTTAAACATTTTTGCAGATGTTTTCCAAACAGCGGCTTACTCATTAGCTCGTATTTTGTAATTCCAATAGTCTGAACACACATATTCAGTTTTATTCTTAAAAATTGTAATAGCATCACTCCAGAGGCTTGTGGCAAACATTTCCATTTTCTTACGTCAAACGACGTCACCTAACCTAGGTTTACTGTGCACATATTATGAAAACGAATTTCAAGTTCCCTGTAGAATAATGATAACTTTTTCACTATAAATTTACACGGGAACACCCTTTCTGAAATTTAACAAGGCGCGAAAATGCATAACCTAACATCTGAAATTAGTTATGCACACCGCTGTATCTTGAGAAGGAGAATTATCACATTCATATTTTATTTCAGTACATAGCATTAAAATTAAGCAATTGTTTACTTCAGCCTTTATTTCTAAGGAGTAAACAACTGCTGGCATTGCACTTATTGCGAAAATATATTATTTTAATGTTTGTTTACATGAGTCGGAGTTATGAGGACACCTCAGGCTCGCTCAAGATCGACTCGCTCGCGCGTAACAAGAAATCGATACGGAAGATTATCAGTCGCATTCAAAATAAACGCTGGAGTAGGGCGTATGAATATTGGTAATGGATAAAAACTATCACACCCAAATTTGATCGTAATGACAGATGAATCAGTAAAAGGGTTCTCATCGTAACCGAAGGATACTGCACAGATTAATATAGGAATTTTTGGAAGTTATAATAAGATTGTTATCAAAACGGGGGCTCTCTTCTGCTACAGCGGCCATGGTCGGATGTGTATCAGAGTCTGACATCTCACTTTAGCCCTAAGTGCCTGCGTTCTAAATTCCCCTTCTGCCTTGAATCATCCTTAGCAAGCTTATGAAGTCTTTTTCATAGGTTCTTAATGCCCCATAACCAAAATGAATAGAAATATTTGAGAATTTTAACATTTCCTACGCTAAATCAGGTTTTGCCCTATTGTGAATTACGTTAAATCAAATATAAAATTGCACTGTTCTTATGGAAGAATTTTCAGGACTGGAAATTTCTTCTGTTAAATGCGGGTTTACGTTAAATCGAGGTCACGCAAAATGGGAGTTATACTGTAATCCTATGCTATGTTGCCTCCGGCAACAACCTGGAATTTTCATGACAACTGTTCATGAAGTGAAGGATATAATTGAGTTGTTTATTAAAATGTAAGTGAATTTAATCAAATAGTTGGTCAGCAGCCTTGATTTAACCCCAGCCAAGCGTCAAACATCTTCAGACGCGAGTTTTAGATGTGTTTATCCGGAATTTGAATTACGCGCTTTTGCGACCGTATGTTTCCTCTTAGAGTTGAAATATTAGCTGAACTTGCCAGTTCAATATTTATAGCAGTAATTAATAGTGAATTATGAAGTAGGGTACAGGCTGTAATAGTGGTGAAGGGCAGACTTACATTACACTGACAGCAGCTTCAGTTAAGCCAGTACCTACAGGTGTCTGAGCATTAATGGTGAAGCAGTAGTTTATGCATGCTATGAGCACAGGCTTTTAGTTAATCGGATGTTAATGACAAGTGGTTCAATGAATTTTACCAAAATGTTCAGTATGTTATTGAAATGGAAATGGCGTACGGCTTTTAGTGTCGGGAGTGTCCAAGGCCAAGTTCAGGTCGCCAGATGCAGGTCTTTTGATTTGACGCTCATAGGCGATCTGCGCGTCGTGATGAGGATGAAATGATGATGAAGACAACATTTACACCCAGCCCCCATGCCAGCGAAATTAACCATTTAAGGTTAAAATTCCTGACCCTGCCGGGAATCGAACCCGGGACCCCTGTGACCAAAGGCCAGCACGCTAACCATTTAGCCATGGACAGTGCATAAACACACAAACAGCATAATTTACTGGAATTATCTAAGGTCAATGAAGTGGAGGAAACTTCTGAGCTTCAAATGGAACAAGCGATATGGCTAAACCAAATATAGGATTAGCTAGTATCTGGATTTTTTGAGAAATAAGATCTCAATATAGGTTTTTGTACTATGCTCATTAATATATAAGTAATAATAATAACAACGTAAACATTTCCACCTTTTCAATACTACAATATATTCACAAAATTACAAATTACACGGTACTAGTTTCGACCCATCTAGGGGTCATCATCAGCCGTATTGGAGCAAAGATCATTTGTGGCGAAATCCTAAGAAAATGTTATTTTAAAGAATAACAAGTGAAATGAGATGTTATGGTAATAGTTAATAATACAAGGAATATACATACTAAGAGGTTTTTAACAAAGAATAAAGTATAAATGGGGTGTTGTAAAAATTATAATCATGGAAATCAGTAAGTTCTTGTATTGAAATGAAATATGGCTTAGGAAGAGGGCTTAAGGTGGGGCTGAAGGGTGCGGGAGAAAGTGTAACTGTCTTGGAAAGTGATAAATAGATTGAAGAGTATGTTGGGTTTCTCTGAGATTTCATTGAGATTGTGACTGGCATTAAAGTATTGGTCTAGGTGTATGTAGTAATTTTCCATTATGTTGAGTAAAGGGCCCATATTTCATTTCAATACAAGAACTTACTGATTTCCATGATTATAATTTTTACAACACCCCATTTATACTTTATTCTTTGTTAAAAACCTCTTAGTATGTATATTCCTTGTATTATTAACTATTACCATAACATCTCATTTCACTTGTTATTCTTTAAAATAACATTTTCTTAGGATTTCGCCACAAATGATCTTTGCTCCAATACGGCTGATGATGACCCCTAGATGGGTCGAAACTAGTACCATGTAATTTGTAATTTTGTGAATATATTGTAGTATTGAAAAGGTGGAAACGTTTACGTTGTTATTATTATTACTTATATATTATTCTCAGTTCAATACGGACCAAAAACATGAAATTCATAACCATCAACTATGCTCATTAACATACACAGTGCAAAAACTATATACATTTCCTGTGGTATACATTCATTTACCCTCAATCGGAACGGAAATAACATACCGTGTGACCGCATGGGTACCGTATTCTACTATCATCTTTATGAACTTGACAGTAAAAAAACAAGTGTAATTTTTCACACAGGACATAAGCAGTTCTTTGTAGCATTCTGAGACACATAATTTGCTGCAAACATTTTCCTTTGCCCTCTGTAATTATCCGTCTTCTCACACAAACCTAGCATCAATAACATTACATATTTTCCCGTATATTAAAAACATCAATGTGACAATCACTACTTTCACACTCAAATTCTATATTCTAGTCCATGTTTAACGAAACTAAACTTTCTGTCTCATCATTCGGTAAAACATTGTTAATTTTTGAATTCACAATAGCAAGAAAACGTTTAGCTGCCATGATGTCAACAACACAACTTGTTGGTTTTCAGATGCATTACATCATATGTAATCGATAAAAACTCAATAGATATACGCATCAAATGAAGGATCGATGACTTGTCTATCGATATATCTTACTTACTACATTTGTAATAGTTTAAGAAGTATTCGCTAGATAGAAGCACAAATCAGAAGCTGCTATGCGCATGCAATGTACGTCACTCCGCAACAGAGAGCGTTGGGGAGTCTGCGTGCAATGTACGTCATTCCGCGACAGAGAGCGTTGGGGAGCCTGCGTGCAATGTACGTCACTCCGCGACAGAGAGCGTTGGGGAGCCTGCGTGCAATGTATGCCACTCCGCAACAGAAAGCGTTGGGGAGTTTGCGTGCGGTGTACGGTACTCTACGTTGAGTGGTTAATTAACCCTTATGCTTTCAAGGTAACGATCCAAAACATGTGCTCATGAGAGTTCGGTGTCTTGTTTACGTCATTGTTGGCAGCAAACATGTGAGCATTTCTCTCTGTTTTTGTTGATGATACTGATTATATAGTGAAATTAAGCAGTATCATAGGCATAATATTTAGTTTACTTGCTAGATCATTATGTAAATAGTTTTCTTTTGTAATTATGTGCATATTGTTAGTGAAGAGTTAGATATAGTCGGATATAGTTCATTTAGGTTAGGCCTAGTCCTAGTTATTTATCGTGTGCGACATGGTGAAGAGAGTTCATTTAGGTGACGATGATATCACGGAATATGTTGACACTTATTCAAGTGATGATGGTTTTTTGTCCGAATGAGAAAGTGTAGATGACGATGATAATGCAGCACCTCCAGTAAGAAATGGCAGAATTTTTTTCAGTGATACATCAGTTTTCACAATTTAATCTATCCTTGGATCTAATGCACACAGAATACTGATATTTACCATGCTAGTGAACAATAATATAACCTTTCTACTAACATCAATCAAAAACTTGTACAGTGAACACCATTTCTCAGAACTACTTCAAAACTTTCAAAATTTGAAACTTGTAACTTTGTTTCCACATTTGTTACTTTTTTAAATTGAACCCTTCTGTTTTAGAGACATGGCTTACTTGCAATGATAATAAGTGACATATACTTTATAAGCTTACAAACTTTCATGTTGATATCTGACAGTTTTCACACATTCATCAGCTGAGAGCTTGAAAGTGAAAGGGTTAAGTTACAGTCCCAGCATTTGCCTGGTGTGAAAATGGGGAAACAATGGAAAACCATCTTCAGGGCTGCCGACAGTGGGGTTCGAAATTCCTATTACTGTACTGCATACATCCTGAGAAGCTAACCCAACTCTTACCCTGAGTTAGCGCTAATATCATGCTTTTGTTGGTACAATAGATTTGAATGGATTTTTTTACCTGTATATAATTTAGGTTTGTCTGGTCGAAGGGCTCCTTCAACATAACCGATGGTATCACAAAGTTTCTTCTTCTCTGGAGAGGCCAGCTGAGCCCAGAGGCCTCTGCCCTTCTCCTCCATCACTACGAGTTCTACGCTACGCTCCTGACTCCACACACCCCACCAATCGGGGTCATTCTCATGGACGATGATCCGGTCGGGCTCCTCGTGTTGAAGCTGGAGATGTCAACAAACAGATTTGATTAGTAATTAATGTTTAAGATTTATACAGACTTAATATAAGAAGAGAAAGGAATTATAAAAATACGGGAACAAAACCTTGAAATTTGGGGAGCTTCAAATTTGCCACTTGGGCGACTGCTCTAAATGCAGGTCAGTGGTGACTGATAGACAGTATATACATTCTTTTCCATACAGCAAATGACTGGCACTGTCACCTACACAACTGACCTACAAGGCATTAAATAAAGGACTCTGTCAGAAAGAACCTAAAGTTCCTGACACTTTAAGTGAGCATACACAGAAGCAATATCACTTGATGGATATCTCATTATCACGACTACACTGTACTCAAAATAAACTTTCGACATATTAGATCCTGTATAGAGGTGTTAAGTCCATTCATCCAATGTGTATCAACCATATGGCTGGTTTTCTCCTCCTGCAGTTCTCATGATAATGAGCCTTCTTTAACCTCCCTAGCATGTGCGGCTCAACGGTGCGCTATGACATTTGAAACGCCTGCTATCTGGATTTTGTAATAGTTATTTGCTTTATTGTAAGACGGCAGGAAGTGGTAACTTTTGGCTATACTTCGAGCTATCTATTATTTGCAAGGGACGTCGCATAACTTTGCAGTCATTTTTTAAAACTCTGCACACGTAACCATAGCAGGTCCTGGCATAGTTGGTGATACAAAATTAGCTAATTTACTTGTTAATAATGGCAGAGAAAGTAATTCAGAGTTTGAGAGTAATATAGAGAATGAGTTTGCTATAACTCCAGTGAAGATAGTGACGCTGATAAAGTAATTCATGATGGTACGCTGAGGAATGCGAACGCATGGGGTGACTACTACATAAAGTCATATTCCTGACGTGCAGCTGTCCAGGGATAATCAGTTAGCATATGTTTAAAATTTTTGCAACATATTATCATACGTTTTTTGATTTCCCTGTTTGGAAATTGTAGTGAAATTAATACGATAACGCACTCAGCATTGCGAGTAGGCAAGAAATAAAGTACACTGTGGGTGCAGCCTGGAATTTAACGCTTGAGGGGTTAATTGTCTGAAAGTGTGAATTCCCACTTCTTGCATATATATATATATATATACTCATTAGAGCCTGTTACTTGATATTGGGTCAGGGATGGCGTGAGATGAAATTATATGGCATGATTTTATGGGAGCTAATGAAGATGAAATGAATGACGGTGAATTAAATTGTGTAAAGAGGTAGAATAGGAACTGTTCCAGTATTTGCCTGGAAGTGAAAATAGAAAACAAAAACAACCATTCTCAGAACACCTGATAGTGGGGTTCGAACATAATCCTCTCAAATATAGAACTTGGCTCCGTAGCCACTCCGCTCTGTAATAATACATACACAGTAAATTAAAATCTACAGCCTGTTTCCAGTCATTTGACTGGTCAGGAAAGGAATGAATGAAACCCCCATCTAGCAGAAAGGATAGGAATTGTACCGGCTGACGAAGTCTGTTGCACTCCTCTGGGGCAATGATTAATGAATGACAGATGAAATGAAATGTTAATGGAGAGTGTTGCTGGAATGAAAGATGACAGGGAAAACCTGAGTACCCGGAGAAAAACCTGTCCTGCCTCCGCTTTGTCCAGCACAAATCTCACATGGAGTGACCGGGATTTGAACCACACAACCTAGCAGTGAGAGGCCAACACGCTGCCGGCTGAGCCACGGAGGCTCTACATACATAGTCTATACATACCTCAATTTTGGCATGCTCCCTGGCGATAACAATATCTGTTATTGATAATTTATCTTCCAACAGTTGTAAGTCAAGCTTCAGTTCTGTATCATTAGGATTCAAGAGCATCATCCTGTATGTCTCTCTGTACTTGCGATAGTTTTCTCTGTAACACAAACATCAACAGTTTAGTTTCCTGAAACAAGAAGGTTACTCCAAAGTCTGTAACTAAATATACAGAATTCTATAAAGAATACACTCCGAGTAATAAGCAGCTCTCAAGACCTAACAGCCTGACAAATAGCAAATGGAAGGATGCTATTAAGATGACTGCCAACATTTCCCCTGTGCGTGCCCTTCTTGGCAGGTCTCAGAATGGAACCCACTGCTGGCATTGCCGGAGTGAGAAAGAAACCCCAGCACACATTCTGGGAGCCTGTCCTTATGGAGAACTACTAAGAAACACCCGTCACCACAGGATAAGATCAGCAATAGCATCAGCACTGCGTGACAGAAACTATCAGATAGAAAGGGGATTCACGGTCTGGCAGAGCACGGGTCTTTAGGTGAATTGGTATGATCGCTATCCAGGAGGGTTTCATTACTGATTCTACCATCAGAATGGAAACACACTAACGCCAGCCCACAGATGTACGTAAGGAGATGCGTGCCACTTACTACAGATCAACCATTCCTTACTATAAAGATAAACAAACTTTATTGAAGTAATCATTATCATCACCAGCTATTGGCCAGGTCTGCTTGGAACATAAGCCTCTCCAACTCCTCTTGTCTGTACGCACTTTTCCACTCCTTTTATTCACCTGTCTCTTTTTCTTCCTCTCGATCATTTTCCTGTTATCCCCATTTCATGCATCCTCCTCGGTAACCTTTCCTCTATCATTCTCTTCATGTGTCATTACCATCTCAGTCTAGATGCATCTATCCTGTTCTGTAGTGGCTCTTCTTTTACTATATTTCTAACCTTCCCATTTATCATCTTATACATTCTTGTCACTCCTATCCTGCTTCTCAGAAATTTCATTTCATTTGCCTGTATCCTAGTCACGGCTCTGCCACATTACCAAACTTTCTGCTGCCTGCGTCAGAATAGGCACAGTACACAGTACATCCTGCATATCACTCTTTTGCTTCTCTGAGGGACATCCTTGCTCCAAACCAGGCTTCTAACTCTTTTCAGGAACACTCCTGCTTGTCTTCCACACTCGATTACTTCCTTATAATGTCTTCCACTTTCCTCTAGGATACTTCCCAGGTACTAGAAAATCTCTACCTACCTAAGCTGTTTTCTTCCAAGCATAATCCCTCTCATAGGTCTCTCCTTTCTAGTTGTGATCATGATCTTGCTCTTGTTTGGCATTAAATTTCATTCCATATTGTTCCCCCTCACCTTCCCATGCATCTATCTGTTCCTGGAAATCCTCTTCCTTTTCTCCCGAGATTGAAGTAATACATTTGATTATTGGTGCAAGAAGGAAAATACCCCTGAGGTTTGTCAGCTTTTATAAAATGTTTGTCCTGAGACAGTGTCTATACACTCTAAAGGGCCCCATACACGCGCAGACTTAGTCGGAGGTAAGTCTGCGCAAACCAGTCTCTTCAGACATGTCTCTGTGTGTATGGCCGATAAGTCTGCCGACAAAAAGTCTGCAGGCAAGTCTCTGACATTCTGGCGCTGCTTGAATTCAGCTGGAGACTTTGCGACGAAAGCGCTATCTCAGAGTTGCGGCAATAAATGTAAACGTAGTAACCTACAAATATGAAAACTGAAATCATATTTTGCGCGTCTTCTTTGTACAGAGTCTACATTATGTCCAAATAACAACTCATCTTCTATACCGACTATCTAATTAATTTCAATCCGTACCGGTATATATTTTTCAACCATTCGAAGTGCATAATCTTAAAAAGAAAACAGCTGAGCGCGTCGTGTTCAACCTCCTCCGTAAATAATCATTTAGTCTGAGCGTGTGTGGGCAACTGCATACTTCCGACTTACCTCCCAGAGGCAAGTCTGTGCAGGTAAGTATTCCAAAAGTCTGCGCGTGTATGGGGCCCTTAAGAGGTTCCTTAAGTATCCTTAGAAACCATTTATATAGCCAGTGGGGAAAGCCTAACAATCATGGTCTATATAGGGAAAATTCAGAAGACTGAATTGCAATTATAATATTTAAACATTACACACAGTATATTAATCCAAACAATTTTACTACATGCTCCATTTTTGCAAATACCAGATTATAAAATAATTTAATTCTTTTGTAAGCTTTGTCAGTTTAGACAATCTCCAATTATGGGGAAGGCAGAATAAATAATTTTCGCCAGTATGATTCAACTAAGCAAAGAAGTTACAGGTAAGAACTGACTGAATTGAACTATGATGAAGACTGAACTGGACAAATTTCAATCCTAAAACCTTCGGCATAGAAGGTGAGTATAAAATCAACTAGGCTACACATCTTATTTATTATGGACAGGGTACCACTGGGATATGTTGATCAAAAATGGAACACCAGTTATCCGAGTGTCTGTGAAAGAAAGGACTCCACCCTGTTTTACACGACGCAGTACTTCAAAATTTCAACTAATCAACTTCAGTGAGTCATGCCATTACCTGTGCGTCTTAATGTACTTCCATGAAAACGGTCGTATTCTCTGCTCTAATACTGATGTGTAGGCATATTTCCACCACTTAGATATTCCATTCAAGACCGGCACACCTGGATGGTGCTGACGAAACTTCCTGCCAAGTTAAAAATAAGAATGATTAGACCACAACACTAAATTCAGAAAAACATTTTATCCTGGTCTGAAATTCTATCAAATGCTTTAGACAGGTCAATCGCAGTACAGTCCATTTGACCTACTGAATCTAAGATATTGCCCATGTAGCAAAGATCTTTGAGAGAGTGTTGGAAGGAAGACTGAGGAGGAAGCTAGAAGGAGAAATGGAAGAAGAACAATATGGTTTTAGGAAAGAGAGAACAATGTTTGACCTGATCTTACATTAAGACATATGATAGAGAAAAGATGGGAGTTTGGAAAAGACATAGTGATGACATTTATTGATACTGAGAAAGCTTATGGCAGTGTGCCCAGACAGTTGGTATGGGACACATTAAGGAAAAAACAAGTTAACAAAGTGGAAGAGCAAATGATAAAAGCTATGTACAAAACTTGTGTTAGTAGTGTGAAGACAAAATGGTTTAAAGTTGAAACTGGTCTCTGACAGGGAAGTGTACTATCCATCATAGTCATGGATGAAATTCATAAGAACATTAAACAGAGATTGGGAAGACAGGCAACAAAAGCCGTGTTGTTTGCAGATGATAAATTATAGTGATATGGGGTGAGGATGAAACGGAAGTGCAAAAATGAGTAGATGTATGGAATCAAGAAAGAAAAATTTGGGATGAAAGTAAGCATGGAGAAAAGTAAAACAATAGTGATGACAACGAGAAGGGAGGAAGGACAGAAGGAAGGAAGGAAGGAAAGAAGGAAGGAAAGGAAGGAAGGAAGGAAGGAAGGAAGGAAGAGGAAAGATAAAGATTACTGAGGAAATTGGGAAAAGAAAACAACAAGCAAACAACTTCTACCAGAGTGTAAGGGGTATTTTGTGGAACCAAGATGTCCCAAAGAAATGTAAGAAAGTATTATATTCAACCTATTATGAACCCATACTAACTTATGCAGCTGGATAGCTGGATCATGGACTACAACAAAACAAGAGGACATGACATTCCTAAGAGGTATCGAGGGCAATACCAGAAAGGATAGAATTAGAAATGAAGAGATAAGGAAAAGGAATTTTGAAACTTAAGACAGGATAGAAACAACAAAGCTAAAGTGGTATGGGCATATGATGAGAATGGAGAAGAGAGAATGCCAAAAAAAGCTTTTTCAGAGAAGTTTACAGGAAAGCGACCACAAGGAACACCCCGAAAGAGATGGACAGATTCAGTGTGGGAGTGCATAGAGAAGAGAGGAGGAAAACCAGATGATGTACTTAAAAAAGGAGAAGAGTGGTGGAGAGACAGGCAGCAATGGAGGTCCTTGATTCACAACCCGACCCGGGAAGCTGGAAACGGGAAATGAAGATGATGATGAATCCAAGATATTTCTACTTCACAAAAGCGACCATGACGGGAACAGGTTCCTATTTGACATCGACAATAAGCACTCCTTCGCATAACATCTAAATACAAAACAGTGTACGAGAAGTTACCTGTTGATGTTCATCCTCTGGAAGGACTCTGCCACGTCTAACATGGAGAGGTACTGCTGCCTAGAAAACTGAGTGGCAGCGTCTTGCAGGACGAAGTCGACCAGGAGTTTTGGAACTCGGGCTTCATTCGACTTGTTGATGATCACCTTCACTTTCGCTGTGATGGGCTTTACAACTGGTTAAACAATCAATCAAATAAAGTAAGCTTATCATTAGAGATGAGAATTATAGGCACTAAAAACAATTAAAATAGGCATGCATATAGGCTCTTAAATTAACCAAAATAGATATGTAAATAGGCACTAACATGTGAAATAGGCAATGAAATATGCACGAAAAAATTACTTATAATTCAATAACACACTCAATTACTATAAAAGGAATTTACAACAAGCAATTTTTCAATATTTTCCAGTAACAATCTTGTTCTCCTGACATGCAGAATGTTTTTGTACTGAGAGAAAGATCTCTCAACATCACATGAAGTGATTGAACAAAACTTCAAAGAATCCACTTCATCTGGTTATAGTTCAATTGTTTCATCTACCTCACCTCACCTCATAGCACCTTGGCTACTTTTTCCATTGCTTTCCATCCTGGATTCTGCTGCAGGACCCTAATGAACTTTTCGCTGACAGCGGCTACCTTTCCAGAGGTTCGGTCAAAACTTCCCCCGACTTCTTCCACAATTCCTGTGATGCACTGTTTCAGCCAGTAGAACTTCGACGATTTTTCTTTGGGCATTGCCGCAGACACACACCTTCTTCTTCACAATAAATCACTACACGTTCTGAAGATAAAGTGTATACGTACAACAGGGAGATATGGGTTGTGCAACATAGTTTGACGTTGATTGATTCTCGGATATGTCTTAGGAGGTTGGAGGGGTTGAAGGCTTCGAGGTCAAATTGTTCTAGGTTTCTCCTGATGGAAATTTCCCAAGCACTATTTCTGGTAACTTCTGAGAATTCCTATTTTTGTTCATGCGGTAAATAGATATTGAGAAATAAGATGATACAGTAATTCTGTTGAGCACACCATCTACAATATAATGCACTGGGAGAAAATCGGCTTCTTTAAAATAGAGTCAAAAGGCATCACACATGCAATTATACTTTAAATAGGCATAAAACCCTGAAAATAGGCATTTATAGGCAAAATAAAACCAACAAAATATAGCTAAAAAGACTCTGAAAAGGATTTTTATCTCAAAAGCCTACATTTCTGAACACAGGAATAAAATAGGCAAATTTCCATCTCCACATCATCAACCAAGGGTATCAGTAGCAATATTACATTTTTCAGCAATAAAACCTACCATACAGGATGCAACAAAACTGCACACGAAAATTTCAGGGTTAGATTTCTCACACTTACAGAAGAAGACAAGGTTATATAAACAAGGGTCCAGGAATTCATAATTTCTGACATATTGGCCCTCAAGCATTGCAAACTGACATGTTACACCATATGTAACAAACAATGCGAAAATTGAACAACGCTGAACGGGATTGATTGTGTGAGAGAAGTGTGTAGGTCTATCAAACAATACATATAATTACAAGTAATGAAATTCACTTTCACGTCCTGTATTGACTATAACGATCAGAAGAAGTATCTAATCGCCCACCTATTCAATACTTTTATATATTTCATAATCTATTTAGACTATTTTACATGGATACTGGTAGATGTTTAAGTTTGTTTGAGCAATCATCAGCCACTAAATCTTCACAATAATTTAAGATATAACAATAAAAAATTAAGATTTACACATAACCTTTGAATTCATCATCTGCAGCAGTTTCCAACCACAGACTGGCTCTGCTTGGAACATAAGCCTCTCCATCCACCAGTTCCCTTCTCTCACTGTCGTCCCGTTTCCTCCTCTTGCCTCGATGCTCTTCTTGACACCTTTCAGCCATCTGTCCCTCGGTCTTCGTCTAGGTCTCCTTTCCTTCAACTCCAACATCTTTCGTGGTATCCTCATTTCTCCCATTCTTTTAACATATCCATACCACTGCAGCCTTGAATTTTCTATCTTTTCCTGTAGGGGTACCTCATTTACCATTTCCCGAACTCTCTAATTTCTTACTCTGACCATTCTTGTTAAACCTACTCGACACCTTTGAAACTTCATTTCCATGGCTTGTACTGTGGAACCTCAATTATCCATTCCTGGAAACTACACATTTTCCCGGGCCTTCTAATTAAATCATGTTATAAAATTCCTGCATTATCCGTTCCTTGAAGAAACAATTTCCTGGATCAACCACCCAGAAATTTCAGTCCCATGAAAGCTAAATCCTTGATAAAGTTTTTCAAGAAACTGTATCTCACGAAAGGACAGGTACGGCCTACCTACGGATCTTGGCATTATTGTTGTCATTGCGATAATTAGAGCAAGTATTGTATTGGAAAAGCGATCGGCGGTGAACTTGCATAAGGGACTATCTTAGCATCACATTCGGGTGGTCTTGTTGAGAGAATTCTCAGAAATCATAAAGCAGAGAGTGATCACAACAATTGGAAGGAGACAGAGCACATTTTGACGGCTCTACTTGAAGACGGAACGAGTTTCGTCAAATGTTCATACTTGTAAAATGTTGACATTATGTCCAGGGTTAGTAGTTTATTTTTATTTTTCGATTGTATCGCCGAACAGGTTTTCAGCACTTCCCTCAGGGCACTGTTTAGTCACTGGGCTTTCAGACAGGAATCGAAACTAATCCTTCTTAACACAAATCTAGTATTTTAATATTATAATATACGATTATGTTATCAAAATCAGAACAGATGTTGCACCTTTTCAACATAAAGGTATGGGAGGTCTTGGGATTGCCTATTACTGTTTTGGTCCTAATATAAGACTGGAAATTTTATGTTTGTCTGTTAAAATGTCACAAAAACTGCAGTCGTTTTATTTGTGCAATGTTACATTTTAAAAGTCTGTATAATTTACCACTAATACTGACTTGTGCAGTGAACGTTCTTTCCAGCTAAGTTCAAGGTCATGAATATCCATAATCTCTGAAGTTCTGATGATATTTTTTCCCTTTCCAATTTGATTGTGATTAGTGATGGGCAGAATTGAATATAATGCATTCGAGAACTTTTGAGAATCGATACTTGCATTCAAAACTATATTCTCGATTTCAACATAATCTTAGATTTTTAACTTGCGCACTGGTAATTGATGTTTGAAGCCGGCCTCTCATCTGGAGGGCCCTGGTTTGATTCCCGGCCAGGTCAGGCATTTTTACCTGGATCCAGGTCCACTCAGCCTACGTGATTACCTTCAATTGAGGAGCTATCTAATGGTGAGATGATGACCCCGGTCTAGAGAGCCAGGAATTATGGCCGAGAGGATTCGTCACACTGATCATGTGTTACCTCGTAATCTGCAGGCCTTTGGGCTGTGCAGCAGTCACTTGGTAGGCGAAGGACCATTGGGGCTGTAGTTTGGTTTGGTTTAGAAGCGTTTATAAGATTATAATTATACATATTTCGTTTTTGTGATGTTTAACCAAATTGTTGATGGTTTCCATTCGTTCCTGGATATTCCGTTTTCCCATGTTGCACGTTTTTCTTCTGTGGTCCCTCCAACAACAGAGAATCTTGGTTCCACTGTAGTCTACTTTTATCCCTATCCTTCATCACCCACGTTTCTGATCTATATGTCAAAAGTGGCACAATATAAGTCTTGCAAATAATTCCTTTACATCTCCGTGGTACATCACTGTTCCATATCGATTGCACATGTTTAAAATATATAGGCCTACTTGAAGTTAACATCATAAAAGGTTAAAATGCACAAATGAGGAAACAATGAATACATTTAAAGGGATGTTATACAACATGATGTTGTCAGATAAATAACTATTAAAATTATTGTTACCAAGCAAGGGCTCTTGTTATGTTTTGCACGTTTTCTTCCCTATCCGCTCTTTTGTTTCCATGGCCTGCCTGCTTCCTCTAGCATGTCAGTGTTTGTTCGACATCAGACATTACATGTACTGTATATTTCACTCTAAAGATTTACTTCATTGCCTGAGGTCCTAACCCGACTTAAAGACAACATTATTATGATAAGAAGATCACAACCATAATTTTTGTTGTTATATGTACTTTAATATTATAATTATTCCTGCAAATTATCTTATATACATATGTTTTAGTTATCACATGATCAGTTTAATTTTTATTTGGCTGAAGATGGCCACTAAGTGTCTGAAACTAGTCTTGATATATTGTACTGAAACAGTACACCCTCTTGTCAATTTATTTCTTATTATACAAAGGCTCTTGTGTCATGGAGTTTGGATTTTTCAGTAGGGTTGTAGTTATTCTCTTTTCTCATAGTCAAATACAATATTTAAAAAAACTGCAAAACAAAATAAGATGTAGACAACATATCAGGCCGTTTGAAGAAAAGAGAGTGAAAAGGAAGATTGTATGGATTGGCAGCACTTTTGGAGTACTGCAGGCTTTAAGGTTTGAGATCAGCAACAGGAGGAGATCCCCTGTTCTATTATGAAGTATGAGAAGAAAGACAATATTCTGAGGCATTTTTGCTTTTCATATCATGTACGTTCCAACAATTCGGCTTGTGCCATCACCTCCTACACACCCATATAAATCAGATGTAAAATGAACAAGATTATTCTACAAAGTACACAAAAAATATAATTTTTAGTTGAACTTACTAAAATCAAAATCTTCCTTATTGATGCTAAACGTCTCCATGCCTTTCCTCATCTGATTACGCCAAAGATACAAGGAAGTTTCCAGGTCCACAGTATGCGACACCAGTCCATTTTTACTGCATGTAGGATTCCAGTAGATGGAGAAGGACTCCATACGGATGAGCTGATATATGGAGGTCGCACCCTGAGGGGTGAGGGAAGGTTTCCACTTACTGAAACAATAATAAATATTTGGAATAAATGATTAGCAAATGAGGTAGCATTAACCATTTAAATATTTAAATAATGTTTTAATGAACAAAGTTTCATGAATTTATTCATGGTTTCAAGCACAGCCAAAATACTGGCTGAAAAATATTTATAACTTTCCACATATATATAGACTCTCGATTACGCATGGGTGGATTATCTGCAGTAAACAGCAGGACTGTAAGACCTATCTGTGTGATGTAAAGCAAATCGTAAAAAAAAAAAAAAAAAGATTTTCCCCCCTAGAAGATTTCAAACTATATCACTACCTTTAAGTCGGACTGTACGGCTGTACGGTACCACAGAAGGGATAGCACAGTGTCTCCTCTCTCCCTTGCCTTTCGTACTTTGGAGATAACCTTGCACCTACCTTGACTTATTTGTATTAAAATTGATAATAATGAAATCAGAATGATTCAATGTAATTCTTAAAATCTCTATGTAACGAATAGTAACACCCACAGTATCCCCTGTCTGTCATAAGAACCGACTAAAAGGGGTCCCATGGGCTCTCAACTTGGGTTGGCGACCACGGGGCCCTTAGCTGAGTCCCAGCATTGCTTCCACTTACTTGTGCCAGCCTCCTCACTTTCATCTATCCTATCCGACCCCTCTTGGTCAACTCTTGTTCTTTTCTGACCCCGATGATATTAGACCACTCGAGGCCTAGGGAGTCTTTCATTTTCACGCTCTTCTTGGCCCTTGTCTTCCTCTGGCTGATACTTTCATTTTTTGAAGTGTCGAATCCCTTCCATTTTTTCTCTCTGATTAGTGTTAATAGGGGCTGTTTGGCTGAGGCAGTAAAGGCATGCTCGGTTCACCCTGAAGGACGTGGGTTCGAATACCCATCAGGAAGTCATAAAATTTAAGAAACAAGATTTCCACTTCCGGAGGTGCATATGGCCGAGGTTCACTCAGCCTACACAAAAAATGAGTACTAGGTTAATTCCTGAGGACAAAGGTGGCCAGTTGTAGAGCTAAATACTCTATCCCATCAAGTGCCGAGGTTACGGATAATGGATGCTTTTACCTTCCACCCCTCCAAGAGCCTTCATGGGCTGTACAGAGATGACTTTGCCTTTTTTTTTTTATTTTATTAGTGTTAATAGAGGATGGTTCTTCTTAAAACAATAATCACCACCACCAATCACCACTTTAATTTCACCTTTATACTCAGATTTTTCCAGTTCTAAATGTTTTTATTATATAACGTTTACTCTTATTATCTATTTTTACCTTAATCACTGTTTTCTTTAGAAAGCAGCCAAGTTATGAAGCTGAATAGTACTTACCTGTTGGTAGTCTCAACCGATATGCTCTGTATGCACATACCGCAGGCAAACGGGCAGTCTCGGTTGGTAACCACATCTTCGTAACGAATATGTACATTGCGAATGAATACTTGGAGGTTATTGATTATTGTAGTAATTAGGTTTTCAACGAAAGTTTTTGAGTCGGTGGGACCTGTAAACAAAGATACAGAAATAAATGCAGAAAATATCTTCTGAAACAGATTCAAAAGATACACCATTTATCAATCCCTACTGAGTGTAATAATGGGATTTGGCTATGGAGATGAGTGGATTTAAACTCCACCAATAATAATAATAATAATAATAATAATAATAATAATAATAATAATAATAATAATAATAATAATAATAATAATAATAATAATAATAATAATAATAATAATAATAATAATAATAATAATAATAATAATAATAATAATAATAATAATAATAATAATAATAATAATAATAATAATAATAATAATAATAATAATAATAATAATAATAATAATAATAATAATAATAATAATAATAATAATAATAATAATAATAATAATAATAATAATAATAATAATAATAATAATAATAATAATAATAATAATAATAATAATAATAATAATAATAATAAGTCAAATTAATACAAGGGCTGTTCAAACAGGGGGCTGATCGAATAGAAAAAATAATCAAATAATAAAAATATAATGAAAATATAATATCTGACTCACCTTGCGCTGTGGTGTGTTGGACATATTGCATAACTGATATGAAGGGAAACATGAGTAGGGAAGATTAGCCCCTTTTTCAAGAGCCCTTGTACTAATTTGGCTTTTATTAATATTATTTATCAGTCCACTTGTTTTTGCACTGAACTGCGAATCTTCACTACCTACTTCATAGAAATAATTTGACTTTCACGCGCAACTTTCACCTTTAGTTTTTAAGGACATCAAACTAGAAGCTCTTTGAACGGCATCAATGTAACTTGTTTCTACATTATTCACTGCATGTGCATAACTTAATTTCTAAATGCCACTGCTACCATAGAATGACTTATAGCTATCAGAACTTTGTAACGAATGATACGCAAGTTTTAAGAATCTTCAGTATCCAAATTAATCAACTTGAATCATCACTCAATGGCAGTTAAGTGCCTTATTTTAATGCATTTTATGCATAATTTAAAACTTCTATCAGCATTGTGACTATTTTTCATCTTCAACTTTTAACTTTTAGCATCAAACCACAATATTTTTACAGCATATGTACATTGTTTATGGACCTTTTGATATGTTGTGCAATTTGTGTTATTAGGTCGAAACTAGTACCAAATAAATGTTTCACTTGTAATGTAAACAGCATTGCAAACATTTTGTATTGAAAAGGTGGAACAGTTAAACTAAAACTTTTAATTTTCTATGTAAGCACAGTTCAATACAGACAAATCGACATGAAATTTATCTCATATGTTATATATGTTTGTATCTTTACTTTTTAAATTTCGTACATTGTGAGGCTGAAGATGTCCCCAAGAGGGACAAAAAAATTTCCTCGAATATTATTTAAAAGAATAAACTTTTAAGTATATTATAAGGTGGAACTTTTTCTTGATCAGAATCAAAAGTTGTTCAAGAGCATCTAACACAAAATCGGAAGGTTATGAATTCAGTTCCCACAGGTGTCCGCTTGGTTATTTTTGTTCTGTAGCCTATTTAAACATCTCTTTGGTATATACTATCCTATAATATAATAAACATGACCTAATATGTTGAAAGTTTACTTAGAATATCTGAAAATGATCAATAGTAATACCAACCTGTCCCTATTAAACTTTCCCCTTCGAGGTCCTCTAGTTTCTTCTTCTTGGCTGCACGCACCAGTCTCTTCTCTCTCTCGGGGTCGTACGCTCTGTCCACCACGGGGCCAGCAATGATGTACACATCCTGAGGGCAAGTAGTTATCAATTACAACCACACATCACTACTGTTTTCCAGGCATAGAATAACCTAAATGTTGCATACTCTTTGTCCACATTGGGCTGAATATTTTGATTCCATAAGAAATGTTAATAAATGGCCAGTTAATGTGAAATGAGTACCATTTTTAAAAAATCACTCAAAAAAGTGCTTGGGGCACTCAAGATTCCAGCACACACTATGCAGTACATACAGTCCAAATTTGTCACATAACATACGCCTAATTGTATAACTGGTAGAGACTGTGGAAATTTCAATATCAACATAAAATTTTTATCCACTAAGGACATGTAATAGCACTTTCTGGTTCCATGCAGAAAGTTTCCTCAATTCGTACCAATTAAGAATGTATAATGGAAAAATAAATAAAAATATCTACCGAATTTTAAAGAAAATCACCAAAGATGGTTCCTTAAAATACTTATTGACAATTTTAAGACAGAGAGTGCAATGACACCAATCAAAGATGTTTGTATGTGGAATGTGTTGCAGAACTCAACAAATATTTGAGGTACGAGGGCTATGCCGAACATTTTTAGCAGTGTGTGAGAAAAAATTAGTATTTGCAAAATAACAATTAAAACTTTTCAAAATACTCTCCATTAGCACGTATACATTTTTCCTTTCTCTGAAACCACTCAGAAAATGTTTCAGTCCAAGCTTCTTTCGGTTTGTCACTTAGTGCACTGTAGTACACTGCAATGGCCTCTTCATCTGATGGAAACCTCTGCCTACGTATTTTTTCATTGGTCTTAGGGGACAGAAAGAAGTCATATGGGGCCAGGTCAGGTGAATAGGGGGGATGAGGTAACACTTGCACTTTTCCCTTTCCAAAAAGTCTATTGTTCTGGCAGCCCTGTGTGCAAATGCATTGTCGTGATGCAGCAGAAGGTGCCCACACTTGGACTTTGGGTGCTGTGACCTCCAAGTGGTGAGGACTTTGGGAAGACAGTCATTTACATACCATTCAGCACTGACTGTATGATGTGTGTCCAAGGTCACAGAGGTGAGATGCCCCATTTTTGTAAAAAAAAAAAGTTGCCACCATCTTCTTTCCAGAGCTCCGACTTCGTCAAACTTTTGTGGGTGGTTCCTCCCCTGGAAAGCACACACAGAAGACTGTCTCTTCGTTTCAGGGTCATAATGGTAGACCCATGTTTCATCACCTGTGACGATATTGTAGGTGTCTTCGGACTGCCCTTTATTGAATTTTTCTAGCATGAAATTACACCAGTCCACTCTCTCCTCCTTTTGGCTTTCTGTCAGGGAATGTGGTACCCAACAGGAACATCTCTTGGTAAGGCCTAAATAATCATGAACGATGGTCTGCGCTGCTCTTGACCCAATATTTAAGGTCCCTTCAATGTCACAAAATGTAAGATGTGGATCTGCTTTGATAATTTCCCTCACAGCATCAATGTTTTCTTGAGTCACAGTTGTTGCTGGGCGACCAGGACGAGGTTCATCTTCAATTGACTGCCGACCCCTTGAAAACTTGCAAAACCAATTTCCAACTGTGGCTCTAGAGAGGGCAGCCTCACCAAAAACGTGCAACAAAGAAGAATGGCATTCTTCGGCACTTAATTTCTTTTTATAATCATAAAAAGTCATTGCTCGAAAATCGTGGCGCGGCAGATCCATCTTGCACCGTGTCTGACTCAGCACTGCCTGTGCTTTCTTCCCTCGCTGTGGAGGAACTACCGTTAGGAGGGGTTGCGCGCGCATGTTCCAAGGTCGAAAAACATCGCTCTTTCAAATGAAAATGATCCCATTGTCCTCAGAATTACGGTTTACGTGCTGATAAAAACTTTCAGCATAACCTTCGTATTGTGCCCCTACTCCTCATCAGCAAGGCTATCACTTTGATCTAACATTTAGGTTACATGCTTGCTTATAAAATGGAATTGTGGGCTCATAGTTATATTCCTTTCTTCTCGTGATCAACATCATTAGGTTGACTCGCAGAGGATTTGAAGCAGACAGCTGGATTAATTATATGCTGTATCCTTCACTGTTGTCTTTGTACGCAATCACATCGATCATTCGAGTGCTTCCATTCTCTGCCAAACCATGGACGGGGTGAATCCAGTTCTTTTGAGGGCCTGGTTACACTTGTGAAACCCTGTTCCAAATTAAAAATGAAAGAAGAACTGATCATCTCCTCAAACTGAAAGAAAGATCATCAGAACATGCACAAATAAAAAATATCAGACTGAAGCAGTCTGAAGAATCCTTCCTAATGAAACTGTCTTCTTCTTTTCTCTTCCCAGAACTTCTTCATTCATTCACTCGTTATTTTTCTCTGCTCCTCAGATACTACAAATTTGGGCCTGTTCTTCTGCTGCTCTTCATAACTTCCTCCACCCATTTCATTGTCCTTCTCAATCCAATTATATTTAAATATTCTTTTAGTTAGGCGGTTGTCATTCATTCTGATGAGATGTCGGTAAAATTTCAGTCTTCGTTTTCGCATTGTGCTAATGAAACTGTCTATTGAGAGATTGATCCAATCACCAGTGTGATGAAGAAGAAAAGAATCTCATATGTCTTTCACATCTTGCAACTGCCACAAAACATGATTTTACAAAGCCTAGTGATGAGAAATCTTGGATAGAAGGCAGAGGGACAATGGGTCCACGATCAACAAGATGATGATGATGATGATGATGATGATGATGATGATGATGATAATAATAATAATAATAATAATGTCATTGTAGTTACGTCCCACTAATTTTTGTTTTGTTTTCAGAGACGCCAAGGTGCCTGAGTTTTGTCCTGCATGAATCTCTGTCATATGGAAAGAGAAGAGGATACCAGAGGACTGGATGAAAAGTCTCATTATCCCTCTGTATAAAAAGGGAGATAGGAAGAAATGCAGAAATTATAGGGGTATCATTCTACTTTCTCACTCACTTCAACTTCAGAAGAAGACAACTGAAAGAAGAATCAGGAAGATAGTTGAACTGTTATTGAAGGAGGAGCAACACGGGTTCAGGAAGAACAGAAGCACTACAGATCTGATATTTGCCGTCAGAATGCTAACAGAGAAGCATTTGAAATATGGCAAGAACTTAGTGATGGTCTTTATGGACATCGAGAAGGCCTACAACAGTGTGCCTAGAGAGATAATCTGGGAAAGCCTGGAAGGTATAGGTGTGCCAAACTTCTTGATCAATAATGTAAAGATGCTTTATCAAAAGTGCTTAAGCTGTGGCCAACTAGGGGATGGAAGATCAGATTGGTTTGAAACCAAAAGAGGAGTCCAGCAGGGAAGTGCCTTGTCACCACTCCTGTTCATCACTGTTATGGACTGGATCATAAAGTTCATCAAAAAACATTGCCAAGAGCCTAACACTCTAATATCTGCAGATGTTATTCTGATCTAGGGAGAAAATTAAGCAGAAGTACAGGTGAAACTAAATCTTTGGAATAGAAAGTTTAAGGAATATGGACTGTTGAAATGGCTGTTTCTAACTTCAAATACCTTAGAAGTATCATTTCAAAAGAGAACACAGTAAACCAAGAAACACTTAATAGGACTCAGAAAGCTTCTCAATGTGATTTTCAAGTGATTAATCTACTCTGGGATGATAAAATACCCCAGAAAGCAAAACTGACTATATTTTACACCTACTTCATTCCAATTCTCACATATCGGCGTACTAAATTTTTAATCAAATATAACTTGTTAAATAATGCACAACACGGGTTCAGAGCTGGCAGAAGTACTTTGTCTGCTTTATCACATTTTACACAGTTGGTTGTAAACGCTCCTGATAATGATGAAACTGTGATAGGACTATTTCTTGACCTTTCAAAGGCATTTGATACTGTTGATAATGAAATATTGTTGCACAAATTATACCAGATTGGAATTAGAGGAATTGTTAATAACTGGTTTAGATCATACCTGGATAAACGATCCCAGTTTGTTGAAATTACACATTGTAACAGTAAAGGGCATAATGAGACATATCACTCTCAGGTAAAAAGCATAGACTTAGGTACTCCGCAGGGTAGTATTTTGGGGCCTGTTCTTTTCTTGATCTATGTGAATGATCTTCCACAGAATAATCAAGTAGAAACAGCAGTTCTGTATGCTGATGATACAAACATAATTATTAATAATCCTGACGCTACGTCTATAGAAACTACAGCAAATACAGTCCTGTCTAGGTTAGAATCATGGTTCAGGAAAAACAAATTAACATTGAACTTTAAAAAGACCCAATACATGGAATTCAAGGCATCTAACTACCATGACAAAACTGCAAAAAAACACAACCTTATATTAAATGCAAATGCAATTGAAAATACGTTGACCACAAAATTTTTAGGTGTCCATATAGATGAAAAATTAAGATGGGATTGTCATATTAAAAAAATAGGGAAGTCTCTGAGTTCTGTTTGTTTTGCCTTTTGTCTAATAGTTGTAGTGAAGAATATGTTAGAATAGCATATTTTGGATATTTCCATTCAGTCATCACTTATGCTATTGGTCTCTGGGGCTGCTACAAATCAAATCTTGATGTTATTTTTCGAATACAGAAACGAGCTATCAGAATTATATTGAGATGTAACAGGTTAGATCATTGCAGACCATTATTTAAGAGGCTAAGGATACTCCCAGTTCCAAGCATATACATCATGCAATGCATTCTACATGTGAAAAAAATATTGATCACTTCAGAAAGAATTTTGACAATCACAATTACCAGGCGTGAACAAGAAATAATATTTTTATTGAGCACAAGAGTAAAACCACTGCCTTGAGACATGTAGACTCTGCTGGAATCAGACTGTATAATAAGCTTCCAAATAAGATTAAAGATATTAGTCCCGTCAGTTCATTTACCACAGCTTTAAAAAATCTCCTGCTGAGTAACTGCTTCTATAGTACAGAAGATTACATGATAAAGTGCTGGTAATGATGCTACTATTTATTAACTTGTAATCTAGTATATAGCCTTAAAAATATGTTAGTGTCACATTGACTATGTTCATATTATTAACACCACAACAATATATTTTGATTTTGTCTTGTAAATATTGGTTATTAATATTATTTTAAAAAATTAAGATGTGCTGTCCTAACATTGAGGTATTTGGTGTTTCTGTTTTTCTTCTTTTTCAAAATGTTCATTGTTGTGCATATATTATTGTTAGTATTAGGAAATCACTTGACAACTCCTATACTGTTTGCATATTTCAAAATATGTAATTGTACAGTCTATAGAAGCTAAATGAATGAATGAATGAATGAATGAATGAATGAATGGAATGAATGAATGAATGAATGAATGAATGAATGAATGAATGAATATGGACTCGAAACATGTACCCTGTATAACAACAGAAATGAAATTCATCAGAACAATGAACCAAAAGACCAGGAAGGACAAGATTAGAAATGAAGCAAATAGGAAGGAGGTTGGCATCAAAATGCCTGTTACCGAGTTTTTAGGAAGACGCAGGCAACAATAGTTTGGACATGTTACGAGGATGGACAGAACAAGAACAGCAAGGAATTACTTTGACAAAGAAGTGAAAGGGGAGAGGCCAGTTGGGGGGGCAAAGGAATCGATGGATAGAAACAGTGAAATTGGAGGTCAGCAAGAGGAATTCCAAGTTGGAGGACATAGAGGAACAGAAACTAATCTTTGACTGGAAGAAGTGGTGAGTGCTTGTACACCACTCCCAGGAAACTGGAGCAGGAAAATGATGATGATGCCAGTAAATCTACTGACATGAGGCTGACGTATCTGAGCACGTTCAAATACCACCAGACTAAGCCAGGATCGAACCTGCCAAGTAGGGGCCAGAAGGCGAGCGCCTCAACCGTCTGAGCCACTCAGCAGTTGGACTTGAGATAACAGATGTAGAGAACAAAACTAAAATGAACACCCTTCTTTTGCAGACAAAATGAAAAAGTACTGGGCAGATCACAAGAACCATAACCTTCAAAAAGAAAGTGTACATGGAATGACTCAAGTGGTCCAATGTGGCCAATAAAGTTAATAATAATATAATGATACTCACCTCCACATTGGCCACAACCGACTGAGTGTACAAACCGCTCCATGGGATACTCAGAGATATTCTTCCTACTGCTCCAACTTTCACCTCTATCGGCAGATCGAGCTCGTACTGGAAAACAGATGGAAATTCAAATATACTTATTGTTTGTAAGGAATATATGGGGCATGTCCAGGATTTTACTGAGGTGGTGGTGGAAGTGGATGGTGATTACCGAGTTCATCTGAGCAAATTATTACAGGAAGAATGGAAGAGATCTGGCCCTACAAAAGGTGAAAAAAGAAATACTTGAAATATTTATATTTTAAAAGAATATTTCAGTATCCACAAATGGTTTTGCACAACAAGCTTTTGTTAAATTTAGAAATGGACAGTTTACAGGATCAAATATGGAAAGATGTGGTAAAGTTCATTTATAAAATAATAAATTTGCAAAATGATAATTCTGGTTCCTTTCCCTCCTGAATTCTCATGCACCGCAACCAAATGCAAGATATCATTCAACATTTTCAAATTAAAAGAGCTAGAACATCTGTCCCTTTTTAAAAGAATTCATAGCTGGCATTAACAGATAACAATTACAATAAAACACTGTGTGCTCAGTATACGTGGAACAAATACCTGTAAGCCCAAACCCATAATAACAAGAGATATAGGAGCACAGCACAGCACAGCACAGCACAGCACAGCACAGCACAGCACAGCACAGCACAGCACAGCACAGCACAGCACAGCACAGCACAGCACAGCACAGCACAGCACAGCACAGCACAGCACAGCACAGCACAGCACAGCACAGCACAGCACAGCACAGCACAGCACAGCACAGCACAGCACAGCACAGCACAGCACAGCACAGCACAGCACAGCACAGCACAGCACAGCACAGCACAGCACAGCACAGCACAGCACAGCACAGCACAGCACAGCACAGCACAGCACAGCACAGCACAGCACAGCACAGCACAGCACAGCACAGCACAGCACAGCACAGCACAGCACAGCACAGCACAGCACAGCACAGCACAGCACAGCACAGCACAGCACAGCACAGCACAGCACAGCACAGCACAGCACAGCACAGCACAGCACAGCACAGCACAGCACAGCACAGCACAGCACAGCACAGCACAGCACAGCACAGCACAGCACAGCACAGCACAGCACAGCACAGCACAGCACAGCACAGCACAGCACAGCACAGCACAGCACAGCACAGCACAGCACAGCACAGCACAGCACAGCACAGCACAGCACAGCACAGCACAGCACAGCACAGCACAGCACAGCACAGCACAGCACAGCACAGCACAGCACAGCACAGCACAGCACAGCACAGCACAGCACAGCACAGCACAGCACAGCACAGCACAGCACAGCACAGCACAGCACAGCACAGCACAGCACAGCACAGCACAGCACAGCACAGCACAGCACAGCACAGCACAGCACAGCACAGCACAGCACAGCACAGCACAGCACAGCACAGCACAGCACAGCACAGCACAGCACAGCACAGCACAGCACAGCACAGCACAGCACAGCACAGCACAGCACAGCACAGCACAGCACAGCACAGCACAGCACAGCACAGCACAGCACAGCACAGCACAGCACAGCACAGCACAGCACAGCACAGCACAGCACAGCACAGCACAGCACAGCACAGCACAGCACAGCACAGCACAGCACAGCACAGCACAGCACAGCACAGCACAGCACAGCACAGCACAGCACAGCACAGCACAGCACAGCACAGCACAGCACAGCACAGCACAGCACAGCACAGCACAGCACAGCACAGCACAGCACAGCACAGCACAGCACAGCACAGCACAGCACAGCACAGCACAGCACAGCACAGCACAGCACAGCACAGCACAGCACAGCACAGCACAGCACAGCACAGCACAGCACAGCACAGCACAGCACAGCACAGCACAGCACAGCACAGCACAGCACAGCACAGCACAGCACAGCACAGCACAGCACAGCACAGCACAGCACAGCACAGCACAGCACAGCACAGCACAGCACAGCACAGCACAGCACAGCACAGCACAGCACAGCACAGCACAGCACAGCACAGCACAGCACAGCACAGCACAGCACAGCACAGCACAGCACAGCACAGCACAGCACAGCACAGCACAGCACAGCACAGCACAGCACAGCACAGCACAGCACAGCACAGCACAGCACAGCACAGCACAGCACAGCACAGCACAGCACAGCACAGCACAGCACAGCACAGCACAGCACAGCACAGCACAGCACAGCACAGCACAGCACAGCACAGCACAGCACAGCACAGCACAGCACAGCACAGCACAGCACAGCACAGCACAGCACAGCACAGCACAGCACAGCACAGCACAGCACAGCACAGCACAGCACAGCACAGCACAGCACAGCACAGCACAGCACAGCACAGCACAGCACAGCACAGCACAGCACAGCACAGCACAGCACAGCACAGCACAGCACAGCACAGCACAGCACAGCACAGCACAGCACAGCACAGCACAGCACAGCACAGCACAGCACAGCACAGCACAGCACAGCACAGCACAGCACAGCACAGCACAGCACAGCACAGCACAGCACAGCACAGCACAGCACAGCACAGCACAGCACAGCACAGCACAGCACAGCACAGCACAGCACAGCACAGCACAGCACAGCACAGCACAGCACAGCACAGCACAGCACAGCACAGCACAGCACAGCACAGCACAGCACAGCACAGCACAGCACAGCACAGCACAGCACAGCACAGCACAGCACAGCACAGCACAGCACAGCACAGCACAGCACAGCACAGCACAGCACAGCACAGCACAGCACAGCACAGCACAGCACAGCACAGCACAGCACAGCACAGCACAGCACAGCACAGCACAGCACAGCACAGCACAGCACAGCACAGCACAGCACAGCACAGCACAGCACAGCACAGCACAGCACAGCACAGCACAGCACAGCACAGCACAGCACAGCACAGCACAGCAATCGATCGATCGATCGATCGATCGATCGATCAATCAATCAATCAATCAATCAATCAATCAATCAATCAATCACAGCACAGCACATTAGAGTTTCAGATATTATTATGACGAACACAATAATAATTGCGTTTGATCTCACAATTTGTTTTGAGAGTGTAATATCTGCATTTATGGCAGTCGCCCAGGTGGCAGATTCCCTGTCTGTTGTTTTCCTAGCCTTTTCTAAAATGATTGCACAGAAATTGGAAATTTATTGAACATCTCCCTTGGTAAGTTATTCCAATCCCTAACTCCCCTTCTTATAAATGAATATTTGCCCCAATTTGTCCTCTTGAATTTGAACTTCACCGTCATATTGTGATCTTTCCTACTTTGAAAGACACCACTCAAACTTATTCGTCTACTGATGTAATTCCATGCCATCTCTCCAATGACAGCTCAGAACATACCACTCAAAAAACAGATCAGATGTATGGCTTTTCAGGTGTTTGCTCTATTAACCAGCGTTTTGTCTTAGGTCTGACACTAGACTCATCAGAGTGGGATGTGCCAGACCCTACCCACTGACGCTGGGGTGTATACAGGTGAACTTATCAGAAGCCCTATATAAGAGGCACAGTCTGATAACTGCGTACGGGAGATAAAACTTCACAATGGAATTATTGCCCGCCTCGCAATTCTGAATGGAAATTCTAAGTTCCCAAGGATAGAATTAGATATTTTTCCGCCGATATAGCATGTCAAAAAACAGATCAGATGTAAGACTTTTCAGGTGTTTGCTCTATTAACCAGCGTTTCCCATGCTCTATTGGTGGAAAAATATCGAATTCCCTCCTTGGGAACTTAGAATTTCCATTCGGAATTGCTAGGCGGGCAATAATTGGAGTTTTATCTCCCGTATGCAGGTATCAGACTATGCCTCTCATATAAGGCTTCTGATAAGTTCACCTGCATACACCCCAGTGTCAGTGGGTAGGGTCTGACACATCCCACTCTGATGAGTCTAGTGTCAGACCTAAGACGAAACGCTGGTTAATAGAGCAAACGCCTGAAAAGTCTTACATCTGATCTGTTTTTTGACATGCTCTATTGGTGGAAATATATCTAATTCCCTCCTTGGGAACTTAGAATTTCCACATACCACTCAGTCGAGCAGCTCATCTCCTTTCTCTCAAGTCTTCCCAGCCCAAACTTTGCAACATTTTTGTAACGCTACTCTTTTGTCAGAAATCACCCAGAAAAAATCGAGCTGCTTTTCTTTGGATTTTTTCCAGTTCTTGAATCAAGTAATCCTGGTGAGGGTCCCATACACTGGAACCATACTCTAGTTGGGGTATTACCAGGGACTTATATGCCCTCTCCTTTACATCCTTACTACAACCCCTAAATACCCTCATAACCATGTGCAGAGATCTGTACCCTTTATTTACAATCATATTTATGTGATTACCCCAATGAATATCTTTCCTTATATTAAGACCTAGGTATTTACAATGATCCCCAAACAGAACTTTCACCCCATCAATGCAGTAATTAATACTGAGAGGACTTTTCCTATTTGTGATACTCACAACTAGACTTTTAACCCCATTTATCATCGTACCATTGCTTACTGTCCATCTCACAACATTATCGAGGACATTTTGCAGTTGCTCACCGTATTTTCGTATGTAAAAGTTCTGGTTTCATCTTAATGGTTGTGTGAACAGTCATAACTCTCGCTATTGGTGTGCAGAAAATCCTAATGGTGTTTATGAAGTCCCTCATTATGACAGGAGGATCGGTGTTTGGTGTGCTGTTAGTGCAAGACGAATAATTGGGCCTATTTTTTTTTTCGAGACAACAGTAAATGCAGAGAGGTGCCAAGATGACATTTTCACTCCATTCATCCATCAGTTAATGGAAGAAGAAACGCATGGGTGGTTTCAACAAGATTCAGCCCCTGCTCATACAGCAGAAGATTGCCTTCTATAATCTCAGAAGTGTTTGTAGACAGAGAGATCAGTGCTGGTATATTCCCCTCTTGTTCTCCAGATCTAACAATGTGTGATTTTTACTTGTGGAGTAAACTGAAAGAAAACATTATGAATGAAATCAGAAACATTACAGTGACAGAACTCACTCGCGTCAGCCAGAATGTGGTTACCAGATACATTGCCTGTAATACCCAGGAAAGACGACACTTCCGGCATCTTTTATAAGGTAAGATTTCATATACAATAAGATTGTATACAAGCTTAATGAATGGCGGCCGCGCGCGACAAGTTCGGCTGAGGCAGCTGCTGTCGTCCAGAGTACAAACACCATGTGTTCAGTCTTAGTTTATGCGAGGGACCCTGTATATGAAGAGAAGACTTAAAATGAACCAGTCCATGTGCCAGAAGAATTAACCATATGTACTTAAAATCTTCGACCCAGCCATAAATTGAACCCGGGGGCCTCTGAACCGAAGGCCAGTGCAATGACCATTTCAGTGGCTATCATCACTATGTGAGACTAATTCAGATACCTTGGTATATTCAAAATGATCTTTTCCCACAATTTTTAAAATTTTAATTTAACATTTACTTTACAAAATAACTGGTTCTTAAAATTCTCATCACTAAGCCTTGACCTCTTGGGAGCATGGGCGTCCAAGCCGGGGGGGCAAGGTGGGGACGCCCCCCACCCCCTAGGTCTCAGGGAAAGGGAAAAATCTAATATAGTCAGGTGTTTTTCTTTCAAGAAAATGATTTGAAAATCGGTACTGCATAGAAGTGGTAGGGGATACTGTATGTGGTATTCTACCATGGAATACAAGTCGCCGTTCATCTTCCAAAATATTAAAAATACTACCTACCCCTAGGTCTAGCCCCACCCCCCCCTACAACCTATCCTATGGGCGCCCTTGCTTGGGACAAATTACATCTTTGCATTTGCTGAATTCTACAGGGGCACATGAAAGAAACTCCTGCAGGACAAAATTTTGACACCTCGGTGTCTACGAAAACCGTAAAAGTAGTTTGTGGAACATAAAATCATTATTATTATTATTATTATTATTATTATTATTATTAACATTATGAAATATGGTGTTACAGAAGAATACTGAAGGTGGGATGGGTAGAGCGAATCATGAATGAAGAGATACTGGATCAAATTGGTGAGAGGAGATTGATTTGGCAAAATTTGATGAGAAGAGATAGAATGATAGGACACATCTTAAGACACCCAGGACCTGTTCAGTTTTTTTTCTTTCTTTTTTTTAAAAGAGAACTGTAGGCAGTAAGAGCAGTAGGGGTACACTAAGGCATGAATATGATAAGCAGATTAGAGCAGATGTAAGATGCAGTAGTTCTAGTTACATGGAAATGAAAAGGTTAGCACATGATAGGGTAACATGGAGGGCTGCAGCACGGCCACCAGAAGGACTATTAATGGAATGGGTAACGATTACTAATTCATTTCAAGAATTAAATTACGAGTAAAATTTACCTACATTTTGTAAAATGTATGGACTGATGTCTCAAACAACAATGTTATTATTAAAGCTTCAAATCCTTAATCATCTGACCCCTGTAATCAGCCGGTTCGAGTCCCGCTCGTGGGCAAAATTTTTGCCGTCAGAATGTTGACCATTGAAGACTGTTGGACATTTCTGATTACCAGAGTACGTGTCAAATCCCTCCGTAGTATTCGCATTCTTTTTGGTATTGAGTGAGAGCATATGATGTTGATGGTGATTCGTTCGTCGGGTGGTGACGTTAATCCTTGAGTGGATCTAGTGGTGTTATTCAACAGGAGTAAGTTATTTGCCGACACTGGGTTTCACCCTTTCTCTACCTCATTATCATCTCATATGCAGACACGCAGGTCACCCATATAAAGACCTGACCAGGCAAGCCGAATATGTCCTCGGAAAGGCCTACTCCCGGCAGTAACAGCCATATGGTAAATATAAACCATCCATTAATCGAAAAAATTAAGTGATGATGAGGAAAATTTTTCAGTTCTTCTAATGCACTACTGTATGAGCTACTTCCTTACTTCTCTTGTATTATCAACAACATCAGACTTAACCTTAAACCCGATACCGGGCTGATGTACTTCAGCACACCACCGGACTGAGTCAGGATCATTCTATCCTCTTTGGCCAGGATCAAAGAGGATCGAGCCTGACAACTTGGGCTCAGGGACCTGACGCTTAATGATCACGGCCACCAGAAGGACTATTAACGGAATGGGTAACGATTACTAATTCATTTCAAGAATTAAATTACGAGTAAAAATGAACTACATGTTGTAAAAAGTTAACGATTGCAAATACAATTGACTAAAAATGTATTCGTTCTAAATACATATAATTCAATTGTTTTTACTCAATTACTTCCCTGTTCTATTTTGTACAATGCAATAAATAACCTGCAGCTAATCGTTTCACAAGACCGTGGTTATTGCTAACAGGATTTTAGTGGACATACAGGGCTACTGAAATCCAATAAGGCATTCTGAGTAAAACAAAACTGAGACCTAAATATTACCAACAAACACGCAAGCGAACGTAAAAACAAACGAACATTTCTATTATAATAAAGTGAATCTTACCTTAATGGTTAAGTTTTTTCATCGTCTTTACCTTCCGAGATGTAGATCCGCTTACTTCAATTTTCCCCCGTTTGTTTAAAAATTGTATTCGAGCATATGTCCTTATTTTCACAAACGTGGCTACCAGGTCTCTACTTAAATTGGGATAACTTGCACATATCAAAGAAACCAGGTTCTGAGTCACTCTAGGCCCTCTTCGGACTGTACGTCCGTGATAAGAACAGAAACATTTCTCCATATCTCGTACATTTTGTGACCACTGAGGTGACGGCTCGGTAAGATGATCGTATGGCTGATTTCGAATCCAGGACTCCGAACAATACGTAGTACTCTGATCTGTTCCTCCTATGTCTCTTTGGAGACCGAATCGTGGATGAGTGCTTTTGTGTTGTTTTGCCATCCACCCTGCAATGCAATATAAACCTTGCTCAATGCTATACAAATCGCCCAAATTTATAGAGGGTACAGCGTCCTTGTTAAGTATACGTTTGAGAGGAAGCCCTAACAATTCGCCCTTCAGATCCCGTTGAAAATCGCTGTCAGAAAAATGTTCGGAACACACCCGGCACGTATCCGCGTTCCACTTTCCGTCACGCCCACATCTTTGGATCCACTGCTTTCTCAGCTCCTCATTTTTGGGGAAACTGAAGTATTTGATGTGACTTTTGGAAGGATCTTTCTTGGTTTTCACCACGCTATTATTGCACCCAGCAACCGTGCACCTCATACCAGGCATGTTTATGTGCAGCCCAAGTCAAGTCGAACTCAGAATATCGCTCAAATAAGAAAGCAAGTATTCACCATAGGACTAGATACTAACTCATAGAAAGCACCAAGAAACTATAAAATCAGAACTAAAACTCACTTGCACAGATAAAGGAAATCACAGTTCATGCACAGACTGCTAGCGATACTAGCGGCGGGTGATTTTCCACAGCCAGGCGGGTCTCTCTGTGACGCCATCACCCGAGCGTAGCCGAAGCCTTCCGAATGCAGAAACCACTGCTGTAGACAACCTCTTTGTACTTGAAGATCTTTGCTCTTATATACTACGGTCAACTTGAAGCGTCACTTTAACTCCTTTATGAAGGGCGCAGTGTAGATCGTGTTGGCTGTGTATATACCAACTATAGCTATATATTATACCGTTATATTATACACAAGACAAGATTGGGAAATAAAGAATGACAAATGTATATATAGTTATTAGTTCTCCCGCCAAGATCGCCTATGTAAGGCAAGTGGTAAATGTCTTCCTATGATTAACGTGGAATTTATGATAAGTGCTTGTGAATATTCGCTGTTATAGTGCTAATTCTGTAACTGACGAAGAAACCGTGTGTTCTGAATGTTTATTAAGGTCCGTTTTTTTTTTGTGGTGCAAATAATTCCACAGTAGCCTATCATGTTAAAATGCCTTACTGATAACTTATTTACAACAGCAGGCCAAGAGGGTATAACTGAATGACCCAGTGTCAACTCGATTTTATACGTATATAAACAAAAGTGTTTTGAAAATGTAGATAGTCCACTTTCGTACACGCAAAAAAAAAATTCGTTAATACTATAAAAATGTCACCATAATGATACAGGTCTCCAATCCAATCATACAAATATCAAGCCACTTTCAAACTTAATTTTAACACTATTCTATCCACAGGTTTTCGGTATATCTTTCGATTAGTATCGCATTTCGATGACAATTCTCGCAATACTGTACGAGAAAGGTTTTAGTAACTTCTGTCCAGATCTTTGGCTGAGTTATCCCCTGCCTGTCGTAAGAGGCGACTAAAAGAGGCCAAGGGTTAACTTGGAAGCGTTGGTTGGTGACCACGGGGCCCTTAGCTGACTTTTGACACTATTTCCACTTACGTGCATCACGCTCCTCACTTTCACCTATCTTATCCGACCTCCTTCGGTCAACTCTCATTACTTTCCGACCCCGATGGTATTGGAGCATTCGAGGCCTAGGGAGTCCTTCATTTTCACGCCCTTCGTGGCCCTTGTCTTTACTTGGCCGATACCTTTATTATCCTAAGTACCGGACGAGTTGGCCGTGCGCGTAGAGGCGCGCGGCTGTGAGCTTGCATCCGGGAGATAGTAGGTTCGAATCCCACTATCGGCAGCCCTGAAGATGGTTTTCCGTGGTTTCCCATTTTCACACCAGGCAAATGCTGGGGCTGTACCTTAATTAAGGCCACGGCCGCTTCCTTCCAATTCCTAGGCCTTCCCTATCCCATCGTCGCCATAAGACCTACCTGTGTCGGTGCGACGTAAAGCCCTTAGCAAAAAAAAATTATCCTAAGTGTCGGATCCCTTTCATTTTTCCTCTCTGAATAGTGTTATATAGAGGATGGTTGCTCAGTTGTACGTCTTCTTAAAACAATAACCACCACCACCGCACAGTGTTATGTCTTAGAAGTGCGCACCTAGCGGCAGAATGTTGTGTTACGCGAGCCCCGAGTGAGAACGAGTTTTACTGTCAACGCGGCTCCGTATTTCCCAGCCTTCACTATCACCGTAGGCTGCAATACCAACCTTTTTTGTATTATAGGCTTGCAAGATGTACGATTTACTCGGAACAATATGGTATATTCTCATTTTGTTCTACGTACGGAGTAAGTTACCTTTTAAATCGTACAGTAGGCCTAAATGTTCCGTTTTTCAGGAAACAAATTATCTATTTTAAATCTCACACTTTAGACTGTAGTATCGTCATTAAAAAGTTCGTGATTTCGATCAAAGAATACGATTCTGTCTCTGTAGTTCCGACCAAAGAGCACTCGTCACTATACTGGTTCCAATCACAAAAGCTATATTCTTTACGTCACATCCATTGAGAATGGGCTATAGGTATGATCATCTCCAACCAACGAGCTAGAATAACATAGAGAGGCGGAAGCGCTGCCTGGGTGAAGCTAATAGAACGAAAGTCCGCCATGTTTCCTGTTGTCACACAAGCAAGGGGGCATGGCCTTTAAATGACGAAAAGTGTAGAAAATACGCATTTTAGAACCACTGGGGGAGAATTAAAGACCGTTGCCGATAGCTTGAAGCATTAAAGCGAATACCGCCACTTCATCATATTGCGGCCTTGTGGGGAGGAGAAAGAAGCGGCCGTGGCCTTAAGTTAGGTACCATCCCGGCATTTGCCTGGATGAGAAGTGGGAAACCACGGAAAATCACTTCGAGGATGGCTGAGGTGGGAGTCGAACCCACTTCTACTCAGTTGACCTCCCCAGGCTGATAGAATCCCGTTCCAGCCCTCGTGCCCCTTTTCAAATTTCGTGGCGGAGCCGGGAATCGAACCCGGGCTTCCAGGAGTGGCAGCTGCTCACGCTAACCAGTACACCATAGAGGCGGCCCATGAATACTTTACCACAATAATCGTTTAGTGTAATTATTTATTATGATATAGGGGGGGATATCATGTTTCTCCCATTACCATATCATACTGGGATTACTAGCTGAAAGGTAAGCTTGAAAGTTGTCCATTATGAAGTGTGGCATAGTTTTAAAAACCAAGGCAACAGACATCTACAATAAAGGCTGTATACATTTCAAAAATAGCAGTGAAATACTGTATTTACCATACTTAGTGTACGTTTGAACGAAATAAGTGGGTTTTTTTTGTAGTTACGTTTTCTTGGTTGTGGGCGCTCCATTTCCTTTATTTGTAAATGTGAATGAAAATTAAATAGGGCTGGAAATGTACAGAGCATAAGCAACTGAATTGAGTGGGATACCATTGATCTCTTTTCGCCCTCACAACGCATTGTTCCGTTAATTCCTTGTTCTTTAAACGAAATCTGAAACATAATTCGACAAATAATAACCGTGGCTAACCGTACTTTCGCTAAGTAAATAATAAAATCGATTTAATTACAAACAGAAATTACAAAAAGGAATCTCGGCTATAATTCAGTAATACTTACTTAAAGTACGATATATCCTTGGTTTTATTACTCCGATTAGAACAACCATACGCTGAGCTTACGGCTGACATTCTTGAAAGCGAGAATGTATGTTTTCACTTCTTAAAACTTAGGGAATTAAATTGGCATGCACGATCTCCCTGTCACCTCAACATATGCTCTCGCGCCAATTCGTTTTGTTTTGACAACCGATAACATGGCTGTCCCTTACCAACTCGCTTCAAGCAGGGAGCGCTGATGACAGGCTTACAGCCCCTCTATGTTATTCTAGCTCGTTGTCTCCAACAGTATCCAACTGTAGTGAGTCCTCGTCTAGGCGTAGGGCAGGATAGAGTGTGTGTAGCGTACTACAACGAGCATAGAATAATATAAAAATGACAGCACATACTGCAATCAACACCAGTACGACTGCAATGCATTCGCACCAATGAGCACAGAATAATTGGTTCGCTCGCTGAAGCCGAGTTTTACGCGCTTCACCATATTGGGAAGATCAGTGCCAGTAAATTGCTATGAGAATCAGTCATTTCGACGACATTTTCATTGTTCTTATTTTGCCTTTTTAGCAATATGACGCAATAGAAAAGTATCTTAGTCGTAATGAATCGTACTTGGCAGTCCAGAAAACTCTTTAAATCACAGTAGCTTAAATATTCTGAATTATGCGACCAAATACCCTATTATTATATCAAATAGTATGTATCTTAAAACGTATTGCTGATCTGAAAGGTACAACTAAAAATAATAACAGAGGTAGTTAAGAACAGTTACAGATCTCTTCACATGATTATGAGAGTATTTAGGGGTTGTGGTAAGGATGAAAAGGAGAGGGAGTATAAGTCTCTGGTAAGACCGCAGTTAGAGTATGGCTCCAGTGTATGGGACCCTCGCCAAGCAAACTTGATACGAGAACTGGAAAAATTTCAAAGGACAGCAGCACGATTTGTTCTGGGTGATTTCCGACGAAGGAGTGGTGTTACTAAAATGTTGCACACTTTGGGCTGGGAAGACTTGGGAGCAAGGAGGTGAGATGCTCAACTCTTTAGTATGTTTTGAGCTGTCAGTGGTGAATTGGCGTGGAATGACATAAGCAGAAGAATAAGCTTCAAATACTTGGGTACTGTGCTAGATGAGGAATGTGATTCCAAGAGGGAGATAAAATCTAGAATAGAACAGGCCAGGAGGCAATTTTTAGCATGAAACAGCTATTTACAAAATCGGACCGAAGTGTGCAATTAAGAATGCGAATGATTCGATGCTATGTATTCTCCATTGTTCTCTTTGGATGTGAAAGCTGGACCCTTGACCAAAATCTAGAAAAAAGAATTGATGCTTTTGAAATGTATCTATATCGCCGCCTACTCCGAATACCGTGGGTGCTGAAAATTTCAAATGACGAAGTCCTTCATCGCATGAAGAAACAAAAAGAACTATTACTTACTGTTAAAAAAAAGAAAAACCCAATATCTAGGGCACATTATGAGAGGCGAGAAGTACCAGCTATTACAACTCATCATTGAAGGTAAAATACAGGGGGAAAGGTCTGTTGGCAGGAGGAAGAATTCATGGCTGAAGGACATCCGAAGATGGCACAACTGCACTTCAGAAGATGCTTTCAATGCTGCAACATCACGTCCAGAGCTGGGAGAAGGCGCCTCAAGAAGAAGAAGAAGAAGAAGATGATTTGGGCAAATATTCATTTATAAGATGAGGAGTACGGGATTGGAATAAATTATCAAGGGAACTGTTCGATACATTTCCAAGGTCGTTGAAAATATTTAAGAAGAAGCTAGGTAAACAACGGATAGGGAATCTGCCACATGGGTGACTGCCGTAAATGCAGATCACTGATGACTTGGTGATAATGGAACATTTTCAGAAAGACATAGGCCGTACTCTATATTAAATAAAATATTGTTAACGGTTCATGAGTATTTATAAAAATAGTATATAGCCTACACAACAAAAAATATACACAATATGTATACATACAAAAACTATTAGGCCAATAATGAAACTTTCCTAGAAGGACAGTAAATATGGGGTAAACGCTATATAATTATTATAAAATGGTTACACCAAGATGTAGATTAAAGAAAATCCTACAAATATAATAATAACCCAAACCCCGTGACGCAACAGCCCCGAAGGGCATTGGCTTACGAAGGGACTTCTTCTCATCCCGAAGGCCTACAATTTACGCGGTGTCATGTGGCTGGCACAATGGATCCTCTCGGCCATTATTCATGGCTCTCTAGACCGGATCCGCTATGTCATCATCATATAGCTCCTCAACTGTAATCATTGTAATCACGTAGGCTAGGTGGACCTCGAACCAGCCCTCAGATCAAGGTAAAAAGCCCTAACCTGGCCGGGAATAGAACCTGGGGCCTCCTGATAAGATGAAGGTATGCTACCCCTACACCACGGGGCCGGCATTATCATCATAATATTCCAGCTCCAGTTTCCCGGGTGTGGTGTACAAGCGCTCGCCACTTCTTCCTGTCGAAGTATAGTACCTGTTGCTCTACGTCCTCCCACTTGGCATTCCTCTTGCTGACCTCCGGAAATGGATAAGAAAATTACGTCTAGAAAGAAAGTGTTACTAAGATAGGAGCTTCAAAGTTGCTAAAGCAATTCTGAATATTTTTTTTTTTTTTTTTTGCTATGGGCTTTACGTCGCACCGACACAGATAGGTCTTATGGCGACGATGGGATAGGAAAGGCCTAGGAGTTGGAAGGAAGCGGCCGTGGCCTTAATTAAGGTACAGCCCCAGCATTTGCCTGGTGTGAAAATGGGAAACCACGGAAAACCATTTTCAGGGCTGCCGATAGTGGGATTCGAACCTACTATCTCCCGGATGCAAGCTCACAGCCGCGCGCCTCTACGCGCACGGCCAACTCGCCCGGTGCAATTCTGAATAAATGAATGAAGAATTATTTAACAGGTTATTATTTAAAGACTGAAATTAGACATATAATCAAGATGTGAAATGGACTGCTGTGAAAGGGCTTGATCTTTTATTTATGCATTACATTTTTAGCTTTAGAATTCCTGCCTGAACGTTCACGCCTAGATTTTTCTCTTTTTCTCATTTAAAAGCATTGTATCATCATATTAAAACACTTGTCAACAAAAATATCGGCACATTCCTTGCACACATGATTCAATGAATTTACATTTAAGACCTGGACAATTTTCCTTTTAACTTACAGCCTACTAACAGAAAGGAAATCTATAAATTTAGCCTCAAAAACATGAGGGTAAAGCAAATTTGCTTCATCATATTGTTTCAACAAAATATGTACATTTCTTAAATCACTCATATTTTCTTCAGTGCTTGACGACGCATTACGGCATTCCAAATGGGGTAACTTGGAACGCAACCAGCCACACTCATATGCATATGTATTTTCCTGAATTAAATCAAACCCACAGATCACACCTACAACGACACAATACAATGCACTATACAATAAAATATGCGTATTATATTTTAAGCCAGTTAAAATATGGATCGAGCAGGTCAGAAGATTATGAAGTACTATAAAAATCTCTTCGTCATTGGAAGAATATATATGCAAACACAATATTACATTTTCTTGTCACGAGGGAAACGGAAGAAAGACCGCGCATTCTTCTCTACTTCATAGTTACTGCAGCCAAACACAGCACATACCTTTCCCCTCATGTTGAGAGGAGATATCAAGGAATGACACAGTCACGATACTATTTAATTATGTCAACTCACTGGAAACGCATAAATAACACCAAAATCTTCACACACAAATACACGTGCTCTTATGACAGAATCAGTAGTTCTCAGGCCAATCCACTAGAGAGGGCTGTAATAGCTGTCCCTCGATATCTCGCTGAGTGTCGCGTATTGTCTCCACTGTATTTGGTGGCACTTGACGGCGAAGTCGAACCTCCATTACTGGAATTTTCGGTGTCTCGAAGTAACTTCAATTTCCCGGACGTTTGTCCTATTCTTCACGTGTCTTTATTTTTCTATTACTCGAAATTCGGTTATACGAATTTCTCGATTTCTCGAAGCAAACATTTCCTCCCTTGGAGCAAAAAATTCTCTGTAAACTCGAATTTTGTCCAACATTAACTGTGCAATACGGCATTTGTGATTTTTTGAGGAGCTGTTAACAAGTAAAGAAAGGTTTACAGTGATGCTGGGAGCTAACATGACGGGAACCGAGAAACTATAACTTCTAATGATCGGAAAAGGCGAAACCTCGCTGTTTCTCGGGTGTGAATTAGGGTAATTACCGGTCACGTATGAGGGGGAGCGTGCCTGCGTCTTACCCGGAGGCCCCGGGTTCGATTCCCGGCCAGGTCAGGGATTTTTACCTGCATCTGAGGGCTGGTTCGAGATTCAGCCTGCATTATTAGAATTGAGGAGCTATCTGACGGTGAGATAGAGGCCCCGGTCTAGAAAGCCAAGAATAACGTCTGAGAGGACTCGTCGCGCTGACCACACGACACCTAGTAATATGCAGGCCTTCGGGCTGAGCAGCGGGCTGTAGTGCCATGGGGTTAAGGGTTTTACGAAAGCAAACCCCTAAATCACGGTTGACAAGCTCCATTTACGAATCTCGGCTGCGTGGTGTTGACGAGAAGTTTCAACGTGAAGGGAGGAAAGGTTAACAGTAACAAACAGAAGAAACTAACGGATTTTTTTCCAAAGGTGTTAACCGAGGTATGTTTCTTGTTTCCCTACTGCATGTACTGTATCTTGTCTTCTGAAAAGTTACTGTAATACGCGTTATAATTAAAGTGATGCCGTAAAATAGAGTTAGTTTGTATATTTTTTAATACTGTTAAAATAATGTATTCAGTACACATGATTACATTATGTGCTATACATGCTCAAATACGGCATTCTATTTCGACATTTCGATAAATCGAAATAAAATTTAGTTCTCAAGGTGATTGGAGATAACGAGGTTCCACTGAAGTATCTTTGAACACGCTAAGGATGTTAAAAAAGTCTAAAGACAGAGATAAAACGATTAAAGAAAAATAACAATACCAAGCAGAAACATCTTAAATAACGTGCGCCTTTAAACAACAAGCATCATAATCATCATCAGCATCCGCCGCTCATCCCGCTTGGTCAGGTTCTGTGTGTAATAATTAATAATGTATGTAAAAATATATTATGTAATTATCCGAGTAGACAGTGACAGAAGTAGTTCAATTTACTTCATCGTTCCACTACGATAACCAATGAGAAAAATATGTCCACCATGAAGAGTTTCCAGTTATATGGGAAGGTCAAGATGAATACTTACCAAAGCCTCGGGTTTGAGTCTGAGGTCTGTGAGTTGCACATCGCCGCTGAAGATGCCCACGTTCAAGTTCTCAATGTCAAGATCCTGGATGTACTTCCCGAGGTAGCGGTTTAGCACTGTGGCTACCACACCTTCAAACATCTCAAAGCTTGGAGGAAGATTGGGAAAATGGCTTTCAGTATGGTTGAGTTATATCAACCAGATTACACCTGCAAGCTGCAACATCCTGAGAAAAGGAAATTACTCAGTCAAAAAATATTATCATGAATATGCGAAATTTTTCAAGATGTTAACAAAATCAAACTAATGCAAAAGAAACAAATTACTTACCAAACAACAATTTATAATCAGGGGTGGTGATATTTTACAATAGCCGGCCACGCGGGGTAAAGGTAGCGTGCCTGCCTCTTACCCAGAGGCCCCGTGTTCGATTCCCTGCCAGGTGAGGGATTTTCACCAGAATCTGAGGGCTGGTTCGAGGTCCACTCAGCCTACATGATTGGAATTGAGGAGCTATCTGACGGTGAGATGGCGGTCTTGGTCTAGAAAGCCAAGAATAATGGCCGAGAGGATTCGTCATGCTGACCACACGACACCTCATAATCTGCCGGCCTTCGGACTGAGCAGCGGTCGCTTGGTAGGCAATGACCCTTCAGGCTTGTAGTGCCATGGGGTTATATTTTACAATAGCAATAATACATGGAATGTAAAATAAGACTTGCACTTTCGTATTTTCATTTTTCACGATCTTTACACCACCCTTTAATATGTTCTGAAAATGCCTTAAAATGTGAAATTTATACTGAAACACGATAACCCCCCCCCCCCCCCATGGCACTACAGCCTTGAAGGGTCTTGGCCTACCAAGCGACCGCTGCTCAGCCCGAAGGCCTGCAGACTACGAAGTGTCCTCTGGTTAGCACGCGGAATTCTCTTGGCCGTTATTCTTGGCTTTCTATACCGGGCCGCTATCTCACCGTCAAATAGCTCCTCAATTCTTATCGCGTAGGCTGAGTGGACCTCGAACCAGCCCTGAGATCCAGGTAAAATCCCTGACCTGGCCGGTACTAGTTTTCTTTTTGATTCAAATCCTAGCTAAATTATTTATATAAGCCATTCTGTAATAGTTCCTTGGTTCAATACCCTTAGGCTATTTTGAATTTTTGAAAATGTTCACACCGAATTTAGTTATAAGGGCTTAAGCGAAACTCTGCATCGACTCACATTAGCGCTCGTAGTGGTAGGAAAATGTAAACTGCTAATCTAATCGACTCGATTACGATGATTAAGAAAAGGATTTCCATTTTTAGGAATAAATAAATAAATAAATAAATAAATAAATAAATAAATAAATAAATAAATAAATAAATAAATAAATAAATAAATAAATAAATAAATAAATAAATAAATAATATATTCTCATACTTTATTACATTTTATTTACCTAAAATTCGTAGCTCATATCCATAGGGTGTTTTCAACATTGAGTTGCTTGTCTGAAGGACTGGAACTGCGGATTTTTTACAATCTGCTTTAAGTTGCACCGACGCAGATAGGTCTTATGGCGACGATGGAATAGGAACGGGATAGGTGGTGGTGATTATTGTTTTAAGAGGAAGTACAACTAGGCAAGCATCCTCTATACAACACTAATCAGAGAGAAAAAAATGGAAGCGATCCGACACTTCGAAAAATGAAGATATTGGCCAAAGAAAGGCAAGCACCACGAATGGCGTGAAAATGAAACACTTCCTAGGCCTCGAGTGCTCTAATACCTTCGGGGTCGGAAAAAACAAGAGCTGATTAAGGGAGGTCGGTAAATAATAATAATAATAATAATAATAATAATAATAATAATAATAATAATAATAATAATAATAATAATTTCGTGTGGTTATTTCTAGCCGAGTGCAGCCCTTGTAAGGTAGATCCTCCGATGAGGGTGGGCGGCATCTGCCATGTGTAGGTAACTGCGTGTTATTGTGGTGGAGGATAGTGTTATGTGTGGTGTGTGAGTTGCAGGGATGTTGGGGACAGCACAAACACCCAGTCCCCGGGCCATTGGAATTAACCAACGAAGGTTAAAATCCCCGACCCGGCCGGGAATCGAACCCGGGACCCTCTGAACCGAAGGCCAGTACGCTGACCATTCAGCCAACGAGTCGGACAAGGGAGGTCGGTTAGGATAGATGAAAGTGAGGAGTCTGGCACAATTAATTGGGAGAAATGCTAGGACTCAGCTCAGGGCCAACACACACACCCACGCTGAGAGCCCCTGGGGCCCCTTTTAGTCGCTTCTTACGACAGACAGGGTGTTATTCTACCCCCCCCCCCTCACCCACAGAAGGATAGGAAGGGCTAGGAGTGAGAAGGAAGCAACTGTGGCCTTAATTAAGGTACAGCCCCAGCATTTATCTGCTGTGGAAATGGTAAGCAACGGAAAACCATCTTCAGGGCTGCCGACAGTTCAAACCCACTATCTCTACATAACACAGCCTCTTGCTCGGTCGAATGTTAGAATTATTCTATGACTAACTAACGTACGCGTTGGTGCTGTCAATATGCTAAAGAAACTTGCAAAGAGTACAGTGTTACGAAGAAAACGGTAAAGTACTTCTCTTCAGTACGAATGTGTAAGTATTCAAAATTAGAATGTTCCCTATAAAGGCATTGGCTCTTAAACACTAACTTGTAAATGTAGATAAATTATGATGGTATTGCTGGAGCAGAAGTAGTATGCACTCATTTCTACACCTCGATTATTCGATAACTCAAAGTGTTTTCAATCTCCGCAAGCACTTCGAGATATCGAAGTTCGACTCACATTTTTGAGAGGCTGAAGAAGCTGACTCACAATCAGTGTTGCCAGCTTGCCGACTTTGTCACTAAATCTAGCGACTTGTGATCGCTGAAAACGACTAAATTTAAGCTTTAGCAATAACACTGGAAACTTCTACCCATTCATACAGTGTAATCTTTAAATTTAAAATTATTCGTTCACTTGAAAGACAATATTATTTTTATTGCATTCGCCTTAGTATCTAGCACTGCCTTCGACACAGAAGTGATTTGTTGTTTCTTGAGTGTGGTGCTGTTAAATGTTGCTTTATAGTTTCCGAAAAAGAACATGAATCCGACCCAAATTATGAAGGATGACTTAGTAGCATCAACTACAGACAATACAATACAATACAATACAAATCAATCAATCAATCAATCAATCAATCAATCAATCAATCAATCAATCAATCAATCAATCAATCAATCAATCAATCAATACTGATCTGCATTTAGGGCAGTCGCCCAGGTGGCAGATTTCTATCTGTTGCTTTCCTAGCCTTTTCCTAAATGATTTCAAAGAAATTGGAAATTTATTGAACATCTCCCTTGGTAAGTTATTCCAATCCCTAACTCCCCTTCCTATAAATGAATATTTGCCCCAGTTTGTCCTCTTGAATTCTAACTTTATCTTCATATTGTGATCTTTCCTACTTTTATAAACGCCATTCAAACTTATTCGTCTACTAATGTCATTCCACGCCATCTCTCCGCTGACAGCTCGGAACATACCACTTAGTCGAGCAGCTCTTCTTCTTTCTCTCAATTCTTCCCAACCCAAATATTGCAACATTTTTGTAACGCTACTCTTTTGTCGGAAATCACCCAGAACAAATCGAGCTGATTTTCTTTGGATTTTTTCAAGTTCTTGAATCAGGTAATCCTGGTGAGGGTCCCATACACTGGAACCATACTCTAGTTGGGGTCTTACCAGAGACTTATATGCACTCTCCTTTACATCCTTACTACAACCCCCAAACACCCTCATAACCATGTGCAGAGATCTGTACCCTTTATTTACAATCCCATTTATGTGATTACGCCAATGAAGATCTTTCCTTATATTAACACCTAGATACTTACAATGATCCCCAAAAGGAACTTTCACCCCATCAACGCAGTAATTAAAACTGAGAGGACTTTTCCTATTTGTGAAACTCACAACCTGACTTTTAACCCCGTTTATCAACATACCATTGCGTGCTGTCCATCTCACAACATTATCGAGGTCACGTTGCAGTTGCTCACAATCTTGTAACTTACTTATCACTCTATAGAGAATAACATCATCCGTAAAAAGCCTTACCTTCGATTTCACTCCTTTACTCATATCATTTATATATATATAAGAAAACATAAAGGTCCGATAATACTGCCTTGAGGAATTCCCCTCTTAATTATTACAGGGTCAGATAAAGCTTCACCTACTCTAATTCTCTGAGATCTATTTTCTAGAAATATAGCAACCCATTCAGTCACTCTTTTGTCTAGTCCAATTGCACTCATTTTTGCCAGTAGTCTCCCATGATCCACCCTATCAAATGCTTTAGACAGGTCAATCGCGATACAGTCCATTTGACCTCCAGAATCCAAGATATCTGCTATATCTTGCTGGAATCCTACAAGTTGAGCTTCAGTGGAATAATACAAGGCACTTCACGGATTTAACCCTGTTAAAATGGGAGACAATTCTCAAGTGGCGCTCGTAGTGGCGTGACCTGGACACTCGCGCCGAATTCAAATATCAATGGATATTTATATACGGAAATGGATAGATAAATTACGTCTAAAATGAAAGTGCTGCTAAGATATTAACTTCAAAGTTGCCGAAGCAATTCTGGATAAATGAAAGAATTATTTAGCAGGTTAGTAAAGACTGAAATTAGACACATATTCAATATAGAAATGCACTGCTGTGAAAGCGCTTGATCTTTCATTCATGCATTGCTCTTTTAGCTTCAGCATTCGTGTCTGAACATTTACGGTTAGATTTGTCAACTCCCTCATTTAAAAAACATTGTATCATCCCATTAAGACACTAGTAAATAAACAGATCGGCACATTCCGGTCTTATTCTCTTGGAAGGACCACCCCTTTTGTAAGGGGCGGTAGCATTTGATGTTTTATTTTTTGGGAGATTCTTCGTTGGTGCAGATCCCGGCCTTAATCTGATAAGAGGGATAAAAGAAAGGAAATCATGAAAATGCTATCGATATTTATATTTTGAGGTATATTATTTTCGTACAGTTAGAGTAAGAATATACCATACCCTTCGCTGTATAGTCGGGGATTTGTAAAGTCGCTGACTTGGAAATGATGTGAACAGATCTTATAATTCTTATTCAAGCGTAAAATCCTACAACAACACATCGGTATTGAACGTTAACTGCTGCACTATACAATAAAATAAGCTTATTATATTTTAAACCTTTTATAATATGCGTCACGCAGCTCAGGAGTTTAGAAGGTACTATCAAAATCTCTTTGTCACTGGAAGAATGTATACGTAAACACAATAGCTACTTAAATTTCCATGTCACGAGGGAAACGGAAGAAGGACCGTGAAATTCTTCTGCACTTCACAATTATTGCAGCCAAACACAGCACATATCTTTCCACTCATGATAAGAGGAGATATAAACGAATGACACATGCTATTGATTACTGCTCTTAACTTGCTCCAAACGCATAAATAACACCAAAAACTTCACAAACTAACGCACGCGCTCTTATGACAGGGTAACTAACTCCAGGTCACACCGCTAGACAGAGCTCTAATCGCTGTCCCCCGATATCTCGCAGACTGTCCGGTGTTAACTCTACTGTATTTGCTAAACATGGCTGGTGACTCAACACAAACCTTTTGCAAATGCTGTCGTGTAGTTATATACCTATGCTAAAGCACCTAATCCGACATGATAGAAGCTTACTTTTAAACCTTCCACTGAAGATCCATCACGAGTTGCCAAAGAAATTTTAACACTGTTCGTTGCTGAACATTGTTCATTTCTAACATCAGAATAGTTGAATGTGCGAATGCATTCTCTGATTCCCACACAGCCAGTAATTAAAAAAATATATTAGGGCCTGTAGTAAATTCAAGATATTTTAAAACTGTGATGTGTAATCATGACGAATAGAATACCTAGTGAGACCACTCACCGAGTTCAAGCGCGCTCCCGCAGAGCGGCGCTAGTAGAGCCTAACACCAACGCTACAAGGCCAGCTGTTTTAGTGGAGGTTACACTGATAGGCAAATAATCAAATTGAACACCCAATTGTTTAGACTTATGAATAATACTGCCAGAGAGTTGTAAATAATGTATTCGGTCCCCACGAAGAAATATCATTGGACTTTAATAAGAGAACACACGAGATAAAATGGAACATTACGAAAAGCGAAAGCAATATTGTGCTTTTCATACTTAAAAAGAAAGACATTTTAAACATTCCGTGTTCTTAATCTGCTCCAGTAGGAAATTAATGCTAGCTTTGACTGAGAAAAGCATTTAGCTCGCATTGTATCACGAGTTGCGTTTTTTAGTCGCCTTTTGAGAGACGCTATTGGTTTTTGGGCATCGGTAAGAGAACTAGACTGGCTACAGCTAGGCTGATCTTGAACCTTACCGCTCACTGTTGCCATCACTGCTTCACTCACATCGTGATTCTTGTTCCTTATCCTCTTGATACTGTCTTCATTCCTTTTCCTACTGGGTGCCTATCGCGATTTTACCTCAATGAATAGGTATTTCGGTAAATTTGGAAAAACATGAGGCACCGCAACTTGTTTTATTTTTCACCTCACATGAGGAAGTTCAACGTTTTTACTGTTCACAACGAAACAGTCCGCCTTTATAAGTTAATTAAATTGCCGAAAAATGCAGGTCACATATTCTGCTTTTGACTGACAATTGCTTATCTTTCCGTAGAATAACTCTCGTCCACTTCACAAGCAGATTACTTCCTTTTTGTGGTATAAAAGGTCGTCTACCATCAGGCTTCCTTCCGTAAACTGATTTACAACCAGGAATGAAATAGTAAGACATTTTCTCGAAATAATAGAAAACTAGTTGATTGTACACACAAAGCACTGCACATATATTAATACAGTTTTTCGGAAAATATCAAAAGAAACAAATTCCCTCGATAGGCGTTACAATTATTCCCATGACTTCACGCACGTCGACAATTTTCCGCACGTGTTGTTGCAACTGGTTCGTTGCGACCGCAGCGCCACACACCGGCGGGGCGACCAACGACAATGTTGAGAGAACGGAGTGATCACACTAGGTATTCTATTCGTCGTGGTATAATCTTAACGAACAAAATGGAATGCAATATTTTTTAAACTTAACAGTACTTGAGCGACTTCTGGCGATTTTCGAGGATACGTCTAGCGACATTCTCGTTCTAAGAGTTGAAAACACTGCTCACAGATGTAGATCACCACTATCGGTCATTAAGTAGGCTGTGATCATGACCGCCTGATTTCTCATGTCATATCGAGAGCGCAGCCACCATTGTCCCAGTGTGCTCACTGAACAATCAGGCTACAGAACAAAGAGAGAGAAGAATGCACAATGGGAGATCAGGCAGATACACAATCATCAAAATAACGAAGCGTTATCTGTACATTAGATCCCACGCTGTATAGTCTCGTACTATTCTGCTCAACAGTCAGGCACTTATCAGTGGGTTGCGAAATGAAATGGCGTATGGCTTTTAGTGCCGGGAGTGTCCGAGGACATGAAATGATGATGAAGACAACACATACACCCAGCCCCCATGCCAGCAGAATTAACCAATGATGGTTAAAATTTCCGACCCCGCCGGGAATCGAACCCGGGGCCCCTGTGACCAAAGGCCAGCACGCTAACCATTTAGCCATGGAGCCGGACAATGGCTTGTGAAACAGAAGCATCTCTGTAAATGAATTCCAGTTTAGCATCACATTCGAAAGGCTATATTTCATCATCATCATCTGTTTACCCTCCAGGTTCGGCTTTTCCCTCGGACTCAGCGAGGGATCCCACCTCTACCGCCTCAAGGGCAGTGTCCTGGAGCTTTCAGACTCTTGGTCGGGGATACAACTGGGGAGAATGACCAGTACCTCGCCCAGGCGGCCTCACCTGCTATGCTGAACAGGGGCCGTGTGGAGGGATGGGAAGATTGGAAGGGATAGACAAGGAAGAGGGAAGGAAGCGGCCGTGGCCTTAAGTTAGGTACCATCCCGGCATTCGCCTGGAGGAGAAGTGGGAAACCACGGAAAACCACTTCGAGGATGGCTGAGGTGGGAATCGAACCCACCTCTACTCAGTTGACCTCCCGAGGCTGAGTGGACCCCGTTTCAGCCCTCGTACCACTTTTCAAATTTTCGTGGCAGAGCCGGGAATCGAACCCGGACCTCCGGGGGTGGCAGCTAATCACGCTAACCACTACACCACAGAGGCGGACAGGCTATATTTCATTTAAGGAAATATGCTTCCGGGAAGACTATTTCAATTCTCAGTTGAATTTATACCAGCACCAGTTACATTTTATATCAATATAAATAAACTTATATTTTTTCTATAGACCTGCACTATAATAATTATAATTTCGTGTGGCTATTTCTAGCCGAGTGCAGCCCTTGCAAGGCAGACCCTCCGATGAGGGTGGGCGGCATCTGCCATGTGTAGGTAACTGCGTGTCATTGTGGTGGAGGATAGTGTTGTGTGTGGTGTGTGAATTACAGGGATGTTGGGGACAGCACAAACACCCAGCCCCCGGGCCACTGGAACAAACCAATGAAGGTTAAAATCCCCGACCCGGCCGGGAATCGAACCCGGGACCCTCTGAACCGAAGGCCAGTACGCTGACCATTCAGCCAAGGAGTCGGACATAGGCCTACACTTATCACGGCTTTTCAACTGTACAAAAATACAAGATTTTGTAACATTGTTGTTCTTGTATCTTTCTTTCTTTCTTTCTTTCTTTCTTTCTTTCTTTCTTTCTTTCTTTCTTGTATTTGGGAGATAGTGGGCTCGAATCCCACTGTCGGCAATCCTCAAGATGGGTTTCCGTGATTTCCCATTTTCACACCAGACAAATTAATTGTACCTCAATTAAGGCCACGGCCGCTTCCGTCCCACTCATAGCCCTTTCCTGTCCCATCGTCGCCATAAGACCTATCTGTGTCGGTGCGACGTAAAGCAACTTGCAAAAAAAGTATTTCTTTCTTTCTTAATCCGTTTACCCTCCAGGGTTGGTTTTTCCCTCGGACTCAGCGAGGCACCCCACCTCTACCGCCTTAAGGGCAGTGTGTCCTGGAGCGTGGGACTTTGGGTCGGGGGATAAAACTGGGAAGGAGGAACAGTACCTCGCCCAAGCGGCCTCATCTGTTATACTGAATAGGGGCCGTGTGGACGACGGGAAGATTGGAAAGGATAGACAAGGAAGAGGGAAGGAAGCAGCCATGGCCTTAAGTTACATACTCTCCCGGCATTTTCCTCGAGGAGCAGTGGGAAACCACGAAAAGCCACTTCGAGGACGGCTGAGGTGGGAATCGAACTCCATCTACTCAGTTGACCTCCCGAGGCAGAGTGGACCCCGTTCCAGACTTTGTACCACTTTTCAAATTTCGTGGCGGAAACTGGGCCTTCAGGGGGTGGCAGCTGACCACACTAACCACTACACCACAGAGGCGGGCTTTATTATTATTATTATTATTATTATTATTATTATTATTATTATTATTATTATTATTATTATTATTACCAGTATTGTACGCCCGACTGGAACCCACGAGAGAAGCAAGGACCTAGCATATTACGCTATATTGTTCTTTTTTTTTTTTTTTTTTTTTTTTTTTTTTTTTTGCTATTTGCTTTACGTCGCACCGACACAGATATGTCTTATGGCGACGATGGGATAGGAAAGGCCTAGGAAGTGGAAGGAAGCGGCCGAGGCCTTAATTAAGATACAGCCCCGGCATTTGCCTGGTGTGAAAATGGGAAACCACGGAAAACTATCTTCAATGCTGTTGACAGTGGGGCTCGAACCCACTATCTCCCGATTATTGGATACTGGTCGCACTTAAGCGACTGCAGCTGTCGAGCTCGGTATATTGTTCTTCACAGCGATATTATTAATCTGTGTGACTCTGTGCTAGGAACAACCTTTAAAAGTAACTCCGTTGTTAACTTCAATGACAAAGTCTTAAGACTTCTCTCAAAGGTGGCGGTGAAGGGAGAATATTAGATTTCTCTCGCACTTTGTGGATCATCGCAACTGTTCTTCCAATCGAGTTGTGTTTGTGTTCTTCTCCTCAAAGGGGAGCCAATTGAGCGCAGATGAGGTTATCTGTGCCTCAGTTCACAGTCACTGGAGTGCATGATGGCAGGGGAACCAGATTAATGAGCACGCTCTGTGCGCGCCAACTTTCCAGGCTGGGTTCTAACCAACAGTACGTGATCATGTAGACAATTAGTCTAACTTGATATACGCACCTGTACCTTATGTTTTTACTGTCTGTATTTCTTAAATATTAACCTGGTGTTACAAGAAATGAATTTCATTATTAAGCCTGTATTGTCGACCTTGATAGCGTTATGGTACTTTTTTTTGGAAAAAAAAATCCACCTTAACAATATAAATATATTTTATTCCTTTTTAGAATAACATTATATTATTGGAACATGTTTCGTCCTTAATGGGATATCTTCAGCCACAGTTCGAAGACAAAAATGGAACAAGGATGCAATAATACATAATACAGTGATTCCGTATGTATAGTGTGACCAAGTCCAGTCTAGCCACCATCAGTGGCGTATACAGAGGGCTACCAAGGCTATCGGTGGAGCCCAAACCTGAGGGTTTTTTTTTTTTTGCTAGGGGCTTTACGTCGCACCGACACAGATAGGTCTTATGGCAACGATGGGATGGGAAAGGCCTAGGAGTTGGAAGGAAGTGACCGTGGTCTTAATTAAGGTACAGCCCTAGCATTTGCCTGGTGTGAAAATGGGAAATCACGGAAAACCATCTTCAGGGCTGGCGGTAGTGGGATTCGAACCTAAAGCACATTATAATGTAAGCATCTGACACATTGTTCCATTTACAAAATTGGAAAGCAATGAGAAGAAATGTTGCACGTATTTCTGAAAACAAAACATCAGAGACTGGTATTGCAGTCCAAGCGCTGGTCCCTCTCCCCTCGCCTCACCTTGTGCGGCTTGCTGCTGTCGTATTTCCGATAGGCGCTGGCGCCAGGGAAGGCGGGGGGAAGGGGGGATAGGTGTGCTAGGCTTCGCTGCCAGATCGCCACTGCTAACAGCCATGCGTTCATCATCGTATATACTGTACTTCTCTTTTGTGGTAGTGTAATAGATATTTGAAGACTGGACATCAATAACGGGCTAAGTGCCAAAACAATTAAAAAAATGTTTAGACCCAAAAAAGTGAGCTCTGTGCCATTGCCAACAACCTATAAAGCGCGCTATCTGCCATGACCATGATTGTAGTGCATACAAGGCCCGAGATATGGCATGAGAGGTATGTGCCGGGCCGCTGGTGAAGCTATTAGGGGCTATGTGCCACCGAGCTTTTACTGTTGATTCTAAGCGTCATGACAACATCGCTGTGAATTTTAACCAAATTCTTTTGAAAAAAGCCTGTTGAGAGTTTTAATTTGTGATAGTACATTTTAAGAACGATGGAATTAAACAGTGACACAAGCAAAATAGAAAGAAGGGAGAATCAATGTTTTATTCCCCTCAGCTTTCATGCTACAATCTGTGTGACCATGTAGGTGACAACAACAAGGGGCTCGTCGTACTTGTGGCACGAGGGTATGAGTGGTCGAGGCGGTAATGAAATTGCTCCATGTCTGTTTAAAGTACTCGGTAGTCCTGAATTTATGACGAAACGAAAACTTAATGTCTAGTCTGATAACTGCAATGGCCAGAACAAGAACAAAATGATGATGTTTCTTTGGATTTACGTGACTGGTAAGTATGATGAGATAAACCATACATTTTTACTCTCTGGCTATTCAGTTTTATCTTGTGACAGAGATTTTGCACAGATCGAGAAACGTAAAAGGGTTGAAAATTGTGAAGTTCCTGACCTGGTCAAACTTATGGTGAATGCAACACCGAACAATCCATTTACGGTTACTATGCTTCAACCTGATGACTTCTTTGATTAAAAAAAAAACAAAAAAAAAACAAAAACAGCTGATTCATACATCAATACGACAAAACTAAATATTTCCAAATGCAGCTGGATTAAAGTTCAAAAAAGCCGCACCCGGATTCGTCAAGAAGAGAACAATATTTAATGAATTTGAAGCATGGAGCACTTGCAAGGTTCTCAAGAAAAGGGTTACTAGTAATACAATCAAGAACTTGGTTTTACCATCACACCCGTGTCAAAAAAACTTGTCAGCTGAGAAGAAGAGATTTGAAGGAAGAGAATCGAGTATTCTTCGAAGCATTAATCAATTAAAATTGTTTTGTATTCTTAGAAAAACTATACTAGGACTTTCTAACTAGAAGTAAAAAAGGTAAACTGTAATTAAATGCTTGAAAATGTACTTGGACACTTTTTATTATTGTAGAATTACTGAAATAAACAGTTAAAATTAATAAAAGGTTGAGATTTTTCATTGGCACTTACCTCGTTTTTGCTGACAAAAAAATGTGGCACTTAACACGTTCTACATTTTGCCGAGTAAAATTTTATGTTTTATTCATACGAGAAAGGAAATTAAGAAAAAATGCAACAGGAATATGAATCTTACCCTAGATATTAAATAAAAAATATGGTTAAGGTTCTTTATCAAAACATTTTTGACAAAAACAAAAAAAATTTAATAACTCAAAATCAACTTTTTGGCACTTAGCCCATTATTGATGTCCAGTCTTCAGTTATGTATTATTTTGTGGTGCCTTTGGAAGGCCGTAACGCGTAACTGTTGGAGCAAAGTGATCTTGATAACTGTGTTTTGGGAGTTTTCTCTCCTAGTCTGCCTAACTAAACGCAACATTTGCGATATTGGAACCTTTGGTTTATTATTATTATTATTATTATTATTATTATTATTATTATTATTATTATTATTATTATTATTATTATTATTATTATTATTATCTATGTAGTTATGTACGACAGGTTGTCAGTACGGACTTTATTTGGTATAAACCGTGGACGTATCATTTATTATTTGTGTGTTGTATGATCTGTCTTGTGTAACAGAACATGTGAGGTTATGTCACGATACTTCTGCTGTAGACTATGCTTATTAATACGACTTTATTTAACGTAAGAACACGTAATTAATAGTATATAATTTATTTTTATCTGTAAATATGATGTATAAATCCGATGTAATGTTGTGTAACACAGGGTAAGAGTCTAGAACAACGCACCTTTGTCTGATGTCATTCGAGTTTTACAGAATGTTCTATTCATTTGTATAGGTTATTGGAGACTCGAGAAGCATGTTACGTCCTACTGTTCTGGAAGCTTGGCCAGGCAAGGTATATAAAAGTGCAGTCTCGGGTTGTTGAGTTGAGTTGTGAGTGAGAGTCGTTTGTCGAGTTAAATATGTGAACTAATGTTGTGTTTTTGCCGTTGAAGTGGTTATGTTGTGTTGGTACCACATGTGATCTTGTCAAGTGTTCCGTAGTTGGCTGACATGCTAATGTGACAGTTCAAGATGGTGGTTCATTTGATGTGCAACTATTAATGTATATATAACAGTGTACACACATGACAGCATCTCGTGTGTGCGTCTTTGTGAATACGATATTTATCAGCTTGCTTTCGGTAGATAGTGGGTTTGAACTCCACTGTCGGTAGACCTGAAGATGGTTTACATTTTCACACAAAGTAAATGCTGGGGCTGTACCTTAATTAAGGCCATCGTCGTTTCCTTCCCACTCCTAGCCCTTTCCTATCCGATCGTCGCCGTAAGACCTATCTGTGTCGGTGCGACATACAACAAATTCTAAAAAATAAGAGAGAGACAGAGAGACAGAGAGGGGCTACCTGACTGACGAATGTGCGTGACAAGCGGATGAATCGTACCTCAGTGTCCATGATCTTGGCAAATATATATATACTTGCTGCCTTTCATTGTTGCCAGATCTCCCGATATTTCAGGTGATCTCCCGATTTTTTGCAACCCACCAGAACGTCCTCCCCCAAAACAAAACAAAAATATATCGAAATTTCTTCTAATCTAAAGTTAAGGAAAAGGAATGAAATGATTAATGGTGCCTAATATATATTTGTGTCGAAAAACTTTTTCCTCGTATCACTGCGTGATCTTTCATCGATAACATCACTCGTGGGGTACTTTCCCGCATTCATTTTAGGCTCGAATTACGTAATCTCTCCCTTCTTATTGAACTAAAAACTCACACTTGACTGCATCATTCGAAGGGAAATCCCCGACCCGCATATAGAATATAAAACCTGCCTCCTGCTACAACTTCAATATTGGTACCGTACACAATTTCTACACCTGAACAATAACTGAATCTACAAGAAAATTGGGAAGAGAGGAAGAAAAAGAAGAAACATAAAGTGGCCAGAGAGTACGGGTGAATGACATTGTATATTTTTGTTATAATAACTTCAAATGACAATTGCATTCTTTAATTTAGTTATACATGTATTATAACATTTCAGTGCTCGAGAAACAACTGGAATTTTCATTAAAATTCCCGAAATTTTTGCGCACAATCTACTGAATTTTTATTTGTAGACCTGGCAACACTGCTGCCCTTCCTTACGGCACATGCAATGTCACTACTACTTGCTGTAGTGCTATACAAATCGGTTAGCCGCGACGAACGACATTTTGTGCGTATTTCCGCGAATAATATTGTTAAAATTAAATTGCTTTTTTTTATAACTCCAACTTTTATTCGGCTAAAATGGAGTAACAATGTAATGTTTTCTTCACAAAGTGGGAGGCGGGAGCGATTGGCCCCACCACTCGACCCCCTCCTCCCTCCTAATCGCCGCTGCTGACTCTTCCCCATCATTGCTTGTTATTCCGTTTGGCACATGTTATACCGTTGCGTGTGTTTCCGCTCTTAAATTCTTGTTTTCAAGTTGCAGTCTCCTAGATCTAATGGCATTCCGCCCCGACAACTGATATGGGATGTCACGGGAGAGCGTTGACATGTGAGCCGTCGTTAAAGCAGGATTCATGTTAACCAAAGTAGAGGCGGTGGGGGTAAACTGATGTGTAACACGTTCATTTGTCGCGACTGACTTAACCGAGTTAGCGAATAATACGTTGTTTAGAAGTGAGCATTTTATCGATTCTCTCTCTCGACGTAATTAAAATCCAGCAACGGTTACCGCTTTAATTGGGTTACATCATCTGCGGTGAAGCTTCTCCCTCGACAGCGTCGAATTAACTCTAAATGTCACCACGCACAGATCTCACGTTACATAATCCAAGAAATGAAATGTGGGCGGGGATGAGCGGCTGCTGAGTTGGGCAACCATTCTCTATTAACATTCCAGAGGAAAATAAATGGAAGGGATGCGTCACTTTCGAGAAATGAAGATGTCGGCCAAAGAAAGACGAGGGCCACGAAGGGCGTGAAAATGAAAGACTCCCTAGGAATCGCAACCTAATACCGTCGGGGTCGAAGATAAGAGTTGACCAAGGAAGGTCGGATAGGATAGATGAAAGTGAGGAGCCTGGCACAAGTAAGCGGGAACTATGTCAGGACTCAGTTATGGGTCCGGTGGCTGCCAACCCACGCTCCCAAGTTTAGAGGCCCTCAGGCCCCTTCTAGTCGCCTCTTACGACAGGCAGGGGAAGTGGTGGTGGTCGTAATTGTTGACTTAAGAAGTACAACTAGGCAACCATCCTCTGTTAACACTAATCAGAGGGAAAATACAAATAATTGGAGTGTAACCCCTACATCATTTTACATAATTTATAGTGGAAACATTGCAAGAAGTGGTATAGTCGCTCAAGTGCAAAGAAACCCAAACGTTACAATAAAAGCACTGATGTGATGAAAACATTCTATTTCAGAATTGTTGCCATTTTCATGGCAAAAGTTCAAAGATTTGTAATGGCTAAAACAGTTTAGTGGTTTAAATGCAAGAAAATAGTACAAAAATTTCCCTCACAGTAAGGCAGTAATTGTTCTGCATTGAGAATTAACATAAGTAACTACTCTGCAAGGCTAGAGATATATCTTCTCCTTCTAATTTTATTTTGTACGTTTAGTACAAGAACGGGTGTCAAGAATATATTCTCAAAAGGCTCCGGTTTCTGTCCATTGGATGTTAGTAGGCAATTAAGTCATATGGAAGGGAAATAAACCATTTTCATTTGCTTAATGTAGAGTAGTATGCTTCCAAGCTTTGAAACGAATTTCCTATAAAAGTCAATACAGTCTGACACTCCTCGGTTTTGCAGTGGACACTTAAAATTTTAACGTTATTATGTAGATCATTCCATAACCTTAAATAGTTGGCAGCTTTTCCCCTATGACTTCCGCCATGTTGGTTTTGGTTTTACATATTATATTTAATTCGGTTCTAGTTTGAACCCAATGTCTTAGTTGATACAGTCTTGCATGGAGGGGCTGTTTGTGGAAAAAAAAAAACAAAAAAAAAAAAACAACAACTAGAGTTTGAAGAAGAAAAAGTATGGGAGAGCCCTGCAGAGAATAAGCATAACCCCAACGTGCGCGTGCTGTTCCAGCGAGTAGAGAGCTCATTGATGATGACACATAACCTCTGAATTATTAAGCGCACGTCAGGGAAACCAAATAACAGGTAATTTATTTATGTCGAACTTGAACAGCATGCAACGTGTAGGATTTTAGTAACCTGCACTCGATCTGCGATAGAGACCTGAAGATTGCGGAGTAAAATTACGATTCATAATCATTTATATCTAGTTCAATTCAGTGCTAGTCTTGTATAATGCGACATGTAATGGAGAGGAGCAATCTGATACGCGGCTGGAGCGAAAATGCCACGTTCCAGTACTGGAATAACCTGCCCATTGAAGACTACTCTGCTGTGTAAGCTCACCGGACAAACAATTAGTCACTCCTGTAGAAATCATTACAAGCATCATATAATACTGTGTGTTTAAATAAAGATGCTGGTTCATGTTAATAGTCACCTCAGTGGTGAGCGAGCCCAATGCATGATACGGAAAACACCCACAAAACATCACAGACCCACCTCCGGTTTGAACCTGACCTTGCATACATCTTCTTCTTCTTCTTCTTAGCGTGCCTGTCCGCCTCGGACGTTGGCGATCAACATGGCTATTCGGGCTTTATCCATTGAAATTCGGAACAGTTCTGCAGATGTTTTGTTGAACCAGGTTTTAAGGTTGTCGAGCCAGGAAATTCTTCTTCGCCCAGGAGATCTTTTACCTTCTATTTTCCCTTGCAGGATAAGTTGAAGCAGCTCATACCTTTTCTGATTCCTCATGATGTGTCCAAAATATTGTAGTTTACGGCACTTGAAGGTGTTGATCAGCTCTGGTCTCTTGTTAGCTCGGCGTAGAACCTCAATGTTTGTAATCTTCTGAGTCCATGATATTCTCAAAATTCTTCTGTAAGCCAGAGTTCAAATGCTTCCAGTCTAGCAGTGGTGGCTTTTGTAAGCGTCCATGTTTCCACACCGTAAAAGAGAACTGAAAACACATAGCAGCTAAGGAGCCGCATTTTGGTATCCATGGTAAGGTCGTGATTCTTGAAGGTTGAGCTCATTGAATTGAAAACACTTCTCGCTTTTCCAATGCGACACTTTATCTCTTGCGAATTGTCCCATGCTTCGTTAATGATGGTACCCAGGTACGAATACTGTGAAACTCTCTATACTTGCTCCATTGAGGAACAGATTCACGCCTCGGATGTTCTTCTTACTGATACAGGATGAAATTATTCATTTTGCCTTCGGGTACACTAGACGACATTTGTCATTAGCATACAGGCAAAAAACGCGACTCGTCAGACCACATTACGTTCCGCCAGTCAGTTACTAGCCCATTGAGGACGCGTGCCTGTGCCTGTGTGAGCAAGGGCCTCTTGTGAGGATACCGACTCTAAATATTCACTGCATGCAGTTCCCGTCGCAATGTTCTCTCCCTAACAGATTGGGATGGACCTTCATTCACTGACTGCAACAATATTCCTGTCGGGTTTGGAAGCAATTTTGATTCATCAGCCGTGAAAAGCCTCTCCGGTCCCTCTCAGCCAGGATCTTTTTGCGACCACAATTCTAACGTCGTGTTTCATGTAGTACATCACAGCTTGTAGACACGCTGAACAATCCGCTGTGAAACACCAACAAATCCAGCAACTTCACGCACCGTATGGCCATGGGCACGGCCAAACACGACTTCTATTCTGTCACATCCTTATATGTAAAAGGGATTAAAAGTCAGGTTGTGAGTTTCACTAATAGGAAAAGTCCTCACAGTTTTAATTACTGCGTTGATGGGGTGAATGTTCCTTATGGGAATCTTTATAAGTACAGAGTTCTGCACATGAGTATGAGGGTATTTAGGGGTTGTAGTAAGGATGTAAAGCCTGTCGGCAGCCCTAGAGATGGTTTTCCATGGTTTCCCATTAAGGCCACGGCTGCTTCCTTCTCACTCCTAGCCCTTTCCTGTCCCATCGTAGCCAAAAGACCTATCTGAGTCGGTGGGACGTAAAGCATCTTGTAAAAAAAGTGTAAAATCGGCCCCGTGGTGTAGGCGTAGCGCGCCTGTCTCTTATCCGGAGGTCCCGAGTTCGATTGCCGGGTAGGTCAGGGATTTTTACCTGTTTTTCATATCAACATCTCGTGATTTTTGGTTTTCTATAGTTGGCAGGTATGCACATGACACTCTTTGTTATATGAAATGTTGAAATTGCCCTTCGTTAGCGTTGATACACACATTGTCAGAGCCTCCGGGATTCAGTGCAACAGAGGGTTAATACATGTATCAGTTCAGTATCTCTTCATTCGTGCTTCGATCTACGCCTCTCACCTTCAGCATTCTTCTGTAACACCACATTTCAGAAGCTTCTATTTTCTTTATTTCTGAGCTAGTTATCACTTCCAAACAATACACGGTCCAAACGAAAGTCTTCAAAAACATCTTTCTAATTCCTATGTGAAGTGAGCAAATTCAGCTCAAGTCTCTCACACAACCTCATTTTTTCCATTACAGATTGGAACTTCATTGACGGTTTCCACTAGGGTCACATACAGTTCACCATGCACCTGTTTTCTTCTCTAACCCAACTTCTCAATGTGGTTCGCTTCCCTCCCGACCATTTTATATATGGCCAACACACCTAGCCAACATTGGAAACAATCATCAAGAACGGGACCGCTAAATTGAGAAGAAATAGAGAGTGCCGTTATTCTAAAATTTGAAATTCATCGGCGTTTTTCCAACACTTGTCACATACATTTCACCTGGCACGTTTTCTCCTCTCAAGCTTTTTCGCTCCCCTAATAGCTATTCGTGGTGATGGTGACTCTACAAAGACAAACTGTCAGTTCTGACTTTTCAACACAGTGATTTCGTTTTTTTTTAATTGTATCGAAATGCAAAATTTTTAGACTAAGAAGTCCGCAACCTCACTATAAGCACTTATTGTTCATTTCCGTCTCTATACTTTGTTTTCATTTCTTTTCTTCTTAGGTTTAACACACTTTTTAGATTCAATTATGTATAATATTAACCTTTCTTCACTGAATTTGTCTCAACGAATTATTTATTGCTCCATCTAATGATGGAAATATTGTATGTTGTATTGTTTTTATTTCCGTCGTGTCTTTTTTGTTTTTCATTTGTTCCTTCATTATGCTTTAGCACATTTTTAGCTTGTATTATGTAAATAACTTTAACTCCCCTTATTTCACTGAAGATGGCTCAAACGAGTCGAAACATGTTTGAATTTTATTACTTCATCTAATGATGGAATTATGTTATGTATTGACTAGGAAGATACATTAAAATACAAATTTTTTCATTTGTAAAGTGAAGTTTATTTTCTTAAGGAAGGCCTTCCTTGCTTGTGCTAGTCTGCATTTTATGTCCTCCTTACTTCTGCCATAATTCGTCTCCACATGTTGTCCCTTCTGCATGGAGTTCTAAACTCACGTGTACCGAATTGTCTCTCATCAGTCTTTAATCACCTCTCCTCCTATCACAACCACGATACACGATCAGGCTCCTGTTTAACAATATCCCTCAGTCACTCCAGGACTTTGTAGTGACTGCCGCTAGGCTGTGGAATACCGTCCCTGCTACCATTAGGGATTTGCATTCTGCTACGAGATTTAAGATGGATTGCTGATATCACTTGTCGAATACTTCTAGCTGACTTGTTCGATGTGTGTAGTGTGAATAAGTGCGTGAATGAGCTTATTTTCATAAAAATTACAAATGTATTTGCTAGTTATAGGTTTTTACCGTGTTTCCTTCTTTCATTATTACTAGTGTTAGTTTTATAATTATTATCATGTTCATTTATATTGTCATGTTGTACATTCTATAATTATTTCTACTATTACTCTCTCCACATTTGCTATTAGCACTATATTATTTATTTGTTGTTTTAAAAAATTATATGTCTGTAAATTATTTTAAATGTTGCGGTTCAGTGTAAGAGAGGGCCTTGAACCCTAACATCGCCACGAATAAAGACCAATTACTTACTTATTCTACTATCCAAAACCAAAAACCAAACCCCATGGCACTACAGCCCCTGAAGGGCCTTGGCCTACCAAGCGACCGCTGCTCAGCCCGAAGGCCTGCAGATTACGAGGTGTCGTGTGGTCAGCACGACGAGTTCTCTCGGCCGTTTTCCTTTGCTTTCTAAACCGGGACCACTATCTCACCGTCAGATAGCTCCTCAATTCTAATCACGTAGGCTGAGTGGACCTCGAACCAGCCCTAAGGTCCAGGTAAAAATCCCTGACCTGGCCGGGAATCGAACCCGGGGCCTCCGGGTAAGAGGCAGGCACGCTACACTCTTGTGTTTGCCCCATCCATCTGCCAGTGTTGAAAGGATTTTTCTGCTATTAATCGAATGAAATAAAAAACCAGAAATAGACTGAGCACTTAAACGATCTTCGGACCTCAAAAATGAATACAAAATCTGCATCCTGCTACGACTTCAAAATTGGCACACAATTTCTACGCTGATGAATTACGACATCTACAGGAAGAGTGAGGAGAAAGAAGAATAAGAATAAGAAGAAGCATAGATTGGCCAGAAAGTAAGGGTGAGTGAAATCGTATATTTTTCTCATAATAACTTCTCATGACTATTGCAGTCTTTAATTCAGTTACATTGTAAAATTTTAGTGCTCGAGAAACTACCGAAATTTTCATTAAAACTCCAGAAATGTTTACGTACAATCTACCGATAATTTATTTATGGACCTGGCAACACTGAGCAAGGATTCTTGGACGGTGTCCTCCCTAGAGAACGAAAAGTTTTTTAAAATTTTCTCTCGATATTTGAGGTCAAAAACTGGACTCGAATAACGAAAAGACAATTACATTTCATCGTAAAACTGTAAATTCTCGTCAATAAAGAAAACTGTTACGCAAGTGAGGTGAGCACGCAGTTCGCTGTTAATGTTTTCAGGTTGAAGATACGACACGGTCTCTCGAGCTTCTGTCCCAGGATATAGTGAAGGTGAGGGGGAGAGAGATGTAAGGGGGAAGCACGCCGGTGGACGGTTTCGGAGGGACGTAGGGTGCGGGAAGAGGCTTTAAGATCGGCAGAGTCCGGAGGAGTAAAGGCACCTTCACAAACCCCTCTACGAGCATGTGCCAGCCATGGCTGCAGATAAAAATTCATGATGTTATTTGCCCTATTATTAATGATATTTGACTAAGAAAAGTAACAATGAATGATAATGAAATGTAACATTTGAGACCAGGAATGTTGATTCAAATTGCAAAGGTGAAGTCACATGGGCCTCTGACTTGCATCCCGCATTTTGTGAAGGTTGGCAGCAATGAGCGAGTTCGTTTTCTCGCGGAAGACTTCAATGAGCACGGTGGTACTGGTCCGACCTGTGTGTTGCCCGCTTCTCACATCCGAACCATCACAGCTCTGAGCTATTACTTTTCCAGGGGACTTATTCACCTCCAATTTGTCTAGTTCGGCAAATAAAACTTCACTAATTCCGTATATTGGTGTTTTTCACATCAGATCCTCATCGATGGTATTCCTTAAATGTAATCCTCATTATATATCCAACCGGGAAAACAGCTGAGACGGGCAGCCTTTACTACTACTACTAATAAAATGTTTTCATTCCTCCCCTGAAGGGGGAGGCGGGCCTCTCAGACGGTGACGCCGTCTCTCAGGCCGGAAGATTTGTTGCGGCGAAGGAGATGCTCGGAGGAGGTGAAGGGGTTGGCGGCCGTAGCCTATACTAGGAACTGTCCTGGCATTCGCCTTAGTCCAGGAGAATGGACAGCCACGGAAAACTATTCTCAGGACAGCCGACGGTTGGGCCCAGCCCTGTCCCGTCTCCCGAATGCAGAGGCGTAGAGCCACGGTAGAGCCGTGGCTACCCCTCCTATGCTCGGTTGGCCGGTCAAAGTGCAGAGCTGTTGGACCATGGACCAGCCGTGGCCACTTACGGGCCGAGACCCACTCTGCATCTACTGACAGACAGCCTTAAGATTTCAATTTCCTCTTCTCTTTTCTGTCACAACTGTCAAGAAAGAGGTGTGGAAAAGTACTGTGGCCGCCCTCCCCCGACCTCACAGTCCACCGGCCACCGCTGGTCCGATCAACCATCATGTAGAAGCTGTAAGCGGGTACCTAAGCCATTTGATGTCCGTAATTAAATAACTCTGCCATCTACTGGTAATTTTATTAAGTATTGTTGAGTTAATTGAGTGAGTGAGGCACTGTGAACGAAGTCACTGCTGAATGGCATAGAGAGCAGCTTCGTCAGGCTTCATTACTTCATGAACGTACTACTTTATTTGAACGATTCACAGTAAAGAGAATAAATGAGCGAAGTAGTTCATACGAATGAACTGGTTCGGCCCACCGCTACTTCGCACCCGCGACCCCACCAGAGTGTGGGACAGTTGGAAGAAGAAAATAAAAAGAAGAATAAGAACGTATTCTAATCAAATTATATTTGCTTTAGTGCATACTCCGGTTATTGCTGAACTTAAATGCTGAGTTTCAAAAAAGTCGGTTTAGCTCTTTACGCGTGATATAACAAACGAACAAACAAACAAACAAACAAACAAACAAACAAACAAACAAACAAACAAACAAACAAACAAACAAACAAACAAACAAACAAACAAACAAACACAAAATTTGAACTTTTATGTACTTCATCCAAAATAAAAATAAGTATAATTAAAAAGATCGAACCGAGTGGTTACGCGGTTTGGGTCACATAGGTATCAGATTTCATTCGGGACATTCGTTAGTGGCTTCTGTCCGCAGTTCTGAAGACGGTTTTCCATGGTTTCCTATTTTATCTACTGGAACGGTACCTTCATTAAGGCCACGGTCGCTTCTTTGACATTCCTAGTCCTTCCCTATCGCATCGTCGCCATAATACCTATCTGTATCGGTGCGACGTAAAGCAACTTAGATATTTAAAAACATAAAGTGTACCGCCGAATTTATAATTTTAATTCTATAGATCATCATCATCATCATCATCATCATCATCACTGGCACGACAGCCCTCTGTGGGCCTTGGCCTTCTGAAGAAGTTTTCCCCATTCGTTCCTGTTAAGAGATCATCCAATTCTTGATTCTAATTATCTTTACATCCTCTCTCACCCCTTCCTCCCATCTTAACTTTGGTCTTCCAACTTTCCTGGCTCCTTCTGGCTTTGCATTCAACATCTTCTTTAGCACGCAGGAATCTTTATGCAATTCATTTGGTTCGTTATATAAATTATACAGTTGATGATTATATCAGATTATATCATCTTCTCGAGACACCGTTTTCCTCCACTGGCCCAAAAATTTGTCTCAAAATCCTTCTTTCAAATATACCAAGCTGTCTTTCATCAGATTTTGAGAGGTCCAGGTCTCAGCACCATATGCTATTACAGGCTTTACTAAAACTTTATACATTAGAACTTGAGTTTTCCTGAACAACAGTTTAGACTTCAGATGTTTTCTGAGGCCATGATAGCACTTTTAGCAGACAGTATAGGTTTTTGGATTTCAGAACTAACATTGTTCTCGGAATTAACTTCTGATCCAAGGTAGGTAAAGCTACGCACAACATCAAACTTATACGAGCCAATTTCTAAGAATGTAATCCCACGAAGATAGTCTTTCTTGATTACGGGAATGTACTTAGTTTTTCCGTCAGAAATCTGTTAATTCATCTTTCTTGCTGCTTTTTCGAAGCTTGTGAAAGCGTCTCTCATTGCTCTTCGTGTTCTTGCGATTATATTAATTATACAGATGGTGCAAATAAATATTTCATAAATAATTTACCATGCGTAATGGGATAGGGGCTTCCACATATCTGCACTAACATAGAGAAGACTTTTAACTTAACTGACAAAAACCTACTTGAAGTGTGAGGTCCCATATGTAATGTCAAGTTAGGACCATTTCAAAGCGTCATTGCTACTGGTGTTGGTGATTATTTTTAGAGAGAAAGTACAGCTAGACAACCATCCTCTGTCAGAGATAGGTTACTATCTGATGGCAGGCACGAAACCTTAGGTGCACACTGAGTTTTGTATGCGGGCGAGTCCATGTGTTGCTAGTTGCTACGAAAGTGTTGACGCCGGCTCCTCGTAAGTGTATTGTGAGTTAAGACCTCATGTGAGCAGCACAGCAGTAGCTACGCCTTCCACTACCTTACTTCCCCTCCAAGCTCTTTGCTTCACGCAAGTTAGTGCCATCCGGTAGTAATCTACATCTAACACTAATCATAGGGAGAGGTGGTGGTGGTGGTGATTGCTGTTTTAAGAGGAAGTACAAATGGGGGGGGGGGATTGGCACAAAAATTTATAGACAGCAGAAAGTACCCGGATGTAAGGGCTAGTGCATAGAAGGCGGGGGATGTAGAGCATACAAATTGAAAAAAATATAGCCTTTTTAATGCTCTCTGGGCGAATTTCGATAGAGACGTAAAGGATGAGTCTACCACTTTAGTGAGGTAATATTAGTACCATGAAGGATATAAGAACAAGTGTGAGGACCACGTGAGGACTCCTCGAATTCAAGCGCGCCCCGCCAGGCAGCGCTAGAGTGGGCAAGCTCCACAGTACCGATCAGCCGGTCTTAGGAATGTTGACAGAGAAAACGTATTGCTTCGTAAGTGATAAGTATCTACACTGCCTTTTCAAAAAACAATGAGAGATTACAATTAAAATACCACGGCAGGTTACAATGAAAAAAATACACGGAAATAAGAGCTACGGCCTTCATCACAGGTTACTGGAGTATACATATACAGATAAATAGCACATAACTCCCAGCATATAACAAAACACCCATGAACTATTTAAAGGTAATACTCTACTTAACAACTCAATTTGTCGGTTACTGGACACTCGAAAGCTTGCGTGAAGATTTGGCGGCAAATTAGGGGAAATGATGTAAGTCACTGCTCCTGGACGTAATTTCCATCTCGCACGAGAGATACGGTATCCACTTTTTCGCCGTTCACTATAAAATTACCTGATTTTACCATCAAATCATGTGAGAATGAACATGACAAATTCTGTTATTACGCGTTAACTCAGTATGCTTCCGCGGAATTGCTCTGGCCCATTTTTCAAATTAATTTCTATCCTTCGGTTGTGACTTACAGCTAGGCAAGCTGATCTATTAAATTAATCAAGCCACGTAAGATACATGGTTGATGTACACAACACACAATGAACTGATTTTAGGAACTGAAAGCAAAGGAAATTCAACTTATTCACTGAAATATCTTGTACAGTAATGTCTCCCGTACTTTTCCATATCCGGCTTGCTGGAACTACTGGAGCACGTGTTGGATATAATCGCTTGCAGCGCTTGCAGTGGCGGGACCACAAACTACCATGTTCTCACATGTGGTCTTATTTTCGTCATGATGGTACTGAAAATGAAAACCTACAACCTGTTTTCCAGTCTTTGACCGGGTCAGGGATGTAATGAATGAAACATATATAGGCTGTTATTACAATGGGGTCGCCACACCCAAGGTGATTTATTAATGAGTGATAAATGCTATGAAATGATAATGGAGAGTGTTGCTGGAATGAAAGATGACAGGGAAAACTGGAGTACCCGGAGAAAAACCTGTCCCGCCTCCGCTTTGTCCAGCACAAATCTCACATGGAGTGACCGGGATTTTGAACCACAGTATCCAGCGGTGAGAGGCCGACGCGCTGCCGTCTGAGCCACGGAGGCTCCATGATAGTACTATACAAGAAAATGTTCACCAAATGGACATAATCATATATGTATTAAATTAAATAGAAGTTCTACGTGGTTATACAATTAAAATGTCATTTAGTATTTAACTACACACTAACAAAGTTCAGACATATTTACTGAGCGAGACTGCCAGAATGACGAATGCGAGCGGCAAAAATATACCCCTGCTACCCTTCGTCACAGCACGTGGTACGCGCTGCTCCGCTGTATGAATCGGTTAGCCAATCAATTACTACTGATCTGCATTTAGGGCAGTCGCCCAGGTGGCAGATTCCCTATCTGTTGTTTTCCTAGACTTTTCTTAAATGATTGCAAAGAAATTGGAAATTTATTGAACACCTTTCTTGGTAAGTTATTCCAATCCCTAATTCCCCTTCCTATAAACGAATATTTGCCCCAATTTGTCCTCTTGAATTCCAAATTCATCTTCATATTGTGATCTTTCCTACTTTTAAAGACACCATCCAAACTTATTCGTCTACTGATGTCCTCCCACACCATTTCTCCACTGACAGCTCGGAACATACCAGTTAGTCGAGCAGCTCGTCTCCTTTCTACCAAGTCTTCCCAGCCCAAACTTTGCAACATTTTTGTAACGCTACTCTTTTGTCGGAAATCGCCCAGAACAAATCGAGCTGCTTTTCTTTGGATTTTTTCCAGTTCTTGAATCAAGTAATCCTGGTGAGGGTCCCATGCACTGGAACCATACTCTAACTGGGGTCTCACCAGAGACAAATATGCTCTCTCCTTTACATCCTTACTACAACCCCTAAATACTCTCATAACCATGTGCAGAGATCTGTACCCTTTATCTACAATCATATTTATGTGATTACCCCAATGAAGATCTTTCCTTATATTAGTACCTAGGTATTTACAATGATCCCCAAAAGGAACTTTCACCCCATCAACGCAGTAATTAAAACTGAGAGGACTTTTCCTATTTGTGAAACTCACAACCTGACTTTTATCCCCTTTTTTCATCATACCCATGCCTACTGTCCAACTCACAACATTATCGAGGTCATTTTGCAGTTGCTCACAATCTTGTAATTTATTTATTATTCTGTACAGCATAACATCATCTGCGAAAAGCCTTATCTCTGATTCCACTTCTTTACACATATCATTGATATATATATATATAAGAAAACATAAAGGTCCGATAATACTGCCTTGAGGAATTCCCCTCTTAATTTTTACAGGGACAGATAAAGCTTCACCTACTCTAATTCTCTGAGTTCTATTTTCTAGAAACAGAGCCACCCATTCAGTCACTCTTTTGTCAATAGCCGCAACGAACATTTTATCAGTATTTCCGCTAAGTATTTGTCTTAAGAAAGAAATTAAAGGAAGGAATTAGCTAACAGAAAAAACAATAGGTACTGTACAAATAGTTTTTTTAATAATTTCTACTTTCAGGCGATTTTTAAAAATAACTCTCACATTCTTCAGTCTGTCGAAACTTAAAAAAATAGTCAGGTGGCAAAAATGGAATAAAAGATTTCTCCACAAGGTGGCGGGGGGGGGGGGGACTGCCTACCCACTCGCCCCCCTAATTTCCACTACTGCCATCCTCTATCAACGCTAATCGGAGGGAGAACATGGAAGAGGGATCCGACACTTCGAAACATGAAGGTATCGGCCAAAGAAAGACAAGGGTGACCAAGGGAGGCCAGATAAGTTAGATGAAAATGAGGAGCCTGGCACAAGTAAGTGGAAGCAATGCCAGGACTCAGCTAAGGGTCCCGTGGTTGCCAACCCACGCTCCAAAGTTCAGAGCCCCTGGGGCCCCTATTAGTCGCCTCTTACGACAAGTGGTGCTGGTGGTAGTTATTATTTTAAGAGAAAGTACAACTAGGGAACTATCCTCTATAGAACAACTAATCAGAGAGAAAAAATGGAAGTGATCCGACACTTCGAAAAATATAGGTATCGGCCAAAGAAAGACAAGGGCCACGAAAGGCGTGTAGATGAAAGACTCCCTTGGCCTGCAGTGCTCTAATACCATCGGGGTAGGAAGAGAACAAGAGGTGACGAAGGGATGTGGGATACGATAGATGAAAGTGAGGAGCCTGGCACATGTAAGTGGAAACAATGCCAGGACTCAGCTAAGGGCACCGCGGTCGCCAACCCACGCTCCCATGTTCAGAGCCCCTGGGACCCTATTAGTCGCCCCTTACGACAGTCAGGGGATATCGTGGGTGTTCCAAAGGGAGATGTGGTGGTGGTGATTATTTTTTAAAGAGAAAAGGTAACTGGGCAACCATGCTCTATTAACACTAATCAGAGGGCAAAAATGGAAGGGATCCAACACTTTGAAACACGAAGGTACCCGCCAAAGGAAGACAAGGGCCACAAAGGCCCTAGGCCTTGACATTTACTACCGTCGGGATCAGAAATGAACAAGAGGTGATCAAGGGAGGTCGGATAGGATAGATGAAAGTGAGGAGCCTGGCACAAGTAAAAGTGAAAGCAATGCCAGGACTCGGCTAAGGGCTCCGTGTGAAACATGGCGCGCCACAGTGATGATCACAAATGTTGGAGCGAGCAGGATGAAAGACGAGCTCCTCGGGAGTTGTAAAGCGCTCAGGACGATCAGCTCGGTTAGAACTACACGTCTCAGGATAAAATATTGATTCTCTAAAAGGCGCGCCGGCGATATCGCAGCCCCATGTCTGGGGAGTTCATCTCCAGCAGGCCAACATAAAAGTTGTCGAGTGGACTATAAAAAGTTGAAAAACAAAACAGTAACTCGTCTGTGCTGTCAGGGTGACTACTTCCTTTAACCATGCTTTCTCTCATCTTCCATCAATGTTATACAAAGTGGCGAAAAATGCTTAGGAATTACGCCTCTCGCTGTTCATAGTCTACCTAAAAACATCGGTAACACAAAGTTAATCCAAAGGAAACCTCGGTGAAGAACGTACGGTACCTCTAGTTTCTGTTTATTTGTCCTCAGAACTAACAACAAAAGTGACGTAACAATGGTGTCACTAAACAAGCAGTGAGCTTAAATGGAATTAACACTTGTTTGATTAGCGACACATTGGTAGGAAGTGGCTTGCCGAGTATGACGAAAGTACGCCGGCCTTTGTAGAGGTTTCCTTGAAATTCTGGATACCATGAGATCTTTTTACAAATTGTTTTATTTTGCTCCGACACAGATAGGTTTTATGGCGACGATGAGATAAAAAGGAACTAGGAGTGGGAATTAAGCAGCAGTGGCCTTAATTAAGGTACAGCCCCAGCATTTACCTGGTGTAAAAATGGAAAACCACGGGAAACCGTATTCAGGGCTGCCGACGGTGGGGTTCGAACCCATAATCTCCCGGATGCAAGCTCACAGCTGCGCGGCACGGCCAACTTGCCCGGTCCCATGAGATCTTTGAGGCGGTTGTGGTGTAGGCTTCGGCCTACGAGTGGCCACGGCTGAACCGTGGTCTCTCCCTGTGGATGGGAGCGGTAGAATAACACCCACGGTATCCCCTGCCTGTCGTAAGAGGCGACCTAAAGGGGGCCCCAGGGGTTCTCAACTTTTTAGCGTGGATTGGCGATCACGGGGCCCTCAGCTGAGATCTATAATTGCTTCCACTTACTTGTGCCAGGCTCATCACTTTCATCTATCCTATCCTATCTCCCTTAGTCAACTCTTGTTCTTTTCCGACCCCGACGGTTTTACAGTAGAGCACCCGAGGCCCAGCCAATCTTTTATTTTCACGTCCCTCGTGGCCCTTGTCTTTCTTCGGCCGATATCTTAATTTTTGGAAATGTCGGATCCTTTCTATTTTTTCTCCCTGATTAGTGTTAATAGAGGATGGTTACCTAATTGTACTTCCTCTTAAAACAATAATCACCACCATCTTGGTCCAACAGGTCTGCATTCGGTAAGCGGAGAGGGTCTGGTCCCGATCGTCAGCTGCCCTGACAAAGGTTTTCCGTGAATGTCCATTCTCCTGCACTAAGGCGAATGCTGGGACAGATCCTTTAATAGACCACGGCCGCTCACCTCTCTCCTCTGTAACTCAAATCACCACAACACATCTCCTGGCCTGAGAAAAGGCATAACCGTTTTAAGAGGCCCGCCTCCCCCTTCAGGGAATGAATGAAAACTACTATTACTGCTATTACTACTTCGAAGTTGAACAACACTGAGCCTCGTCTCCATTTGGATAAATAGCTCACGTACTGATATCCACACGAGGAGCGGGGAAGAACTTTTTTTTTGCTAGTTGCTTTACGTCGCACCGACACGGATATGTCTTATGGCGACGATGGGACAGGAAAGGGCTAGGAGTGGGAAGGAAGCGGCCGTGGCCTTAATTAAGGTACAGCCCCAGCATTTGCCTGGTGTGAAAATGGGAAACCACGGAAAACCACGGGGAAGAACTACAGTGTGTCTACCTAAACTCGATAACAGGCTCTCTTTACCGGTCGACTTAGGCTAGTAGTTCTGTCCCTCAGAGCGTGATCACACTGCGAGTTGTTGCCTTGCTTCTGCTTCATGTGTGTGCACGAGTGTGATATGCAGTTACGGAGCAAAGACGAAGGCTGACCAATATAATATTCCAAGAATCTATGCACGTGGCAGCAGTGTACCATTGAGTGAGGCACTTGAAGTTCAGAATTGCTAGATTGTGCTGAGACTCCTGCTCATTGTCATCACTCAGATAATATGGACAGTTTTGTTGAGTCCTTTAATCCACGAAGTGAACATCTCCTCGAGTTTGGTTTTTTAAAGCACTCATCATAGAGTAGATCAACGGGGACCAGTGACAAAACATCATGATAATTTAACTAGACAAAACAGTGACTGAACGGGTGGCTAAATATCTAGAAACTAGAACTCAGATGAAGCGTTATTTAATCCTGTATTGATTGAGACGGGAGTTCCTCAAGGCACTGTTATTGGACCTTAATATTTTCTTATGTACATACATCATATAGGTAAAGAACATGAATCTGAGATAAGGCTTCTTGCGGATGATGTTGTACTGATATAAGTTAAAGGATTGTCATCGACTGGAAAAATACCTAGACAATGTTGTGGGATGGTAAACTGGAGAAAAAAGTCAGGTTGTGAGTTTCATAAAGTGGAAAAATCCTTTTAGTTTTAACTGATGTGCTGAAGGGGTGATAGTATCTCAAGGGGATCACTGTAAGTACCTACTGATAATATAAGGAAAGAACCTCCATGGGGTATTCACATAAAAGATATTGTAAATGAAGGACACAGATCTCTTCATATAGTTATGAGGTTATTTACGGGTTGTAGTAAGGATGTAAAGGAGAGGTCGTATAAGTCTCTGGTAAGACCCCAACTAGAGTATGGTTCCAGTGTATGGGACCCTCACCAGGTTTACTTGAAACGAGAACTGGAAAAAATCCAAAAGAAAAAAAGCAGCTCGATTTGTTCTGGGTGATTTCCAACAAAAGAGTAGCGTTAAGAAAATTTTGCAAACTCTGGGCTGCGAAGACTTGGGAGTAAGGAGACGAGCTGCTCGACTAAGTGGTATGTTCCGAACTGTCAGTGGAGAGATGGCGTGGAATGACACCAGTAGACGAATAAGGTTGAGTGGTCTTTTTAAAAGTAGGGAAGATCAAAATATGAAGATAAATTTGGAATTCAAGGGAAAAAATTGGGGCAAATATTCGTTTATAAGAGGAAGAGTTAGGGATTAAAATTGTTTACCATGGGAGATGTTCAATGAATTTCCAAATTGTTTGAAATCAATTGAGTAAAGACTCGGTAAAATTCTGATAGGGAATCTGTAACTTTGGCGACTGCTCTAAATGCAGATCATTGGTGATTGATGATGATATTTTTGCTCATTGATTAGAAGGCTCGAGAAGGACGCTTTGAATGAGTCTAGCTTTCGAAATGAGAGACAGGAAGTCTGGCGAATTGAAGGAGAGCTCGGAAAGAAGCGCGCTAAGGAGCTAGCTTATAGGCAACGAATGGAGCGGTGGCAGCAAAGATGGGAGGAAGATCCTCGAGGAAAATGGACTAAGCGGCTGATACCACGCCTAGCTGATTGCGTTGCCCGAGCTCATGGCGAGGTTAACTTTTACATTACGCAACTATTGACGGGTCACGGATACTTCCGGAAATTTCTACATAGAGTAGGTAGAGCGAGCGACTCGGCGTGTATTTATTGCAATGATATAGACGATGTATTTCACACATTTTTCGTATGCTGTCATTGGTCAACTCAGAGATGTTTATATATACTGAGCAAGGAGAGTTGATGCCAGAAACTATTGTGCAGGCGATGCTACGAAACCAAGAATCTTGGGATCAGATAGCAGTATATGTAGAAGGCATCCTGCGTCAGAAAAAGAGAGATATGAATGCTCATGAACGGCAGTGAGGAGAAATAAGGAAGAAGAAACCTAAGAAATTAGCATGACACTGCCCTGAAGTACTGCGAGAGCGGTTCCGGGGCGGAGATATACGTCGTGGGAAAAGGGTGTGTGGGTTGTAGTGAGTAGGAATCTCACACGCTTGTGGAGTGCGGACCCTCACAAGTGTCTAATGAAAGATTTCCCACACTTCCCTCGTAAAAAACAAAAAAATTCCACTGCACAACTCTGCTTTCGTTGCCCGATGGCAGTCCAATTAGAACGCCGAGATCGCTTCGCTGACCACCTAAAGGACACTAGAGCAGAAAATCTTAGCTCCATGCAGTGGTATTGATCAAGGCTAGGATAATCTGAGTGTATGGAAGTTAATCCCGCTATATTAACTGCCGTAGTTTAGTCTCCCGAAGTGTTTATCGATTCCTTTGTGTAGTTTGTATACCCTGCTGCCGAGATTGAAAAGAATTCATTAGACAGCCGTCTGCGCCACAAGTTCCTTTGTGTTGTTATTACATTCCCCGAGTTGACAGGTTTCTGTACCGCCTAGTAACTGTGCTCGTTGAAATGGAGTTATTTTACTAGTCCTCGAGGAGAGAACTTAATGCCAATGGCTAGCTCTGTTTGTAGACCAGTGATAGAGTGTCACCTCCATATCCCAATACAGCAGAGTTAATCGGATGTTTGGAGGATGGTGTTCTTTCTTAAGTCGTTTACCCTCCAGGGTTGGTTTTTCCCTCAGACTCAGCGAGGGATCCCACGTCTACCTGGGCCGGGCTGAGTAGCTCAGACGTTGAGCCGCTGGCCTTCTACCCCCAGGTTCGATCCTGGGTCAGTCCGGTGCTATATGAAGGTGCTCAAATACGTCAGCCTCGTATCGGTAGATTTACTGATACGTAAACGAACTCCTCCGGGACTAAATTCCGGCACCTCGGTGTCTCCGAAAACAGTAAAAGTAGTTAGTGGGACGTAAAGCAAATTACATTAGTACATACAACTCTCGATTATCCGCTAATCAGCGGACAAATTCGCACGGTTAACCGAAACCACGGATAATACGATTTTATGCACGTTTTGTCTTTTCAACTGCGTTACACTTAGTATCAGATAGAAATGGCAGGATGTCTTTACTCTACAAATGTTTCTTTCTCACTGTCGACATTTGAACACTGTACTTTATGTAGCTCACTTCCCGGCATGCATTGTCACTCAACCAATCAAAGAGCATACTCACATGACGTAAAGACTGTTTCCGCGTTTCCGCACTATGCTCCTTCAGAAGAGTTTTTAATAGTGGGCATCCTAATTCATGCAGATCGAAAACTTCACATATTGATGGTTGATACTTCCGCAGCCATTCCTTCTTTCCATAACCCTTTACAAACACTAGATCTGCTCTTCGGGAATGAGAGTTCAAGATCATAGCTAGAAAGCGATATGGAATTATTTTTTCTTCCCACCGAAGTCCTAAATGGTTTTTCAACCCATTGCGTCTGCCTTTTATCTTTATCCGTTTGCGAGCAGTAAGAAAAAGGTGGGCTAAATACTAAACTCACGACTTTTGGTGCCCATAACACTGTGCAGTCCAACACAACTACCTTTTTGAACACAAATTTGTTTCCGATCACTTTAAGGCCTTGAACATCAACTATTTAATGTTCTTGTCATGATGAACTACAAAGTGAGCAACTCTCAGTTACAGTATCTTATCGACTAAGTAAATCAATGTCTACTCATAGCATATATAAAGACTTGAATTTAAAAAGAGAGAGAGCCTGATAACGAACAAGTCTAAACATGCATATCCATGACCACGTGATCACTGCGTGTCAAAAACAGTGTGGCCTCATTATGTTACATGCTCAGCCCAATTAGGTTAAGCTAGCACTTTTGTGCGCTTAATCCGGGTATCGAACTTACATTCTGTTAAGTTAAGCTTACACTATTTTTTGCGGTTAGCCTGCCTCATAAATGTTATGTCCCACTATGAATAAAGTACATGTATTAAGTCTTATACCATCTTCCTAGTCCCATATTCAGCCACCATCTTGTTCCTAGTTCAGCTCTGAGCCCCGAAGTCACCTTCCGATATTACTCCGCTATGAATAAAGCATACGTATTAACCCCTATAGCCGCCATCTTGTTCCAAGTTCAGCAAAAAGCTACCTTAAATCGCTTTCCAATGTTACACCCCTATGAATAAAGCATACTTATTAAGCCTTATAGCAGCCATCTTGTTCCAAGTTCAGCTCGAAGTCCTTGGAGGTTAAGTTAGGTTAAGGCGTAGTCAGCGTAACGTTAGGCCTGCAGTTAGCCCGGGTATCGAAATTGAAGTCTGTCAGGCTGACCTTCCTGTGTGTTGAACTTAGGTTCTTAGGTTAAAGCTTGTACTCTTAGGCTTCGAACTAGGGTCTGTACGGTTAACGCCCTTAGGCCTGGAGTCGAACCCGCGATCTGCGAGGTTAAGTCTAGACACGTCATGCCTAGTCACGTTGGCTGATAGGGTCAACTTGCACTTTCTGGCATCGAACTTGGGTCTGTAAGCTTAAGGCCCTTAAGCTAGGGTCGACGGAGCTCGATAGCTGCAGTCGCTTAAGTGCGGCCAGTATCCAGTATTCGGGAGATAGTAGGTTCGAACCCCACTGTCGGCAGCCCTGAAAATGGTTTTCCATGGTTTCCCATTTTCACATCAGGCAAATGCTGGGGCTGTACCTTAATTAAGGACACGGCCGCTTCGTTCCCACTCCTAGCCCTTCCCTGTCCCATCGTCGCCATAAGACATATCTGTGTCGGTGCGACGTAAAGCAACTAGCAAACAAAAAAGCTAGGGTCGAACCCGAGGTCTGTAAGGCTAATCTTGGATACGTAGTCAGCGTAAGGTGATGTAAGGTTAAGAGTGCACTCTTAGACAAATTGGAGTAGGGTTAAGGGCACGTTCTTACCTAGCAGATTGCACCGCGCTGTGACGTCACTCAGCGGATCAGGCCTCGTCCAGGGGCCAACGGATTCCGGATGCCGCAGAACTGTCCACTTATACTACTGAGTTAGATCTCTTCGAATGGTTATTCTCGGAAATAATGCCGGTAAAATAGAGAAATACTGTACAAGTAAAAATACATATTCATTATTTTCGCTCCGGATAAACCGGAGTTCCGGATTAATGAGGGCCGGATAAACGAGGTTCTTGTGTACTCGTGAATTATATAACGGAGGTATGAACTTATGATTTTCATGTTATTCTTTAACAACCTTATGAACCGGAATCCTGTATACAACGGAAAAAAATCCGGTCCGTTGGGTTTCCGTTGAGGACTACAGTAACTGTAGTATAGATTACAAAAGATATCGTGCAGGCATATCCATTTCTTCTTCTTCTTCTTCTTCTTCTTCTTCTTTTTCACGAAAGGGTCACTTAGGACCGTGTAAAATCAAAATTTGTTGATCTTTCCTCCTTGCCCAATAGTTCTTCATTTTCATCGATCGTTGTAATTTCTGTTTCTCCGATTAAGGACATCGTGTTGGTTCTTCTCGTCTTGCTCAAATCCCCTTTTGTAAACAATCTTCATGATTACATTTCCATCCTGCAGGTTTGATGATCTTAATTCAGTGAGGTCTTTTTCCACTAGCTTATATCTCGTACGTTTTATTTGCAAACATTTGTGTATTCGATATGGAAGTCTGGTATTATTCATGGTTATGAGAGTATTTAGGGGTTGTAGTAAGGATGTAAAGGGGAGAGCATATTTGTCTCTGGTGAGACCCCAGTTAGAGTATGGTTCCAGTGCATGGGACCCTCACCAGGATTACTTGATTCAAGAACTGGAAAAAATCCAAAGAAAAGCAGCTCGATTTGTTCTGGGCGATTTCCGACAAAAGAGTAGCGTTACAAAAATGTTGCAAAGTTTCGGCTGGGAAGACTTGGGAGAAAGGAGACGAGCTGCTCGACTAAGTGGTATGTTCCGAGCTGTCAGTGGAGAGATGGCGTGGGAGGACATCAGTAGACGAATAAGTTTGGATGGTGTCTTTAAAAGTAGGAAGGATCACAATATGAAGATGAATTTGGAATTCAAGAGGACAAATTGGGGCAAATATTCGTTTATAAGAAGGGGAGTTAGGGGTTGGAATAACTTACCAAGGGAGATGTTCAATAAATTTCCAATTTCTTTGCAATCATTTAAGAAAGGGCTAGGAAAACAACAGATAGGGAATCTGCCACCTGGGCGACTGCCCTAAATGGAGATCAGTTGTGATTGATTGATTGATTCCTTCCAAATGGCTTAAACTTTTATATGTCGCAGCCTCATTGTATCAGTAAGTTTATATATTTTAAAATATATTTCCGAGTTGGGTTTGGGGTAATGTATTCCATTCTTAATTCTTGGCCCTAAGATTTTTCTCATTATTTTCCTTTCTTTAATCTCTAATTGTTCCTTTAACATTTTATGTTGTAAATTGAGTGTTTCTGAAGCATAAAAGGCTACAGGTTTGATCACTGTTAAGTAATGACTAATTTTACTGTTCCAGAACAAACATTTCACACAGAACAACTCAAGTTCTTTGTGTCAAAATATGGATACTCTATTTATGAATCCTTGATTCAGCATAACTCCATTTTGAGAAAAACTGACTTGTGTTGTTTTACATCTACCGATTCAGTTCGTATCTTCTCCGGACAGCCGTAACATTGTCTGAACGTCTTACGGAGAAGAGAAGCGTCTTTATCTTGCAACACAGTGCATCCAATTAGCTTTCTTCTCTTACGTACCTCATTACACCCCTCTTTCTATTCTGAGCCGGCCTTCTGTGTTCCACTTAATATTACAGTGCATAGTTTATTAAGGGGAACTGCACCGCTCATTCCAGAGCTCATGACTTGTTGAACAAATGAACCTACTGTAACCAGTAACCATATAGGCGGACGAGGCTCGTGATTGTTTAAATTTTGTTGTCAAGAATATAGCCTACGTTTATGCAAATTCAACTAAGATAAGGTTGTATTCTGCCCGAAATCAGGCCCGAACCTCCGCAGAGGTGTGCCTGAGCCCGAGTTTACGTACGGTAGCGTGGCCAGTTCCTTTCCGCTCCTCCATTCCCTTACCCCGGGTGCGTGGAAACCCATCCAGATCTTGACCACGCCCAATGTTAACTTCGGAGATCTCACGGGATCCGGTGTTTCAACACGGCTACGGCCGTTGGCAGTAATTCAACTAGCGAATTATATTTGGAATCTGAGATTCTGAGAGTGATAGGGATCAGATACCAAAAAGAATTATCTACAATCTGTTCAAAAATCAGTCTGCAGTGATAAGAATCGAGGGCTTTGAAACAGAAGTGAGGCAAGTCTGCAATTCCTCCCCCCCCCCACCTTTTTTTAATGTTCATATAGAACAGGCGGTAAAATAAACCAAAGAGAAATTTGGAAAGGGAATCACAGTCCAATGAGAGGAAATCAAAACCCTGAGATTTTCAGATCATAATGTTATTTCATCTGAGTCTGCGGAAGATCTGGAGAAATTTTTGAATGGTATGAACACAATCTTAGGGAAGGAGTACAAGATGAAAATAAATGTTCAAACCAAAAGTAATGGAGTGTAGTCGAACGAAGTCAGGAGATGCAGGAAATAGTGAATTAGGAATTGAAGTCTTAAAGGAAGTAGATGAATATTGTTACTTGTGTAGTAAAATAACAAATGGTGGCAGAAGTAAGGAGGACACAAGATGCAGACTAGCACACGCAGAGAAGGCCTTTCGTAAGAAAAGAAAGGTGCTCACTTCGAATATTGATATAAGAATTAGAAAATGTTCTTGAAGACTTTCGTCTGGAGCGTGGCATTGTATGGAAATGAAACATGGACGACAACTAGCTCAGAAAGAAAGAGAATAGAAGCTTTAAAGATGTGGTGTTAAAGAAGAATCCTGAAGGTGGGATGGGAAGATCGAATCACGAATGAAGAGATACTGAATCGAATTGGCGAAATTTGACGAGAAAAATTGATAGAATGATAGGACACATTTTAAGACACCCATGACTTGTTCAGTTGGTTTTTGATTTTGTAAATTTAAGTTTTACAAACCAAATCAAACCAAACCCCATGGCACAACAGCCCTCGGAGGGCCTGGCCTACCAAGTGACCGCTGCCCTGCCCGAAGGCCTGCAGATTACGACATGTCATGTGGTCAGGACGACGAATCCTCTCGGCCGTTATTTTTTGCTTTCTAGACCGGGGCCGCTATCTCATCGTCAAATAGCTCCTCAATTCCAATCACGTAGGCTGAGTGGACCTCGAACCAGCCCTCAGGTCCAGGTAAAAATTCCTGACCTGGCCGGGAATCGAACTCAGGTCCTCCGGGTAAGAGGCAGGCACGCTACCCCTACACCACGGGGCCGGCTTTCCGTTTTTCGGCAACTGAAGTTTTGACCAAGTGTTTTGCGCGCTTAAGTTGGCGATAGTTATGGGTATTTATTCCTATGAACTGGCGTATGGCTTTTAGTGTCGGGAGTGTCCGAGGACGTGTTCAGCTCGCCAGATGCAGGTCTTTTGATTTGACGCTCGTGAGTGACCTCCGCGTCGTGATGTGGATGAAATAATAATGAAGACGACACATACACCCAGCCCCCGTGACCAAAGGCCAGCACACTACCATTTAGCCATCGAGCCGGACATTTATTCCTATGTGAGGCAAGCACGTGCTACTTTCAGCATCGTACCTAATAGCTCATTTGAAGGTATCGTCACAGTCTAATATATACTGTCGCGAAGCTCTAATGATATTTTTCATCCGAGGCGACTGCAGCGCTCCAAGCGGCGAGGTAGAGGCAAGTTGCTAGCAGACAAAAGGGAACGAATTACCACTACAGTCTAAAATGGTCATAACTTCTGAACTATTCATGCAAATAATGTCCTGACAAGCTTATTGTAATCCTTATGAAACAGTGGAGGAGGTCGAACAATTTAGTTTGATGAGGAGTTCGAGGATAATATCGAAATATTTATTTAAGTCCGCCTCCGTGGTGTAGTGGTTAGCGTGATTAGCTGCCACCCCCGGAGGTCCGGGTTCGATTCCCGGCTCTGCCACGAAGTTTGAAAAGTGGTACGAGGGCTGGAACGGGGTCCACTCAGCCTCGGGAGGTCAACTGAGTAGAGGTGGGTTCGATTCCCACCTCAGCCATCCTGGAAGTGGTTTTCCGTGGTTTTCCACTTCTCCTCCAGGCGAATGCCGGGATGGTACCTCACTTAAGGCCACGGCCGCTTCCTTCCCTCTTCCTTGCCTATCCCTTCCAATCATCCCATCCCTCCACAAGGCCCCTGTTCAGCATAGCAGGTGAGGCCGCCTGGGCGAGGTACTGGTCATACTCCCCAGTTGTATCACCGACCAAGAGTCTGAAGCTCCAGGACACTGCCCTTGAGGCGGTAGAGGTGGGATCCCTCGCTAAGTCCGAGGGAAAAAACGAACCTGGAGGGTAAACAGATGATGATGATGATGATGATGATATTTATTTAATCTTAAGGAGTTATTTTTCTTTACCGCAGACTATAACATAAAATCGCTTCTAGAGGGCAACTGGTTCGAAATAGGTATATACCATCGCGGACTTTTTTGTAGAGGTTTCTATGCTCTACAATTCGTACACATACACTTGGGGTCTATCGTTGACGGTTCAGGCAGCGTAAGCCAAGAAAGCAAGTGACCGACATCGAACCTGCCAAGTTGGGCTAAGAAGGTAGAAATATTCAGTCAGCAGTATGTAAAGATTGTTGGTTACAAGGATAATGTCCAGATAGAGGAGGTGACTAATGCTAAAGAAGTATTAAAATTTACATATGATAACAATGATATTTACAATAAGATACAAAATTTGAAAACCAGAAAAGCGGCTGGAATTGATAAGATTTCTGGGGATATTCTAAAGACAATGGGTTGGGATATAGGACCATATCTGAAGTACTTATTTGATTATTGTTTGGTTGAAGGAGCTATACCAAAATGAATGGAGAGTTGCTATAGTAGCCCCTGTGTATAAAGGAAAGGGTGATGGACATAAAGCTGAAAATTACAGGCCAATAAATTTGACATGTCTTGCATGTAAGCTTTGGGAAGGCATTTTCTCTGATTATGTTAGATATGTTTGCGAAATTAATAACTGGTTCGTTAGAGGGCAGTTCGGTTTTAGGAAAGGTTATTCCAATGAAGCTCAACTTATAGGATTCCAGCAAGATATAGCAGATATCTTGGATTCAGGAGGTCAAATGGACTGTATAGCGATTGACCTGTCTAAAACATTTGATAGGGTGGATCATGGGAGACTACTGGCAAGAATGAGTGCAATTGGACTAGACAAAAGAGTGACTGAATGGGTTGCTATATTTCTAGAAAATATATCTCAGAGAATTAGAGTAGGCGAAGCTTTATCTGACCCTGCAATAATTAAGAGGGGAATTCCTCAAGGTAGTATTATTGGACCTTTATGTTTTCTTATATATATAAATGATATGAGTAAAGGAGTGGAATCAGAGGTAAGGCTTTTTGCGGATGATGTTATTCTGTACAGAGTAATAATAAGTTACAAGACTGTGAGCAATGCAACATGACCTCAATAATGTTATGAGATGGACAGTAGACAATGGTGTGATGATAAACGGGGTTAAAAGTCAGGTTGTGAGTTTCACAAATAGGAAAAGTCCTCTCAGTTTTAATTACTGCGTTGATGGGGTGAAAGTTCCTTTTGGGGATCATTGTGAGTATTTGGTTGTTCATATAAGGAAAGATCTTCATTGAGGTAATCACATAAATGGGATTGTAAATAAAGGATACAGATCTCTGCACATTTTTATGAGGGTGTTTAGGGGTTGTAGTAAGTATGTAAAGGAGCGGGCAAATAAGTCTCTGGTAAGACCCCAACTAGAGTATGGTTCCAGTGTATGGGACCGTCACAAGGATTACTTGATTCAAAAACTGGAAAAAATCCAAAGGTTAGCAGCTCGATTTGTTCTGGGTGATTTCCGACAAAAGAGTAGCGTTACAAAAATGTTGCAAAGTTTCGGCTGGAAAGAACTGGAAGAAAGAAGACGAGCTGCTCGACTAAGTGGTATGTTCCGAGCTGTCGGCGGAGAGATGACGTGGAATGACATTAGTAGACGAATAAGTTTGAGTGGTGTCTTTAAAAGTAGGAAAGATCACAATATGAAGATGAAGTTGGAATTCAAGAGGACAAATACGGGCAAATATTTGTTTATAGGAAGGGGGAGTTAGGGACTGGAATAACTTAACAAGGGAGATGTTCCTTAAATTTCCGATTTCTTTGCAATTACTTAAAAGGCTAGAAAAACAACAGATAGGGAATCTGCCACCTGGACGACTGCCCTAAATGCAGGCCAGTACTGATTGATTGTGTCTGAAATCTCGCTGATATAATTTACGTACCATAAAATGGTCACCTACAAAAAGTAGCTGAGAGTTTTAAATGAACTAGACCAGAAGATAGGAAATATAACGAAAAATAAGAAAAAAAAGGCTACTTTTGGGCATATTTATCGAATGAATGATGACAGGTTGACAAAACAGATGTTCAAGTAGAGAAAAACTCAACAACAAGGTGGATACCTGAGGTGAAGAAAAGTTTAGAAATAAACAAAATAAGAGAAGAGGAAACTCAGAACAGAGGGACTTAAAACAAATTTTAAGAAATGGAAGGATTCCAAGGAAGAATAAAAAGAAAAATCGGTCTAATGTGATCTGAGAGGAGAAGAATAAAGCATAGTGCAATGACGAAGGAACGGTGGAGAGAACGGAAGAGAAAACAAGTTGGTTGGATGTGGCCCCTAGCAGGCCTCATCATAAAGAAATTATGTATGTCTATCCCTTAATCCCGTTTCCTGATACAGGATTGGGGATGAGGGGCGACGAAATTATGTGGCATATTTTTACGGTCGGCTGCGCATCCTGAGGTCAACATCAGTTTAGGAGCTAACGAAGATGTGATGAACAACGGTGCATGAAATTGGATAAGGAGGTGAAAGGTATCCGTTGTGGCTGTGAAAAGGAACTGTCCCGGCATTTATCTGGAAGTGAAAATACGAAACCACGGAAAACCAGGACAACCAACGGTGGGATTCAAACCCCCAATGCAGAGCTTGGCTCCACTGCCATAGCGGGTTAGTACACGCGGCCATCCGCTCAGTAATAAATAATAATAATAATAATAATAATAATAATAATAATAATAATAATAATAATAATCATTTCTCCTTATCCAGCTCCTGCCGGGTCGGGGTACTTATGGCACTTCTCCATCTTCCTCTTTCCTTCCACCATTTCTCTTCCACGATCTTGTCCCAGTCTACATTTTGTCTTCTTATGCCACTCTTCACTGATTCAATCCACCTTGTTCTAGGTCTTCCTCTTGCTCTCTTTCCTCGTACTTTGTCTCCAGCATCTGTCTTGGGAATTCTATTCTCCTCCAACCTCTTTACAAGTCCAAACCACCTGAGTTTATTCTTTTCAATACTCTCATTTAGCTTTCCTATTCCAAATTCCTTCCTAACATCTTCATTTCTCACCCTGTCTTTCCTATCGTACTTCTTAGGAATTTCATCTCACTGGCTTGAATTCTACTCTCTTGCCTGCTAGTCAAGTCCAAGTCTCAACTGCATAAATCAGTATGGGTACATAGTACATTTTGCACATTTTCTCTCTACTTTCTCTTGGTACATCTTTGCTCCAAACACTTTGGTAGAATGCATTACCCTGCAGTACCCTCCTGCTAATCTCCATGTCCACCCTAGCATTTTGCATTAATTCACTTCCTAGCCATTTAAAGCTGTCCACAATTTCCACACTCTGACTTCCAATTTTCACAGTGCCCTTTCCTTGCTTTTCCCCTCTCGACATCAACATAGTCTTCCTTTTCTCTGTACTGATTTTCATGCCATACTTCTCAATTTTTTCGTTAAAATAATAATAATAATAATAATAATAATAATAATAATAATAATAATAATAATAATAATAATAATAATAATAATGTCCGATACCTTGGATGAATTGTCAGCGTACTGCCCTTCGGTTCAGAAGTTCCCAGGTTGGATCCCGGCGGAGTCGTGCATTTTAATCGCTTCTGATTAATTCTTCTGGCTCGGGGATTTGGTTTTTGTGTATGTTCTAATACTCTTCTCTTCATATTCAGATAACACGTCCAACCACCACAAAACACGCAATAATAATTACATCTTTCCATACGGGGTTGGTGTCAGGAAGGGCATCCGGCCGTAACACAGGGCAAAATCTACATGTGCGACACAGTTTGCACCCGCGACCCCACAGGTGTGAGAAGAGCGGAATAATAATAATATTAATGCCGGTCTGAATGGCTCAGAGGCTGAGCTGCTGCCCTTCTGACCCCAACGTGGCAGGTTCGATCCTGGCTCATTCCGGTGATATTTGAAGGTGCTCAAATAAGTCAGCCTCGTGTCGGTAGATCAACTATCGTAGAAGAATTCATGGCGGACAAAATTCTGGCACCTCGACGTCTCCGAAAACCGAAAAAGTAGTTAGTTGGGCGTAATAATAATATTAATAATAAGTTCGAATTTTTACTTCTACGGTTGAAATTATATTTTCTTTCTTGGTTCTAAAACAGTCAAAATTAGACGCTATAAATAATGACAAATGTAATTAGTGAGGAAGGGGCATTTTTCATTCCACTATTTGTCTGTGAATTTCTGCAATACAATATCGTATACATAATTTCTGAAGTAGGCTATTAACAATTAATTACCATCTTACGGAAATGTCGTCCAGTTTGCTAAATGTATTAGATGATTGAATGTTCCATTTATATGAATATGTATTCACTATATATAGGCTAACATTCCCTTTTTTATTTTTAAAATTGTTATGACTAGATTCGGGTCTGACATATATCTTGATTTCAAGTTGCTTTCGAAGAAAATGCGTGTTTAAGTAAGGATAAGAAGGACGTAACAGTCTATTACCAATTTTATGATCACTCTTGGAACAAATGCGGAACCGTAGTGGATAAAGATGGGCTTGACCCAAATTATGTATTGCAGTTAGGAAGAGAATAATTTAAGCAGATTATGTCAATCTCTTACAGTTTCTTCATTGTCACAAATATTGAGTTACAGATTGTCATTGAGGAATAAGGATGTTCCAATATAAATAGCATTTGTTTTAGAAATGACATTAAATGTATCTACTAGAAGATGAACTATACTGACATATGTCAAGTGTGTCCAAGGTCATACTATCAGCTGTCAACAAATAGAAATCTGTATCCCATAGTGCGATATCGAATATTTGGTTATTCATTTTATATATTGTACATTAAATAGCGGGTGTAACAGGGGTAATTTTGTGATGAATATTACCTTGACGGATAATAATTGAAGAGTTGTTCAGAAAACAGCAATCAGTTGTGAACACACTACACGGATATCTTGAATGTCAAGCAAGACTTACCGTGTATATCAACGTTCCGTTATCTCAGAAGATACCGTATGTTGCACTTGTCCATCGCAGGGGGCTTAGAAATATCACTGACTGACGACAAAACGCATATACTACAAATGTGCTGCCACCTGTGAACCGGCAAATTAAACTCGCAGGAGTATGAATCGAATCGAAGTAAGACACCTGTCTGATTTTTGTGTGTTCAACTTTATAAGGTTTCTCAAATCCTATTTGTTCATTTGTTACCTGACTGTCGAACGTAATTGACGAAGACACAGTACACACACACGCGGTGAAATATTACCTGTTTTACCTAAACCTCCTGGCGTTCGTCTGTGGGCAGACCGCCCGGTTTGACTGTGTGTCTGTGTTGACTATTGATTTCCGATCCGCCCGAGCCAGCCTTGCTGACGCAACCCGCAGAGTAAAATGGCGCCCTCTATATAGAGCAGGCAGTGCCAAGACGAAGGCCGAAGTAGTGGGGGTGTAGATGTGGGTGGACTCAACCAGGGTAGAAAACAAATAAAATGCATCCCTACGCCCCCACATCATGTAAATAGATCGATAGAAATACATACTCAATACAAGCTCTTAAAACTATTTCAAATCTATATACGGCATGTGATTACTGAAATCATATATACAGTAGTACATTTAAAAAACACTAACATATGTTTATAAGATTTGATATTATTTTATTCAGTTTTTACATCTGTGCTATTTTTACCACGAAATAATAATAATAATAATAATAATAATAATAATAATAATAATAATAATAATAATAATAATAATAATAATAATGTCCGCATCTGCTGTGTAATGGTTAGTGTGGTTAGCTGTCACTCCCGGAGGCCCGGGTCCGATTCCTGGGTCTCCCACGAAATTAGAAAAGTGGTACGAGGGCTGGAACGGGGTCCACTCAGCCTCGGAAGGTCAAATGAATAGAAAGGGGTGTTCGATTACCACCTCAGCCATCCTCGAAGTGGTTTTCCGTGGTTTCCGCGTTCTTCTTCACGCAAATGCCGATATGGTACCTAACTTAAGGCCACGGCCGCTTCCTTTCCTCATCCTTGTCTATTCTTTCCGATTATTATTATTATTATTATTATTATTATTATTATTATTATTATTATTATTGTTATTATTATTATGAACAATGGCAGGAGGGTACTCGGAATGAGGAGATAAAGTCTAATTTAGGAATGAACTCGATGGATGAAGCTGTACGCATAAACCGGCTTCGGTGGTGGGGTCATGTGAGGCGAATGGAGGAGGATAGGTTACCTAGGAGAATAATGGACTCTGTTATGGAGGGTAAGAGAAGTAGAGGGAGACCAAGGCGACGATGGTTAGACTCGGTTTCTAACGATTTAAAGATAAGAGGTATAGAACTAAATGAGGCCACAACACTAGTTGCAAATCGAGGATTGTGGCGACGTTTAGTAAATTCTCAGAGGTTTGCAGACTGAACGCTGAAAGGCGTAACAGTCTATAATGATAATGTATGTATGTATGTATTTAGTATCCACTTCTGTGGTGTGGCGGGGTTAGCATGATTTGCAGCCACCTTCGGAGACCCGGGTTCGATTCACGGCTCTGCCGCAATATTTGAAAAATGGTACGAGGACTGGATTATTTTTATTATTATTATTTTTATTATTATTATTTCATTCTTTCTTAATCTTTTTATCCTCCAGCGTTGGTTTTTCCCTCGGGCTCAGCGAGGGATGCCACCTCTGACGTCTCCAGGGCAGTGTCCTGGAGCGTGGGACGTTTGGTCGGGAACACAACTGTAGAAGAGGACCAGTACTTCGCCCAGGCGGCCTCATCTGCTGTGCTGAATAGGGGCCTTGTTAGGGGATGAGAATATTGGAAGGGATAGGCAAGGAAGAGGGAAGGAAGCGGCCGTGGCCTTACGTTAGATACCATCTCGGCATTTGTCTGGAGAAGAAGCGGGAAATCACTTCGAGGATGGGTGAGGCGGGAATCGAATTTCCTCTACTCAGTTGAGGCATCTTGAGGCTGAGTGGATCCCGTTCCAGTCCTCATACCATTTTTTCAAATATTATGGCAGAGCTGTGAATCGAACCCGGGCCTCCGGAGGTGGCAGCAAATCATACTAACCCCGCTACACCACAGAAGTGGACAATAATAATAATAATAATAATAATAATAATAATAATCTTCTTTCAAAAGGCTAAGCCTTGCATTTGCAGCCATGGTTTCCTATCCTCAATAATCCTCTTCATCTCCAAGTAGGAAGAACTCCTCATTTCACTGATCATATTTTAAGGTGTTCGTTGTCGTCCCCTTGTTATTTTCCCCAAGATCCTGCCTTTGAAAATGATTTGTAAAAGAGTATCATGCCTGAGTAGATGTCGAATAAGTTTTGATTGGCATTTTCCTTCCTCTCCTATTTCTTGCAGAACCACCTCATTGCTCTTCCTGCCAGTCCAGCTAGTTCTGGTAATTCTCCTCCCATACCACATTTCCTGTGCCTCGCGACTAATGAAATAAAATACATTGTGCGATGACCAAGGAACATTTCCCCTCTGCATTGAACAGAATCATTGCCCTTATACCCTTACGTAGCAACCAGAACCAGACAAGGGAACTGGCTGCAGTACAAACGCAGTCGAGGAAGGAAACGAACGATTAGAAGCTTAGGTAAGTAAACTCTCAAAGTTATTAAAGCGACACTGGAGGACTGCTATGTTCATAACTGATCTCACTTGTTCATAACATCACCAATTCACAATCACCGACACGTTTGCGCAACGTGAACAATATTGTACATACTGTACGCGAACTTTTTCTTGAGGCCGATTTTTACGGGGTGAGGGGTAAGGAGGGAGCGCTGACTGTTCCGGTTATACTGCCAACTGGATGGAAATGAAATCTGAATTGAATCGATAATATGATCGATCGATATGAATTTTCTAAACATTTATTATCTTACGCCAACAACTCTGTCACACATACATTATTTAACATTATATAACATTTCTCGATGCGAATCTTGTTCCTAGCATGAATTATATAGTTTGTCTTTCAAAGGTTGCCAATATGGATGTCGAAGATAACCGAGGTCTACCGATTCAGCAGTAGGGAGCTCAGGGCTAAAGAAAAGGTTCGCGTATAGTACATCCGCATGATTCAATGTGATTTGGTAGACCCTGAGGATGTTGTTGTAGAACGAAACATGTTATTATGTGTTTAATATTGTATATGCCTGTGCAGGTATGTTATAGTTTATGTGTGTTAAAATTCCTGGTACCGGGCGAGTTGGCCGTGCGCGTAGAGGCGCGCGGCTGTGAGCTTGCATCCGGGAGATAGTAGGTTCGAATCCCACTATCGGCAGCCCTGAAGATGGTTTTCCGTGGTTTCCCATTTTCACACCAGGCAAATGCTGGGGCTGTACCTTAATTAAGGCCACGGCCGCTTCCTTCCAACTCCTAGGCCTTTCCTATCCCATCGTCGTCATAAGACCTATCTGTGTCGGTGCGACGTAAAGCCCCTAGCAAAAAAAATTCCTGGTTTTGATAGACTGAAAAGTAGGGCTTCCTTCCTAACGAAGTGATAGCTCTATCAACGAATGGTATGGCATCTAGAATAGAATAAGACAAGACATATCATTTTAAATAAAAAAAATCATAGAACGGGACGAAATATATAAAGTCTGGCGATGAATCTTCCATACAAGAGCCCGTTCAATATTCGGGCCAGGGCGTGTATGAATATCACGTGAAATTTCCCGCTTTACTGTCAAATATAACAAACATTAAGAAAAGTAATTATTATATTGTCTCAAAAGCGTACCTGTGCGGCTGTGGAATATGGCGTGCACCATTTGCGTGATAAGTTCCCCCTCCCCACTCAGCCCGCACATACACACTAACTTTCCCCATTTACTGTCACTTTCAAGAGTGGCGTGACAGCAGCAGGGCATTCCTTCCCTCATGAGGGTCAATATTCCCTCTACCTTGACCTCCAGGGACCGTACTTCCATGATATAATCATTATGTTTCTTGTTTAACATTCGTGATGGATGGTTAAGGACACTGAGTCGCAGCATTTAAAAACCCTTAAATTACACCAACGTCAGACATTAATAGTGCAAACTTAATAAAGCGAGTAACAGGTAGATTTATTTTTTGCGCACATCCCGAAATGTTATAACACATCATTGATGACGTAACTCTGAAGAATATTTAACACATTTTACTACTCAATTATGTAATTTCTCTTAATAATTAATTAATTTACTAGAGGACTCGTACTGCTCCGGAGCATTCCTTATAATAATAATAATAATAATAATAATAATAATAATAATAATAATAATAATAATAATAATAATAATAATAATAATAATAATCGTATGGCCTCAGCTACCGTGTGCAGACATTTCAATTTGACGCCATCTGGCTCTCTGCTCGTCAATTTCGACGTTCCGTTTTACTCTAGGCCCCCACTAGATGGCAGACCGAGTAAACCGAAACTCTCTTGGGCGTCTATGGCTGAGATTTAATGAATTTTGTCGGGTAAACACCAAATGTATCACCAGAGATCTTTTACATGCCGACATCGTACGACATGGAGTGTCGAATGGACTTTTTTCCGCCCTTCAAAAATCCGACTACCTCTGCCGGGTTTGAACCCGCTATCTTGGGATCCGGAGGCCGACACTCTACCGCTGATCCACAGAGGCAGCTATTCCTTATAATAAATAGGTCAGATAACTCGTCATGATATGCCTGTTGTAGTTATATTGTTTTACCTGCCCTTGTCAATGGTTTCATGAACATTTAATCAGAAGCGCGTTATGGTATGCCGCAGTTCGCAGTCCGAATTCATCCATTCTGTGTCATCATGCTGCCTGTTTGGTAAAAATCTAACCATATATTCGTCTTTTTATCCTGCAGTTCTCGATGTAAAGCTTCGTATTGTGTCAAAGAAGGCGACGGTATTTTTAACCGCAGTCCCTCTATATCAGGGCCTCTCAAACGCCCAAAATCTCACGCGTGCACACAGTGGCACAGAGTTCCTGTGCACAGTGCATCGGTTCCACTCAGCTCGGCTCGGACCAACGCTTCGTTTCTGGGCTACTCGGCTAAGTTCGGCTCGGATTTGGAGCGCTACGGAGCAAGTGAGGAAGAGGGAGACAGGGGGAGCGAGCGAGGCAGGCGTGGGGAAAGAGAGAGGCAGCGCTATTGCTCCAAATCGAGGAGTGGGGTCTGCACTCTGGACAATCAAGCGAAGTCGTCTTTTGCACCCTGCACAGTGCATGTACCCTGAGAGGCCCTGCTCTATATAGAATGGTTGTCTTGTGAGCTCATAGGTTAATCCCGAAGGAGATATTTTTACCAGACAGAGAACTTTCTTAAGATACACGGCCTTCACTTTTTGTAGTGTAGCTAGGTTATCCTTCGACAGGTGTTCCCAGATAATGATGGGGGTCTGTTTGTACGGAGACTTTTTTCTCTTAGCAGCATGTAAGTTATTAGGAACGTCTACCATCTGTTGAATATATTTGGAAGCTGGGAAAGGTTAGAGAATCAAATATTATTTAGCAGGGAATAGTATTCTTCCGTGTTCAGAGGAAGTGTATACTCTCTGGCTTCACAGGTAGTAATCAAACATGGCTGCATGCAATGACATCACTAAGGATGGAAATAACATATATCAGAATATTAATGAAAGTGCTAGTCGCTTAGCAACCTGCTAAGTACAGAATGTATTGCGGGTTATGGTAAGCCTTCGCCTGAAATTACTGGAGTGATCGTTTAATGATTTGATTGTATAATTACTCAAAGTTGGCTGAATTTAGAGCTCTATCAATGTCCCATGATTTACCGGCAGGTAATTCCGGAGAGAATAAAATAAAAATGAAGCTAATCGGTCCAGTAGAACAGACGGACGGATTTGCCAAAGCTGCTTCTAGTAAACTCTTTCAATATATAGATAAATACTGAAATACTGCATGTGTCTGAGCTTTAGAACACATGACTCTTCATTGTAACTGCCTTAGGCTTCTTCATAAATTTCTAAACTCGATTTATGCTCAAAGCACTGGCTCTGCTGAACGGGTTTTAAGGTGGGTTTTTTTTTCAGAATTATCGTTCGGAAAGCTTTGACCTGAATGAGTTTTTGTTCTTGTAAATATGCTAAAATACTGTCACAATCGGCACCACTATTTGGAAAAAATAAAATAATAAGCATTGCGTTAGACATTCTGTACCGGGCGAGTTGGCCGTGCGGTTAGGGGCGGGCGGCAGTGAGCTTGCATCCGGGAGAGAGTGGGTTCGAATCCCACTGCCGGCAGCCCTGAAGATGGTTTTCCGTGTTTTCCCATTTTCACGCCAGGCAAATGCTGGAGCTGTACATTAATTAAGGACACGACCGCTTCCTTCCAACACCTAGGCCTTTCCTATCCCATCGTCACCATAAGACCTCTCTGTGTCGGTGCGACGTAAAGCCACTAGCAAAAAAAAAATTGACATTCTGTCACATTTAAGAACACCACAAGCTGATCGCATCTGCCTTGTTAGTGTCCACTGAACATCAGTTCTCTCCAGTTCCTTAAAGAACGAGGAAAAATCTGGGATTTAAAAAAAAGTACAGGATTACTAAATCTGTTCTCAAAATCTGCGATCAGGAGAGAGGGAGGAAGGACAAAAATAAAATTTAAAAAATAAAATAGTGAGTCTTATGCTTAAATCGGCAGAGCTGGCACGTCTGAGTTCTGCTATGAGATTTGCATAAACTTCAGTGGTTCGTCCTAGCAGAACCCCTACAAGTTATGTTACTCTCGATGCATTACGGAAGAGCGAGGCAGACGACAGTTCCTTCTAGCGAAATTAGTTTGCATTGTATCTTATTACTGCCTAAACATCCGAGCTGTAATGATAGGAAAGACAAGAAAGAGCAGAGTAAGAAATTAGGACATCAGGAAGGAAATCGGAGTGGAAAAGCTTTATGACAGAATGGAGAGAGATAAACTTTTTTGTTGCTATTTTGCTTTACGTCGCACCGACACTGGTCTTATGGCGACGATGGGACAGGAAAGGCCTAGGAATGGGAAGGAAGCGGACGTGGCCTTAATTAAGGTACAGCACAAGCAATGGCCTAGTGTGAACATCGGAAACCACGGAAAACCATCTTCAGGGCTGCCGACAGTGGGATTCGAACCCACTATCTCCCGGATGCGAGCTCACAGCTGCGCGGTCCTAACAGCACGGTGAGTGTCTCGTTTCTGTAGACAGTCGATGTACTGTCCGGGAATAATCCGTAGAGGTTGGTCTCGGTTTTCAAACGGTATTGCACATGCGGAGGAAATGTCTTAACTTGAGGAAAATTGCGTCCCGTTGGGTTCCACATCAACTCACAGACGTACAGAAATTGCACCGGTGTGCACTGGCTGGCATCCACCTGGACAGACACCGCAACGAAGGAGACGCATTTCTGCAGTGTATCGTCGCTATTGATGAAACGTGAGCTCGAGTCTATGGGCCGATTGCAGAAACGATGGCTAGTTTTAAGCCTTAGACATCGTCTACCCAACCAACGCCTAAATCGTTCACGATCTTCCATTGCATAAACAATGTTCAGTCGATGTTTAACTAGACATCCCTTAAAGTTTCAATTTTGGTTTGAAAATGGATACAGAAGTATCTTTCATGCAACTCTTTGCTTGTCGCAACCAATGAAATTCGCGGTGCGCGCGCCGAACGCCAGTCAGCTGTTTTGTCTTCCTACACATTACTCAAATATGGCTGAGCATGACTTGCCCACAGATAAGAGTATCGCTTTCGGTAGAAATTAAATCTCATAATATCGACACTAAAGCGACACGGCACCGTACGGGGAAGTGTAGCTTTCATTATAGCGTTGTTACAGTGAGTGTAATATACTCATAAATACGGTAGCTTCGACGAAGGGAAGATGAAGCAATAGTAATGTGTAACCGAGTGTGTTGTACGGGCCATATAGATGTAGCTTGCATTCTGGAGATCGTAGGTTCGAAACGCATCATCGGCAGCCGTGAAGATTGTTTTCCGTAGTTTCCCTATTTTTACACCAGGCAAATACTAGGGCTGTTATGGCCACGGCTCTTCTTCCTCAGCCCTCTTTAAACGATAATCATCACCATTTGCCTTTTCCTATCTGATAGTTGCCGATGATATATACAAAAATCCTATACAACCTACTTTTTAGTTTTCACTATTATGTGTGTTTACTTGGCAGTAAATATAAGTGAATCTCTCCTGATTGATATATATGGCAGCCCTCAGACGATCGGGACACGTAATTCTGATATGTATGTAGTCGAAGTGACCTATAATTCCATGGAAATTACCTCATGTACATAATAAAATATATCGGTTGCCAAGAATTGTATTCAAGTTGACAGTTACCGGACTGTCACTTTGTCAGTCTCAAGAAACAAGCCTCTCGTAAAGCGAAACCTTATTTTATTGTTATTTCCCCGTGCATGTCAAACGAACCTTTCTTTCCGGAACCGTTTCAACATGATCATACAAATTACATGTTTCATGATACATAACCTCTTATTGTGATTCACTCCTCTCATTTGAGGTTAAACAGTGCTCTCGGCAGTGTTTAAACATGACCGGTTGAACATCGGTTTTAGACAGTGTCTAAGTGATAAATAACGTCTCTGCAATGCGGCAGCCATGCTTAGGCATTATTTAACCGTAGACATCGTCTAAACACCGTTTCTGCAATCGGCCCTATCAGCCTGTATTAAAGCGTCAATTGAATGAACGGCGTCTCCCAGGTTCACTACGTCGACAGAAATTTCGGCAGAACCCCGGTCTGGTGAAGCTTCTGCTAATTATGGCATATGACTACGAGGGTGTTATTCTTGCTGTGTCGAGAGACAAACCCTCAACAGTGACTACTATTACCGATTTCTGGAGCAACATCTGCATCCGGCTGTGCAGCGTAAACGTCCGCGAGACGATCGACATATCCAGTTGCATGAAAACGTGTCGCAAACAACGTCAAGCTCTTATTGCAATGGTGGCATTGAGAGGTCTTGGTACACCATCCGCGGTCACCAGACATGAGTCCTTGGGACTTCGACCTCTGTCCGAAGTTGAAGGAACCCCTCCGAGGCCACCGATTGCCGGACGTGGCATCTGTACTCCGCGCAGTAGAGCGCTCCGTCGCTGTCATCAACAGAGAACGCCTTGCCAACGGTCCCCAACGGCTTCTCGACATTTGGCAAAAGGTAATAGACTTTGCGAGTAACTACATTGAAGGATTGTAATGTATTGTACTTGTTAGTTCATTAAATATTGCTACTACTTTACTTATAGCCCTCGTATGCCTACAGTCAGAGAACGAGGTGGACTAGAGATGCGCCTCCTTTCATCCACTAAACGTGTAATACCCAACACTGAAACTGCACGAGCAAACTTATGATGGAATAAGAGAGCTTCACAAAGACAAAACTTCTATCGAGTAGTGTGGCACTTTGAAGGTTTCAATCAATTTAACAGAGTTTCTGCACAGCCGCTAAGTTTCCACCAAGATGCGCGAGAACTTTCACGAGTTCAGTAATTCATTTACAGCCCTGCTACTTACTTCTCAACAGCTGCATTACTAAAGGAGGTAAACTTACTGTGTTTTATACCCTCCCCCAAGCACAGCAGCCTGCACAGAGTCTTGGTGCTTATTGCTTTAGAAAGAAACACGACCTCGTAACAACATTTTCTTTACTCTAGTCAGAGGGAAAAATAGAAAAACGGGGATATCATCAGAACTTTTTTTGCTATTTGCTTTACATCGCACCGACACAGATAGGTGTTATGGCGAGGATGGGATAGGAACAGCCTGGGAATGAAAAGGAAGCGGCCATGGCCTTAATTAAGGTACAGCCCCAGCATTTTCTTGGTCAGAAAATCGGAAACCACGGAAAACCATCTTCAGGACTGCCGATAGTGGGGTTCGAACCCACTATCTCCCGGATGCAAGCTCACAGCTGCGCGCTCCTAACCGCGCGGCCAACTCGCCCTGTATAATCAGAAATGAAGGAAGGGTTACGAAGACTAAAGACGGTCTAGGTGGTGGTATCGTTTTAAGAGGAAGTACAACAGGGCAGCCATCCTCTATTAACACTAACTGAGCGCATTGGGAAGAGAAGTGCTGGTGAACTATTGTTCTAAGGGGAAGTACAACAGGGCAACCATCCTCTATTAACACTAACTGAGCGCATTGGGAAGAGAAGTGCTGGTGAACTATTGTTCTAAGGGGAAGTACAACAGGGCAACCATCCTCTATTAACACTAACTGAGCGCATTGGGAAGAGAAGTGCTGGTGAACTATTGTTCTAAGGGGAAGTACAACAGGGCAACCATCCTCTATTAACACTAACTGAGCGCATTGGGAAGAGAAGTGCTGGTGAACTATTGTTCTAAGGGGAAGTACAACAGGGCAACCATCCTCTATTAACACTAACTGAGCGCATTGGGAAGAGAAGTGCTGGTGAACTATTGTTCTAAGGGGAAGTACAACAGGGCAACCATCCTCTATTAACACTAACTGAGCGCATTGGGAAGAGAAGTGCTGGTGAACTATTGTTCTAAGGGGAAGTACAACAGGGCAACCATCCTCTATTAACACTAACTGAGCGCATTGGGAAGAGAAGTGCTGGTGAACTATTGTTCTAAGGGGAAGTACAACAGGGCAACCATCCTCTCTTAACACTAATTGAGAGAATTGCTGGTGAACTATTGTTCTAAGAGGAAGTACAACGGGGCAACCATCCTCTCTTAGCACTAATTGAGAGAAGTGCTGGTGAACTATTGTTCTAAGGGGAAGTACAACAGGGCAGCCATCCTGTATTAACACTAACTGAGCGCATTGGGAAGAGAAGTGCTGGTGAACTATTGTTCTAAGAGGAAGTACAACGGGGCAACCATCCTCTCTTAGCACTAATTGAGAGAAGTGCTGGTGAACTATCGTTTTAAGAGGAAGTACAACAGGGCAGCCATCCTGTATTAACACTAACTGAGCGCATTGGGAAGAGAATTGCTGGTGAACTATTGTTCTAAGAGGAAGTACAACAGGGCAGCCATCCTGTATTAACACTAACTGAGCGCATTGGGAAGAGAAGTGCTGGTGAACTATTGTTCTAAGGGGAAGTACAACGGGGCAACCATCCTGTATTAACACTAACTGAGCGCATTGGGAAGAGAAGTGCTGGTGAACTATTGTTCTAAGGGGAAGTACAACGGGGCAACCATCCTGTATTAACACTAACTGAGCGCATTGGGAAGAGAAGTGCTGGTGAACTATTGTTCTAAGGGGAAGTACAACAGGGCAACCATCCTCTATTAACACTAACTGAGCGCATTGGGAAGAGAAGTGCTGGTGAACTATTGTTCTAAGGGGAAGTACAACAGGGCAACCATCCTCTCTTAACACTAATTGAGAGAAGTGCTGGTGAACTATTGTTCTAAGGGGAAGTACAACAGGGCAGCCATCCTGTATTAACACTAACTGAGCGCATTGGGAAGAGAAGTGCTGGTGAACTATTGTTCTAAGGGGAAGTACAACGGGGCAACCATCCTCTCTTAGCACTAATTGAGAGAATTGCTGGTGAACTATTGTTCTAAGAGGAAGTACAACGGGGCAACCATCCTCTCTTAGCACTAATTGAGAGAACTGCTGGTGAACTATTGTTCTAAGAGGAAGTACAACGGGGCAACCATCCTCTCTTAACACTAATTGAGAGAATTGCTGGTGAACTATTGTTCTAAGAGGAAGTACAACGGGGCAACCATCCTCTCTTAGCACTAATTGAGAGAATTGCTGGTGAACTATTGTTCTAAGAGGAAGTACAACGGGGCAACCATTCTCTCTTAACACTAATTGAGAGAATTGCTGGTGAACTATTGTTCTAAGAGGAAGTACAACGGGGCAACCATCCTCTCTTAACACTAATTGAGAGAAGTGCTGGTGAACTATTGTTCTAAGAGGAAGTACAACAGGGCAACCATCCTCTACTTTATGCATTTATAAACTATCTCAAAAAAGGAAACAAGTATCAACAGAGTATAACTGAGAAGTAAACGGCTTAATTAAAATAGCATGAGATGTTTCGTACTTGAAATAACATTATCAGATTATATCAAATCACATTTAAAAGAGTATATGAATTGATTAGTTTTATTAAGTAGAGTAAAACAATTTATGTTAAAACCTGTATCCACACTAATAATAATTGTTGAGATTTAAACAATTTTTCAAACATACCCTATGGTTTCTGTAATTGAAAAACCGAAAAATGCTCCATTTATAATACAACCCTTCTTTACTGCAAGTCAAAGTATCAACTTGGGAACATTAAAGACATCGGTTTAATGACAGGTACCGTCGCAAGCTTCTTCGCAAAGTTCTGCACGGACTTCCGTCTGGACAATACATTTTTTCCAAGAATTACAATTACAGCCCTAAAAGGATCAATTGCAATATTATGCAATCATTTTAACGGCCCCTAAACTTTAAAAAAAATATTGTGGCGTGAAAATCCGCTGACTGACTGAGCTCATACTAAACGATACTATCTTGCACTTGTCCACCGCCTTTATATAAGGTGCCCGACCCTTCGAGATCCATCGGCACTAGAAGCCCTTGGAAACTTCCGGATATGGAAGGGTCTCGGTTCGGGCTTCTTGTCGTTTCCATACGACCAGGGTGGTAGATGATCTGGCAGCGATATCTAGCTCATCTCCTCCCCGATGTTGGCGCAAGGGTGGGGGAAGGAGTGCACTCGGCGATTCGCCCGCCGTGGAGTCAACTTAATATGCTTCACCCAGGCTCATTCTATACCACATTGTTTTCTAAACTCTCTTATTTTTTATTATGAAATCATAGTGTTCATTAGGCTCTGTCTTATGGCAATCCTTGAATGGGAAAGCAAATTAATTGTTATCAAGCAAAAAAAGTCATTTATTACAATTTTTTTAAATACAAATATTCTTCTTAGAGATACATTACGGCTTCTGTAATGTTTTCTACACCGCGTCACCAAAGAGGAACAATTTTTTCAACAGTGTACAAATCTGAAACCTTCGATTGCAAACACTGTTAGCAACATTTTTCTCCAAAGGAAATATTCATCATTTTTAAATGCTAAATTATTTAAAAAAATCAAGGAGAAACCACTACATAAAATTGTTTATTGAAAGTGTAGGCTACCTAATACTTGTGTAGCTAGGTTTTACTTATATGAGACTGATGATATCTTGATCACAGCAATATGATCTCTAATTTATGTCGAATCCGAACCACTTGGATGTGATCTTTCTTTTCAAAAATCACTCATTCACTGTCTGGGATTCGAACAGAGGTCATTAATCACAATGCCCCTAATACTTCAATCTAGCCTTTGCGAAATTGTATTCATTTTTAGGGAAAATCCCATTCCCTGAGTGATAGATTGATTCCGAACCGAGAATATATAACTCTTTCCGCTGGCGTGTCGACAACAGGTCGTCAGCCGCCGTTCAGCGCTAACACTGGTATGTCGAGCTCTGGTCGACACACGGTGTTGCGTCGCATAACTACTCTGTGGAGTACATTACGACTTCTGTTTGTTATTCATTGAGTGCTGCTATCTTCTGGGCACTGTGAGAACGATTTTCAAACAACTTGTTTTAGAATGCGATGGAAAGCGATCGCGGGAAAATGGCGGCGCCCGGCTTGACGGTGGACGAAATATTGGTGACAATTTCGACTGAATTTACGGATAGTGACCAAAAAATCACTTTCATCACGTTTAGAGGCAAGTGATGAAAGTGATCTCATTGATAATAATAATGGCAGCGATGCGTGTAATTTTCGGGGAGGTGATAATGTGTTGCCGCGACCCGGACCTCACCGGCATGTACAAAATTCTAATACTGCTTTGAAATTGTGGACTACGGGTGATGTAGGCATGCCTAAATTCCCTTTCAGGTCAGTAAGTGGATTTGAAAGCCATGGAAATAGGCCTTTTATAGAATTACAGTACTGGCAATTATTTTTTATGGACCAGTTACTAACCTCCATTATGAAAGAGACTAACGAATACGCGAAACTAAACATTCAGAGAAACACTCCACTTCAGAAGCGGTCTATATGCTGTTCATGGAAGGAAGTCACAGTAGAAGGGCTGCACGGTTTGCAGCAATAGGAAAGTTGCGTTGGGGAGGCGAGAAACGGTTCACTCTGCAAAAACCTGCGAGAAGCAACCAAGACTTCACACCCAGGACTGTGCTTTGAACAGTATCACACCCTCCAGAAATTCCGATGAAAATGTGGGGAAAAACTATCAGTGTCTTCCTTATGTCTTTGTGTAGAATATTTTTGCATTTTCAACCTGTACACATTTGTTGTAAATATGCAAATAAGTATTTCATAATACATCTTCCAGTATGCAAAAACGGACTGAAATAATTACAAGTTACGAGACATTATGGCTAGGAAAATATTCGTAGGCAAAGGGAATGGCGTGTACCGTGCCTACTGTATTGCTTTGTCAAATAAACATTCCTCCAATCACTACTGATCTACATTTAGGGCACTCGTTCGTATGGCAGTTTTCCTAGCCTTGTAAAGAAATTGGAAATTTAGAACATCTCCCTTGGTAAGTTATTCCAATCCCTAACTCCCTTTCGTAAAAGCGAATATTTTCTCCAATTTGTCCTCTTGAATTCCAGCTTTATCTTAATATTGCGATCTTTTCTACTTTTAAACACGCCAATAAACTTGTGCATCCCCTGACTGTAGCAGGAGGAAGTGCTAGCGAATGGTATACTGTGTGTGTAGACAACGCCTTTCGTAGATTCTGAATCTGAGTTTCCTCCAGAAATTTGGTTTTCTTACACCGTTACATCAGAAAGAACAGCCGATGCTTGTGAGAATCCACTGAAGTTCTCAGTCTCCAAAAACTGGAAAGGAAAACGTAGGAATAATCCTCGCTTGCAGTGGGGATCCTTCGCTCATTTGAATGCTCTTTCGATTTTAAAAAGGGAATTGATCTGAGTTCTGTTACACTTAAAATGTTCGGCTATTTTTTTTCGGATAACCTACTCTCTCACTATCGCGGACCACTTTTTACGCAGCCTTGGAGATATAGCGCTTCTCGCATTCTTAGACATTTCTACCATCACTGCATGTCACAAGAAATGAACTGTTATGATTAGAGCTCGGAGGTGTAGGCAATAACAAGTTGGAATGCAAACTAACTGAAACGGATAACAAGTAGGCCTCCCGCACAACGGTTATGCTATGTGCTTTGCATAAGCATTAGGGGTATGGCATCCTTAAATAAAGGTACAAAATACATTATCCTTATGAAATTTTAACTCGGTTCCCTTAATAATCTGTCTTTTAAGACAGGTTTCGCTGTATTCCGGTCATATCTTCAGGGATGACAAGTACACTCTGATACAGCTGATCATAGAAGGTAAGGTAGAAGGAAAACGAGTATGTGGGTGGAGAAGATTATCATGGATGTGGACCTTCAACAGTGGTTCGAAATCCACGATACGGAATGCACAATAAAAACCTAGTCTACTCAGTGATGATCGTCAACATCTGTGAATAAACGCTCCATAATAATAATAATTAGGGAAGAAATAAGTAACAGAGAGATATATTTTTATAAAGAAAGTGTAAAAAATGGAAGTATTCCAAGGTCGGGAGGGAAAGAAAGGCTCAAAAGTGGTTCGAGGAGAGAAAATGGAGGCACAGTGAGCAGATGAAGTATTGGAGAAAGAACGAACAACAAGGGATGAAGCATTGACATTCTCACGTGGTCGTTAAAAGACGCTAACGGAGAAAGAATAATAATAGAAAATTATTACGCATTCGATGTTCTGCGGTTTATTTTACAATTCTTTTCCAACAGACGTGTGTAACTTCATCGCTGGATGCGGGGTCTTTGAAACAAACACTCATATCCTTATGGTTCGCATACCACGTAAACTGGAGATCCTGTTGCTATGATTACGATATCAGCAGTCGCGAAAAGTATGGTTTTTTTTCCCATTTCAGTCCGACTAGAAGGAAAGAGTTGGACAATATCCGGCACATATCTTCGAGAGATTAGGAAACAAATGTACCAGCAATAGGGAGGAGGAAGTGTAGACAGCTCCTCGACAAAACACGACAGAATTGGAACCTATAGGCTCTTCAGTTTGTTAAGGCTTATCACTAACTTTCCTAAGTCTGGTGTGCTGAAGTCCGATGCCATGAACTGCGAAACAATTTCTTCACACCTGCAAACAAAATTCATAATATGTTATGAAAAATAAAATGAATTGACAATAATGCATAACAGGCGGACCAAATGGCGTTTGCTGACAGGCGGATACCTATCAAGCTCAAAGGCAAGATATACAAGACTGTTGATGATGATGATGATGATTATTGTTGTTTAAAGGGGCCTAACATCTAGGTCATAAGCCCCTAATACTACGAAATTAGACGAAATGCAATGACAATTTAAAAGTCCAAAATTCATAAACTGCCCAGAACTAATAAAACCTGGACAGAAGAACGTAAGAAGAATTTCATTGAGAGGATGAAGAGATTTTGGGAAGAGAAAAAAGCGAAATCATCAGCTAAGTAAGTTCAAGCGTGCTCCTTAGTTGGGCATAACGATGCGAAATAATAATACTTCTACTACTAATAATATATTATTATTATAAACTGACCAGAATTCAAAACGTGGTGATGAAGAACGAATGGATGAATATGCATTTAAAAACAATCAGTGGATTCGACCCGCAAAGCCTCACCTTCCCTGACCAAGGGACTGCTCCCAAAGCACAGTCCTGAATCGATGTCTAAAGGGGTTCAAAATCAAGGTCAGCGGTCCCTCATAATGGTACTTATCGCTAGTAAAGTAGAACCATGGTATTTCGTAAGTTGCGGTACTAATCAAAAGTAGCGTAAACTCGCGATGTTCCAAACATTATGTTACTACTCACAAGCATTGTACATCGCACAGGTAACGCATATCCTAGCTCCATTCGCAACAAAGGAACGGCTAAATGCTGTTGACCTGCCGGGAGGGATATCAATTGTACTACTGGAGTGTGTGTTACGCTGGTGGAAAGAGGATGTGTTCCTTGGTGCAATACTCTCAGGTTTATTTGATTTTTGAAAAAATGTTCATACCGAATGTAGTTATAAGGGTTTAAGTAAAACTCTGGATTGACTCACATTAGCGCTCGTTGCGGTGCTTAAGTGAAACAATGTATTGACTCACATTAACGCTCGTAGTGGTAGAAAAAGGCAAACTGCTAATCTAATTGACCGGATAACGTTGATTAAGAAAAGGATTGTAATTTTTGGGAATAAATGAAGAATATATCCTCATACTTTATTATTTGATTTACCTAAAATTCGTAGGATGTTTTCAACATTGAGTTGCTTGCCTTAAGGGTGGTATTTTGGTGCTTTTTGAAAAAAAAAAAGAGAGTGAGAACTGTGCCTTAGGCCTGATGCTGTCGCTATGTCTGTTTGTATGATTAAATGTGTCTGCTATATTATCGCTAATCACTTCTTGGCACGTTTAGTGTTATTAATACTCTAAACCTATCCTTAAAATGCTTAAGTCATATATATATAAACACAAATACTTGACGTCTTGTTGAAAAGTATCTTTTCTTTTCTTTTTTTTTTTTTTTACAAGTTGCTTTACGTCGCACTGACACAGATAGGTCTTATGGCGACGATGGGACAGGAAGGGGCTAGGAGTGGGAAGAAGGCGGCCGTGGTCTTAATTAAAGTACAGCCCCAGCATTTGCCTGGTGTGAAAATGGGAAACCACGGAAAATCATCTTCAGGACTGCCGACAGTGGGGTTCGAACCCACTTTCTACCGAATACTGGACGCTGGCCGCATTTAAGCGACTGCAGCTATCGAGCTCGGTATTGAAAAGTATCAATAGCATCAGAAATATCTTGCTGTAGAATAATTCATTAAGTTATGTTTGTGCTTTTACGTTATGACAAGTTGAAACGTTTCAAGATCAATTCGTTCTTATGGACTTTTAGTGTGGTGTTTTTCTACAACATTTCTATAAACTTTACAAGACTGAAGAAAGGCCCAGTAGGACCGAAACATGTATCTTTAATAAGTTTTGTATTGGCTGTTATACACCAGGTGGCTCACGAGCACTGTACTGTCTGTGCCCAAATGATGAATGGGATATCCACTAACTCATTTTCACAGGGGCGCTACTGGCAGTAGGCCGGTAACGTCAGAATATGAAGAGATAATAACCGGACGGTCGCTCGCAACATCTTCCTCAGCGCTACCCGTCTAATGCAACCCCTTGGATTAATAAACCTCGTTTTCGACCTAATAGTACCAAACTCGTGTATGGTACTGCAGCACTACATTTGCAGTCTGCATATCGCCAATGGCTAGTATGCTCAGCAACGACGAAACACATGTATTTCCCGCGAACATTACTAGTTTTTGTTTCATACAAAAAAAAAAAAAAAACCCCACAACCCTCTTTTATAGAGTGGAATGTCTACACGTGTATATATTAATTTTCTTTTCTAGACCTTTGGCGTATTTACAAATGTACCCTATTATGGAAAGTGTGCAATAAAATGACTGCTACTTGTTTCACAACATCCACAATACAGCACGTTGTAGCGCTCCTTCGAAAACAAGCGATCAGGCATCCCGTGCATCGCTACTGCATGCGGGACAATATTGCAAGTAGAAAGCGGGTCGCCTGGTATAATGCCCAGATTTATCACCTGATTTTTTCTTTTACAAATGGCTTTACGTCACACCGCCATAAATAGGTCTCATGGTGGCGATGGGATAGGAAAGGGCTAAGAGTGGGAAGGAAGCGGCCGGTACAGCCTCAGCATTTTCCTGGTTTAAAATGGGAAAACCACGGAAAACCATCTTCAGGGCGGCCGACAGCGGGGTTCGAACTCACTATCTCCCGGATGCAATCTCACAGCTGCGCGCCCCTAACCGCACGGCCAACTCACCCGGTTTTATCACGTTTACAGAAACACATCCTTTGTTTGAGGAATATTTGACGATTTCTTTACTTATATACACATACGAGTTTTGTCTGTACATTTCTCAGAATAAAAAAAATGTGTGTATGTATCGGTCGTGTCTACAATAACAAGGAAATGCACTTTTTAATTTTCAGTAATTTCTGTCTGTCTGTGTATTTCCGCGCATCACGAGAAAACGACTGAAAAGAATTTAATGAAAATCGGTATGTGAAGTCGAGGAATAAGGAACTACATTCTACGCTATAAGTAATTTAATAAGACGCCCTAATATCACAGAGTCCAAACAAAAATAAATGTGAAAGCCTGCAATATAGAAAGCTCATAAAATTGATCAACAATCACATTACATTGACCATTGTTTAATGTGATATTCTTTGACTCTTCTGCTGCTAATAATCTCTGATAGATGGGATTACTGCTGCGTACCGAGTATAACAGCCTGCCTGAATATTGGCAGAACGTAGCTGGGCAGTTAGATCTCTTTCTTCTTTAGCATGCCATTCCTCTGGTTCACAAATTTTCTGATACTACTAGTACGTAACACACTGGTTCATCATAGCATTCCAGCTATTTGATCCCTACTCCGAGGCACTGATTGGAATGAGCAGTGTACACTTAACGGAATAATGACAGAGGAGTGTTCGCGGCGGTCTGCGGCCTGGTCATTCCGGCACTGGGACTCTGGACTGTTAGACCGGCACCGTAGTACTGTTCGCTAAAAGTGAGAGAATGTGCGGTTTTTCATTTGATCGAGTATTTTGTATGACAGCATTGCTTTTAATCGCTACATTCCTACTGACGTCATTGTAATGACCTATGTTGATTTCAGTTGGGAAAACCATAAAGACAGTCTTCCTGAGAATTCCGTAGCGAAGCACAGGTACATCAGCTGGTTTTTAATAAATTCTAGTGGAGTGGGTCAGTTGTGGCATATTTCTGTGATTTTAAACACTAACAACGCTTTACAATGTATGTATGAAGACAATCCACATATTCCCGCACCTATATGCGAAATAAATAATTCTTACAAAAAATACTTACAAAGACATCATCTTAGCTCTTCGGGAGTCCTCCAGTCTCGTTAGTGGTGACCCAGTCCTCATCGCTTCCAGAATCTGAAATTTAGTACAAATCAAACAATAGAAAATTTACGCGCTAAAATGAGAGTGGAAAAGAACTCATGTCATATCAAAATAAAGAGTGACATTGAACGAAAGAGATCAATAAGAAGAACTGGAAAAGAAAGAAAGGAGAATACTTAAATTTTCGGACCCCAAAAGAATAAAGATATTTGGATGAAAAGAGAAAATGAAGACCTCTACCGCAATGTAGAGAAAATTAAAGACACAATTAAAATACGAAGAGTACATTTCTATGGTCAACTTCACAAAATGAACAAAGACAGTTTAAATAAGAAGATTTTTGATTATATCTCCAAATTAAAACAAACCACCGATTGGCTGGAAGAGATACCATGGTGTCTACAAAGACTGAAGATCGCAAATGACACAATAAATTACAGGCTGGCCTTCCGGCGACTTCTGCGGATTTTTCGCTTTAGCGAAATTAGACGTCAACCTCGGAGATGAACGGAGTTAGTCGATCAGCCGACGTATGAAGAAGTTCTGGGAAGAAAAGGAAAAGAAAGATACTGTACCGTAGTCTTAGGTTATAAGTGGTCTCTATAATTGGCCAAGGCCTTTGCTGGCAGTACCTAGTGTTCACAGTGCACTATGTCTTCTGGTATGGGCTAGAGCAATTTTGTTACTTTCATAGATCTGTCTCTGTCTTATCCTTGGCTTTGACAATATGAAAGTGACTGAGATATGAGCGATGCTAGTAATGCCATTCCTTATGCAGTCAGTCCCTGTTATGAATGGTGTGAAAATGTTGCTCATAGGGTCGGCTCAGTGATGCCTAGGCCATCTATGACAGCTGATGGCAGAGCTGTTGAGGATTCCACCAGCGTTAGCGCTGATGGACTGAACATACATACATAATTGGCCAAATCATTTAATAAAAAAGCAAAACAAAGAGTGGCGGAGTGTTAAGGGACAATCCAACGTGGTTATTGACCCCTCTTTAAGTTAAACGTAAGCGAAAAGAAAATAAACATACTGAACCCTTTATCGGTTATGGGTTCATATATACGATATAATAAATAATGTTATTGGGTTTTCTGACCCACTAACCACTAGGAGGTTTTCGGAGACACCTAGGTACCGGGATTTAGTTCCGCAAGGGTTCTTTTACGTTCCGGTAAATCTACCGACACGAGAATGACGTATTTGAACACTTTCAAATATCAAGACGGAACGGTGGAACGTACACGATCAAACCACGGCTCGGCGAATATGGGGTTACGATCGAACCGTTCGCGCGTTAGTGGAGGGTTAGAATGATGCTGAGGAAAAGTATGCACCGGCCCATTCTGTTGCCCCTATACGACAATATCTGTCTGTTACGTCATCAGCACAGATACTGGTTGGATCCTCAAATAATGCCACTAAAGATTGTGCCGTTACAAGGAAGCTGAAAAAAAGATGGTAGCGTTAAAATGGGAAAACGGCGGCACATAAATCGGTAACACTCAGTGTTTAAATTTAAAATAAAAGGGAGGGGGGGAAGAAAATAAGCTACAAATTAAGCACAGTTTACTTTTGTTTCTTCCTCAGACTTATCCATAAATAAATAATACAATGCATTAAAGAAAGAAATCGCACACATATTAATCACATAACACTCCCTCAACACAAGACAAGTACCATGCACTGATATAAAGACTAAGACACATACATAGGCGATTTCTCTACAACAGAAATAAGCTGCCAGGATTCACAGAATAACGGATTACGCGTTGCATGTACAAGAGCGACACAGAAGGAAAATGAAGGATGGCAACAAAGCGATGGCTGCTCACGCCATCGTGCGTCCTCCTTGCGAATGTACCTATACACTAGAAAAGCTTCAGTAATTATTTTAATAACGCATGGACAAAAAATACCTCATCCTTTATACTTTCATAATACAATAGAAAGTACACTATAATATTCCTTAAACAGGAATTATTGGTGTATAAGAGTTTTTGTCGTTCCTTTCAGGTCCAAAAGAGCAGTACTATTTTCTCAACATGGAATGATCTATAGGCAGGATGAGGAGTGAGCGAGTTTGCCGTTGCTTTCTTCACTGGGACAGAAAGTGCTTTCATATCTTTCCCACATTCACCCATCATCTTTTCGTATCCTTCAATGCTATCCGACTCTCACATTGAAATGACCCTTTATGATTATCCTATCCTTGCCGTCGGACCCTGACTACGATTTCACTCAGTGCTTCATACAACTTGTCAACTTCCTCCTCATCTTCACCCTCACTCAGACAATTCTCCTCTTAATTCCTCCAACTACCAAATCTACTCACACCATTCGCTCATTTACGTGCCTAACAGCAACTACACCCTGTGACAATAAAGTTCGGTGAACAGTCCTGTACTATCAACACAGATGAACAATGCACGACAGTGACCTTACTGTCCTTCGAAATAGTCCCCTCCCATAACTATGCATTGCTGAGATCGGCGATACATGTCCTGGAAACTTTGCAAGAAGGCTTCCTTTGCCTCGTCACGTTTCGTTCGATGTCAGAAATATCGTAAAATCTCTTTCCTTTCAAGGCGAGTTTGTGTCGTGGGAATAGGAAGAAGTCTGGAGGATTGAGATCTGGCGAGTATGGGGGATGTTCAAGTTGCACCACCCCCTTTTTTGCCATGAACTGTTTGACGATATTGGCTGTGTGTGGGCGAGCGTTGTCGTGGACAAGAAAACCATGAACCTTGTTGTGCGTACTGGGGTCGTACCCTGCGTAGATTTTTCATGAAACGGGTAAAAATTTCAATGCACCGTGTAGCATTCAACGTCGTTCCCTCAGGTAGAAATTCCTTGTGGATAATGCCTTGACTATCGAAAAAGGTGATGAGCATCGTTTTGATGCGTGACTTTTCGGCTCTGACCTTTTTCCGACGAGGGGATGGATTGTATAGTCATAGCCGTTTGACTACAAGGAGGGTCATGACTCAGAATATGTCGGAGATATCCACTCTCATTCCATAGCAACTGATATCCCAACTCTCAGGCCGCTCAGTCGTTGCCCATGGTTCACGAATCAGGACATGACTACAGTAACCCGCACTAAACACACACTGTGTCAAACAGGTCTTACACGGCACACACACACGATGCTCAACTGAACAACGTTAGGAGCAGGTGGTAAAAACCTGCTGCTACGCAGGTGCAGCGTTGCGTGTCGCCAGTGTTGCCAGATCGACCGTTCTGACTTCATTCATCGACATTTTTCACAGGTTGTATGTTGCGTGCAATAGTATTCCTGATGAACAGCCCTACTCCACACTTTGCCCTTCCCTTTTTAACACCCATCACGGATCAGCCGTGGCCAGTAGTGGGCCGAAACCTTCTCTGTATTCGCCGACCTGCTATACTCTTTTCCCTGACTTCAATGGTGCGATACTTGGATTAGTTTCCAGGTATTCCGCCTTCCTGATGTTCTGGTGGTGGTGGTTATTGTTTTAAGAGGAAGTATAACTGCGCAACCGTCGACTATTAACACTAATCAGGGAGAAAAAAATGGAAGGGATCCGACAGTTCAAAAAATGAAGGTATCGCCCAAAGAAAGACAACGGCCACGAAGGGCGTGAAAATGAAAGACTCCCAATGCCTCGCGACCTAATACCGTCGGGGTCGGAAAAGAACAAGAGTTGAACAAGGGAGGTCGGTTAGGATAGATGAAAGTGAGGAGCCTGGCACAAGTAAGTGTAAGCAATGTCAGGACTCAGCTAAGTGCCCCGTTCTCGCCTACCCACACACACTCCGAAGTTAAGACCCCCTTTTAACGGTCTCTTACGACAGGCAGGGGATACAGTGGGTGTTTTTCTACCACCACCCACCCAAGGGGGTTCCTGATGTTCTGGTGGCGACCACATAGGGAGAGGTGCTTGTATCTTTTTAGTGTATAAAGCCCTTTGATCCAAACAAGCATTGTTTGGCGAGAAATTAGTGCTTTGCTCTTGCAACAGAATAGGGACACTGAAAGTTCAAAGAGGTACTTATAAAGACAAGAAGCTACGGAGGAAAATCTGAACACACCCGAGTTCCAAGTCAAATTAGCGTGGGTAGTGGTAGCAGTAGATTGGAGAGGTAAAGGCGAACGTAAACACACAAAGAGCAAGGGCAAGTACCTTAACACCCGGAACATATGTACAAGAGAAGATAAGATAAGGATAAGAAGATGATATCTAGTCAATAAAATTCCTCTCTTCTTCTATAGGTATAGCTACTTCAGCCGATCAAAGGTGGAGTGTCTGCCTCATACTCATATGATTGCTGTTCAATCTCGGCCATTTTTAGCTTGTTACAATCTGTCTGAAAAAATAAATACAATTCCTTCTCTTGGAACGTCATATTTGTCTTCTTTCTTCGTTTCTAGTCAATAGCGGACATAATATATTTGTAAACACCGAACGTAATTAAAACTTGTTTACATTTCGATAGTGGCGGCAGCACGGAGTAATTTGTTTCGCGAGTGTCAGTATGAAAAGCTTAAGGATAAAATTCAGATTGAAACGAAAACTTAGTCTTGGCAAACTGAGATAATACAGGCGTGAGCGTTATCCGAGATAATGGCAATGTCCGAGTTTTGGAAATCAAAGATAACTGCAAAACTAAGTGACGGTGGAGAATACGTGCCTTACTGTTGTTAACTTTCGATATAATTTATACTGGACCATTCATTGACATATTTTGATGATGATAATGATGCTTGTTATTTAAAGGGGTATAATATCTAGGTCATCGGCCCCTAATGGTACGAAACGAGACGAAATGTAATGACAATTTAAAATTTAAAAAATCATCCACTGACCAGAAATCAGAACGTGATGATGAAGAATGAATGGATCAATATGAATTTAAAATAATCAGCGGATCCAACTCACAATACTGTAACAATAATTCCAAAATCGATCCACTGACTAGGACTCAAAAACACGACTATGAACAATGATTATAAACTTAAAACAATCAGTGGATCCGACTCGCAGTGCCCCCACCTTCCCACAAACTAGCGTTAAACAATAGTATTACTGCTTCTAAAGCAAAATTCTGACTCGATGATGCTTGTTGTCTAAAGGTGTCCAAAATTCAGGTCAACGGTCCCTTATAATGGTACTTATTGCTAGTAAAGTAGAACCATGGTATTCCTCATGTTGCGGTACTAATCAAAAGTAGCGCAGACTCACGATGTTCCAGAGTGGCGGCTCTTCATGGGGTTCACAGCAACATTTATGTTTGGCATTGATGCTTTCATGGCCCGTACTTATAGACATGATACTGTATAGGCTTTTGGGCTTATGCCGTGTCAAGAAAATAAGGTGAAATTCTTTACGTTTCGCAGAGAACTGTGCTCTGGGTCATCAGAAGAAAATCTCGACTGTCCATGAGAAAGGCTTCTTAAACAATGACGTTTTGAAATTTAGACGTTTTAACAGAAGTCGAAATGGTACGTTCATTCGTCACCAGATGGCTCCCCGGACGTGGCAGAGCTCTAGCGTTCTGATGGTTCGGTCAGCTTCCGCTTCGAACGCTAGCGCTGTGCCACGTCCGGGGAGCCACCTGGTGACGAATGAACGTACCATTTCCACTTCTATTATAACGTTTAAATTTTTAAAATGTCATTGTTTAAGAAGCCTTTCTCGTGGACAGTCGAGATTTTCTTCTGATGACGCAGAGCACAGTCCTCTGCGAAATGTAAAGAATTTCACCTTATTTTCTTGACACGGCATAAGCCCGAAAGCCTATACAGTATCATGTCTACAGCAACATTTATGTTCACGCCTCAAATGTACCAAAGTAGAATGGAAATCAGTACAAAACGATTTATCTAAAACATTTTTTTTTAGTAAAAGTTCCTTGTACGGTTCCTTCTCCTCTCATAATATGGCACAACCATCGCAACCGAGGATACATTGTTCTGAGATTAATATGTGAGTGTACAATAAAACTGCCGGGCCGAGTGGAATACTAAAAGATGCGATCACTATTGTGGGTTTTACATAGCACCAGAATTAAGGCCACGGCCGCTTCCTTCCAACTCCTAGGCCTTTCCTATCCCATCGTTGCCATAAGACCTATCTGTGTCGGTGCAACGTAAAGCCAGTATCAAAAAAAAAAAAAACATAGCACCAGGTTCACCTATGTAGGCTATAACAACAAGCATAAAAGTAATGTGTAGTGGTACCACATTTACCGGTACACAAATCAATTTCAATGGAAACGATTCTCCACCTATAATGTAAAACAAACTTGTTCCCACGATTACGAACACCTGTTCCGGGTTACCTACTGGCGAAATCTTTCGGCGATGTAATGCAACGGTACCTTCTGCGAACTGTGACCAGCGATAACAGGGGAGATGGCGGACCCTTCTGGTTAACTGTAATACTATCTCTGGTTTGAGGCTGGCACACACCTTACCGTGCTCCTCGCTTTTGGGTGTTATCTGTGCATAAACCGTGACCTCATCGGCATGCGCATGCGTATAGTCTTCAGGTTCATAGCACAATAACCTGTGTGCTTCCTGCATTGTCACGACTACTAGTACTACTTAATGTTTTCAGTCCTCCCCTGAAGGGGGAGGCGGGCCTCCTAGACGGTGACGTCGTCTCTAAGGTCAGAAGATTAGTTGTGGTGAAGGAGATGTGCGGAGAAGGCGAGAGGGTTGGCGGCCGTGGCCTATACTAGGAACTGTCTCGGAATTCGCCTTAGTGCAGGAGAATGGAAAACAACGGAAAACCATTCTCAGGACAACTGATGGTGGGGACCAACCCCTCTCCGTCTCCCTAATGCAGAGACGTAGAGCCGCGGCCACCCCTCCTCTGCTCGGTCGGTCGAAATGCAGAGCTGTCGGACCAGCCGGAACCCACTCTGCAACCGTCGACGTCAGAACGAACAGAGCTTCGATATAATTCGAATGCTTAGAATCGATTGTTTCAATCAGGTCGAAACAAAGGAAACTATTTTGAATTATTTTGAATTATTTTGAATGCGTGAATATGTATTAGAATTGGGTGTTTACTTGCTCATGTGCTCCTGAGAACCCACCGTCACTGGTTCCACACATTATGGTACTACTCACAAGTATTGTACGTCGCACAGGTAACGCAAACCCATGGTATACCCCACCACTTGGGTGTACTAATCACGGGCGCCGGTATTCCCGTGGTGTTCCTCCATAGTGGGTGCTAATCACAGGCGAAAAAATACGGAATTAAAAATCCGAGAAGAAAATGGAGTGGAAAAAGAATGATAGAATGGAGAAGAGCCGACTAAGATGGTTTGGGCACATAAAGCGAGTGAGCTATGAAAGAATGCCAAAAAAAAGTGATGTAAATGCAAATGCAAGGAAGGAGAGGCCGCGGCTGAAGATGGTTTTCCGTGGTTTCCCGTTTTCACATCAGGCTGTACCTAAATTAAGGACACGGACGTTTCCTTTCCACTCTCAGCCATTTCCTGTCCCATCGTCGCCATAAGACATATCTGTGTCGGTGCGACGTAAAGCAACTTGAAAAAAAAAAAGAGATGGAAGGACACAATCCAACGTAGTGTTAGAAAAAGAAACCTGGACTTGGACACAGTGTTGGAGGAGGAGGAGTGGTGAAAAGACCGATGAAAGTGGAAAGGAACCATATTTTATCCTACCCGGCTACAGTTGGGTAATGGGAAATGATGATGATGATTGACATAGGGTTTGATATTAATCTGTAACCAACTCAAAAAGAAGAACCTCAAGGTAATCGAAAAATTAAACGAAGATTTCTGAAAAAGGTCTTATGCATTTCAAAGTATACACCCTCACGTCTGGCATATATACTCCTTCTACATTGAGGATTTGAGATATGGCCTATTCCTGCAGAGTTAAAAACCCACTTACCTCGCTGGATCTTCGCACCGCCTTCTCCGCCACACCAACGGACTGCAGAACTTGAATGCTCATGCTGGAAGTCACACTGCCAGGCTTCAACTTGTACAAATAAACGATCTCGCCGTCTTTGTCCAGCATGTATTCCATAGTCTGCAAGAGAAGACAGCAGTGAGATGCATATGGCTTCTACTTCTAGATGAAGCCACAGAATGTAAATACAGCGTGTAAAAGAACACGTGTACAATGTATACACAATGATGATACTGTGATTTTGGAAAAGAAAAGGTATGAAGGCGTCATTATTTGCTACAATTCCTCGAAAGTTTTTACAGAACCATTCAGGTGGACTTCCCTCACTTCAAGTCGTCTGTGTAGCCATTCGACAGTTTAAGAACAACAAAGCAGCCGGTTCAGACGGAATCCCTAACGCATTTTTCAAGTAAGGAGGCCATGCATTAGGTCAACATACGCCTACACTTATTGTCAACATTTTGAACACAGAAACAATTCATCAAAATGAGAGGAAGTGAGACAGGGTTCAATGTGGCAGCTAATGACGCATATCACATTACATTCTGGAAATTATGATGACTGAAGATAGATGCATTATGGAAGAAGGAGAAACATAGTTCTGCAAAAGCAGGCATTTATGACAAAGAAAATAGTTTTACTATAAAACCACATTAACCTTCGGCAAAATCATTAGCAAGAGGTTCACTGCTTTGTGGAAGTGAAAACTGGGCATTGAGAACAGGAGAAAAGCGACCTTGAAACAGCGGAAATGTGCGTATAATGGACAATAATGAGCAGGACTGAAAGATAAAGAACAAATTGAGAAATAATAATAATAATAATAATAATAATAATAATAATAATAATAATAATAATAATAATAATAATAATAATAGTTTTACGTCCCACCAACTACTCTGACGGTTTTCGGAGACGCCGAGGCGGTGAAATCTTGTCCCGAAGAAGTTCCTTTACTTGCCGGTAAACCTACGCACAAGAGGCTGACGTATTTGAGCACCTTCAGATACCACTGGCCTGAGGCAGGATTGAATTTGTCGCCAACTGGGGCTCAGAAAACCAGCACTCTGCCGTCTGAGTCGCTGATCCCCAGGTATCGATTCCAGCTCAGTGTGGTGGTGCTGAAATATGTTAACCTCATCGGTAAATTTACCACCAGTAAAGAAACTTCTAGGGTACTGTTAATACCTCCTTCATAGGTGTTTATATTGTTTCTTGTAAATATTAATAATTGATTTCATTTATTACTCGTAATTAATATGTTCTGTTCTAGTGTCAAGATTTTTTACAAAGTGCTCATTATTGTGCATATAATTTTTTTAACATCGTTACGGGCTCACTGTACCACGTTTATTTAGGTTTCCAACCATGTTTACATGTCTTTGCCCACGTGTCCTTCATTCTCTTAATGTGAGCATTTCTTCTGTCGTCTGACTAGGGAAGTCGTTTCGTTGGATTGACCTCATGTTCAGGTGCCTTCCAATCCCGGAATTGTTGTTTAAAGTTGCGTCTATCTAGGACATCTTGCTCCGTTATCCCGCTCAGCCTCAAATCATCAGCCACTGCTTGGTGGCATGTGGGTTTACCTTTGCGATTCCAAACTTGTGTTAGGATCTGTTTCACCCTCCACCTGCCATCAGACATGTGGAACACATGACCGAAGTTAGTCAGCCTCCTTTTCCTGATGATGTCCGTTACTTTGCCCACTTTCTTATGCACTTCTTCATTTTTTTATGAACTTCCATGCTTCTTCCTTTTTTAATGGGTCCTAACATCTTTCTCCCTATTCTTAGTTCTAGTTTGTCCAGTTCTCGTTTTGAGGTTTTATTTCTCAAGACTAGTGTTTCTGATGCATACATATCTTCTGGTCATACAACTGTCCGGTAGTGTCAGATCTTAGCTCCCCATGATAGTGCTATCTTATTGTATGTCTTACCACATCGACGACTGAGCATTTTAGTGCTTTTTCACATTTTTATACAAAAAAAACTGATGATCTTACTTGTAGTCACAAACCTATTTTGGATTCAGCAACGTTTCATCTACACATGCATACCTTGTTTTTCAAAATTGGAGCAAAACCGCTTACTTTTATAAATAAATTAAAAGACACTTTTCCTACTTTCAAAATTTTAAAATGTCACAATGCGTACTAAAAACATGAAAAGTTACATAGTCACACACATCATGGTGCATTTATGAAACACAACATACATCCTAATCATTGATAAATGTAAACATATTTTAATTGTGGAAAACGGCTCTAGTCGTTGGCCGTGCGAGACCATGCGGCTATGAAGCTGCCTCGGTAGTACCAACTTAGTATCATAACAGAGGTTCCGACAATGTGCTGCTACCTGGTATTTTATAATGAACTACAAGCACTGCGGAATGTGTTTCGACACTCTGCTAATGTTTATATATGTTCAAGCGGATACGTAAGTACTAGAAATCAACGCCGTACATTGTACGTTGCTTGTCCTCCACGGAACATTACCATCGACGTACGGCGTACGTCTTCATCACAATTTCTATACTGTTCGCATATTTCATAATATATATAATTGTGCAGTCTATGAAAGTTAAATGACTGACTGACTGAATTAATGAGTGAAGGAATACAAACTTGTATAACTGCCTGGAAGGATGTATCTGCTCTAGTGATACAATGGGGCGAAAATCTGAAATATCAAGATTGAAAAAAGGTTAAAGACATTGGTCATTTTTATTATTGCATTCGTTCAGACACGAGTTTCTCACCTGCAGGGACAGGTACGAGGACTCGGACAGCAACTTGGTCACGTGGTGGAAGTGTGTAGACACGAACACGTGAGGACAGAGATGGTCACGGCTCAGGAAGTGCTCCAAGCACGCAGCGAGGAGAGTCTTGCCGTCCACTTCAGAAGTGCCTTTACCGAACTCGTCGATAATTATCAACGACGATGGCGTCGAGTTGTACAGCGACAGCGTCATCTGGAACACATCACAATATTATACAGTTTGAAGCCACCTTCATAACTATTTGCCACTTAATGTGAGGAAATCTAACAAATAACATTCGCGGAGTACCTGATCTAAGATAAGTGTTACGTGCCATTCCTCTCGTAGCCCCTTTCGGTACTTTCTGAGAGGAACTGTGGATCATTCCATGTTAAGAAAACAGTATTGCTCTTACGGCAACACGGTTGGCATATCGTACGGTTCTGCTCAGCATCATCACGGGAAAACCGTGATATATTAGTGAAACTCAATACTAGTTCAAAATAAAAGAAGGAAGAAAGTAACCTGCAAATTGTGTTTTTGAAAATTTAGGGTATAGGGATTGTAGGGCGGGGTGGGGAGGGGCGATTATTTAGGATTTTACTACTGTGCGGTCAAATTGCCCCATGAAAAGAATGGTAACAATTAAATGCGCTTGTAAAAAAGTGGTAAAAAGTGGCAAAATAAAATGTGCTTAAAAACAAAAGGTAATTAACAAAACCATGACAGATAAAAGTTACAGTGAATTTCTGTGTCAGTACAAGTCATGCCGTGATGTATCGCTGCACACCACAGCATCAAAATCTTCAGTAACAACTGCTGTACAGTACAAGAATATTACAATACATACACAGACGACTTCTCTACAACAGTGATAAGCTGCCCGCGATTCACAGCGTAATGGATTGCGTGTACCAGAGCAACTCAAAAGGAAAATGAAGAAAGGCAACAAAGCGATGGCTGTTTCCGCCATTGTGCTTCCTCCCTGTGGATGTATTCATTAAACCACCATTGTGCTTCCTCCCTACAGATGTATTCATTAAACCACCATTGTGCTTCCTCCCTGCAGATGTATTCATTAAACCGCCATTGTGCTTCCTCCCTGCGGATGTATTCATTAAACCACCATTGTGCTTCCTCCCTGCGGATGTATTTATTAAACCGCCATTCTGCTTCCTCCCTACAGATGTATTCATTAAACCACCATTGTGCTTCCTCCCTGCGGATGTATTTATTAAACCGCCATTGTGCTTCCTCCCTGCAGATGTATTTATTAAGCCGCCATTGTGCTTCCTCCCTACAGATGTATTTATTAAACCGCCATTGTGCTTCCTCCCTGCAGATGTATTTATTAAACCACCATTGTGCTTCCTCCCTACAGATGTATTCATTAAACCATCATTGTGCTTCCTCCCTGCAGATGTATTTATTAAACCGCCATTGTGCTTCCTCCCTGCAGATGTATTTATTAAACCACCATTGTGCTTCCTCCCTGCGGATGTATTTATTAAACCGCCATTGTGCTTCCTCCCTGCGGATGTATTTATTAAACCGCCATTGTGCTTCCTCCCAGCGGGTGTATTTATTAAACCGCCATTGTGCTTCCTCCCTGCGGGTGTATTCATTAAACCGCCATTGTGCTTCCTCCCTGCGGGTGTGTTTATTAAACCGCCATTGTGCTTCCTCCCTGCGGGTGTATTTATTAAACCGCCATTGTGCTTCCTCCCTGCGGGTGTATTTATTAAACCGCCATTGTGCTTCCTCCCTGCGGATGTATTCATTAAACCACCACTGTGCTTCCTCCCTGCAGATGTATTTATTAAACCGCCATTGTGCTTCCTCCCTGCGGATGTATTCATTAAACCACCATTGTGCTTCCTCCCTGCGGATGTATTTATTAAACCACCATTGTGCTTCCTCCCTGCGGATGTATTTATTAAACCGCCATTGTGCTTCCTCCCTACAGATGTATTCATTAAACCGCCATTGTGCTTCCTCCCTACAGATGTATTTATTAAACCGCCATTGTGCTTCCTCCCTGCGGATGTAGTTATTAAACCGCCATTGTGCTTCCTCCCTACAGATGTATTCATTAAACCACCATTGTGCTTCCTCCCTGCGGGTGTATTTATTAAACCACCATTGTGCTTCCTCCCTGCGGGTGTATTCATTAAACCGCCATTGTGCTTCCTCCCTGCGGGTGTATTTATTAAACCGCCATTGTGCTTCCTCCCTGCGGATGTAGTTATTAAACCGCCATTGTGCTTCCTCCCTACAGATGTATTCATTAAACCGCCATTGTGCTTCCTCCCTGCGGGCGTATTTATTAAACCGCCATTGTGCTTCCTCCCTGCGGATGTATTTATTAAACCACCATTGTGCTTCCTCCCTGCGGATGTATTTATTAAACCGCCATTGTGCTTCCTCCCTGCAGATGTATTTATTAAACCGCCATTGTGCTTCCTCCCTGCAGATGTATTTATTAAACCGCCATTGTGCTTCCTCCCTGCAGATGTATTTATTAAACCACCATTGTGCTTCCTCCCTGCAGATGTATTTATTAAGCCGCCATTGTGCTTCCTCCCTGCAGATGTATTTATTAAGCCGCCATTGTGCTTCCTCCCTGCAGATGTATTTATTAAGCCGCCATTTTGCTTCCTCCCTGCAGATATATTTACTAAACTACCATTGTGCTTCCTCCCTGCAGATGTATTTATTAAACCGCCATTGTGCTTCCTTCCTGCAGATATATTTACTAAACCACCACTGTGCTTCCTCCCTGAAGATGTATTCATTAAACCGCCATTGTGCTTGTATTGCTGTATTGTGCTTGTATTGTTATTATCATTATTCGAATAACCCTTCTGAGGATACCATGAATCTACTTTGGTTACCTTTATTTGCATTTAACTTTCTTCGTTTCCAAACTTCCTTCATTTTCTGAGAATGTTTGTTCCTTTTCCTCTTGAGACCACTTTCTTCCAGTTGTTACTTTCTTTCTCTCCTGAAATCCTGCCTTTCGTGTCACTTCTCTGAAACGTGTTCTGTTTTCTATCGTATCCTTTTTAATTCCAGAGTAGCGCAGAGTAGAAACACCGTGCATTCGGTCTTAGTTTATATGAGAGGCCCTGCATATGATCATTAGCTTTTCGCAAAGGGAAATGTTTCTTTCACTCTGATTAGTACTAAGAGAGGATGGTTCTCTAGCAAAGATCATCACCACCAACATTATCCCATTCTTGAAGCGATTGTACCTCAGCAGTCTAAATTCAGGCGCCAATTAACTTTCGTTTTTAAAGGTGGGCGGTGTGTAGTTGACGACCAAACAAAGGCTAAAGCAAACACATTGGCAAAAATCGATCCAATGAAGTTTTAATCTGCCTTGATAAACACTTTGTGTATGATTAGCTCAATTTAGGTTCACTGCATATGAGTGTCGACACACATGTTATGAGGAACCTTGTCATCTGTTGTTGTTTTCAAAGGGTACACAATGTCACCCTCGCCGCTGGGCACCGACTATCAAAGAGGTAATTAATTAGTAGCCTGTGTTGTACATGTAATCATGTTTGCTCCAGTATAAATTATTATTCCTAGATGAACACACCTCTCTCCCAGAGTGTCTCCCAACTCATCCAGCTGGAAATGGTCTTCAACTTTGAATCTAAAATCTAAATCTTCAGCCTGTTTCCAGTCACTAAACCCGGTCAGGAACGGAATGAATGAAAGCCTATCTAGTGGCGAGGATAGGAATTGTGCCGGCTGTCGAAGCCTGTCGCACTCCTCTGGGACAATAGTTAATGACTGCCGGATGAAATGATAGGAAAACCGGAGTACCTGGAGAAAAACCTGCCCACCTCCGCTTTGTCCAGCAAGAACCTCACATGGACTGACCGGGATTCGAACTATGGAACCCTGCGATGAGAGGTCGGCGCGCTGACACCTGAGCCACGGAGGATTTCGTCTTCAAATCTGAATATAACGTCATATTACTCTAGCCATTTCCTTGTAAAATGAGGAAAATTTTTGTTCTTCTTCCTCAACTTTTGCCTGTTTTTAATTAGGGGTCCCTGACGGTGGTGATTACTGTTTAAGGAGGGAGTACAACCATCCTCTATATAACATTGATCAGAAAGGAAAACACAGAAGGGGACACAAACTTCGAAAAATGCTTGGTCAAAGGAAGACAAGGACATTGAAGGAGGTGGAAATGAAAGACTTCCCTACGTGTCGAGTGCTCTAATGCCGTCGGCGTCGGAAAAGTACAAGAATTGACCAAGGGTGGTCGGATAGGATAATCGTTACATTCCCACTGACATTTTTGTAATGACCTATGTTGACTTCAGTTAGAAAGATCACAAAGTCAGTCTTTCTGAGAATCCCGTAGCGAAGCACAGGTACATCAGCTAGTTTATAATAAAATGGTGTACAGAGAACTGGAACCCATCACAGATACTATACTGAAGAATACATTTTTCGGTCACATTATGAGGACACCAGAAACTAGATTACCAAGAAAAAAATACTGAGAAACTCTGGAATCTGGAGCAAAAAGTAGGTTGGATTAAGGAAATTACAGAGGATATTAGAAATATGAAGACTTTCGTCTGGAGTGTGATATTGTATGGAGTGAAACATGGACGATAACTAGCTCAGAAAGAAGGAGGATAGAAGCTTTTGAAATATGGTTTTACAGAAAAATGTTGAAGGCGAGATGGATATATCCAGTCACGAATAAGGAGATACTGAATTGAACTGGTGAGAGGAGATCGATTATGCTATATTTGATCAGAAGAAGAGATAGAATGACAGGTCGCATCTTTAAGACACCTAGGACTTGTGCAGCTGGTTTTTGAGGGAAATGTAGGCGGTAAGAACGGTAGAGGTAGACCAAGGTATGAATATTACAGGTAGATTAGAGGAGATGTAGGATGTAGTAGTTATGTAGAAATGAAAAATTTAGTACAGGATAGGGTGGCACGGAGAGCTGCATCAAACCAGTCTAAGGACTGATTACTCAAGCAACAACAACAGTGGAGGAACTAAAAGAACTTCGGACGATTTGCAAAATTAAACAGAAAATGTAAAGAAACTCTAACACATAAAAATAAGATTTAAACCAAAAATAGACAAAAGACATACAGTGAAATGGGTAGTCTATTTACAGATGAGAAACAACAGAAAAGATCAGAAGAAGGAATTGGCAATTTGGAAAGAAAATATGATCAGAAAATGATTGAGGGCAGTGGTGCAATGAAGCCGTAAAAGCAGACGAAGAAGAAACAAGAAGAAAAACATTTATTACGGTAAGAACTCTTTCAGATGAGTGAAGCAACGGTTGTAGAAGATAGTTGATAAACAGGTAAGGGTGAGTCCACTGTCTAATCTCCTCGACTTCAATACGTTCTGTCTATATCTTTACCATCCTTACACTTACCAGGAACTTAAGCTTGGTACAATTAGGGAAACATTGGCTTGTGAATGGCGGGAAAACGGAAAAATTTTTATGGTTTAAAACTCTAAAGGAGATGGTGGTGGTGATTTTTGTTTTAAGAGGAAGTACAACAAGGTGATCATTCTCTCTGAATATATAAAGTGGAAAATACATTTAAAATAAAACTAAAGTCAGTCTTTCTGAGAATCCCGTAGCGAAGCACAGGTACATCAGCTAGTTTATAACACAAATGAAAAAGAAGCAATAGAACACAGAACAACCAAATTTAAACAAGCTCAAAGACTTACCTGGCTAACCTATTAAAAAAAACTCTTTCGATAAACGATAAGCTGAAACACTATAATTCCATAGTTAAACCAGAGGCAACGTATGCTAGTGAAACTTTATTCAAATTAAATGTAAAATCTACAACAGACAAATTACAGAAAACTGATAGAAGAATTCTTAGAACAATTATTAATAAAAAACACCAAGTTGATGGACAGTGGAGATTGTTGCCTAACAACATTGTCTATCGTGAATGTGAATCAATAATATCTAAAATGCGTAAAAGAAGAATTTCCTTTTTCTGTCACATATCAAGATTACCAGACACCAGGATATTGAAACAACTATTTGATTACTTTGAAAAATAAAATCAATAATAATTGGTTCAAAGAAGTTCAGGATGACTTGAAAGAATTGGGTATAACTCGGTAACAAATCAAAGACAGAAAAGAGAAGAGGATTTTGAAGAACAAAAGCATAAGTCTCAAATAAAAATAGTTGAACGGAAACAATATACTATATCAGACACACAAAGGGCTTCCAGGTCGGAGAGGATGAGAAATTTCTGGGAGAAGAAAAAGAAAAATTAACTCAAATGTATTGATTTAAGTGCTCCAATGTAGGCGTAAAATATGTAAATAAATAAAACGAAACAATTCATTCGACAGAGCAGTTTGAAAAAGAATTAAAAATAAAACAAAAATTATTGCATTAAGTCGAAAACGTCACAAACGCATCGAACAGGAACGTACTTTTCCTGAGTAATAGACCATTTGAAATTTACATACCATTGATTAATCCATTCTCACAAGTACGCCTCTTCAGTGACGCCTAAGCTATTTATGACAGCTGTTGGCGGAGCTGCAGAGGATCAAACCAGCCTTCGGGCTGACTACCCAACATACATACACGTAAAGCGAATGACGAGATCAGCAGTATTCGAGTCATCGGCTAGTATGAGTTCTAGTGTCTCCTGCAGGCCGAGGCTCCATCTGGGGCTAGAGAGATCAGCGCACTCTGTGAGGATGAAGTCAGCACCACAAGAACACACTGGAGGGGGTCTTCCCGCTTTAGGAGATAAGAGTGCGTAGATCGTCTGTGACCTATCTCAGCCTACACAATACTATGTCCTCTCCCCGTGAAGGCCGGAAAGAGGACCGCCGCACGTTAGTAGTCTTCTTAATTACTCTCAGCTTGTTGGGAGTGCGTATAGCTAGCTACTCGGATTCCAAAGATACCAAGATGGTTTCACGTAGCTGAGAACAAATATCTCTGGCAGGTACATTAACAGGTCTAGGAGGTAGAAGTACCACTTCCTTTGCAGCTTCATCCGCAAATTCAGTTTCCGCAATCCCAGCGTGGCATGGGAGTCAGGCGAAAGTGATTCTGGTGCCAACATCACATAAGCTGGCTAGAGGGTCATGAATCTAGTGCACCAGTGGGTGTTGCGGGAAACAGGCGTCAATCGACTGCAGAGAACTTAACGAGTCGGTACACACGATAAAGTGGTTTCTTTCGTGCGAAGTCCAGAGCTTCTGGCAAAGTGCAGAGCTTCTAAGATGGTGAAAAGCTCCGCAGCATACACGCTACAGACACTAGGAGGCCTAAGGACACAGGTGGACAGGTCGAGGGAATATTTTGAAAATCTTCTCAACGTAAAAGGAAATCTTCATGGTGTTGTTGCGAAAAGTGGAGCTGATGGGGAGAAGGAAACTGATGTTGGTGAATTTACGCTTGAGGAAGTGGAAAGGATGGTAAATAAACTCCATTGTCATAAAGCAGTAGGAATAGATTAAATTAGATCTGAAATGTTGAAGTATAGTGGGAACGCAGGGATGAAATGGCTTCACAGAGTAGTAAGAAGAACGTGGAGTGTTGATAAGGTAACTTCACGTTGGACAAAAGAAGTAACATCACCTATCTCTAAAGCAAGGGAACAAGAAGGACTGCAACAACTATCGAGGTATCTCACTGATTAGTATACCAGGCAAAGTATTCACTGGCATCTTGGAAGGGAGGGTGCGATCAGTCGTTGAGAGGAAGTTGGATGAAAACCAGTGTGGTTTCAGACCACAGAGAGGCTGTCAGGATCAGATTTTCACTATGTTTCGTAGATCTAGAGAAAGCATATGACAGGGTACCGAGGGAAAATATGTTCGCCATACTGGGGGACTATGGAATTAAAGGTACATTATTAAAATCAAAGGCATTTATGTTGACAATTGGGCTGCAGTGCAAGTTGATGGTAGAATGAGTTCTTAGTTCAGGATACTTACAGGCGTTAGACAAGGCTGTAATCTTTTACCTTTGCTGTTAGTAGTTAACATGGATTATTTGCTGAAAGGTACAAAGTGGCAGGGAGGGATTCGGTTACGTGGAAATGTAGTAAGCAGTTTGGCCTATGCTGACGACTTGGTCTTAATGGCGGATTGTGCCATCAGCCTGCAGTCTAATATCTTGCTACTTAAAGATAGGCGGAATTAGTATGGTATGAAAATTAGCCTTTCGAGGACTAAACTGATGTCAGTAGGTAAGAAATTCAACAGAACTGAATGTCACATTGGTGATACAAAGCTAGAACAGGTTGATAATTTCAAGTATTTAAGATGTGTGTTCTCCCAGGATGGAAATATAGTCAGTGAGATTGAATCAAGGTACAGTAAAGCTAATGCAGTGAGTTCACAGTTGCAATCAACGTATTCTGTAAGAAGGAAGCTAGTTCCCGGATGAAACTATCATTACATGGGGCTGTTTTCAGACCAACTTTGCTTCATGGGAACGAAAGCTGGGTGAACTCAAGATATCTTAGAAGTAATAGACATGAAGGTAGCGAGAACAATCGCTGGTATAAACAGGTGAGAACAATGGCAGGAGGTTAATCAGAACGAGAAGCTAAAGGTTAAGTTAGGAATGTACTCGGTGGATCAAGCTGTACGCATAAACCGGCTTCGGTGGTGGGGTCATGTGAGGCGAATTGAGGAAAAATAGCTTACTTAGGAGAATAATGGACTGTTTTAGAGGGTAAGAGGAGTAGAGGGAGACGAAGACGACGATGGTTAGACTCACTTTCTAACGAATTAAATATAAGAGATATATGCTGCTTGATGATGATGCTTGTTTTAAGGGGCCTAACATCTAGGTCATCGTCCCCTGATGGTACGAAATGAGACGAAATGCAATGAAAAAATAAAAATCCAAAATCCTCCACTGACCAGAATTCAAAGCGTGAGAACGAAAAATGAACGGATGGATGTGAAGTTAAAAATCAGTGGAGACGACCCGCAATGCCTCAGTCTCAGAAAATGACGGAGAACAATAGTAATACTGACCAAGGGACTACTTCTTGAGCTCAATACTGAATCGATGATGCTTGCAAGCTAAAGGGGTCCAAAATATAGGTTATCGGCCTCTCATAATGGTACTTATCGCTTGGAAAGTAGAACCATGGTATTTGACATGGTGCGGTACTAATCAACAGTATCGTAGACTCGCAGTATTCCACATATTATGGTACTTGTCACAGGTAATGATATTCGCACAGGTAATACAGACCTATGGTTTTTCACACACAGCGGCGCCATTTACAGGCAACGCAAACCTATGGTTTTCATCACATAAATGTACTAACCACAGGGACTCGTACTATACCGTGGTATTCCTTATATAGTGGGTACTAATCATAGGCAAGCCAGAACCCTGGTGTCGCTCATATAGTGCTACTAATCACAGGTACCGTAAAAGCCTGACCGCACGGTGTTCCTGATTGCTACTAATCACAGACCTATTTGGTACCTAACATAGTGGTTCTACGCGCAAGTAATAGCGACCCATGGTATTCCCCGCGTGGTGGTACAAATCACAAGTAGTTTCATGGTTCTAATCCAGTCATCCCTTGGTCACCCCTTTTAGTCGCCTCTTACGACAGGCAGGGGATACCGTGGGTGTATTCTTCGTTTGCGTCCCCCACCCACTGGGGGTTGTGTGTTTGGTCCGCGAGAGGTATTTTATTTCCCTCAAGTCCGCCGACAAGCCGGTTAGGACCCCCCTATCCGCCATCTGGGACGCGCCACGTGGGAGTATCACCTCTACCCTGCTACGCCAGCGTAGTAGGTTCGTGGATAAGAGATACAGAACTAAATGAGGCTACAGTACTAGTTGCAGATAGAGGATTGTGGCCAGATATAGAACATTCACAAAGGCTTGCAGACTGAACGCTGTAAGGCATAACGGTCTATAATGATGGTGTATGTATGCGCTTTAAAGTATTTAAAGTAGTTTCATGTATTTTATACAAACGCCATATTGTACAAGTTTTATTGCGTACGTTCTTATATGAAAGAATATATGCATGTATTGTACAGAGTACCATAATTATGAACAGGTATGTACAAACTCTCCAGGCTTGCGATATCTGATAACGTCCTGGACTAGCGCTCGTAACAGCTCTTCACATGTAAGCAGAACTGTCAATCACTTCGTGATCTTGACATGCCTGCCTAAGGAGAAAGTCAACCAAGATAGTTCGAAAAGAGAAAGAAAAAGTGTGCTACAAGCAAATGATGAAATCAGTGCTAAAATATTGTCTTTCACCGGCTGTAAATGTGTTGACAGTAATTCATGCTGTCCCTCTTGTAATGACCAGCCAACTCGTATCTCAGCGCTCCAGTCCAGATAGGTTGAAGCCATCGATTTTCCACTCCTCTCCTTTTCCTGGTAACCTCTTAATTATTGACGAACGGTAAGGTCGCTGTCGCAGGGGACAAAGTCGATCGCTCACAAACAAGATGTAGCAGCACATCTTGCTGAATAGGAAAGAAGGAATGGAACAACAGATTGGCTCCTCTTCACTGCTAGATTTTGTCCATCTCTAACTCTACTGGCTGAGGTAATCTAACAGCTGGAGAAAATAACCCGAAGTTCTATTTCGTAAATTTAAAAGGAAATTTTAATCCAACTTTATCTTCATATTTTTTTTCCTACTTGTAAAAGCTCCGCTTACACTTATTCGTCTACTAATGTCATTCCACGCCATCTCTCCACTGACAGGTTGGAACATACCGCTTAGTCGAGCTGCTCCTCTCCTTACTCCCAAGTCTTCCCAGCCCAAAGTTTGTAACATTTTTGTAACCCTACTCTTTCGTCGAAAATCACCAAGAACAAATAGTGGTGCTTGCTTTTGGATTTTTTTTTCCAGTTCTCGTGTTAAGTTGTGCTGGTGAGGGTGCCATACACTATAACCATACTCAATGCGGTCTTACCAGAGACTTATACGCAATCTCCTTTACATCCTTACTACAACCCCTAAATACTCTCATAACCATGTGAAGAGATCTGTATCCTTTACCACAACCTCCTTAATGCGTTTACCCCAGTGAAGATCCTTCCTTAAATTACGCAACTGATCCCACTATCGGCAGCCCTGAACATGGTTTTCCGTGGTTTCCCATTTTCACACCAGGCAAATTAAGGCCACGGCCGCTTCCTCCCAACTCCTAGGCCTTTCCTATCCCATCGTCGCCATAAGACCTATCTGTGTTGGTGCGACGTAAAGCCCATAGCAAAAAAAAAAAAAAAAAAAATATACGCAACTGTACGTTGGGTTGCATACGCTGGAGGCACTAGTTCACGAACTTACTGACTACTGTATAGTACGTAAGTGTACACTCTGTTGTCTACATTGTAGGCGCCAGTCCACGAACTTAATTACTGTACTACGTATTTTTTTGATGTAATTAGCAGCAGATGATAATTTTGATATTGATGATGAAATATCATATTATCAGGGCAATGAAAAGTTCTGCCTTCAATGTTGAAATTGTTAGCACGAGCTTTGTCAAAGTTCATTGAATCTCATTAGGGTTACATGTTTTATTAAACAGTCAGTGTATATTAGAAGATGGTATATCGCAGGAGTAGGTAACTATGACAACGCAGCGCACCTCGTAATTACTACTTTCGCCGCTCAAATGTCAGATTCCAAGTCTCGGGGGTCCAAGTATAGTGAGCTAATTATGGACAGAGGATGGCTACTGTGCAGTAGGTGACATTACGAACCGAACCAAACTTCGGCATTAAGGTAAGCGTAGCTCAAGGTATCTCATGCGAGCTGTACTAAAGAAAGATATTTTTTCTGAAGAAGCCAAGAGAGGATTCTTGTGAAATGCCAAGATTTCTATTTATTTATTTATTTATTTATTTATTTATTTATTTATTTATTTATTTATTTATTTATTTATTTATTGCGTTGTTGTCGATGTTTGACGCTTCTGGTTTTCTTACAAGTTGCTTTACGTCGCACCGACACAGATAGGTTTTATGGCGACGACGGGACAGGAAAGGGCTAAGAGTGGGAAGGAAGCGGCCCTGGCCTTAATTAAGGTACAGCTCCAGCATTTTCCTGATGAGAAAATGGGAAACCACGGAAAACCATCTTCAGGGCTGCCGACAGGGGGGTTCGAACCTATCTCCAGAGTACTGGATACTGGCTGCACTTAAGCAACTGCAGCTATCGAGCTCGGTTCTGGTGTTCTTGATGGTAGGTTTTGCTGCTACTTTCTTCTTGATACCTTAAGTTTTTCTGTTGGCCCAGTAATCCTTCATTTTCTTGCTGAACTCTTATCTTGCGTTCCTCGGATCATTTCCTGATCTCATTATGGTTTGCTTTTCTGAGTGATGTTAGGAAAGACTTGGTTTCAATAGCTGAACGTTATTAATTTATTTATTTGGCTTCTTTCAAGTGGCGAAGTTTGGGCATCCGGTTCTCTCTCACAGTTAACCACACTTTCAGATCTTTTCTGCAGACGCGCTGAATTATAATTTAGCAGAGTTGCATTATGCTAACACTCACTCACACACACACACACACACACACACACACACACACACACACACACACACACACACACACACACACACACACATATATATATATATATATATATATATATATAAGAATTAAAATATAGTCACTATCACTAGTAATGAATACAAAATAGTATTGCTCAAACACACACACAAAATAAATGTACATTACACAATTATCAACTAGTTCTACATATACAAGAGAAACACTCACAGTCCATCGCCATTCACACATTAAGCTGAACACGCATGTAGAGAAATGGTGTCCCGACATAACCAATAACACTGACCCACTCCAGTACTGAAAAGGAGGGGAGGGACTGTCTGCCTGCGGGTGGGGAGACGCCATGCTTTGTTTATATCGAGGCATCATTTCTGCGTTTGCGTGTACAGTGCACACGTCAACAGATAATCTCGGCAAGATCTTTTGAATTTCGTTAATGAATCACTGTCCCTGACATTGACTGGTAAGGAATCCCGAAGTCTGAAACCGGTCACAGTAAAAGAATTGTTATACGTAGATGGATGGTGAAGAGGCATTGCAAGGATAGATCCAGCACGAGTGTTGCATATATGGAAGGGGGAGACAAAGTGAAATTTAGAGGAAATGTACTGAGGATTGACAGCTGCTTCAACACGTGTTCTCCAGCTGCAATGAGGATGGAGTGGGAAGAAGGCGTTAGTAGGTTGCCTTGAGAACCCGGAATTTGACCAGTCACATGCAACTAATGACAAAAGAGCGCAGGCCAGTGAAGAGAAAACAGAGAAAGCTTAAGACAATGTTGCCGTTTTCGTAATACGTGCGGCGAGAGAGGACTTTCCCCAGCAGTGTACTATAAGTTTCCTAACAGTGAACGTTACATTGTGTTTGTATTTCTGTGTATGCGTGCAGGTTATGTAGACGAAAGGTATCCACTAAATGTCACTGTAATATTTGTTCCAAGTGGAATATAGTAATTCATTTTACTCAAATAAAGTAATTTAAGAAATATTTTACTTGCAGGGAATAACATGGATACATATTTTACTACCTTACAACTAGTTTTCTGCCACGTCGCAGCACTTCCGTATGTGTTTTGTTTGTCTAACACTTTCGTGTGTGATGTCTTTCCTCACTGAGGTTATTTGAATTAATTAGGTGTCATTTTCTTCATGTTGCTCATTCGTTTTGTGCCCTAACTCATTTATTAAATGATATATTTATTGGTCCAGGGATCATGCTATTTTCCTTTCAACAAACAAGTAATATATTTATTGCTCCAGGGATCATGCTGTTTTGCTGTTTGAACCGCCCGCGCTAGTCATATGGACAAAGATAATGACAATTCACAGACATAGCACTCCCATTCGTCGGTGCTAGCCTTGGACCTCAAGAAAGAAACAAAAGACGGCACGAGCAGCGGAATGCAACATAAGGGAGTCCTGTCTACGGCCCGAAAGTTTGTATACATATTTCTCTCGTAACGACGGTATTTCTTAATTTACCGCAGATTTTTCACTTTATTGGTGTAAAAGCAATTATTATGTTCCATTTGGGACAAATATTACAGTGACATTTCGTGGATACCTTTGGTCTACAGAATTGTACTGTTATTCATAAACAGTTCATCTAAAGACGTGTGCGTGTGTATAATAATAGCTTGGTTATAGTTGCAGAGTTAATTTTTAAATATTGCTTGACCGAGCGAGTTGGCCATGCGGTTAGGTTCGCGCTGCTCTGAGCTTGCTTTTGGGAGACAATGGGTTCGAACTCTACTGTAGGCAGCCCTGAAGATGGTTTTCCGTGGTTCCCTATTTTCACACCAGGCAAATGCAGGGGATGTACCTTAATTAACGCCACGGTCGTTTCGGAAAATGCATTCCTATAAAGGGAGTACGAGAGTAATTTGAATGAGAGAATGGTAAATGAAATGTCGTAGGGCTTTTAGTGCCGGGAGTATGAGAGGACAAATTCGGCTCGCCAGGTGCAGGTCTTTTGATTTGACTCCCGTAGGCGACCTACGCGTCGTGATGTGGATGAAATTATGATGAAGACGCCCCCCCCCCGTGCAAGCGAAATTATGGTTAAAATTTCCGATACTGCCTCGAATTGAAACCGGGACCCCTGTTACTAATGGTCGACACGCTAACCATTTAGCCATGGAGCCGGACGGGACAATGGTAATAATGGTCCTCTCATTTCTGTAAATACAGTTTTAGATAGAACTGCAGCTGTGGTTAGAGGAAGTAAAAACACTCTAGTAAAAATAAGAAAGGACAAGTATGATTACTGTAAATGGGCAAGTGTCGTGCGGGAATTATATTTATTAACATTGATAAACATTTGTTCTTGCCGCAAATAATACTCTTAATTATGCATTACACACGCTTAATTTTATATTTTACTTTGAATATCTGCTAGAATTCTTTAAAATACATCTTTAACGTGCGGTATTGACTTTGCCGCAAAGAGGCCTTCCTTGAGTTATACAACGTGGCAACAAAGAGCAGCTCGCTCTTTTAAACATTTATCCCATTCTAGTTCCATGCGGATTATAATACAAGTACTCTATAAGATAGTTACGTCTTTTGTCAGGTTTTAGCCAGTGAAGTTCTTGATAGTAAGGCGTTATATTTATATCATATGTCCTTAGTTGCGTCGACAAGGATTACGTCACGGTAGTCGAGGATACGAAGAATTAAGGTCTGGACCATTTTGTCTTGTTCTACACGACGTGAGCCTAAGGCATGTCAACAAGTAATGACCTACCTGTCTAACATCGATGGTGAAGGCTGACATCTGGGTAGCGATGGACTCGACAGTCTGGATCCGAGAGTGGATGTGGTCCAGCACCCCAATGGTAGCGCGATTGGCCGGCACAAAACTCCCCGTGTGGGCCAAATACGCGATCAGAGCAACCTGTAAAACACACACAAGGCATCTTGTTCATTATAATGGCACACCAGACCTTCATCCACTCGCCAGTGGTGGCTCCTCAGTTCATTCAAAGGTAACAAAATACACTGATCAGCCAGAACATTATGACCACCCACCTAAAAGCACGGATAACAACGACGACGCGTCTTGGCATGGAAGCAGCGAGGCCTTGGTAGGTCGAAGAGAGTTGGCACCACGTATGCACACACAAGTCACCTAATTCCCATAAATTCCGGGGAGGCGGGCGATGAACTCTGACGCCACGTTCAATCACATCCCGGATGTGTTCGATCTGACGAGCTGGGCGGTCAGTACATCAATTGCAACTCGCCACTGTGTTCCTCAAACCACTCCATCACACTCCTGGCCTTGTGACATGGCGGCTTATCTTGCTGAAAAATGCCACTGCCGTTGGGAAACAGGTTCGTCATGAAGGGGTGTACATGATCTGCAACCAGTGTACGATACTTCTCGGCCATTATGATGTCTTGCACGGGCTCCACTGGACTCATGGATGCCCACGAGAATGTTCCCCAGAGCATAACTGAGCCGCCTCCAGCTTGTCTCCGTCCCGCAGACAGGTGTCAAGAAGCCGTTCCCTTGGAAGACGACGGCTCCCATCGGTATGATGAAGAAGGTATCGGAATTCGTCAGACCATGCAACGCTCTGCCACTGCGCCAACGTCCAGTGATGTGGTCACGTGCCCATTTTAGTCGTAGTTGCCGATGGAGTGGTGTTAACATTGGCACATGCATGGGTCGTCTGCTGCGGATGTTCATCATTAGGAGTGTTCGGTGCACTGTGTGTTCAGACACACTATTACTCTGCCCAGCATTAAAGTCTGATGTTGGTCCCGCCACAGTTCGCCGCCAGTCCTGTTTACCAGTCTGCCCAGCTTACGACGTCCGACATCTGTATCGAGGGGTGGCCGCGCAAGCCCTCGATCTTTGGACGTGGTTTTACCTTGGTTTCGCCACTTGTTGAAGACATCCACCACAGCACTCCTCGAACACCCGACAAGCCGTGCAGTTCCCAAAATACTAGCGCCGAGCCTCGAGGCCATCACAATCTTCCCTCGGTCAAACTCATATAAATCGCGCACCTTCCCCATTCTACACACGGACAGCACGCTCGCTGATACTACATGCACCGTGCGTGTGTCTGACTAGCAGTCACTCCTCGTCAGGTGACGCTGCTATCGCCTGGACGGGTTTATATTGATAGTAGGCAGGTGGTCATAATGTTCTGGCTGATCAGTGTTCAGTGAATTCTATTCCGGTTTTAGTCCAACTGCTATCTTCCCCCTTAACGAAAATCAAACATGGAAAACAGTGCCCTGTATTCCTTATTTTACAACCTCTATGCTTTTTCTCTCATATACACGATATGAGGTTGCTGAATGATTCAAATGTTTGGGAAGTGAAACAGTAAAAGATGAAAGGTTGGATAAGGATATTAGCAGAAGGGAAATACATTCTACCAAATGTAAGGAGGTTGGTGTGGAACATAGAATATTTGTTTTACAATGTACTTTACGTTGGCAATGGGATAGGAAATGACTAGGAGTGGGAAGGAAGCGGCTGTGGCCTTAATTAAGGAACAGCCTGGTGTGAAAATGTGAAACCACGGAAACCATCTTCAGCGCTGCCGACAGTGGAGTTCGAGCCCACAATCTCGCAAATGCAAATTCACAGTTGCGCGATCTTAACTGCTCGGTGAAGAGAGAAGTTCCTATGAAATGTAAACAGATAATGTACAATATGTACTCTTCGCATCAGAGACTTGGACATTGACAGCAAGAGATGAGAGTAAAATTCAGGCCAGTGAGATGAAGTCAATGAGGAATATGGTAGGGAAGACAAGGAGAGGGAGAGAATAAGAAATGTTTTCTGTAAATTGCAATCTAGGTCTTCCTTCATTCCGCCGGGCTGAGTGGCTCAGACGGTTGAGCCGCTGACCTTCTGACCTCAACCTGGAAGTTTCTATCCTGGAATCGGTTAAATAGACAAGCTCAGTTATTTGTATTGCTTTTCTTGGGGTGTGAAACCCACCGACACGGCGTGGCTGCCCAGTAGCGCGTGATTCATCTATTCACAACATTTTGCTGGGCATTTAACCCTTAGCATGCACAAGGTGATATCGGATTTTTTTAAACATAGAACCTATTGCTTCGTCATTCTAGTTGAAGGTGCTCAAATACGTTAGCCTCGTATCGGTAGATTTACTGGCACGTAAAAGAACTCCTGAGGGACAACATTCCGGCAAGTAGGCGTCTCCGGAAACCGGTAAATCAGTTAGTGGGACATAAAAACAATAACATTATTATCTTCCTTTGGTCTTTCTATTTTCCTTTCAGACAGGGTGGTGAAGCAGTCAGAATGACAAAGCAATAGGATCTATGTTAAAAAAAAAATCCGATATCACCTTGTGCATGCTAAGGGTTAAATGCCCAGCAAAATGTTGTGAATAAGTGAATCACGCGCTACTGGGCAGCCACGCCGTGTCGGTGGGTTTCACACCCCAAGAAAAGCAATACAAATAACTAAGCTTGTCGATTTAACCGATTAATCGATCAGCGTGATTTAGCTCTTTAATCGAACCGACTAAAATGTCATGTAGTGCGGTGAAGAAAAAATAATTGTTTCAAGCGGCGCAAAACCTGTGTATTGTATTGTTGTTTGTCATTTGGTGTGCTAACCTCAGCTATTATGATTGACTAGTAAGCTGATGTTCATACCTTTCTTTCAGAATATATTGGAAGTAAAAGTAGTCTTCAATATCATTCTAAACATATTCATCCCTTCCAAAATGTATCCAACCGGGCGAGTTGGCCGTGCGGTTAAGGGCGCGCGGCTATGCACTTGCATCCGGGAGATAGTGGGTTCGAATCCTACTGTCGGCAGCCCTGAAGATGATTTTCCGTGGTTTCCCCATTTTCACACCAAGCAAATGCTGGGACTCTACTTTAATTACAGCCACGGCCGCTTCCTTCCAACTCCTAGGCCTTTCCTATCCCATCGTCGCCATAAGACCTACCTGTATCGGTGCGACGTAAAGCCACTAGCAAGAAAAAAGTGTATCCGCATCTATCAATGTATCTACTAGTTCATCTTCTCAGTCAACGTTGGAGCACCTATTGGTGAAGCCTGTGTCCTCTAATATGGAAACTGAAATTACGAATAAACTAGTCAAGTAAATTTTGCAAGATTCTAGGCCGCGTTGTCGCTGATCCAAGTGTTGAAGAGGTTTTACGGGATGCTCTTATTTCTCACCTACCGTCTTCCTTCTACAGACATGGTAAAAAGTAAATTGAATGACAAGTTGAAAGATGTTGAAAGATCCAAACTATCCGATGAACTAAAATAAGCAGAATTTGTTAATCTCACAGGGGATATTCTGTCTTCTATATCTAACCGTAGCTATTTGGGGGTTAGAGCTTACTGGATTGACTCAACTGGGGGATATCGTAATTCAACACAACAAGTTAAACATGTTAGAGGAAACCCAATTGCCGCTAACTGCACAAAAGTGTCTGAAGATGAAGTACTTAAACGGGGTGTGTCGCTGTTTCCACTGACAATGCAAGAGATATCCTTCTAGGACAGAGGTGCTCAGCTGGGCGCCCGTTGAGGCTAGCCCAGTGTGGCCGGGCTGGCGTGACGTAATGCGGGTAGCTAACGTCACAGTGAAGCGAGAGAGCGGACACACTTTGCAGGCAAGAGAGCAGTGAAGTTCGATTGCGATTGCGATTACAAAACTCTCCTACACCACTGAAGATGTTGCGGTTTGATTTATATTGCGCTCGATATAAAGTCAGTATTATTTTCTTATACGTATTTATGCATTGAAAGAAAACTGACACGTTATAATTTCTGGGTTACAATCTACAAAGTTACATGGTTTAAGAGTATAAGCTCCGATCTGCAATTCCTTGGATGGGAATGACAGTATTTACTTTCAAAAAATCAACATTCCTGATATTCATTAAGCAAAAATAATATATTTACATAATTCAACAAGTATACTGCTTAATTTTGCACAGTGCTGTAGTATTGTGTTACTTCCCCTGTTCACTGAAATTCTGAACTGCGTCTCTGTTCTAGGAGTTGAGAGAGCAAAGTACGACGATTTTCGGTGTGCAGCCCGCACTCTATCAAGGATAGTGTGTGAACCCGATCGATCGATTAAAGGCATTCGGTTAACCAATCAACATGTTTAATCGATCGACAAGTCTACAAATAACGGCGGCGCGCGACATCACTTGGCTAGTCGTGCCAGTTGTTCCTTCATCCAAGAGCCCACACTCGGCAGATATTATTACTGTAGATTCACCAATGAGTGAATTTATTTATTTATCTTATATATGTATAGGTCGAGTCATAAATCATGACAACTATTCTTTTCTCGCGACAGGAGACAACACTGAAAATCTAAGATATGCATTTGGAAACGTACGGTATGTACCTGCGTATGATGCTACTAGATGGTGTATGTAAACAACAGTGTGGGTCTAAGCATGCCCCCAAGTTCAGTGTGTGAGTGAGAGCGTCACAAAATGGAAGTCAACAAGCAAGAGCAACGACCGTAATATTAAAACAGCGGTTCTCCGTGGCAGAAATTCACGCCAATGCCATGCAGAGCTGCGGGAAGCATTAGGTGTGCATGCCATGCCCTATAGAACATTGGCGCGGTGGGTGGAGGCGTTCGAGTATTTGCCTCGCCCAGGCCTAGGCCGTTCATGGACAAAGATGTACCGCTGGCAACGCACAATATAAACCTTGGGTGATTATTTCGAAGGTCTATAACCAGTGGAGACCTGTCCTTTGTACGTAGTCTTGTGTATTTGCTGTCTGTACCATAATAAAACAACATTTACCAATGGCCTGTGTTCTGTCACTTTCCTACGAGAATCTCCTGAAGTCAGAATTTGTCTTCAGCCACTATGCATAAGTACGTGCCCTATATTTTCCGTGTTGTCTCCTGTTCGCGAGAAAAAAATAGTTGCCATGACTTACGACTCGACCCTCGTATATATATTCAGGATTAATGTGCGTAGTAACAAGTCCAATCAACTGATTCATCCGAAGTGTCGTAAATGTCCATTAGCTTCCTTTGAAAGCTCGAACTGGGCAATCAGCAACAATGTGGTGGATTGACTGAGAAGGGGCACCACAATCACAATTTGCAGAGCTAGTCCCACCCCATTTCTTATCCGATTTATGATTCTCCACTCTCGCCTTGTACACGTTTAGAAGGATTCTCAACTAGATGTTTGTTGACTACTGAAGACTGATCCCACTGGGATTAACATGAAAAGAGGTTCTTTCAAGATCTGTTGCTGTTCGCCGTGGTGGTTTCCTTGATTTTGTTCGTTGTATGTTGCTTCACGTCCGTAGGTTTAACAACCACACTGCCCTACACGTGTCTCCCGGGTGGTGCTAAGAAAGCAACAGTGGTAAGATGAGACCGAACTGTCGGAAACGACCTCTCGGTCAAAGAGCGAACTAGAAGGAGATGTGGTGTGTGGTCCTTTTCAGGACCCTCGAGTTCGTAGAATTGAACCATCGCTACGCATATGAATATTGAATGAGTGAATGCCTATGATTAAGATAATGTACACTCACCTGTTTGAGGTAGACACTCTTGCCGCTGGCGTTGGGACCGGTCAAGATTTTCATGTACCCGTGTTCGTCGTTAGAGTACGTGTCATTGGGCACGAAGTCCTGGGCCACCAACTCCTGGAGAGGATGTCGTCCCTCAATGATCTCCAGGACACGATCCTCGCTCAGCACTGGCCGGACGTAATTGTTCTCCCGAGCCACCAGACCAAACGCGATCAGACTGCGTTCAAAACAGTTGACAAATTATTTACTGATAAATATTAATAATAATAAACATCCCAGATAAACTTATACACTTAGGGAGACTATGAACTGAAAATGCAAAACAAGATCCCGACAAAATTGTGAGATGGCATGAAAATTTGAAAAAATCATTGAACATCTCCATTGGTAAATTATTCCAATCCCTAACTCCTAACGAATTTTTGCTCCAGTCTCTCCACTTGAATTCCAACTTTATCTTCATATTATGATCTTAACCAACTTTTAAAAACACCACTCAGACTTATTCATCAACTAATGTCATTCCGCGACCGAGCTTGATAGCTGCAGTCGCTTAAGTGCGGCCAGTATCCAGTATTCTGGAGATAGTGAGTTCGAACCCCACTGTCGGCAGCCCAGAAGATGGTTTTCCGTAATTTCCCATTTTCACACCTAGCAAATGCTGGGGACGTACCTTAATTAAGTCCACGGACACTTCCCTCCCGCTTCAAGCCTTTTCCTGCCCATCGTCACCATAAGACCTATCTGTGTCGGTGCGACGTAAAGCAACTGGCAAAGAAAAATGTCATTCCGCGCTATCTCCCCACTGACAGCTCGGAACATACCACTTAGTCGAGCAGCTCGTCTACTTTCTCCCAAGTCTTCTCACCCCAAACATTCCAACATTTTTGTAACGCTATTATTTTTCGGAAATCACCTGGAACAAACTGAGCTGCTATTATTTTGGATTGTTTTCAGTTCTCGAATCAAGTAATCCTGGTGAGAGTCCCATCTGCCACCTGGGCGACTGCCCTAAATGCAGACCAGTAGTGATGGTTTCATTGTTTGATGAGCATACTCTAGTTGGGGTCTTGCCAGAGACCTATATGCCCTTTCCTTTACATCCTTACTACAACCCCTAAATACCCTCATAACCGTGAGAAGACATCGGTAACCTTGTTTATGTAATTACCACAATGAAAATCTTTCCTTATATTAACACCTAGGAACTTATAATGATCCCCATAAGGAACTATCAGCCCATCAACGCAGCAATTAAAACTGAGAGGACTTTTCCTGTTAGTGAAACTCACAAGCTGACTTAATCCCGTTTGTCATCATAGCATTGCCTGCTGTTCATCTCACAACATTGTCGAGGTCTCTTTTTGCAGTTGCTCACAATCTTGTTTTCTATTTATTACTCTGCACAGAATAACTCCATTGCTCATTGAATTTCTTTCGAAAATCTTGATTCGTACTTGTTTTTGAGTCCAGCAACGGAGACTGATAAATTATACGGAAAGAAGGAAGTTAAAATTTGTAGGTCATATCCTGAGACATAATGATTTCCTAGTAAATGTCTTTGCAGGAAAAATACTGCGAAAGAAAGGAAAAGGGAGACCAAGGAAGACATACTTGATGGGAGGTAAAGACTACAAGGAAGTGAAGAGTACAACAGGATTGAGAGGAGAATGGTTGCAGTGAAGAGACAATGATGATGATGATGATGATGATGATGATGATACAGAGTAACATCATCCGCAAAAAGCCTTATCTCTGATTCCAGTTCTTACTCATATCATTTATACCAGGCGGCTCGCAAGCGCCGTACTTTCTACTTACAACTGTACCGCATGCACTAGTGATGCATGGGATGCCTAATCACTTGTTTTTGAAGAAGAGCTGCAACGTGCTGTATTGTGGATGTTGTGAAACAAGTAGCAGTCATTTTACTGCACACGTTCCATAACAGGGTGCATTTATAAATACACCAAAGTGCAGAAAAGAAAATTTAATAATTTATTTATTTATACACGTGTAGACATTTCACTCGATAAAAGAATTGTTTGTATGAAATAAAAACTAACACGTACGTAGAAGGCAGACGTCTGTTTGGTGCTTCGGCTGCATTCTCACCAGATTCTCCATAGGTTAAAATGATGACAGTGTATACGTCATTGCTGGACAAACCAGCCATTGCCGATATGCAGACAGTAAATGTAGTGCTGCTGTACACTAGTTCTTGTTATCTCTTCATATTCTAACGTAACCTACCTGCTGACAGTAGTGCCCCTGTGAAAATCAGTTGGTACACATTACATTCATCATTTGTGCATGCGTGACATTTATAAGTAAAAAGTACGGCGCTTGCGATTCACCTGGTATACAGTATATAAGAAGATATAAAGGTTCAATAATACTGCTTTGAGGAATTCCCTTCTTAATGATTACAGGATCAGATAAAGCTTCACCTATTCCAATTCTCTGTGTTCTATTTTCAATGCACCTTATTGAGCCGCCGCCAACGCGTATAGCTGATGTCCATGGCTGTGATCATAATACTGTTACTCGACTGTGTAATACTAGATTGCACACTAGCCTTTAATCTCTCGTTTGTTACTTACCAGTCAAGTTCAGCGCACAGGTTAATGAGATGCTGTATCTGTAGGAGATGCTGCTGTATGAACTGAACGAGTTTCACCATGATACGAGATTCGTGCTCAGATATTGACAACAGGCAATCTCCTAAAACTGTGTCCAATTCTGTAAGAAAGACAATCGAGAGACGCAAGTTATGAGAATGGCAATATTTACGTATTACTATGGTTGAAAGGCTACTTTACGAAATACCGACATTAGGGTACATTCAAATTACGAGCACATGCATATGTTAAATTAACGCTTAATAATATCTTACTTATTAGGAATAAAGAGATGGCTGGAGATATCACAAAGAAAGGTCAATATTGTATAAGCTTTTGAGACAACTATGCCAGATCTGAGAATACAGTCTGATATTAAGTAAAAAGGAAACATGTGTTCCTTACCTCGACATCTAGCGCTCTTGTAGTGGACGACGTCGCCAACTTTGAACTGTAATAAAAAATACCCCTAACTTGTACTCATCACATCATAATTTTTATCGTGGAATATGTATATACAGAGTGTAACAATAATGTACGTTCAAACTTCCACGACACATTCATCACACATAGACGATGAAAATATATTAACATGGGTTCAGAAACGATCTATTTCCATGTTAGAACTCATTTTATACAAATCCATACAGTACATTAATCATGGGAAACACACAGTACACAACGTATCAGCATATCACATGAAACGCTTTCTTACAAAATGTTCAAACTGCCCTCTGTTAGCGTTGACACATGCATTAACTCGTAGTCGTTTTGAATCCCGGAGGAACTGATGCGGCATAGAGTACAATGTGGAAATGAGTATTCCTGTGACTAAAGTGATATCAGTTATGTATACTATTACAGTCAATAATTCTTGGACTGGCGCCTACAGTGTAGGCAACACAGCATACAATTGCGTACTACTGTCGATCTGGTCTTGGAATAACGCCTACAATGTAGGCAACACAGCGTACAATTGCGTACTGCTGTCGATATGTTCTTGGAATGACGCCTACATTGTAGGCAACACAGCGTACAATTGCGTACTACTGTCGATCTGTTCTTAGAATGACACCTACAATGTAGGCAACAAAGCGTACAATTGCGTACTACTGTCGATCTGTTCTTGGAATGACACCTACATTGTAGGCAACATAGCGTACAGTTGTGTACTTCTGTCGATCTGTTCTTGGACTGGCGCCTATATTGTAGGCAACTCAGCGTACAATTGCGTACTACTGTCGATCTCTCCTTGGAATGACGCCTACATTGTAGGCAACACAGCATACAATTGCGTACTACTGTCTATCTGTTCTTGGACTGGCGTCTACAACGCAGGCAACTCAACATACAATTGCGCACTATTGTCGAACAGTTTCTGGACTGGCACCTACAGTTCAAGCACCACCTAGTCTTTTGACGTGACTCTTCGCGACTCTTCACCGTTTTGGCGATACGGCCAACTTCGCCTTCATCATCTCAAAAGTTTCGCTAGCGTATTTGCCTGATTTTTGGCAGAATTTGAAATTTTCCCATTGATCAAACTAGGACATTCTCAAATCCCGCCACTTCATAACGGAGACTGCAGTTCCGCTTACACTGTATGTACACAACTACCTTCTGCTGGGACTAGCAAGGAGCTGTCACAGCTCTATCCTGTGGTGGCCAGTGCACGAATTTAATGACTGTACTACGTACAGATTTACATTTTTCTGGTGAAAATTGGTGGGAATAATGCCAAGAGGGTACTAGAAATGAGAGCATGGAGACTAAATAAGGAGCAGATTTGCTGGATGGAGTTGTTGGTAAGAAACACTTCTGGTGATGGGATCATGTGAAGCGAATTCCTCAGGAGAATAACTCTATCATGAAGGATAAACTAAGCAGAGATAGACTAACATGGATTGGAGATCATGTGATACTTATCAATGTTCATTTCACCAAGGGATTCGATTCCATTGATGTGCAAAACACACTATTAGTTCTGTTTCTCTGTTTTCATATATTTCGTCAGATATTCCTGAACTGTATCATGATATGAAGACTTCTCTGTCAAACCAGAGAAGTTTCAGACACAATTCCATTAGATATTTCACGTTGCAAAGCAGTGTGATCATATCATCCATGCAACTATGCTGCAAGAAGCACATCTAGAAGAGGAACAACATGGATTTAAATCTTATCGATCCACTGTTAACCTCATCCTTGCTATCAGGATACTGTATGGTAAAAGTTGGGAGAGGAATGAGCATGCAACAGTAGCCTTTCTTGACATAGAGAAGGCATATGATCACCTCCCTCGCCATTAAGACTGGGATGCATTTATTAACCAGGAAGTGACAGAAGATATTGTGGCACGAACAAAACAATTATCCCAGGACACTGAGAGTTGTGTCGAAGTACGAGCAATTAGCTGTGGATGGTATGAGACGAGAAGTGCAGTGCAACAGGGAAGCTGTTTGTTCCCACTACTCCTCATAAGCATTACGAATGAAGTCGTCAAGATACTTTTGTAGAGCGAAAAAAATGTGGAGTGAGAGAGAGAATGAGGCACAACGACTGAATTTAAGGGAAAGAGAAATTCGACAAGACCAAATCAAAATAGCGTGGTTGGTGATAAACAGAGGAAGCAAAGTAGTTAAACTAAGACTTGGACAGCATGAAACTGAAATGGTGGAACACCTCAAACACATCTGAAGTCAGGGGCGTCGGGTTTTGAAAATTAGTGGGGGTGATCTAAAGTATGGTCGAGAAGAAAAAGGCCCCACAAAATGTCGAAATGTAATACTCATGAAAATGCCATTGTCGGTGTTATTGAATAAGCAATACTTGTTGGAAAAAATAAAGTATCCCTTTGCTTTATTAGGCGCTTTTTCCACAATAATGTACGAGTACAAAAATTCCACTTAAATCCACGAAAAAGGTGTGTTTTACTCAATACAAAGTAGGAGATATTACATTTTAACTACTGTATATGTGAATTAAAAGGCTGGATATACAAATTGTGTCAATAAAATATTAAGATAAAAAACATAATACCGGTAGTCTTCTTTTCTTTCAGAATCATATCAAACTGAGTTAAAAGGTAAATTGCCTCATACCTGGCGCTTATTCTTAGTATAATAATAAAAGAGAAACTGAAAGTCTGTCTTAAGTCTTCAGTACAAAATGTAATATGTTTCATTCCCTCTGACAAAGAGTTTTCTCACGAACAGTCGATCGTTTGATGAAAATGTCCGCCACAGTTCTAAGGTTCAGTTTAGATTTTATTTCTTGATTATGGACATGACATGCATGACTGCGTTGTCGTTCTATTTCTCTTGCGTCACGGTACTCCACAGGTAAGTTTTTAATCTTCTCAAGGCGGAAAAAGAACGTTCTGATGTACATGTAAAAACGGGGATAGTTAAAGCGATCTTTAGCAACTACCTCTAAAAATCGGTTAACCTTAATGAAGTTTTGGATAAAGCAGATCTAGTTAATAAAATAAAATATCCATGTAATTCATTTGTGATTGAGAATTTTTAAAAACCAAACCCCATGGTGCAACAGCCCCGAAGGTCCATGGCCTATCAAGCGACGGCTGCAGAGTCCAAAGGCCTGCATATTACAAGGTGTCGTGTGGTGAGCACGACGAATCTTCTCGGCCGATGATTCAGAATAAAGTAAATAAAATTTCTTAGAGTGCTCCTCAGCCCTACCGTTGGTAATGCACGGGCAAAAATACTTTGGTACTGGTAAGGTTAAGAACTAAGACGAAAAATTAAGATTCCTCCTTTTTGTTTTTTTCATTATTTCTTTTACTTCTGTTACTATACCTTTTTTTTTATCTTTCTTCTCCCTGTTTGTGTTCGGGTGGTGGTGGTGGTGGGGGGTGTTGCACCCCCGGATTCGGCACCGCTCCATTCTGAAGTGTTTTGTTGACTACAACATGAATACGTATGAGATAAGCAGCTGCAGCCTTTTACAGTTCTGTTCCCCAACTATAATGGAACAAAAGCTTTCCTCAAAAAGAAAAAAGTGTCACTTTATAAGAATACTTGCTACTCATTTTACGAAATGTAAGCTACAACGCTGACTGTTAGAGACAACTGGCGATCATAGGGGGCAGAATCAGAAACAAATCAGTCCACCCTCAACTAGGGACTAGGTATACAACAGTGTGTGTTTGATATTTTAGAACAGTGGTGCTTAACCCAATTTACGGGCGGGCCGAATCTTGGGCAGCTCTGTTCCAGAAGATGATGGTGACCATTGACAGCTGAGGAACCATTCTTGATATTCTGGAAGAATCACGGCTGAAATGGTTTGGCCTCATTAGGAGAATAGAATCAATAAAAACTCCCAAGGATTACATTGAAAGAAAAATTCATAGAAACAAGACCGCAACGCAGACCTACAGATAGCTGGAAGAAGCAGGTATAAAAAAGACCTGGCCAGGAAGAGTACAAAAATGGGAGAAGATATTGGAAGGAAAGAGGTGGTAACACAAAAGATTATGGAGCAAAGATTCTTCATTACCACACCTGGCTTGCTGATGTACAATTTCGGTGATGATGATGATGATATGATCCCATGATTTTGATATATCATACGTCAAAATCTGTGATTCTACAAAGTGAGATGTTTAAAAATATGTGTCAAATCAAATCAAATCAAATCAAATCAAATCAAATCAAATCAAATCAAATCAAATCAAATCAAATCAAATCAAATCAAATCAAATCAAATCAAATCAAATCAAATCAAATCAAATCAAATCAAATCAAATCAAATCAAATCAAATCAAATCAAATCAAATCAAATCAAATCAAATCAAATCAAATCAAATCAAATCAAATCAAATCAAATCAAATCAAATCAAATCAAATCAAATCAAATCAAATCAAATCAAATCAAATCAAATCAAATCAAATCAAATCAAATCAAATCAAATCAAATCAAATCAAATCAAATCAAATCAAATCAAATCAAATCAAATCAAATCAAATCAAATCAAATCAAATCAAATCAAATCAAATCAAATCAAATCAAATCAAATCAAATCAAATCAAATCAAATCAAATCAAATCAAATCAAATCAAATCAAATCAAATCAAATCAAATCAAATCAAATCAAATCAAATCAAATCAAATCAAATCAAATCAAATCAAATCAAATCAAATCAAATCAAATCAAATCAATCACATGCATTTAGAGCTGTCGCCCAGGTAGCAGAAAACCTATGAGTTGTTTGCCTAGCCTTTTCTTAAATAATTTCAAAGAACTTCGAAATTTGTCACCCAAAACAAATCGTGCTGCTTTTCTTTGGATTTTTTCCAGTTGTTGTATGAAGTAATCCTGGTGAGGAATCCATACACTGGAACCTTACTCTAATTGTGTTCTTACCAGAGACTTATATACCCTCTCTTTTACAACCTTGCCCCTAAATACTCTCATAACAATGTGAAGATATTTGAAACCTTTTTTTTACAACATCGTTAATGTGCTTACCGCAATTAAGATGTTTCCTTACCATAAAATCTAGTCCAGGCAGCTCCAGATCTTCCGGAGTGACGCACTCCTTCCACAGAGGTACTGCTAACAGGTATCGTATCTCCGGGATGTACACCACGGAGCACTGCTTCACGTAGGCTGGTAACAAATCCAGTTCCTGATGTGCCAGAGTGGATAAGATCGCCGGGAGTCCTCCGTACTTCTGTTTCTCTGTTGTAAGAGACAAAATCAGTAGGTAACTTCCAAATAAGAACAACAGGAAACACTGCCACTAATGCAGATCACTTCTGAAGGCAATATGTGATGTAAACCTAGCAATGGGAGTGTAAAGTATGACTGACATCGACTTTGTAGACCTTTAAAGAGGTTAATATATATGGAAGTTCTCTTGAATGAGCTTTATTGTCGAGATTTATTTATTTATTTATTTATTTATTTATTTATTTATTTATTTATTTATTTATTTATTTATTTATTTATTTATTTATTTATTTATTTATTTATTTATTTATTTATTTATTTATTTATTTATTTATTTATTTATTTATTTATTTATTTATTTATTTATTTATTTATTTATTTATTTATTTATTTATTTATTTATTTATTTATTTATTTATTTATTTATTTATTTATTTATTTATTTATTTATTTATTTATTTATTTATTTATTTATTTATTTATTTATTTATTTATTTATTTATTTATTTATTTATTTATTTATTTATTTATTTATTTATTTATTTATTTATTTATTTATTTATTTATTTATTTATTTATTTATTTATTTATTTATTTATTTATTTATTTATTTATTTATTTATTTATTTATTTATTTATTTATTTATTTATTTATTTATTTATTTATTTATTTATTTATTTATTTATTTATTTATTTATTTATTTATTTATTTATTTATTTATTTATTTATTTATTTATTTATTTATTTATTTATTTATTTATTTATTTATTTATTTATTTATTTATTTATTTATTTATTTATTTATTTGTTTGTTTGTTTGTAAGATCAAAGTAGCGAGGTGCCGAATTACTCGCGTAAAGTGAAGTGTCAGATTGATGTTCAGTAAGTACGGACAGAAGTGCAATATTTATATACGAAGTTTGGAACTGTAATAGTGAAAACACTGCTGTAGAGACGCCATGAAACGGAACCTAATAATGAACACGTTAGTCATCTACGTACTTTACCTCAGAGAACATGGACTCTCCCATTCCACATCACGCGCGTGCGAACTGTCCTGAGGAACAGAGCCTCGTGTTAGCTGACGCTCTAAGTCTAAGGTAATGTTTTCACCATGTTTTCGAAACAGGAACAACAGAGTTGGATAAAGATAGAATGTGCCAGAGGTCGTACAGCATGACAGTTTCATCAAGGTCTTGCGGGGAATCTGCATTGCCTTACAGAACAGTGGCATGGTGGGAAAAAGCCTTCAACGAGGGATGCCAAAATGTTGCAGACATGCATCGGCCAGCTCGTCCTAGTGTCGGTGGAGAAGTGCATGCCCATGCCGCGTTACTGGACACTGATCGAAGTCATAGGATTCGTGAGGTGGCCCGAGACACCAGATTACCACATGCGATTGTGCTTCACATTCTGAAGGAAATCCTGAGCGTGAGAAAAATTGCATCACGATGGGATCCACGTGATTCGATGGAAATGCAGAAATTGTTACGATACGACGCTGGGTGCAACCACTTGGAGTGCTTTCTTACGCCGTATCATTACGCTGGATGAGATATGGACCAAATCGTACGAGCCACAGCTGAAACGCCATTCGTTACTGGTCACCACGAAGACCGAAAGTTCGTCAGAACCCAGCAAGGTGAAAGTTATGGTTATTCTCGTGTATGACTGTGATGGTGTTATCCAAACGCATAGCAGACCGTCAATGCGCAGTATTACTGTTCATGTTTGGAACACAACCTGTGACCAGCTTTGAGAAGGAAGCGATGACACTTTCTTCAGAACCAACCAATCATTTTGCACGACAACGCTCGACCGCAAATGGCGTAAACTGTGGGTGATTTGTTCGGTCGATGGGGCTGGGAATAGCCGTACCATCCACTGTAGTCCTCGGACGTAATCCCTTGTGACTTTGAATCGATTCCTAAGATGAAGGAATCACTTCGTGACATTCGCTTCAGAACTGTTCCACAGATTCGTCAGGCAGTCGACTGCTCCATTCGAACTATCAACACAAGACGCGCTGCTAAATGTATCCTACGACTTTCACATCGATAGCAACGGGTTGTACACAATGCTGGTGACTACTCTTGAAGGACAGTAAAACTTGTTAATATGTATCTCTTTTCTATCAGTTATAATTAAATAGTATCCGCTATTAAAGTTCTAACCCTCGTAAATAAATATTGCACTTCGACGTGGACTCTGTCTCTTCTGGTGTCACTCGTCTCCACTAGATGGCATTACTTGTGCAATTAAAAAAACTAACCAGTCAAAGACGAGTTCACAACAGCTAGTAACATGTAAACATTGCAGGGATTCCTTGTAAACATTAAATAATATATTTAAGGGTGAAGACTAGTATAGGAAAAACAAAATGGTTTAAAGTTGAAACTGGTCCCCGACAGGGAAGTGTACAATCCCCTATACTATTCGTCATAATCATGGATGAAATTCATAACAACATTAAACAGAAATTCGGAAGACAGGCAACAAACGCCATGCTGTTTGCAGATGATATAGTGATATGGGGTGAGGATGAAACGGAAGTGCAAAACTAAATAGACGTATGGAATCAAGAGGTAGAAAAAATTGGGATGAAAGTAAGCAGAGAAAAAGTAAAACAATAGTGATAACAAGGGGAAGGAAGAGGAAAGGTAAAACTGAATGGTAAAACTCTGGAAGTGTTTAAAAGTGTCAAGTACTTGGGAAGTGTGATCACAGGAGATGGAAAAATTATCGAGGAAATTGAAAAAAAAAAAAAAAAAAATACAAGCAAACAGCTTCTACCAGGGTGTAAGAGGTATTTTGTGGAACAAACATGTCCCGAAGAAATGTAAGAAAGGATTATATTCAACTTATTATGAACCTATACTAACCTATGCAGCTGGATCGTGGACTACAACAAAACAAGAGGAGATGAAATTCCTAAGAGGTATCGAGGGCAAACCTGAAAGGATAGAATTAGAAATGAAAAGATAATGAAAAGGACAGGAATCTTGAAACTTCAAGACAGGATAGAATCAACAGAGCTAAAGTGCTAAGGGCATATGATGAGAATGGGAGAAGAGAGAGTGGAAAAAAAGGCTATTTCAGAGAAGTTAACAGGAAAGAGACCACGGGGAAGACCCCGAAAGAGGTGAACAGATTCAGTGTGGGAGTGCATAGAGAAGAGAGGAGGAAAACCAGAAGATGTACTTAAAAAAGGAGAAGAATGGTGGAGAGACAGGCAGCGATGGAGGTCCTTGATTCACAACCAAAACCGGGAAGCTGAAAAGAAGAAATGAAGATGATGATGATGTTACTACTATGACCATGCCTACTTACTGCGATCTAGTTCCTCGTCCACGCCCAGTTTCACCACAAATTTATTCTGCCGCTCAGACTCGGGGAAGTCGACGATGTTATCAATGCAGTGAGCTACTTGGTACAGCTCCTCTGTCACACAACTTGCTATCTGTAACCACAAAGCATTACGTATTAGAGGGTCTTTCAGGAGGATGGACTAGTTCAACAATAACAGCTCAAAGAAACACACGAACAGTTGCACAAACACGGAATGAGGGCATCGCATTGTGTAACTTCCTCGAGTGTACACTTTTCTAAAAAAAATAATGAAATTATACAGAGTGTAACACTAAGCTATTTTGTAATTGTTAGACCCTTCAGTCTGCCGAAACTAGTTTTTAATAATAAATCTATAAAATACTTCAAAAAGGCAAGATAATTATAGTAACAGTATTACACTTGAAAAGGAAACAACTTAATTCAATTAAAATTGCATGTTTCGGTTTTGCAATAACATCATAATAGACTAAATTTCCGAGCTAGATTAAAACAAAGATAATAATGGAAAAACTGCGAATACTGTTCCAAAAGAATTGAAGCAACCGAAAATGACACAACGGAAAATTATCGGTATGATAGGCAGCCCATTAGATGCTTATTAAGAACCCTTGCATAGTTTACAAATAATAATAATAATAATAATAATAATAATAATAATAATAATAATAATAATAATAATAATAATAATAATAATACATCATCATTATAGACCGTTATGCCTTTCAGCGTTCAGTCTGCAAGCCTTTGTAAATTTACTAAACGACGCCACAATCCTCTATTTGCAACTAGTGCTGTAGCCTCGTTTAGTTCTATACCTCTTATTAAATCGTTAGAAACTGAGCCTAACCATCGTCGTCTTGGTCTTCGTCTCTTGCCCTCCATAACAGAATCCATTATTATCCTAGGTAACCTATCCTCCTCCATTCGCCTCACCTGACCCCCACCACCGAAGCCGGTTTATGCGTACAGCTTCATCCATCGAGTTCATTCCTAACTCAGTCTTTATCTCCTCGTTCCGAGTACCCTCCTGCCATTGTTCCCACCTGTTTGTACCAGCAATCATTCTCGCTGCTTTCACGTCTGTTCTTCTAAGTTATAAATAATATGTCCTGAATCCACCCAGATTTCACTCCCATAAAGCAAAGTTGGTCTGAAAAAAGACCGATGGAAAGATAGTTTCGTCCAGGAGCTGACTTCCTCCTTACAGAATACTGTTGATCACAACTGTGAGCCCACTGCATTAGCTTTACTACACATTGATTCAATCTCACTCACTATATTACCATCCTGGGAGAACACACATCCTAAATACTTGAAATGATCTACCTGTTCCAGCTTTATATCACCAATCTCACATTCAGTTCTCTTGGATTTCTTACATACTGACATCAATTTAGTCTTCGAATAAACATAAATGTTTATTATTATTATTATTATTATTATTATTATTATTATTATTATTATTATTATTATTATTATTATTATTATTATTATGCGTGAATGGTCCCTTTCGGAACACACGAAGCTTTATTTATGATTTCGTTTGCGGAGGATCCAGGATGCTTTCATCTGTTGACTAAAGATCCTCTTCCTTTCTTCCGTCCACTTGGTACCTGCTCTTTTTGGTACTCCATCCTCTGGAGTAACTTACCACTTGTCAATTTTCCTTCTATATGTATTTCGATTCAAAATATCTTCAGGTTGAATTTGTGCGTTCTTCATGTCCGCTTTTGTTTGTTGTATCCAAGGGAATTCTTCAGTTTATCAACTTTTTCAAGAACTTGGTGGGTTAGTCTGGTTTCTGGAAGCCTCTTAACATGTCCATAAAATTTTATATTTCTTTTACTGAGGTCTGCCGCAATATAGATAATTTTTCTGTAGAATTCCCGGTTTGTAGGCGGTATCCCTGTTCTGTGTGTCTTGGTCCTAAAATTTTTCTCATGATTTTTCAATCTTCTTTTAGGATATTTTGCAGCTTGCCCTTTTTATGAAGCGTTAGGGTTTCCCCTGCTTATAAAGCCTCAGGTTTGATTACAGTATTGTATTGTTTAATATTAAGGTGGAGAGACATACATTTTTGTTGTAGATTTCTCTTGTTCTCCCATATGCTCTTCTGGGTTTTTGGACACGGTTGTTTTGGGCTACTTTTTTTGTCCAGCTGGTTCGAGGATTTCGCCCAGGTATTTGAAGTGAGGGACTCTGATTTGTCCGTATTTTGTATTGAGACTATGGATGTCTAGTTTTGCACAGAAACATTCAGTATTCTGGAAGGAGATATGAAGTCCGACCTTTCTGTCACATTCTTGGAGAATGTTTATATATATTTGCTATTTGCTTTACGTCGCACCGACACAAATAAGTCTTATGGCGACGATGGGACAGGAAATGTCTAGGAATGGGAAGGAAACGGCCGCGGTCTTAATTAAGGTATAGCCCCAGCATTTGCCTGGTGTGAAAATGGGAAACCACGGGAAACCATTTTCAGGGCTACCGACAGTGGAGTGCGAACCCATTTATACGTATCTCCCGGATGCGAGCTCACAGCTGCGCGCCCCTAACCGCACGGCCAGCTCACCCGTTTTTTCTAAATACTTTAGTGTGAATTGATGGAATGTTCTTTTTGATATAATTTTTCTTATTAACATGTCAGTCTTTACTGCCATATCTTTACTTATTTTACAAAATTGAACAAGTGTTCTCTTGCAATTACATTCTCTCCTTACAGTTCGTATTCGAGTGTCTTTCACCACCTGCTTGCACAATGTCGTATCATCGTCTGATAAATTTCATGAAAGAAAATGACCAAAGCATGTTGGACAAGAAACAAAATCAATACACAAGTCTTAAAGCAACCGAAGGAAAAGAAGAAGTGTAAAAGACGATAATTAAGTTCGTAGGCCTCATACTGAGACATAATCAAATTTTGATGAAGATAACTGAAGGAAATGTCCTGGAAAAGGAAAGGAGAGAAAGACTAAGAAAGAATTACTTGAACGGCATAAAGAGCCGTATTAGTTTCAAGAATTTAAAAGAACTGCATAAATTCTAGGGGTTCTCATAGGCCGTACACCTAACGTTGATGCAAATCTCATAGCAGGACCGTTGTGCGGTTGGAGTACACTTGTTTACTCGCCTCAGTAAGATTTCATTCTAACCTATTACTGCATACAAATCCTGGTTCTAATAATGACCTATCGTAATACGTGTGGCGAATTCGCTCTTGTTTGTTTACTCCTCTGCAGACTTCGCATTTCATCCATCTTCAAAGACAAAAATGAAAATTTGTTCAAAGGGATATATGTTTGTGCATCATTAAACAAGCCAATAAGCAATTTGTGTGTATTAAATAACTCTTATGCATACCATACAAACAGATGCAATTACAAACACATTACAAACTGTGGACATGCTCTGATGCCCTTCTGTACTGAAAACAGTCAATCCGACTGCCTACAGACATACTTAATATTTCTCCTGAAACACGCTGCTGCTGATATTACAATCAGCATTATTTATTTATTTACATATTTTACGCCCACATTGGAGCACTGAAATCAATACATTTGAGTTAATTTCTTCTTCTTCTTCTCCCAGAACTTTTTCATCCTCTCCGACCTGGAAGCCCTTTGTGTGTCCGATATAGTATATTGTTTCCGTTCAACTGCTTTTAGTTTGAGACTTATGCTTTTGTTCTTCAAAATCCTCTTCTCTTTTCTGTCTTTGATTTGTTGCCGAGTTATACCCAATTCTTCCAAATCGTCCTGAACTTCTTTGAACCAATTATTATTGATTTTATTCTTCAAAAAGTAATCGAATAGTTGTTTCAATATCCTGGTGTCTGCTAATCTTGATATGTGACAGAAAAAGGAAATTCTTCTTTTACGCATTATAAGAAAAATATATTTTACCTTTTCGAACAGTTCCGCTTCGGATGAGACTCGACTGCAGATTTCTCCCAGGGTCACGCAGTGGAAAATAGTCTGAAACAAACCAGATAAGAGTATTTAAAAGGTAGAGCTCATATTGCTTACTTTCCACATCGTTGGCAGCATGTAGGTTTAAATATACACAGTTCAAAAATTACGGGAACATGTTTTGTAACGTCTGGTATCTGAACGTTAGTTTGGTGGATGGGATTCCAATGGTCGTACAGCATACCTTGAGACCTTAGCTACTCAGGGTATGTCAAATCGAAGTTATACTCCATCTGTAGGTGTAGTCATGCATTAAACTGTCAGGTGACCACTCGAAACAAAGTGAATAGCGGTGCGTCCGTGTGTCCTTGTGAGGTACACAGACTACTGCGGTCATCTGAGCACGTTGTACGTCAACCAGCACATCCCATGAGACATCTTAACGAGGTTCAAGTCGCAAGGGGTGTCATTTTGATCCACGAAGGATGGACTTTTCGTTGTGTTCCTGTGGATCTCAATGTCTCACGATCAGTTATTCAACGCTTGTGGAATCGCTACAGTGAGACAGGCCAGTTCACGAGGAGGGTTGGACAAACTCGTGGACGCATGGCAACCCCACAGGATGACCGATATTTGACCATCTGTGCGTTGCGGCGTCGTTCAGCAACTGCCAGAGAAGTGCAACAAGACCTCAGGAGAATCACTGGAGTCACGGTGTCTGACCAGACAGTAAGGAACAGGTTAAGAGAAGTGTCCTTACCACCCCGAGTAACCCGTTTAACGCAGCAACTTCGCGTAGCTCGCCTTCTGTTTGCCCGTACCCACGTCAACTGGCATTTTGCCAATAGGGACCTGTGTTGTTCACAGACGAGTCCAGATTTCCCCCGACACAGCGTGATGCACGTCAACGTATATGGAGACGCCGTGGTGATCAAATATTGTCCAGGAAGGCGGCCGATTCGGACAAGGTTCTATGATAGTGTGGGGTGTCATCAGTATTGATGGCCGTACTGATCTTGTCGTCGTCCGTGGTAATCTTACCGCTGCGCGGTACATCGACCAGATACTGCTACAGCATGTGTTGGTTGTTGCATACGGTGTTGGTCCTGAATTCGTACTCATGCACGACAATGCTAGGGCTCATGTAGCGCGCATCGCT